>NC_134487.1:172633602-173233602 GCF_040206685.1 Ascaphus truei | reverse complement strand
TGGAACCCTATAAAATACGTGGAACGTGAAACCACAAAAACCACAGTGAAAGAAAATGTAAAATATATTACATAACCGTGTAATTGATATGGGCGTCTGCTTCTATAAACACAGGGGGTGGCTCAGCACCCCCCACACACTAAGAAATGGAAACAAAAGAAACAGCGCACAACGCCAAATAGTGAAGCAAGTAATACAAATATATTGATAAAAAGGGTAATTATTCTGCGTACATTATATAGGTAAAAAAGTGCATTTAGTGTGTATCACACTGGTTACCACTCGGCAGCTGTTGGCATGAAGGTCTGGTGCTTGCTTCTCTCAGCTGTGCTGGCTCTGTAGCAGGATTCTTGTTGGGACTCCTCATCCGGAAGTTTGCAACTCCAAAGGGGTTTCCCTTCAAACAGCCAGGCTCTGCTGCGGGTAATAGCACTCAGTAGGACCGCCAAAAGTTTCAAATGTGCTGGAGCAGCTCGTATAGTTCAGCAGGCAAATTCACTGCACACGGAGGTAAGCCCACAGCTTGTAGGAACACACTCAGCGTGCCACGCTGCCGCTCCGTCACGGAACGCTGCGTGATGATGTCACAGTCCCTGCAGCAGTGATGGAATCGGCAGGGAGATAATGAAGTCTCTAAACAGCCCTAATAGCACACAAGAGTGATAGTGGCAGGGCGAAGCCAATAGATGTAGCAATTATAAGGCAATAGGCATACAACATCCAACAAACCCTGAAGAAGTAATTAATTCTACGAAACGCGTTGGATGTTGTATGCCTATTGCCTTATAATTGCTACATCTATTGGCTTCGCCCTGCCACTATCACTCTTGTGTGCTATATAGTTAGTTTCTTAGTTAGTTAGTTAGTTAGTTAGTTAGTTAGTTAGTTAGTTAGTTAGTTAGTTAGTTAGTATGTAAAGGGGTTGGGGCACACACTTAACTATTATAAACCAGACTACTGGAGAGGGTGCTACTGTCATAGTACCTAAAAGATACTGTACAAAAATAACAAATGGATACACACACCAAATTAATGCAATTTTTTTTTTTTAATTTATTGACATACAGTAATGTTTTGGCTACACTCTGGAGCCTTGACATATTGTATCTATGTTATATATAATCTCTCCTCAACTCTTCCCTCTATGGCTAAAGGAACTAAAAGAGGGGATGATGAAAATTATGCATTTTAAATCTTAACTTTCATTAAATGTTGCTGGCAAGAGAAAGGAATGAGCTTGTCTATCTCAGTCTGTAACTCTTGTTTTTCTGCTTCATCTTTTTCATTCCCTAATTTCTCTTGTAAACACTTTATTTGTGTTTCCAAATCCACAGCCTTTACTGTATATGCTTAGAATCCCTATATTTAAAGGCATCACACAACAAGGTCCCGAATGTTTTTGAATCAGCCCAGCCCTGAAGGTCCCCTGTGCAATCCTGATCAAATAGGTATGGAAGAAGTATGTGGTACACAGTAGCGGGATCTAAATCCCAGTGGCTGAAGTGTATTCCATGGAGCTCCATTTAATATGGCGCATCACTAACTCTATGCAAGAGACTGACAATTTAATCCTTACTACGGGTAACAAGTCAAGTACCTCCCCAGGGTATGAGTGAGAGCTACAAAGAGGATGAAGTCCAGATAAGTCAAGTTTAGTAGCTCCCTAGTTTAGGAGTGAGAGCTACAAAGGAGATGAAGTTTAAAGTCTAATGATTTGCCACAAGTTTTTGTCAAGTGGAATGTATGTCAGTAGCAGTGGAACCTCATAGATGGATGTAAAATAAAGCGCCTTCTATGCTTTACAAATGTTCCCGGCGCCCATTCTTTTCCAATCTGCTTATTCACACCCAATGTACACCTACCCAGCACTAGACATGGATTAGAACAGTCCAAACTAGTGTCCTGAAATTTCCCAGATAGTTTAGGCCAAATCCATCCCTGCCCCCTGCAAAAACCACCCAAGAGTTTGGCATAAAAAATCAATCAAGATTGTTAATAATCCGGACAATTAACAAAATACTTTTTTTTTTTTAAATCAAATTTGGAGCAGGGGTGTCTCCGGAGCTGAACCCATTAATTTCAGCTCTGGGGACCCGCTGCTTCCTGAGATACACACCACCTCTCATTAGGCCTGATAGGCCCGTACCTGGAGTGGCAAAATTTGAGGGCGGCATACTGTACATCGGCGATTGCCTCCCGCGCATGCGCGATGGGCACGCAACGATTATGCATGTGCGGCCAGCAACATGATGTCACACAATATCGCATTGCCATGGCAATGGGGTTTGTGGCATTAAAAGATGCTTAAGGTGGAGGATGGCACCAGGTAAGTGCCTGGATGGCACCAGGTAAGTGCCTATGGGCATCAATTTTTTTAAATTCACCACTGCTCGGGAAGCAGGGGGTTCCAGAGCTGAACCTAATATGGTTCAGATCCGGAAAACCCTTGCTTCAAACATGTTTTTGGGACTTATCTATGGATATCCCCGGGCCAAAGAAACCGAGTGATCCGGGATGAATTCAAATCCGCCTTAGAATTTCACCCATCACCCATACTGTACAGGTACAGGTATGAGAGACTGAGCAATGCAATGTGCATCATCATTCTGATGTTAACTCATTTGGAGCTAGCTAAGCAGGGTTACACATAGTAGTTACAGGCAACAGTTATATAGAGCAATACTGATAGTGGAATTATGGAGGAGTGATAGGGAGTCAGAGACCCTTCAACATTTTGTACAAAAAAACAGGTACACTTTATTTGCACAGTGTGTGGAGGAGCTTCCAGGCAAATAACCCTTCCAAAGGATTACGTGCAATTTACTATATGCAAAGATTGTATTACCAATAAAATATGCATCTATGGATTTATGTAAATATACTTCTATACACACACATGAGATATGGTATTACCTTCCCCTACCCAGGTGATCATTATCAGATACCTCATTAATCTCCAAGGTTGCATGACCTACAAAACAGGTACAGTACCTGCTACATAGGTACCATTGGAGGGTATGGCGTTATATCTCATTGCAATACATCCCTCTGGCAGCAAAGGGATTAAGGTTTCCAATAAGATAGACTTTGTATTTTTTTTAATCAGCGCATTCCACTGAGCTGCTTCTGACACAGTACTGATATTCACCTTAGGCCACTGATCTATAATCAGCTGTTTCATGTAGAACCTACTAAGGGCCAAGGAGCTAAACTGATCCCTTTACTGGGATTCCTCTGAGCCAATCTCCCAGCTCCTCACTGATCTTTCCAACACTATACACATCTCAATACCATACCCAACTTTTTCTGTTTAACCCTCACCATGCAGTGTGGACTGTGATATCTATCCTCCTCACCTCCAATCCTGCTCTCTTCCTATGTAGCAGAAACCCTTTTGTGCAGCTACTGAGCTATTTCCTTGCAGTTTCTTTCTGCTTGGTGGAGCTAACAGTAATTGAGTTTTCTGCACAGCAAAGGTCCCATCTGTTAATGGTGCATAATACTTGGAACTGCCATTTACAGAATTCCGAGTTCATTCCGCTGGATCTGCATGTAGCAATAGACAAGCTGGTTTGTAGCATAGTAAATATTACCAAAAAGAAGTTTAAAAGCTATTTCGCTTATTGCTCCTGCAATACAGTGCTGAGATATGTTCATCCACACTAAGGCCTAGAGTCATCAAACTCTGATATGACAAAAATCCGGCATTGTCGGCGCAAAAAAAGCATTTTATGGCACATCATCAACGTTGTACAGCGAAAAAGTACTTTTTTTTTTTTTTTACAAATATAGGCCTGTCACAAAAAATTAAATACCGCAAATTGAGTAATGTTGGTGCTAGTCATCAAGTACCGATAATATTTGGACCGGGTTAACATAAATGAAAAAAAAAAAAAAACTTTTTTTTAATCACTAGGTTCACGTTAGACCATTATATATATGTATATATTTATAATTGGTTCCAGGGGGCTACAAACCTGTATATGAATATAGTCTTCATTCAAGATGGGCTAAATTAACATATTTTATTACAGCTTTCAATTGATAGCCAAATGGACAATTTAGGCTCCCATTGAGAGGTTTCTGTTGGAATGTTTTATTATTATAGAATTTGTAATTATTTTCTTATTAATGCATTTAAAAAAAAAATATTTACTGTAATTTTTTCTGCTACAGTGGCCAAAAGCCCTATTCGCCACATTTTTTTCTCTTGGGTGCGATATTAACTAAATTTTAATGGAGTTTGGTGATTCTAGGCCTACGACTTCTGAGAAGCGAAATCATCTTGCACCGCAGTTCACCAGCAAAGGTGCGAGAGGCGGAGAGTGAAAGGCTATTTTAAGCAACCGACCCTGTCTAGATTAATAATTGAAAAAAATATAAAAATATTTACATTTTACTTTTGTGTCTATTGATAGGAGAACGTTGCCGTTCTACAGTTCAATTTTAGAATGTGCAGTCATTTTAATATTTTGTTTTTAATAGGAAGGATGGTCTTATACTAGATGCAAAAGGCACAAAAAAATATGTATCATGCTAAAGAAGGCTCAGAAGCAGAAAATATCGAATGAATTGCAAGTGTAGTCCCCTTTCCCTATGCCTAAGGGAAATATACGGACAACTACGCTTGCTGCTGTACTTGCATGCTCACAGGAGGCCTAGGCCTCCACTTCTGGGAACTTGGGATGAGCTCTATCTCCTTGTGCACAGCGCCTCCAACTATGAGGGATCCCAGCGTTGGCAGGATAACCCCTCACAGGAACCAATACAATAGCAGTAAGAAATAACACAACACAATATATATACAGTATATAACTGATCTTTACTGTACCAATACTACACATATAACACACAATACTACATGACACAGTATAGTGCAGTGACCCAAACACTTAGTGGTTCCCCCAAAGTACTCAGGGTGCTGTAGCACCAATAACCCCCTGTGTCCGTCCCAGCAATCCCACCCAAATGTGGGGTAGCGCTACCCCCTGTAAATGTTGGTGCACGTTGGGTACCTGCCTGGGTACAGAACCCAGGTTCCGTTTGCAGAGGTGTAGGTCCCATGCAGCCGGGCCTCCAACAACAATTCCCCTCACTCCTAAGGGTCCTGATCCTCCTTGTGGGGTGAGCTCCAGCCAGAGTGTTTCACCCAAGTGTTCTGGAATACTGCAGCCTGGTCCCAGGTCGAGGATCACCGCATTGCCGTCTGCCACCGGCGCAGCAATAATAATAATAATGGTAAGAGTCCCTACCTGGGGCCCTCCTTGCAACACAGATCTCACGTGGCTCGGGGCCTGACTGGGGCTTATGGGGCAAAGTCTAGGCCTAGTCAAGGAAGCACTGCTCCCCGGACACTACCTTCTCCCTTCGCTCCTCCGTCCGAACTGACTCGCGGGCTATCCACCATGGAGGATATCCCGTCCTTCCTGCTGCCAGAATCCCATTGCCTGGGACAGACCCATGTGGTCTTTCCTCCCACCTTAGGATTCTGGGACATATAGTCCCGCTGCTGCATATGCAGAGACATTCTAAGCTTGCCGCCGCACTCCTGCCCCTGCGCATCTCGCCGCACTGCACATGCGTGCCTAATTAAAATAGCCGCCCCCCCCACACTTCCGATTGCGCGGAGCTCCAGCCAAACAGCAAAGCAGATCCCCGCACCGGAGGCAGGGTAGGGGACTCGGATACACAAGCAAACTGTGGAAAAGAGAGGGAGTGCTAAAGATGTGTACTGGTATTGTTTTTCGTCACAGTTTTCAGATTTTAACCACTTTTCTGGCAGTAGCTACTGTGTATGTTTGGACCCTGGCCCCTTCCCTCATTATCATGTTCAATCTCACTTAAACAAACATAAAGGCGTTTATCACATGTGTCTTGAAAGTACATGATGGGGTATCACTGAACTGTATTTCATATGCTTAAGAAGGTGGCATCATCTGTCATTTTTTTTTTTAAAGTGGCCTGGAGTGATTAGATTAAAGGATTTAAAATATATTGAATATGTTGCAATGGATACATAGCAGCACAATACCTGGAGAAATCTTAAGTATAGAATCTGAGTTCTCCCAGTTTAAGGTCCTCTGGTTATCACTCCAATATGCAATTACATTGAAATAAGAATTAAATGTGTCAGTATAATACTAAAATCCGTTGATGTTATTCTGCGAGCCAAGAGCAATAGATTAAATGATTTTCCTCCAGAAAAGGAAATAAAGATGATGATCGGAGAAAGAGGGATTATAGTGTGTGTATTGAGGCAGAACCCCCAAGAAGGGAAATGAACTCTGAGACTGATCGTCACAATCACAATGTGCTGTGTGCTCTTTTCTACTTACAGTTACCTGACTATATTCCCGATTTCCAAATGCTACACTAAATCCCTAAGTAATCCAGGAGGACAAATGCTGTCACGTCAGTTTTTGTTTTTCTCCAAATTAATTTGCCCTTTCTACACCAGGGGGTATTTTCTCCTCTTGCAAATATGCTTTACGTCTAAGCCCTACGTATTTCATCCCGAGTCCTTCAGTAGAAAAAAAAATCAATTTGACTTTGGCAGTTGCCTTTGAAGCTTCTGCCAATCACCTAGTATTCTAGCTATTTTTAAGTCTCCTGAAATCAGTCTGCATTAGGGCAAATAGCTGTACTTGGAATAAAGCCCAGGACTCTATCAATATAAAATGATTTGTTGTAAGTTTAAAGATGCTTCATGTCTCTGCTCTGTCTTTTCATTTACATTTTAAGCCCTCATCAAAATGTGGTTCAACAGTTCTAGCTTAAAGAGCCCTTTCTGTATGTTCACAGAACACCTAACAAATGATCCCGGGTTTTTGTTACTGTAGCAGCTCATTGGGAATCCTTAAAGTGGAAGGGGAATTATACAACCTCCTGTTAATTTAGTGAGCAGTTGAGGTAATTTTCAGTACATTGCCACCCTGTGGTTTGCTAGCCGACCTGACAACTTCTAACAGTGAAAATATTTTCATATTAAAGCAGAATTTCATATTCCTGGAAAAAAATCCTCTTTCCTCTCCCACGTTAAACATTCCTGTATTGATACTACAGTAACTATCTCAATTCAGCACCGCAGCACACATTTTACGTTTCAAGAATCCCCAATGTTCACACCATTTCTGGGTCACATTCCTTGTTTGTGGGTCCGGGAATAGGGCTTAAGAGGCAGAAGAGATTAATGAAAGTTCAGGACAATTCGGATGAAAGATAAAAGTTCTTGAGAATTCTCTCCTAATAGAATAGAATGAGGGACTGTTTGAAACTAAAACCTCATTGCAAGTATTAAACATAATGATAAAAATACTAAGCCTTTATCGCATTTACTCTGCAGTTTAAACTGAATTTCTACAGTATACCAAGCTGAATTTCAGCAGCAAGTAGAAAATACTGGTTCTAAAAGTGTTTCAAAAGGCCTGATTGGTAAATGCCAACAATCCACCATCCATTTGTAGCTCTAACTAGAAGTGAACAAGATGAAGTATAGACCAGATCCATACAGAGGAGTAGGTTGTTGCTATTTAGCCCCACTGATGCAGTGGTAGCCTTCAGTACATTAAAAAGCACCTTGGCCAAACAGTTTCATCGGTCAGGAAATAATGTAGTGTCACTAGTCTAGCACGTGTTTTACTCACCCTTGTTTTGGATGACCGTGTTGGTAACGCACTGCATAATGGAAATACTGTACCTTCTGAGAATTATTATGGTGCTTCCTTTGGCTGCTAAATTCCAATCATCATCCCTCAACAAAAGACATTAATATACCAAAGATGTAAGTGGTTTGCAATCAACAACATCATATTTATAACATCTGTCAGATTTTTTTCTGCTCATCCCTCCAGCATTCTGTACACTGCATCATAATTATGGAAATTGTCCAATCAGCCATAGTTTAGAGTTGAAAACTAATGTTGAATTTCCATTTCTTATAGGAGAGTGGAAAACATTAAGCACGTTCTAATATTATATTTTGGTAAAATAAATGCATTGCGCGAGGAATTAGAACAGGAAGTGGTCTCGTAATGTCTTTTCAGCAAATGAAGCAACAGTGGAAGATCTATGGCCCATCAGCTATTCTCCAACCACACATCACTTTGCTATTAGATATATTCTAATAATTTGCACTTTGCAAGTCTAGTGCGTTATCATGAAATGTATTACCATTTACACCATTTCTTCGTTAAAAGTATTTAAGATAAATCTAATAAAAATACACTTTTGTTGGCCCTTCCACAGACTGCCAACTCTGCAAGACAAACTATTTACTCATTATTATTATCCAAGCTTTGATGATTTGTCCGCTGCATAATAATAGGGTAAAACCTGTTCACTATCACCCCCCTCTCTCATAGGTATTTCTCTCTTCTTGAACCTAGAATTTTTAAAGGAACTGTTTTTTCCTATTTGTATTCTTATTGTTGATCATCATCTGTAAATTACAATCTTGTTTTCTAATGAAAGAGAAGAAAATCTGAAATTATTGATATCACTCATGTTTATAAATGCATTTGTGGTACAACATATACAGTACCTGTAGGTCTTTAGATCAAGGCAGAGATCAGTTTTCCTAGAGCAGCAGGAAGATGTTCTATTATGTAACCATTATGTAACCATGTCTTGAACATAATGGACTCTTGTTAAGTCATCTTGGCCACACTCAGATTAACCTTATGTATGTTTCTCAGTAGCCGCACGACATTCACAGTATGATGTGTTGCATACTAATGTTGCCATTATGATGTCAATGAACCTCAGGCTTACCACCATAGTCAACAGCGGGCTTTAGCAATATCAATATCTACAATTTAGTATTATTTATACATTTTGCCCCAATCCTTTTTTGCATTGAAATGTTGACTATGGTATAAAACACGTATTGCAGCTGATTGTAGAGTATGCAGAATGTCATAGGGTACCAATAGCAGTACTTATGAAGCATATGCAAGTCAGGGGTTTGCCTAGTGTAGTAAAACATGGCTGTGTAGGTAATAATGACCCCATGTGTGTATATTCGTTTACATGTTTAACATATTACATCTCTTCTTTTGGCCTCCACCAATGGACTGCAGCCAGCACCTACAAGGACGGTGTAAGGAACCGTGATCCTCGGCGCGCTCCTCACTTACCCCAACCCACAACCAGGTGTTCTGCTTCTCCTGCAGCACATCTCGCCTGCCGGCGAATACCAGCATCCCAACTAGGGGTGCGCACGGACCACACTATGCACTAAATGCCGGCCCCGCTGGCCCCGCCTCCAGACTGCGCTCGCGCAGTGACGCCGTCCCGCAGCGCGCACCCGCTATGAGCGGCACTCTCGCACATGCGCAGAACCTTTCTTGCTCCTCTGCCTTTACTACACCTGTTGCTGATTCCTCTGCCTGTGTATACACCTGCGCTATCTCTCCAGCCAACCACAGCGAGTAATACTCCTGAGTATGCTCCAACCTCATTGGACAATCTCCCTTTATATTCTCAGCTGCCACATTGGCAATTTGGCTGAGTATAAACCTTCCTGCTAGTAAAGTGTTCACTGCTGTCTTGCCTCCACAGTCTTGTCCTGCTCATTGTTCCTGACCATGGCTACTCTTCCGGACTCCGCTCTTCTGTTCTCCTGACCTCGGCTACGTATGACCATCCACACCTCTCCAATTCTGACTTCGGCAAAGTACCACGACGATCTGCCTCTCTCCAATCCAGACCACGGTTAAGTACCTCCTACGATCCGCTAATCTCCAACACCGACCTCAGCAAGTATTACTGACCATCCAGACATCTCCTACCCCAACCCGGCTACCTCAACCAATCTACACTCCAGACGCGCCCACGCGGCTGTGGGTTGGTGTTATATCAAATCCCCACCTCGGCCTCGCGGTCATGCCTTGTTTGTTGTGAGTACTCCATTACAGACGGCTACTAACTGAATCTGTCTACACTAAAAACATCTCTCTCTCTCTCTCTCTGATTTCTCCATTTCCTCTCATGACCATTATCTTATCTAATTTTATCTCTCTCTCTCTGTCCTCCCCTCCTCCACTTCCACCTTGCCCTCATTTCAGCGGAGAGCTGCGTTCCCTTAACCTACTGGCTCTTGACTCCACTTTGTACTCATCCCTCTCTCTGCTCCACTACAGTCTCTGAAACCTGGTCATGAACTACAACTCTGCCCTATCCTCTCTATCTACATGCCCATTTTCCTCTCTGCCACTCTCTCCCCTAACACCAGATACTGCCATACACACATGCTCCGCTCCTGCACTCGCTCTTCTGAGTGCCTCTGGAGGAAATCTCACACTATCGCATACTTACAGTACTTCACTACAAATTTGTCCTGTTTTGTTTCAACTCTGCCCACTTCTAGGCTAAACAAACTTACTTTTCGTCACTAATCAACAGTCAGAAGTCTAACCTACGTATGCAGTCTTTGACTCAACTCAGACCACCGTCTATTGCCTGTTTTTCATCCTCAATTTCACGTCAGGACTTTGTTAACTATTTAAAGACAAAGTTGGATTCAATTCGCAAGGATATCCCCTCTGTATCCTCCACATATACTACACCTCCACTTTCCAACTCTCCTCCTCTCTCCCTTGACTATTTTTCCTCTGTCACTGAAGAGGATGTGTTGCTGATCTCTTCTCCCTCTACCACTTGCCCTCTTGACACCATTTCCTCCCACCTCTTCAAGACCTTCCCTCTTACTCTATTCACCACACTCAAACATTTTCAACTCCTCCCTCCACTCTAGCACCGTTCCCACCTCATTCAAGTAGGGAACAGTTATACCTTTGCTTACAAACAGCAAGCTTGACCCTTACTGTCTCTTCAATTACTGCCCTGACTCCCTCCTGGCTATTACCTATAAACTCTTGCTTGCTCCTTTTTCATACCTCTTATTCTCTCCTGGATCCTCCAAAAAATGACTTCTGTACTGCTCACTCCACCAAAACAGCCCTCTGTGCTGCCAAAGAGCATATTGCTCAACCTCTGCAGCCTTTGATACTATTGACAACTCTCTGCTCCTTCACATTCTCAATACCCTTGGTATCTATAACAAAGCTCTATCTTGGATTTCCTCTTACCTCGCATATCGTTCTTTAAGTGTCTCGCTTGCTAACACCTCCTCCTTTTCTGTTGATCTCTCTGATGGGGTACCCATGGGGTCTGTCCTGGGATCTATTCTCTTTTCTCTTTACACACTCTTTCTAGGTGACCTTATAACATCTCTTGGTTTCAAATATCCCTTCGCTTCTGATTTGACTCAGACCAAAGGCTCAATGTCTCTAGACTTACTGCCTCCGTGGGCGCACCAGGCTGCGACGCCAGAACACGGTTGGGCCTGGGCTCGATCGTGACAAAGAAAGCATCCTCACAAGGATTAACTCAGTGGGGGGCTCTGCTTCTGAATGTGACTTTTATGTCTCAAGCGCATATTCTCATTATGTGTTATATTATTATGTCATGTATTACTGCTGTGAAAAACTATGTACATGGATGGATCTATATAGACAAAGATATACATGTCACGGGAGACCAGGACTCTTTCATGGGATCAAGCATCAGCCAGGACACAGATCAAATAAATGGAGCCAACAGATTGTATTGTATATCTTTATTTATATAGCGCCATGTATGTACAAAACGCTTCACAGAAGTAATACAAGTGACAATCATATAAATAACAAATAATATAAATAACAGATCATGGGAATAATTTCTTCAGGCATAAAAGTAACATTTCGGAAGAGGAGTCCTTGCTCCGAAGAGCTTACAATCTAATTGGTACAGTAGGTAGGAAGAATGTACAGAGAAATTAGGAGGACATTCTGGTAAGTGCATCTGCAGGGGGCCAAGCTTTAGGTATCATGTGTATAGTATTAGCCACGGTGCTACTCATATGCTTCGTTAAGCAAGTGTGTCTTAAGGTGGGTCTTAAAGGTGGATAGAGAGGGTGCTAGTTGGGTATTGAGTGGAAGGGCATTCCAGAGCTGTGGGGCAGTCAGTGAGAAAGGTTTAAGGTGGGAGAGGGCTTTATATACAAAGGGAGTAGAGAGAAGACATCCTTGAGCAGAACGCAAGAGTCGGGGTGGTGCATAGCGACGAATTAGGGCTGAGATGTAAGGATGGGCAGAAGAGTGTAAAGCTTTAAAAGTGAGGAGGAGAATTTAGTGCAAGATGCGGGATTTGATAGGAAACAAGGAGAGTTATTTCAGCAGGGGAGATGCTAAGACAGATTTAGGAAAGAGTAGAGTGATTCTGGCAGCAGCGTTAAGGATAGATTTTAGGGGAGACAGGTGAGAGACAGGAAGGCCAGACAGCAGGAGGTTACAGTAATCGAGACGGGAGAGAATGAGGGTCTGAGTCAGAGTTTTAGCAGTCGAGCAACAGAGGAAAGGGCGTATCTTTGTAATATTGCGGAGGAAAAAAACGACAAGTTTTAGATACGTTTTGAATGTGAGAGAGGAGTCGAGTGTGACCGCTAGGAAGCGTGCTTGGGCTACTGGGTAATTGATAGTACTTCCAACAGTAATATGGGAGGAGGTAATAGGGCCAGTTTGGGGAAGAACTATGAGGAGCTCTGTTTTTGCCATGTTAAGTTTAAGTCGGCTAAGGGTCATCCAGGATGATATCGCAGAGAGACATTCAGAAACGTTGGTCTGTACAGCATGTGTAAGGTCAGGGGTTTAAAAGTAAATTTATGTGTCGTCAGCATAGAGGTTATATTTAAACCCAAGAGATGTGATTAGGTCACCAAGAGAAAGTGTGTACAGAGAAAAGAGAAGAAGTCCCAGGGCAGAGCCCTGGGGTACCCCACAGAGAGATCGATAGAGGAGGTGTTAGCAGAAGAGACACTGAAAGTACGATGGGAGAGGTAAGAGGAGATCCAGGATTGAGCTTTGTTATGAATACCAAGAGTATTGAGAATGTAAAGGAGAAGAGGGTGGTCCACGGTGTCAAATGCTGCAGAGAGGTCGAGTAATATGAGCTGAGTGTAATGACCTCTGTCTTTGGCAGCATGGAGGTCATCAGTTATTTTAATGAAGGCTGTATACCGTCGAGTGAGCAGTGCGGAAGCCAGATTGTAGAGGGTCTATGAGAGAATAGTCCATGAATGAAAGATTAGGGTAAGAACCCTCTGGTGATGCTCTCACTATGCAAGGGAATCCATAAGCAATATAAAAAATATGTCCATATATATAGAAAAAACGGTATATAATAAAAAAAGATAATGCGTTATAAATTGGAGTCCAGTGGGTATGCCGATGGTCTGTGTGTGCCTGAATACCCCCACCTCACCTGTGAGCAGCCATTGGAAAAGTCTCACCACGCCGATGGAACACACTCCCCCACCGGATGATGCACAATGGGGCAAAAACCTCCTCAGCCGTACGTGCGGTAACCCGGTAGGTAAGGACTGGCCGATGGAAGTGGAGACCTGCAAGCAGAGTCTCCCGCCGTCTTACCGGGTGCCAGATGGAATTCTCCGAAGTGTCGGGCCGTGGCTGTCGGTGGGGTAGGTGATGGCTGCTGGCAGAAGAGACAAGACAGGATGATCCACTCCTCCGTGCGATGTCCGTCAGCGATGTTACTTCCCGGTGCAGGTGAGGGGGATGGTTATCGGCTACACACTGGCTGATCCCCAGGGTCTCCACAGCTAGGAGAGGAAATCCTCTTGGTGTTCACAGCTGATCCGCAATGAGAAATACCGTGGCGTGCTGCAATACTATGGTGAGAGATCAAAAACGTAGAAGGGAAGTAGAGCACTGCCAAAAAATAATCAAAGAAAGGGCCAGTAGCAAAATAATTATTTATTGGGCATTTTAGCCAAAAAAGGGACAAACACACTAATATTAAAAAACTCTGACGCGTTTCCCGCCGTGGAGGCGCTTTATCCTCCACGGCGGGAAACGCGTCAGAGTTTTTTAATATTAGTGTGTTTGTCCCTTTTTTGGCTAAAATGCCCAATAAATAATTATTTTGCTACTGGCCCTTTCTTTGATTATTTTTTGGCAGTGCTCTACTTCCCTTCTACGTCTATGAGAGAATAGGTGTAGAGAAAGTGGAGCAAACGAGAGAATACAAGACATTCAAGGAGTTTAGAGGCAAAAGGCAGGAGGGAGACAGGTCGATAGTTAGAAAGACAGATAGGGTCATGCTTGCTGTTTGTATGCAGAACAATATCACAACAGAGCTTTGTAGCGGTCATGTAAAATGCCTACAGTCATCTCTCCTGCTGGCAGCAAGGCCTGGTAAGTGTGGGCATGCCAGCAGTAATCATGGAGGTTTTCCCTCACACCCTGGTGAGGTGTCCTGTGTAGCTATGGGAGTAGTCACAGACTCTGACTCCCTGGTTGGTGATGTCAGAGGTTGTGTCAGCCCCCCGAGTACATAAGACACAGCACTGTGACTAAGAGTTAGTTCTTGCAAGGTGTTTGCAGCGTTCCCGTTCTATCAGGAGTAGAGATATTGCAGAGTTCAGAGAATAGTTAACAGTTATGCTATGGTAGCTGATTTAGGAATCTGTGTCCAGGGACCGGGCACAGAGCAGTGAATCCCTAATCAAGGAGACATACCTACCAAAGGGAAGCGGCTGGAAAATGATTGGCTAAGTACACCCCATTGTGGAGGGCAGCTATGCCCACCAGTACAATAAAGATGGAGCTGATCAGAAAGACCCCTGTGTGTCAGAGTATGATTACACAGGGGGTTGCACCACGGAGGAGTTCCTCAACAGGATCATCCCCTTGCGGACGCAGGGACCCTGATGAGGTGGAGGCGCTGCACTGGAACTAGGTGAGACTCAGCACACTACCTCAGCTGCCTGTCTGGACGGGTCCTCCCCACACACCATCATGCGGGAGACTCAGGAGTCCTGTTGCCAACAGGTGCACCACCAGACACTGCCACACTGTAATGGGGACCGGTTAGACCACAGGGGCCAATGTGAGATTGGGTGGGTCAGGCCGGGCCAGAAATACCGTTACATTTGGAGGCGCTGCTGAGATCAGATCTGTCATCAGGACAGGCTCTAGCTAGGCACACTGGGAAACAGGGATAGAGTCTGCTGCCACTCTGTGCTGCGTAGGGACGGACCTAGGGGTGGTCAGGGGTTGATGGGATATTGTCAGTTCGCAGGGACAACCTAGGGGCCTGAAAGGAGTGAGGGGTTTGGAGCCGGGCTATAGCTGACCGAGTCACCTTGAGGCAGTGCTAGTTGGTAGGATGCCAGAAGGGATAGCCTGTTAACTTGGTCAGGAATCCTGGAGAGGGTCTGCGCTAGGCTGACCAAGAGAGGTAGACGCCCCAAGTACTGCATGGCAGAGCCAGAGTACCTAGCCCATTCCAGACACTCACCGTAGGGAGCACAGACTGGGAGGAAGGAGTCACAGCAGACACTGAGAGAGTGAGCCTAGCCTGAGGTAGTGCAACACTGGGTCACACCTAGATAAGGTACACATGTGGTGGTGCATCTGAAGCTAATCTTTATTGTGCCGGTGTGGTGGCTGCCCCGCAGAGCGGAGCCCCATGTACGATAATTGGTACGAGAGTGAGACAACCCAAAGAATGGAGGATCCGCGTGGTGCGGAGAACCCAAAATGGCGACCAGAGGCTGATGGGGAGGGCACCCGTGGCGTGCACCCCACTGAAGAGCAAACAGTCGCCGAGTTATCGTTAACCAGTCTGCTCTGGAGCGGAGCGAAGGCTGTTGCTGCCCCGTTTTTATCCTGTCTGGGACAGCGAGGGGCCACCCTTGAAGAGTGTGAGGAAATTGTAATAATTGGGGGAGAACCCCTCGAGGAGAGCAAACAAACTGACTTTTTGGGCTTAAAAGTCAACCAAAATGGCGGTTCCCGCTTGCTAGGGACACCGCATGGGCCAGTCACAGAAAATGTGGCTGATACAGGACTTGCAAAGAGCTGGCCGGGAATGGCGCGAACAGCAGAGCCCCGCCCTGATAGGGGGCATGGCGCGAAAGCTATGACTGCGCCTGCATGTACAGTGACGCACTCAGCCCCCGTGCTGAGTCAACCGCTTAGTCTATGGGACCCTCCCCTGATTTCTACCAGGGGGAGTGAATTTCAACTATGGCCTGTGGGAATGCACCCACTGGGCCCAGGGACTGATATCCAGACGGCGCCACTACAAAAGGTAGTTCCGGCCGTGGAAGAGCCGTGCAAAAAGGAGGGTTATATTGCACAAAGGGCGGCTGCAAGGAAGAGGCGGGAACTGGCCGCAGGAAAAGACCCCCACCCTTGTGGGGAAATTGGCGCGAAAACGCTAACCGCGCCCACCAGGACTGAGAAGGGTGCGGCCTTAATTAAGGGGCATGATATTCCCCTGTGGGACCCGCCCATAATTGCAACCCCTGGGGGCGGGTTCCAACTCTGTCAGAAAAGGGAGGAGCCGAAGCAGGGAGTGGCGGATCCAGCAACTTCCACCAGTCAGTTGCGAGGAACCACTGAGAAGAAGAGACCTGTACAGGAAGTGGCTCCTGTGCAAAGAATGGCCTGCTTCTCCACTGTGGGCACGATGGTCTCCACCCAGCCCTACTCAGTACCCAGCGGGTTGCTAGTAGTGAGGGTGGCCAACACCGAGACGGTGGTCGGGCTCTGCCTACAATGTGGGCTGCCCGGAGGCACGGTCAACACGGCGGCACGTTGCCCTCATTGCGGGACTTTATACCTGTGGCCTATGCCCACATTTATTCCAATCCAGCCTGCTGACCCCCCGGTGGACATGGCAAGGCGCTCCGCCGAGTCCCCGGGCGCGCTATGGATCAACCGCGCGAGTCCCTTGAGACAAGGGACTGGAGCCGGTCAAGTCGGCTGGGTCAGTGGCGATCGAGGCGGTTGAATCACCCCCCGCAATCGGGGAAAAGAGACTTTCACTCCGCTCGGAGACCCCTAAGTCAGGGAAAGGGGATTACTCGGACGAGGACCTCCGTGAGCTGGCGGTGTTAAAAGCGGAGCCAAAAAGGCAGACCGGAAGGACGACACCCCGTGGGGTGAGTGGTGGCCTTGAGAACAGGGCGTCCCCCGCAGATCGTCGAGCCGACAGACGGAGTCCCGCCATCCCAGGACCTGATCTAGGAGACGGGAGAGAGACGCCTACACCCCTGCGGATGGGTAAGCCAAGCAGCCCTATCACTTACTTGGTTGCAGCAGGCGGCGAAGCGCTGGAAGGGCCGCGCCAGGCCCCGAGCGCACGTGGAGTGACGGCATCACTTCCGGTGGCGACGGCGGAGCAACCGGATGTCGTCGTAGAAGAAGAGATCCCGCATGGGGGTCCCACGCAAGATGGCGACGCTTCCGGTTCCGTGGAAGACATCGCTTCCGGTGGTGACGGCGGAACCCATGGGGAATATGCGGCGACGCTTCGGCGATTGGGGGAAGGTCCCCAATCTCCTCAACGGCTCAGAAGCTGGACGGGCGATCTGAGGACTGAGGAGGGTGAAGTATCATCCTTTGAAATATCTACGGACAGCCGGGAACAGGTCGCAGCCCCGTGGCAATCGCTACCCCGTCCGTATGCCCAACTCCATGCCCTAGCTAAAACCCCTACCCCTATCACACGGTCCCCGGGTTCCCCGCCTAGCCTGGAATCAGTGGACATACCCTCAGAAGAGGAGGTGAGACGGACTGGGGAAGGACAGCGCAGTTGCGCTACGGAAGGTATCTCCAGGGGAGGGGGAGAGTTGGGCAAGGCCGCGGTAGGCCGGTGGTTGCCCCCTGCAGTTCCGGCACCGGTGAAAAAGGCCCCAGGATCTTCTAGGTGGTCTGTACCGCGATCTGAGCGGTCGTCGGGGGTATATTCCCTTGAGGATGATAGGGAGTCAGGGGGGTCAAATAGATTCCGGGAGAACCGTTGGTGGGCCCCACTATTTGAAGGGTACTCGGCCTGGATGGACCGTACTCGGTTCCTCATCCGGCGACAGGATGTAGTGGACTACTTGTGGGCGGTGGGAGAGTTCACCCCAGAACAGAGGGACAGGGAACTGCAGGAGCGCTGGCTTCAAATAGAGCATAGGGAGATAGAACCTATGGGTCCCAGCATCTTGTCAGACCCCGTGGACCCTGACGAACCCCTATCATGGGTGCTACCAGGGAGGGCAGGTAAGGCTGACCTGACTAGGATCAGTAGGGCCGAACGGGCCATAATGGCTCGTTACAAGTCATCCCACGGGTTGGAGTAGCCGTATGTCCCTGAGCCACTAATGGATGAAATAGAGGAGAATAGGGATAGGTGGCTCAGGGAAAATATCGAGATGCACTTAGTCAGTAAGGGGAATGATGTGGTGGGGAAGAAGGCCGAGGAACGGATAGAGCACTTGATCCGCATATGGGCCCTTGGAAGAAATATCCACAAACACAAGGTAACATGTAGGCCCGAGAGGGGATTACCACGGCATTACTCAGTTACAGTTCTAGATATGGGGGGTAGAGAAGTAAGGAAGCCGGACCCCTGTCACTATTTTTAGGTGGTACTGCGCATTACGCGGGTCCGTGGCTGCTGGTCGGGGCGGGCTTGGCGGATGACTGTATTCATGTATACTGTATTTGAATCGTGTGATGTTGATGATGTTTTCTGTTACAGTGCTTCCTGGAAAGAGGTATAAAAATTTAGGTCCCAGCGAGGCCGATGGGATTCACCAGGGGGAGAATGTAGCGGTCATGTAAAATGCCTACAGTCATCTCTCCTGCTGGCAGCAAGGCCTGGTAAGTGTGGGCATGCCAGCAGTAATCATGGAGGTTTTCCCTCACACCCTGGTGAGGTGTCCTGTGTAGCTATGGGAGTGGTCACAGACTCTGACTCCCTGGTTGGTGATGTCAGAGGTTGTGTCAGCACCCCGAGTACATAAGACACAGCACTGTGACTAAGAGTTAGTTCTTGCAAGGTGTTTGCAGCGTTCCCGTTCTATCAGGAGTAGAGATATTGCAGAGTTCAGAGAATAGTTAACAGTTATGCTATGGTAGCTGATTTAGGAATCTGTGTCCAGGGACCGGGCACAGAGCAGTGAATCCCTAATCTAGGAGACATACCTACCAAAGGGAAGCGGCTGGAAAATGATTGGCTAAGTACACCCCATTGTGGAGGGCAGCTATGCCCACCAGTACAATAAAGATGGAGCTGATCAGAAAGACCCCTGTGTGTGAGAGTATGATTACACAGGGGGTTGCACCACGGAGGAGTTCCTCAACAGGATCATCCCCTTGCGGACGCAGGGACCCTGATGAGGTGGAGGCGCTGCACTGGAACTAGGTGAGACTCAGCACACTACCTCAGCTGCCTGTCTGGACGGGTCCTCCCCACACACCATCATGCGGGAGACTCAGGAGTCCTGTTGCCAACAGGTGCACCACCAGACACTGCCACACTGTAATGGGGACCGGTTAGATCACAGGGGCCAATGTGAGATTGGGTGGGTCAGGCCGGGCCAGAAATACCGTTACAGCTTATACACTCAAACTTCAGAAGAATACAGAAGGAATACCAATCGATTAAGTATCTGGCGCCACCAAAATCACTTTTCCGGAGCAGCTTCCACTTGTGCAGTAGGTCCATAGTATCCAAACAGCGCTGGGTGCTAGTTGGGGCAGGGCCACTTCAAATCTCCAACTCAACGTACAAGCAGCCTCGACTTCAGATGTCTCAGGCATGTCCTCAGAGCCACCACTTAGTCCATCTGCACGCCATCCCAGGAGAGAACTGTGAACTCAGTTCGGTCACTGCTTTTCTAGGCTTGGGATCTCCATAGGAAATCATGGAGAACGGGGCAGCGACCAATCCTAGCGTGGATGCTGCGTGAGGAACCAATCATCGGGCTCATCTGTGTTGGCTAATCTGGGCTGGGGCTGTGACGAGGAGGCTAAGGCAAGAAAGGTGAGAATTACAAACCAGCCAATGAGCACAGCGCCACCTCCCCCTATTCTCAGTGCCGGCTCACTATCTCTTAAGGAGATAGGCGCCTCTCTGTCTGGGCTCTTCGGACCAATCTCTCCCAGATAAGAGAACTGCCCATTCCCTCTCTCTATTGTTTTCAACCTCCCTGTGGAACCAGCCAAACGTGGGTTCCTGTGCGTGCCGACTGGGTAATTGTATTACCAGTTTAGCATGCCCAGGAAACAAAGAAATCCATCTAACATTGCACTACATACATTTACATTTAACACTTTACATGCTGGCGACATGAGCCATAGGTAGATGTGAGTGCAGGGCAATCCTGCACATCCATCAGACAGACGGGCAAGAGACCGGGCTTAGAATTTAATATGCTGTTCTCTGGGACCCTACCATCATAATACATACATATTAATTGAATGTTGTTGTTCCCCAATCCCCACAAAATGGTGTTGTTGTCTCCTGGGGTTAGGATGCAAAATCCCTTCTGTATAGTATGGGAATGCTCAGTGTAGCACCCTGGACCTCTACATTTAATCCTATTGTGCTTTAGTGATATTTACAGAAGAAACAGACCTTGCGCAGGTTTTCGGCTGAGAAATGTAAGACCCAGATTCAAGATCAATAACAGATCCATGTGATATATCAGAAAGCTGCCTTAGTTATTCCCAATTACAGTGTGGAACCATCAGAACAATTATTCATTTTGCCAGTTAGCAAAATGCAGCACCCTCTGGCAGTGTTCTCTATAGATATCAGAATAATAAATACCTGGAATTGATTTAAAGGTTCAATCCATCAAACTGTATTTTTAAAAACAAAAGCTATCTACAATGTTTTGGAAGGTTATATTGGAATGGTTAAAATACCAGCAAGTTTTCCTCACACTGCTTTTGCTTCTCATAATAAAATGTATATTATATGTGTAGCCCCATTTCACCGTGTATAAGGGAAACTACCTGCGCTGCCGTATCTGAGTGGCATACAGGAGGCCTGACCCTCCGCAGCTGGGAGCCTGGGGTGAACACGCTCGATGGTAACAGCGCCTCCACCTGAAAGAGATACCAACATGTAGGATTACCCCTAACAGGAACCAATAGTCAGAACCAAATACACAAACTATATAACAACATATTTACTGACATATAAACAGACAACACTATAATAACAAGGCCATGCAAGGCCGTACCCACACAGTACCTCCACAGTGTAAGCCCACCACATTGTCCACACCCCAGTGAGATTCCCCCAAAGTTATGAAGGTGCCCTGGGCACCTAACCACCCCAAAGTCTGTGAGGAATAGCGTAACCCGTGTGTGTGACCGTTGGTGCAAGTAGATGAGATACCTTCCTGGTCTTAGTCCAGACCAGGCCGCCTTAGCTGAGGGGTCCGCTGGAACGCAATGTGGTCCCACGCAGCGGAAGGCTGGATTATCACCGCTCGGATCCTCAGGCGTCTCCCACTGTAGTGTGTTCCTATAACAGTGCCTCTGATAATATATGCCTGGTCCCAGATCGCAGACCGTAGTTCACCACGTGGTCGTCCGGTCACTGAAGCAATGCCTATCACTTTCAGGACTAAGGGGAGGCGTCCCTACAAGATGGCCACCGTCTGTGCCGCAGAGTCCCAGTGTTCCCTCCAGGTCAGTCAGCAGCCTCTGGAGCAACTCCAGCACTCAGCCGGGTCCGTCTGCAGCTTCAGCGGCTCAGCAGTAGCCTCCTCCACACCCGAGGTATCGGATGGCTACATCTGTCTCTACTGTATGTCATGTTAAAATAAGTATTTGTACTTACTTTCTCTTCTAGCAGGGCCATGCAACAGTGGGGCCAAATTTCCACACTCAAAAATAGTTTTACAACTTCAATGACAATTGATCAATGAGAACATCACTCATATGAGGATTGTGTCCTCCGTTTGCTTCAATAAAGTGTTAATCAGATGTCCAGTTTTGCAATAGAGCTTTCACTCTCACACCCCATATAATCCCACACACCGGTCTTTATATCTTCATTTCTATTCATGGTACCTGCCTGTTAACAAGTCCCTTGTCAGCTGAGGACCAAGCACATTCTGCATGGATGTACAGTAGCAGAGGATTTTCTTAAACGTTTATAAAATGCAAATTGCACCATTCTGATTCATACATGTAGTTTTTGTTGAAGATTGACAGAAACACTGGAATTGTCCTCTAATACACAGAATATTTTGAATGTATTTTATCGAAAACTGAATGCAAGGTTTTCATAAGAGCATAATGTTGGGCTTTAATCCACATATTAATGTTGGTAATAGTCAATCCTAGAACTCAGTTTATGCTTCTTACACAGTTTTACAATGGAGAGATGTACTGGAGCAAAGCTCACCCAGAGAAATAGCAAAGGACTTTCTACAGGGACAGTGCTGCTTTAACTCTTTACCGTTAATACTGTTCCCACTGCTTCCTACCGAGTCTACCCCATGACAGAAAGGAAGGCAGCGATGTCCGCTTTCTTTGTGGGTTCTGTTTTCTAGAGAAGTGACTCTATGAAAGGGGGTTGTTACTGTAGGAAAATGTGTCCTTTGCAGACCTGCAGTAGAATTCATATTCAGGGGTTTAAGGTAGACCAATAGTGGGCCAGTGGAATCTTTACGAGTGCCCAAGGTACCAACATCTAGTTTAAAAGAAAACAGGTACTGCAGACAGGGATGGTTTAAGCACTAGGCAAACTAGGGTCGCCTAGAGAGGCAACTTTTTGGGGATAAAAAGGGGGTAGAAAACTGGGGATTCCATGTAGCAGCAGGACAGCCGACAGGTAGGGACAACTGGGACTACTGTCCCGGACTGATGAGTCAGGGAATCTGGGAGCCCTGCCAGGGACACTAACATGTGCCAGATCCGCAGAAGTGCCTCTCAGTGTGGACCTGCTGGAGGCTGGTGGAACAACTGACAGGTACCTCCGCAGACATCCTCTGATAGGCACCTCTGCAGATCCCATCAGGCAGGCCCTCTGCAGGGCAGGCCCCCTCCAACGCTGCAGGAAAGCACACTGTCAACCCCATCCCTCTGTTGTGGAGCTCCCTGCCCCCCAAGTGCATAACTTTACCCCAGGTCCATACCTCCTCTCTGCTCGGCACATAACTAGCCGCATGGCACATCACTATACCCCCCCCCCCCCCCCAGGTACATAACTATCCATCCATAATAATAATCTCCTTTTTAATGTAAAATAAATCTGTAATTATACATGTTTAATTGTGGGGGGGAATAAAGCAAGGCTGAAGGTTCACCTATGGTGCCTTATTCAGTTGCATTAGCCCTGACTGCAGAGTCTTATATTATTGGGCATATACTGTAAGTAAAAACAAGAGAGGAGCATTGAACTGAACATGTGCTTAAAAATCTTAACTAACCATATTTATAGTCTAAATTACATGGAGATCTTTTACAGTACTCATACAGAATTAATTGTCCTGGTAATGAAAATGGTGTGGGATATTAGGTGTTTTGGTAAATCTGGTGCTTCAGGGGTTAATGTGGCTACAGATTCAAATTAAAAATACAAAGAAAGGTTGTATTGTCATCTGGAGGTAGGGACACCTGTTTTGCCAAAGTTGGGATTGAATTATGGTTCTTCTGACACTAACGTAAACAGGGCACTGTTTAAAAGTACTTTGAAAGCATTCCTGGAGGGCTCTACAGAGTGCCAGGGGGCACGGTTCAAAAGATATAAAATATGGAATCATGCACCTGACAGCTACTCTGAAGTATAAAGTTTATTTTAATTGTTGCAAGGAGACGAATGCAATGACACCAGACATGTCAGGTCTAGTAGGTAATAAGTGACAGCTTTGGGGCTCTGAATGAACGGTTGCACGCTCTGTAGAGAGTAATTTACATTTTCAGGCACTTTTGCTACAACAGATTTGTGAGTGTTAAGTGCATAGTTTTTTCTATAATAAACAGGAACCTGAGACCCTGGCAGATATATATTAATTAAATATTGTACATACTTCTTGGATGGTGGAAATGGATAGATATGATTGCAATTGAGTAAAGGGTTAATATTAACTCATTGAAAGTACCTTGTGGAGGAGAAAGGTGATTTGGCTACAGTAGCCATGGTTAGTAACCCTGGTTGCATATCTAAGTCACATGCTCACTTGTGTGCTGTTTGTGACAGAAGGAATATGGGGACCTTTGTGAAGGTGAAAAGTGGGACAGATTGAGAGCTGTGTATTAACCCTTGTCCTGTATGCAGGTCACATGCTCACAGGTGTGCCATACATGACAGTCCTTAATATTACATTCTTTGGGTTTTTCCCCCCTCCCATATTCCTATTTGATTTTTATTGTGCTAGACTATGTTTTATTTGGGACTTGATGATACTGATCATCTCAGAGAAGAAAGAAGTTGTGGACAAATGTAGCCAATGTTACTGCAACCGTACAGTATGGTTAGCTCAAAACAATGGCTGCTGGACCGCTACAGCGTGCCAGGGGTTGCAATAACGTTGACTGCATCTGTAATTAACGTCTTACTAATTTGCAGATGTAGCCAACAGTTTAATAATAATACATTTATTTTATATAGTGCTTTTCTCCTAATGGGATTTAAAGCGCTTCAAAATTAATACAGCACAGGAATTTTTAAAGACACAGTCCCTGTCCAGTTTAGTTTACTGTCTATGTTTTTGGTGCCTGAGGGAGATAACG
Source organism: Ascaphus truei (assembly GCF_040206685.1). Classification (NCBI taxonomy): domain Eukaryota; kingdom Metazoa; phylum Chordata; class Amphibia; order Anura; family Ascaphidae; genus Ascaphus; species Ascaphus truei. Next base: position 173,209,003 of record NC_134487.1, on the reverse strand, counting down.
TGACTTGCCCATGGTCACAAGAAGCTGACACCTGGAATTGAACCAGTATTACTCATGATTCAAACTCTGTGTCGTTGCTTACAGAGTCAGTGTCTTTGCTCATTGTGCCACTCCTCCCTATTACCCCAGCAGCTACAGTAAAAAAAATGTGTGTTTGATTAGGAGATAACACATGCATTACCATTGTTTTCAGTGGTGCCCACGGTAACAATCTGGTAGTGTTAATGGGAAGAATAAGGTTGGCTACATATGTAAGCTGTTTGCACGTGACAGAGAGTGCATAATTTACTGCTAGTATTTTTTTTACACATTATAAGCAATAACTATCATGATATACTATCTATAGTATATACAATATATAGATTTATATTTCACTTCTTTATTTTGAACATGGTGAAAAAATATATGCAGTGACTCACTGTCCTGAAGAGCTTACACTCTAATTGCTGACACCTGCAAAGATACAGTGACTTTACCACTGTCATATAATATTGACAGTAACTTACAATTGTGTGGTCTCCCAAAGGCCAGTGTCACAACTACTATACCTTACTACTTCCCATTTCCTTGTAGATCTTCTTATGGCATTAAAGGATCTAAACGAACGCTTCCTCCCCTGAAATAAATGCAAAAAGTAACAGGGGGGCTCCAGATGCATCACCCTCGCCTCCAAGCACAAGATAAGAGCACACAGCATGAATATGAATGACAATCAGGGCCTGCAAACCATCAACATTTAGGATTGAATCGTAACACTGTCATTCTGAATTAGTTTCAGTGCCTTGTGACGGAAATGGGAGCACAGGCCCAATGATCTTGTGGGAGGAAAAAAATTGGAAATGTAATTGCCCCAAACTGGATTTTTATGCAATGAAAAAAAAAAAAAAACTATTTTGTTTCCATTTTTTTAAGCATAAAATAAAACAAAATTCAAAACCCAGACAAACAGCAGGTGTGCGTGTGTGTTGCGACGCTTCTAATTCTGAACGCTGCATTTTGTGTCAACCTCTATGGTTAGACCATGAAAATTGATAGAACAAGAAAAACAGGAGAGATGATTACATTTCTAGACTTAAATAAGAAGAAAAATGTGTCTGAGCTGCATATAACAGTCAAGCAGAAAACGAGATAAATGCTAAATTAAACAGCTCTGGCATTGAAGTAGCATGGTGTAAAATCAAACAATGGTACGTATCATCACCATGCAAAATAAATAGATGTTTGATGTCATTGCATGTTGGGATGCCTATTTGCGCTGTTTAGCATTAAAGATAATTCCTCTGTGTTCCTTTCTTCCTAACTGTGAAGGTAAACAGGCTGCACTATATAATAATAGTGAGAATCTCTATCCACTGGCAGGCACCGCAATCTGCAGAACATCGCCATGCCTGGAGCGTTAGTCTTTGTGCCTCTGGCCCTCTGCTGCTTCTCGGTTGATGTTAGAGGGAGGATAGGACTAGTTGGGTGGTGAAAGCTTAGGCTTCACTGATAATGTGTTGGAGTCCTTGTTTTCTAAACTGGACGAGCTTTAGATATTTCTAGTAATACTCAGTATTGGTTTATGATGCATCAGACCACAATTCCCAGGGAGGTCCCTTATAGGAGCTGCTGCTTACTGCTACTGTGAGCAAAATTGTGATCAGTGTTAAACGCAGGGGCATAATGGGCATAATTTCTTGTCATATATGTAGACTGCAATCAATTAATCAAACAGGGAAAAATATGAGTCTAAGGGGTTCATGCAGTAAGCAGCGGAAAGGCAATTCTCGCCACTTTCCTGCCAACAATGGCTACCCCTATTCAGTAAGGGGCGAGAAAGTGGCGGAATAAAAAAAACCGCCAGTTTGGTTGGCGGTTTTTTTTTCCGCCGGTGGCGGGGCGAGAAGGCACTTTCCGCATAAAAATGAAACATTTTCAGCCACGCTGTATTCTAGTAGTGGCGAGTAGCTTAGCGGAGCTATTCGCCACTCTAGAATGGCGTTTTGCTGGCAAATCAGCCACGCAAGAAAAAGTTGGCAAGTTGATGGTGAGAGGTTGCTGATGAGCGGCGGATCGGCACTTAGAAAAATTCTGGCCTTTTTCCTGGCTGGGATTGATGCCGGGGGTCTCCTGAGCTGATACCATTAATACCAGCACCGGAGCCCCCCGGCATGCATCCGAGGCAGGAAAAATGCATTTAAAGGCCACTTCATTACCCTAGCGGCTAACCGCTAAGGCAATGAAGGGGTTAAATAGCCGTGCCAGGTTTATTGTGGGTAGCGGGGGTGGGTGAAGGGGGTATTTGGCCCTTGTTGTTTGTTTAGGGCTTGCGGGGGGGTTGCGGGTGCGCTTAACCCCTTCACGACCGTAGCAGTTAATACCGCTATGGTCATGAAGTGGTTAAGGCCTCCCGCTACCCACCCGCAAGCCCTAAACAAACCACCGTTGGGGCTAATACCCCCTTCACCCACCCCCGCTACACACAATAAAAAGAAAACACACACAACAGCCCCACACTAACTAAAGAAATATATATATATATATATATATATATATATATATATATATATATATATATATATTACACCAACAACACCTATACCCCCTAACATACAGTATAGTAATGGGCACAATGACTATTATCCACAAATGGATAATAGTGCATGTGTCCATTTAAAATACATACAGAACAATAAAGACATTAAATACATGTAGCACTCACCCATGTCCGCCCGCCACGATGAAGGCCATCCTCATCTTCATCCTGCTAATGCCCCATCCGCTTCTGAAAAACAGACACAAGAATTAAAACATCCAATATAATGTCCCCTAACCCCTTAATCACCATAGCGGTTATTAACCGCTACAGTCATTAAGGGGTTAACCCACCATCACCCACATACCGTACCCCACTACCCCACTACCCCCCCACCCCCAGAGGCCTAACCACCCTCACCCACTACCCACAATGGAGTCCTACCACATACCTTGGGGCCAATACCCCCTCCCCCCACCCCACCACAACAGTACAATAATGTGCCAAATAACTATTATCCACATAGGGATAATACATTATTTGGCCATTATTAAACACATTAAATACCATAGTAAAATAAAGAAAATTCTACTAACCTCTTCAATGAAATCAAAAGCAAGTTCCTAAACAAATCTAATGTAATCATCCAATCTAAAGCATGAAATGCCAATCCAAAGCCTCAAATGTCACTTAAAACATTGCATTTACATTGTATACATGCTGCATAAAATGTAAGCTACATGTAGCCGCTGCAAATCAATGTTAACAATACAATATGCAATGGCAAACAAGATCTTATCTTGCATTAAACGCGCAATGAATGGAAGGTGTACTGTAAGGGATCGGGGGTCATGCGCCTTACAACGGGTCCCCGTCACCCCGGCTTCCAGTACTGCCGCTCGTCCCAGGCCCCCTCCCTGTCAGCTCTTTACCCACTCCGGTCGGACATCACGCCGCTCCTCCGCGGCACAAGCCGCCTCTGCCCACACGCTGCAGGGGCACGCGGGCAGGAGTGTTACATGGCGCGCGCGCACCCGTCCTCTTCTACACTCCTCCTGAAGCCTTGGCTCCACCTCCCAGCATCTGGAGGCTATTCCCACTAGGGAACACTAACCTATCCCTGGGACCGCTCAGTCAAGCCCCCGCTCCGCCTCTTGCTCCCATTGGTTCTCCAGCATTTATAGTTCCTGTCTGCCCTCTCCTTCCTCGCTCTGCATAGTTTTCCTGTGGCTCTTCCTGTACGGAGGTCTATGCCTGGCTCTCTTTTGTGTTGCAGCTCTTGCTCCAGTCCCTGCCCTCATTTGATACCCTTGGATTTGATCTCGGCTCTCGTTAGACTTCGTGTACCTCGCTACTCCCTGGACTCAGCTTTGGACCTCACTACGCTGCTCTCTCCTGCCCCTGACCTACGGCTTCCGGATCTTTACCCTCGGACCTCTGGCACCCCGGACGTGGCAAGTATCAGGCTAACCCTTTCTCACCAGGCCCGGCAACGCATCATACCACACTCCGGGCACGCCCTCACTGCTGTGGGTGCATGTTATACCCTTACCCACCTCAGTATTGGGGACTGGACATGTCTGCGGGCAGTCAAGCGCTAAAGAAGGGAAGTACAAGCATTAGTAAGACCACACCTTGAATATGGAATACAATTTTGGGCAGCATTCCTTAGAAAATACATTCTGGAACTAGAGAGAATGCAGAGAAGAGCCACCAAGTTAATAAAGGGGACAGACAATCTAACTTATGAGGAGAGGCTAGCTTAATTAGATTTATTTAAAAGAGGCGTCTAAGAGGGGATATGATAACTATATACAAATATTCGGGGACAGTACAAGGAGTTTTCAAATTAACTATTCATCCCAAGGGCAGTACAAAGGACACAGGGGCATCTGTGATTGCAGATACAATACACTTGTTCAAATAAAGGTTGGACATCTTTTCAGAAAGGAAAGGTATACATGGATATACCAAATAAGTATACATGGGAAGAATATTGAATTTGGCCCGGGGTGGTTGATTTCTCTGCTTCAGGTTTTAGTACCATATTTATATCACCTCCAACTATCACAGATGTTAGATATTGTGGTTCTATGGCTTCCAAGACTTTCCTCACAAACTCAGTTTGATTCTCATTTGGTGCATATTAATTGACTAGTGTAACTGCTCTGCCTGTGAGGGAGCCATAAACTATCAAGCATCTGCCCTCCGGGTCTGTGATAATTTTCTAAGTGCTAAACGAGATACCTTGTTTAATTAAGATCACGTCCTCTATTTTTGCTGTTAAATGAGGAGTAGAATGCCTATGGACACAGTTGGGAAGAAAACCAATCATAAAAAGAAGGGCTGAACATTTGCCCTTAAATAGTAGCACCAGTCACTTATGGTGACAAGGAGGACGGACATAATGCCCTGGAGAGACAACCTTGGTCCCGAGGATTTCTAGACAATGGTGGAGAGAGTATTGAGATGCTCAGTTAACAACATAGACAATATCCAATTAACATATCAATAACATTTGGGAGAGCATGTGAACTTGGTAATAAGATAGATTTAAGAGTGAGATTAGTATCTGTACATGGCTGACGTAGGCAGGGCCTGAGTCCGCCAGGATGGACAGATTGCTTAAGTTAGGCTAGTTCTATTTGAGTCGGTACCTTGTACTGAAGGGAGGGGGTGGAGGGGCAGGGAGGGTAGGGGCAGGGAGGGGGGTTTAGGGGGGCTAGGGGTGGGGGGAGGGTTGGAGAATGTGGGGGATAGGAGAGGGGGGAGGGGGAAAGGGGAAGTGGGGGTAGGGGAGAGGGGAGGGAGAAGTAGGGGGATGCACTATTTCTACTGGCTTTTCCCAGTCTATTTGCACTGGTCTAGGGCATTTCTTTTATTTATAGATATTCAATTTGTGACTTACTTTTAGCTTCATACCTGAACGTAAACACAATCTAAGCTTATGTTTGCATAGACATATACCCCAACAAGAGGGAAAGCACCCTTACCCCACAACCTGTTCTGTTTACAGTCATACGTCCATTGGTTCTAATGGGCAGCGGGGGGGATGGGGAGAGAGGGGGGTGAAGGGAGAGGAGAATGGGGGTGAAGGGAGAGGAGAATGGGGGAGGGGGAGAGTGGTGGGGAGGAGGGGGAGGGGGGAGAATGGGAGGGGGGTAGAGCGTGAGGGGAGGATGCTCTATTTCAGTGGGCGCATACCAATCCAATTACATATGGTCCAGAGCATTCTTTTACTTCATAGGTACAGATTATAACTTACTTCCAGCTTTATAACTAGCGTTTTAACTGCGCACAATACAATTCAAAGCTTATGTTCGCAGAAACACATATCTAAACAAAAACCACAGAGGAAAGCATAATTGCCTTATGACTTGTTCTGTTCGTAGTCAAACGCAAACTGATTCTGACAGGGGGGGGGGGGTTCAGCATACCACCACAGATCCCGCTTAGAGGAAAATAAATTACTACCAATTCAGCATTCCCTCCATGTCTGCCCCCAGCATTCCTCTGCTCCCGGACATCTGGTCTTCTCCGAACCAGCAGCACCTCATCTAATCAATCGCTTACTTATCTAACTATCCAGATGAACCTGTGGTTGACGGATCAGGGTGATCCTATGACGGGCCAAGCTGCTTTCTTAAAGTCTCTGTGTATTCCATGGATAGGCCTTCATGGTCAGGAATGACCCCTCCAACTCTCTCCTCCTCTCCAAATAAAGTAAAAATACCCACCCTGAGTCACTCCGAGGCAAGGAGCTTGTCTGTGTGCTCGTTGGTCCCCTCTGTTCCTCTTAATGCTTTGAAACCCCCCCAAGTAAGGTGGGTGATCCCTATCATCCGGCCCCCCTTCACCTCAGGTGTATCTGGGGAGGCCGGTTGCTGTGTTGTTCTGCGGGCTCCCAACCAGTTCCACAACGGGGCCCGAATCCATCCCGGCTCTATTCCAATTCCCACCTCCATGCAGGGCAGGGGTCGGGGACAGACGAAATAAACCTCCCCACCACCCACGGGGCCCGACGGGGGCCCACAAGGTCAGGTAGATGACACAGGGCTCATAGTTCGATGTGCCTCGGGGGTAGAGTGGCATGAAAGAGGCAATAGGGTATGTGCAGGGAGAGGTAATCTGGTGGGGGTCTCTTGGCAACATCGACAGACAGAAAGGGAACGCCTTGCAGCAAATGAGAGCTCTGAGTCTCTACTTACCCGTCCTTGAGGATTTTTGGCCCACCAGTCTATCTGAGGCCCATGGGGGAGCTGTGTTGCTGTCGAGCCTTGGGTCCTCAAGGTTTCTTGTTGGTGATCAGGGGCTGAAATACCCAGGGATCTGAGGAATAGGTTGATTTCTTCTGGGTACTTGATGGATAAGTGCTTTCCATTTTTTATGGTGATTAACTTAAATGGGAACCCCACCTGTATCAAATGCCTTTGTCCTTTAGGAGCACAGTTAGGGGTCTGAGCTCACGCCTTCTTGCTATCGCTACTCTCGATAGATTGTTGAAAATTTGTAGGGAGTAATTCTCAAAAGGAATATCACCTTTTTACCTGCAGGCTGACATAATTTTGTCCTTAGTTGAGTAGTGGTGTATCCTTACTATGATATCCCTTCTCTTAGGATCTTCAGACCTAGGACTCGGCGAGCGGGTTCGATATCCATCATAATCCACCATATCCTGGAGGCCTGGAACAATCGAGGTGAAGAGATTGGAGATGTGTGGGCAAAGATTTTCGGGTGTGATGGCTTCAGTGATATTTCTGATTCTAAAGTCCTCCCTTCTATCCCTGTTTTCTTGATCTTCTAGGCCAGGGCTGCACAACATATGGCCCACGGGCCGCATGCGGCCCGCCAGGGCACCCCGTGCGGCCAGCGATGGACCCCCTTCAACCCCATCCTTCTTCATCCCCCTTCCCTGGTAGGGAAAGAAGGATGCGCTCCAGTAGGAGTGCGCTCCAGGAGTGTCTGTGCGCGCTCTCCCCTAACCTCCCTCCTCCAGCATGGGGATGCGCTCTAGCAGTGTAACGCGACCCGGAACTTCGGGTCTGCTGCTAGAGCGCGCATTCCTCGTGCTTCCCTCACGCTTCCCTGCCGCCACCACCACCACCATCACCATCACCAAGTAAGCATGAGGGGGGGGGGGGTTAGTTCATTCATTCATTCATGCGGGGGCTGTTGACATGGGGGGGGTTGGGGGGCTGCTGACATGGGAGGGGGGCTTCTGACATGGGTGGGAGGCTGCTGACATTTTGGGCTGTTGACATGGGAGGGGGGTGGGGGGATGCTGACATGGGAGGGGTGATGCTGACATGGGAGGGGGGCTGCTGACATGGGAGGGGGGTGGGGGGCTTCTGACATTGGTTGGGAGCTGCTGACATGGGAGGGGGCTGCTGACATGAGTGGGGGGCTGCTGACATGCGGGGGTGGGGGGCTGCTGACATGGGAGGGGGGTGGGGGGCTGCTGACATGGGAGGGGGTGGGGGGCTGCTGACATGGGAGGGGGGCTGCTGACTTTGGGAGGGGGTGGGGGGCTGCTGACATGGGTGGAGGGCTGCTGACATGGGAGGGGGGTGGGGACTTCTGACATGGGTGGGGGGCTGCTGACATGGGAGGGGGTGGGGGGCTGCTGAAATGAGAGGGATTGGGGGGCTGCTGACATGGGAGGGGGGCTGCTGACATGGAAGGGGGTGGGGGGCTGCTGACATGGGAGGGGGTGGGGAGCTGTTGACATGGGAGGGGGGTGGGGGCTGCTGACATGGGAGGGGATGTGGGGCTGCTGACATGGGAGGGGGGTGGGGGGCTGCTTACATGGGAGGGGGGCTGCTGACATGGGAGGGGGGCTGCTGACATGGGAGGGGGGTGGGGGGCTGCTGACATGGGTGGGTGGTTGCTGACTTGGGAGGGGGTGGGGGGCTGTTGACATGGGAGGGCGGTGGGGGGCTGCTTACATTGGAGGGGGGTGGGGGGCTGCTGACATGGGAGGGGTGATGCTGACATGGGAGGTGGTGAGGGCTGCTGACATGGGTGGGGGGCTGCTGACATGGGAGGGGGTTGGGGGCTTCTGACATGGGATGGGGTGGGGGGCTGATGACATGGGAGGGGGGAGGGGCTGCTGACATGGGAGGGGGGTGAGGGGCTGCTGACATAGGCGGGGGGTGGGGGGCTGCTGACATGGGACAATGGGCTGGGGGGGGGCTGCTGATATGGGGGGCTGCTGAAATGGAATGGGCTGTTGGGGATGCTGACATGGGGGGGCTGTTGACATGGGAGGGGGGTGGGGGGATGCTGACATGGAGGGGGGTGTGGGGCTGCTGACATGGGAGGGGTGTGAGGGGCTGTTGACATGGGAGGGAGGGGCTGCTGACATGGGAGGGGGGTGAGGGGCTGCTGACATGCGGGGGTCTACTGACATTGGGGGGCTGCTGAAATGGAATGGGCTGGGGGGGCTGCTGAAATGGAATGGACTTGGGGGGGCTGCTGAAATGGGCTGGGGGGCTGCTAATATGGGCTGTGGGTGGCGACTGTGGGGGGCTGCTGAAATGGACTGCGGGGCTGCTGATATGGGCTGTGGGGGGATGCTGATATGGGCTGTGGGGGGCTGCTGTGGGGGGCTGCTGAAATGGGCTGAGGGGCCCGACTCTGTTTTCCTTGTGGGGGGGAGAGTGGTGTGAGTTGCAGGGGGGGGAGAGTGATGTGAGTTGCAGGGGAGGGGGAGAGTGATGTGAGGTGCAGGGGAGGGGAGGGGAAGAGTGATGTGAGTTGCAGGGAGGGGGAGAGTGATGTGAGTTGCAGGGGGGGAGAGTGATGTGAGTTGCAGGGGGGAGAGTGATGTGATGTGCAGGGGGGAGAGTGATGTAAGGTGCAGGGGGGAGTGATGTGAGGTGCAGGGGGGGAGAGTGATGAGAGGTGCATGGGGGGGAGAGTGATGAGAGGTGTAGGGGGGAGAGTGATGTGAGGTGCAGGGGGGAGAGTGATATGAGGTGCAGTGGGGGGAGAGTTATGTGAGGTGCAGGGTGGAGAGTGATGTGAGGTGCAGGGGGGAGTGTGATGTGAGGTGCAGGGGGGAGAGTGCTGTATATATGCAGGGGGGTAGTGATGTGAGGTGCAGGGGGGAGTGATGTGAGGGGCAGGGGGGAGAGTGATGTGAGGTGCAGGGGGGGAGAATGATGTGAGGTGCAGGGGGGTGGGATGTGTGTGGTGTTCAGGGGGTTATTGTGTGTTTGATGTGGAGGGGAAGTATTATGTGTGTGTGAGAGGGAGAGATGGGGGTATGAGAGATAGATGGGGAGTATCGCAAAGGTTGATAGTGAGGGGTTCTGGGGGAGATATGAGGATGATAATGAAGGGTGCTGGTGGAGATATGAGGATGATGATGAGGGGTGCTGGGGGAGATATCTGAGGAGGATGATGATGATGAGGTGCTGGAGGAGAGATGATGATGATGATGATGATGATGATGATGATGATGATGATGATGATGATGATGATGATGATGATGATGATGATGATGATGATGATGATGATGATGATGATGATGATGATGATGATGATGGTGGTGGTGGTGGTGGTGATGATGATGATGATGATGATGATGATGATGATGATGATGATGATGATGATGATGATGATGATGATGATGATGATGATGATGATGATGATGATGATGATGATGATGATAGGTGCTGGAGGAGAGATGATGATGATGATTTTACCCGTGCGGCCCAATTTTTTTTTCCTTGGAGCAGTTCGGCACTTCTCCCTTTACGAGTTGTGCAGGCTTGTTCTAGGCCATCTATTAGGTAGTTCACTTCATACCCTGGTCTAATTATCTCCTCGTCGGCTGCAGCTTGTAGTTGGAGGGTCTCATCCATTTTATTTTCTAGGTCTGTCGTTCGAGTTCGTCAAGCTTGTACACACTAACCACCTTTTTCAAGTCTTCTTGATAGGATAGGTGCATTTTAAGGAACAGATCTTCCATGTATTGTTTTGTGAGTTCTCCCCCCTCTGTGCTCGCAGGCGTCTGCTCCCTTTCTCTATCGGGAGGCGCATGGTTGGCTGCGCCATCTTGGGATTCGTTGCTGGGCACTGTGGGCCGTTGTGCTGTGATAAAGTAGCAGGAAACGTCCAGCGAGTTTTTTTTAGCTTTCTGGCCATGCTCAGCTTCTCTGAGGGGCAGTTGAGCCCAGAAGGTTTCATTGATTTGGTATGGAAATGTCTTTTTTATGCATTTGCTGTGTGAGGGACTTAGGAGCTCCCTCGCTATCCAGCCGTCCTTGGTGACATCACCGGAAGTCCTCTCTTCGTAATTTTAATGGTTTGTGGGATGTTTTCTTTCTAATGTCAGTGGTCAGTAATTGTAGTTATTAATGTTTTTGCTTTCAATTCTACACACCAGTGAAGTTTGCTCCACACTGGATATGGTATGGTAGCATTAAGTCTTTGTGATCAGTGTCCTCAGGGAAAAGCTGTGAATCGCAAGTCTTTGTAATGCTCTTGTGGGGAATTTTATAGAAAATGTTGCTCCTTGCAAATCTGAGGGTCTCTGTTACTAATGTCACTTCTTTACCCCCCTCTCCTTGTTTAATCTGTATGTCTTGTGTTCAAGTTATTCTCTTACCTTCTATTGTGCCCCCTTGCAGTAATCCTCTACCTTTGGGGTCTATCCCCCTTGATATGTTGCAGGCTCGTCTGGCTGCCTGGACTCTCAAGGAGACACAGGCAAGAGGCACAGAGTTGGATCCCACCTGGTTCCCGCATGGGCAGAACGCAACTGTATGCCCCCCTAACCCAGCAGGGACCAAATGGGTAGGCACCAGGACCCGATGCAGGGTCTGACTTTCTGGGTGAAGGGATTTGCTGGGTGTTTGCCTGCCTGGTGATCAATTCCGCTGCAAGGGGGTGCACATCTGATGCAGGCCTCTCTGCTGCGACCTCATTGCGCTATTCTCTCCCTAAAGGCAATGGTGGCCATCTTGGGTAGGATGCAGGCCGAGACAGTGTGCCAAATAGAGCACCAGGTCTGCCTCAGCCAGCTGACAGTGACCCCGTCCATCCGGTGGGGCTTTCCTATCCCAGCACTGAGGCCCAATCGCCCAGGGAAGGAGTGAAATTCACAGATCCAGTGCCGCACCAATATCGCCTCATCAGGACCCTGAGGGGAAGATGCCGCCTCGCCTCTAACCGCGAGCTCTGTGCAGCAGCCACGGACAGGTTTATGCAGTAATTTCTTTACTTTGTATGGGGGGAGCGCACTGCGCTGTGTGCAGTGCACACTCGGCTATTAGATGTCTCTTCGTGGGGAGGGGTGCGGTGAGCCCTTGTGGGTTTGGCCTCCCCTCAGTGGCTGCCGGTGGCCATTTTGTGGCAGAGCTGACCCGTCCCAGACCTTAAACTCCACTCCTGCTCCCCGCCCATCACCATCGCCAGGGGGACAGCCTGTAACTCTACCTGGTTTACAAAACTCTTCCAGTCTCAGTCAGTGGCTCAGTGGCCCAATCTCTTCTGTAAGCTGATATCCTCTGCTGCGCCTCCGGGTAGAATGGCTGCTCAGCCTCACGCAGACCTCAACTTCCTCACCCACGCTTCCCGGTTCCTCCCCGGTTCTCAGGTGGCAAGGAAATACATTTTATCACTTCTGTAGGTCTGTGTGTCCTTCTGACTGCCTCTGGTTTACCTTGTTTCAATAATTTGAAAGGTTTTTATTTTATTGTTATTCGTACGCGGCAGCCATTTTAAATTTTTGGCGGTGTGCCAGGGAAGCTTCAGGGGACCGTTGTTTCGTCCCTAGGCTTTATGCTGTCTTGTTTTCAGCCCGTTCTGAGCCTTCCACACTTAGAGGGGATCTTCCCCAGTAGAATATTTAATTATGGGGGAAAATGTTTGTTTTTTGCACCCTTTTTCCCCTTTATTAGAGATCTTTGGAACAGAGCAACTCTGCCACACGTCCTCCCTGCTTCGCGTATTGACCATGCCCCGGATGCTGCCGATTTGATTGCAAGCTCTCTGGGTTATTTTTCCCACAGCAAACAGTAGCAGCCATACATATGTTAGTCCAGTTGCGATAGTGCAGAATAAATGAGTTCTTCAGTATTAGGTGATACCTTTTTTATTGGACTAACAATTTATGTCATAGGACAAAAAAAATAAATTAAAAAGGTATCACCTAATAATGAAGAACTCATTTATTCTGCACTATATATATATATATATATATATATATATATATATATATATATATATATATATATATATATATATATATATATATATATATTATGACTAAAGAGGAGGGAAAGTAGGGTCAAAAAGGTGCACTCAAATGCTGAATTGTGAAAAATAGAAATGGACTTTATTAACAAAGAGTATAAAAAACACAAAAGACAGACCCACACAAATCACATGTCAGATCGCTATGCGACACAACGTAAAAACATCAAAGAGGTACAATTGGTCTGATAAGAGCCAAAGCAGGGTAACAATATATCATTACAAATATAACATAACAGAACTAGGGGAAAAATATTTCTCCCCAAGTAATGTTTACTGAGATCGGCCGATCCAGAACAAGAGTAGCAATGAATATAAATGGTAAGTAGATACAGACCACAAGAAAAAGATTGGATATATATTGTAGTAAATATACATAAACCTCTTAATGATGATGAGAGATAGTTAGGCACATAGCTAGAAATACATAAAGTTGTGACCATTAAATGTGCTGTAAATCAGCTGAATAAAGTGATGCCCAAATTGAGCTGCACATGTAAGATAAGTAGCAGCAGTGGTAGATCTATAAAGTGCACTGGTAGCGCTCATATAAAGTCCCCTGAGATACAGAGCTCAAAAATAATGAGCAGTGGTGGTGTGTGAATAACACAGGGACATAGAGCACTGCTGTGTGTGGTGTGCACAAAGCACTGAGGAAATCCAGTGATAAATACCAGCGTTACTCAGTCAGGCAGCAGGAGAATCAGATGATAAAGACCAAAGTCTTGCAGTGGGACATCAGCAGTAAAACGGAGGAAAGTCTCACGCAGTATGGTAAGGCACACGGGTCACAGGATGGAGGGGTGCTGTCACAGCTCTGCTCCTACGGCCGTTTCGCCAAAAAGGATTCTTCCGGGAGCATAGTGTCAGCATAAACAAACACTCTTAAAGGGCTCCGTTTTCCCGCCAAAAGTTCACTCGTGACCAACAGCCAATAAGAAATTCTGAAAAATAGAACCGTGTCAGCAGTTGCTATGTGGAAGTGAGCAGAACTTTGGAGGCAGTAATCCTTAAAGAGACAGACATAAAAAGACACAGGAAGTGACATAATGTGATTAAAAATCAGCATAATTGCTAAGCAGAGTGTTGTAAAGCAAGGAGGCATGAATAAAAATATAAGTAAAGCTAATTTGAAGAGTGATCAAATTGACAATATCTTGAAGAATGTCCAATGAAATGGCATTATACTAAGTTAGATACCAAGTATTGACAATACTACACAGAGACATAAAATATGGAGGATCAAAGGAGAGATGAACCATAAGCTGTGATTGAGACTTAATAAAAGATTTCTAGGGAAAGCAGGGTAAGTTACATAAAACAAGACAAAGGGCCTCATGCAGTAAGCGTCGATTAAGTGAAATCGGCAAGTTTACCGATTAGTCATGTTAATGGCGATTTTTCCTCTCCGTATGCAGTAAGTGCCGAATACATTCAAAATCAACCCGAAAACAAATCCGCCCACTCTCACGATGATTATCCGATCACACACAGGTGTATCGGCGTGCGTGGCGGGGTGCTGATAGGTTGCCCAATCACAAATCTTGCTGAATCAGGCGAAACAAGCATGTATTGGATTGCGCGCCATATTTAAAGGCAACGTGTACTGCTAATCATTCTCTGTGTTGTTGGGAGTGAGAGAGAGAGAGAGAGACGCACAGAGCTGGCTGATTGAACATTTGCATATTGACGGAGAGACTTGTTGTGTATTGGGTGAGCTTTGTCCATTGTTGTTTTGTTTACATCTTTGTCTTGTTTTATATGTGGAAGTGTTTCGTGTGATTGGCTGTACATTAGTTGTCTGTTTTTTGTGAGTGCTGGAAGTATGCCCGCAAAGCGTGGGAAGAGTGATGCTGGTGGGAGTGGGAGTGCTACTCGTGCGAGTACGCGTCGGAGTGAACGTACTGTTCAGGGGAGTGATGTTGCTGGTGCACCGAGTGGTGTTGCTGGGAGTGGGAGTGCTGGTGCTGGGAGTGGGAGTGCTGTTGCTGGGAGTGGGAGTGCTGTTGCTGGGAGTGCTGTTGCTGTGAGTGGGAGTGCTGTTGCTGTGAGTGGGAGTGTTGTTGCTGGGAGTGGGAGTGCTGTTGCTGGGAGTGGGAGTGCTGGTGCTAGGAGTGGGAGTGCTGGTGCTAGGAATGGGAGTGCTGGTGCTAGGAGTGGGAGTGCTGGTGCTAGGAGTGGGAGTGCTGGTGCTGTGAGTGCTGCTGGTGGCCCAGTTGCTGATGGGGTGGATGGTGGTGGCGTGCTTGCTGGTGGGCAGCTTTTGGAGGCTCTTCCATTGGAAGAAGGAGAGTCCAGTCAGCACCAGCCAAGCTCTGACCCTAAACCTGCTCGGAAGAAACGTGTGGAGAAGCCACGTAATCCTCGCTTCAATGACCAGGAAAATACAGCTCTTGTCACTGGCATTCTGGAGCACTATGACAGTATATATGGACATTTACTAGGTAAGTGTACCTTTACATTTATTATTCAAATACATGTGATCCTAGGTCATCTGAGTTTTGTTCATATGCAAATATGGGTTCAGAATATCTTTCTATGTTAATTAGTCTGGAAACACAGCTTTTTATCATGCCTTACAAGGACAACTAAACACAGGCGGTCAATTTGCCATAACTGCATACAATATGAATGCAACCTTGCTTACATGTATAGGTTTAGTAGTGAATGCTCATGTGCTTCACATATTACACATAAAACAGCATGTTTGCTATCTCTTGGAACAGCTAGCAGTGTAGGAAACTGGTGCTTCTATTATTAATCATTTACCTCATATATTTTATATGTTTTTCAAGGGCGGACAAGTTCAGCAAGCAGAAAAGAAATGTGGGACACAATAGTCATTGGTGTCAATGCGTGTGGGAATCATGTGAGGGACAAGCGGAATTGTCACAAGAGATTTGATGATATTAGGTCCAAATTGAAAAAGAAAATACAACACCAACGCGTGCATGCTACTGGCACTGGAGGTGGGCCGACACCACAACGTCTCATATTAAGTCCATTGGAGGAGCTGCTTCGGGCAAAATTACTTCCCGTCGTCGTGGAAGGCTTACCTGGTGACCGTGATATAGGAATTTACCCCTCACAATTTCCACCAGGTGAGAAATATTACTGTACTAGGCGTGTCGTTGCTTACAGTTATTTTGCATAGTTACACTGCTTTTTATACTGTCTTCACAATATAAGCATACCTGCATCTATATATGTATATGTCTGATTCTGTATATATATATATCTCAAAATAGACATATATGTTGTAGTCCTACTAAAAGCAGTAACTAATATAGCACGTGCCATTGCGTGCTCATTTACATGTGAATTCCCAAAATGCATTGCTGCAGTGGAAGCAATTGATGGTGGGCGAAGATGGGGAACAACAGGGTAGTACACATGTGTAACACATGTTAATGAGAAATTATTACTAGCTACAGGTACAGAACAGAAATATGTAGAATATTATTGTGTATTTTATTTATTTTACTCCGACAAACATG
Organism: Ascaphus truei; assembly: GCF_040206685.1. Taxonomy (NCBI): domain Eukaryota; kingdom Metazoa; phylum Chordata; class Amphibia; order Anura; family Ascaphidae; genus Ascaphus; species Ascaphus truei. The sequence goes on along the minus strand of NC_134487.1, from coordinate 173,192,728 downwards.
ACATTACTGCCTATTTTAAGCATGCATCAAATATATTGCATGCAACGGCCTACAAACATCACTTGCACTAACACATCTATAGTTGTTTATGAAAAGGTCAATTTTTGCTTTAACTCATATACAGACAGCATAATGAGGCACACGTATCATATTTTATGTCATTGTTTTCATAACTTAAAAACTGCACACGACTATTTAGCTCATCTACCATTGTGTTAAAGCAGCTGCAATTAATATCTCATCACAGCATACACTTCAACAGAGGGGGTGGGGTTCAGCACACACACTAATTACAGCCTCATTTTAGGGTCAACTTAGTTCACACCATTTTCACCTGTTTCAAGTAATTGAAAGGTGTGGCTGATTAGGCTTTTTGGGGAAGGGAATACCGTTCTTACAACCTGACTAGCACAACTGAAGTTAATCACACTCATTTGAAAGCTTCACTTTAGCTACTAAATGCCCCAACAACTCATTACTTATCAAACCGTACGTCACACATTAGTTCACTCATATCTATAGTTGAACTACTACTATCAACGACACATTATCACACACTGCATGTGTTGTCTTGTTTAGTCACAGCCACATTCATGTGTGCCACATCTTATATTAATATACCACACATATCCTCTACCAAAAACAACACTTTTTGCAATATGACCACCTTCATGATAACCATTCTGAATGGTCATCTCATGATAGTTATGTACATTATGATACTGATATCACTACACAACATATGATTTTTATGTACAAATTTTATCTATTTATCCTCACGCATTACTGCAGGAACATAGTATGTTTTATGTTAGGGAACTCAAAAGTTCTAAGTACACAGGCATGTACATTGTTATTACAACTATTTATGTTCACTTTCACACACACATTTTGGGTTAAGGAAATGATGCTGTTAGGTACTCATAAATACAGAACATACAATAACTGTTTGTTCAATATTTACACATGTAAATGTAAAACTTATGTTATTGTTATATATAGTTGCCCCTGAAGGACATGTGTCACCTGAGACTGAACAAGTGTCTTCACCTGGGTCAGCCAGCTCAACACACCTAGAAGGTGAGTGTATCAGTTGGTGGCCATATAATATGTGCTCTTCTATATGTTATGTTGTCATGTTCATTATTTGTTTTGCACATCTTCTTTAAATAGGATTACTTAGTGTCAGTGAAAATGAAGTGTAAGCCAACTTGTATTGTGTTAGTGATGTTAACTATCATGTAGGAGTTGTGAGTTTACAGCAAGTTTTCATTCACTCATATTTCATACTGAGTCCAAACATTATTCTTAAGTCAAGGTAGTTTTTAATGTGAGGTTATAAAACGTATGGAAACATGTTAGTTGTTACTTATGACACAGTACAATTACATAGTAACACAGCAGAGATTAACATGCCATTTAATAATGTGTACATTTATTTGTAGAACATGATGAAGAGGATTTTGATGATGATGATGATGATGATGATGATGATGATGATGATGCCGCCGCCGCCGCCATAGACACACAAATACAAGCAAGTGACCATGAAGAGGTTCCAATTGAAACTGTTTTACCGCCAAAACGTCCAGCAAATACCACATATGATGCAATTGTAGCTTCTGAGGGAAAAATTGTGGAAGCAGAAAATCGTCGCCATTCTGACCTGATGACAGTGCTGGAAAGGATGATTGCACTGCAGGAAGAAACAGTTTCACAATTGGCACATCTCCACAGAGTCTTCATTGAAGTGCCTAAACAGTTGCAAAAAATCAACACCTCATTCGAAGCATTAGTTGTTCAGCAAACACAAGCTAATTACTGGAGAATGACTAATGTACCACAATTCAACACCTCACAGCCAGGATCTGTTCATGCAGGTCAGTTTTCACCACATTCATCTGATATTCATTCACCAGGCCCAAATGTTACCGGTCAAGTAGCAGACATTGCTGTGCAGGTTCCTGATGACATCCTACCGCTGCCATCTGTACAAATTCAGCAGCAGACACCTACAAAGGAGGCGACAAAAACAAAACAAGACACACATGAAACAGACCAACCATCACTTGTGCAGTGTCTACCAACTTGCTCACATGTGTCAGTGGGCACAAGCCCTGTCCGTGAACAGTCACTACCCAAAAGCCCTGTAGGTGAGTCACTGCCCAAAAGCCCTGTAGGTGAATCGCTGCCCAAAAGCCCTGTAGGTGAATCGCTGCCCAAAAGCCCTGTAGGTGAATCACTGCCCAAAAGCCCTGTAGGTGAATCACTGCCCAAAAGCCCTGTAGGTGAGTCACTGGCCACAAGCCCTGTAGGTGAGTCACTGGCCACAAGCCCCGTAGGTGAACAGTCACTGCCCAAAAGCCCTGTAGGTGAGTCACTGGCCACAAGCCCTGCCCGTGAAGTGCCAGAGGCCACTCAAAGTGGCTCTGTTGTGCCTAAAGTTGGTGGCAAAAGAAAAAGGAAAATTCAAGAGACAACAAGCAGGCCTGTTACTCGCTCGCAAAAGGAACAAAAAAAATAAATGTTATAATTCAGAAAATATGTCTTTGGCCTTGTTTTGTTGACTTCAGATTATCTAATTACTATTGTATGTATGCTGAAGACTGTGTTGTTTCCAAACTTTCAAGTATGTTCTTGTACACGTGAAGTTTTGGAAATGTTAACACTCCTAATTAATGAATAGTGTTATAAATATTTATGTTTTAATCGTCTGTTCAGTAATGGTCCACCAGGAGCCAGTTGCTAAGTTTAGAGAAGCTGCCATTGACTTTGCAGCAAAACATTGCATTTGGGTGTGTTAATTGATGTAATCATTGCATGTGCATATTATTTTCATGCAATTATAAAAGCACCTATTTAACTGCAAACATCTTTCTTGTACGTGTACAGCAGGATTTTGTGTTAAATATTACTTACCTTTGGTGGCCATTGTAATGTTGTCCTTTAATCATTTATGTGATCTTGTTTCAAGAACATCTCTGAATTGATACTAATATATATGTAGTATGTATTGATATATGCACACACACACACACACAGACACACACTGTGTGTGTGTGTGTGTGTGTGTGTGTATATATAGTACTATCTAAACTGGTATAGATGTATTTACAAAAAACATACACTTCATGCTTCCTTGTGAAAACACACTATTTTAATAATACAGGCCTAATGTTTGACAACTATACTAAGTGTGAGCCTCTAACATTATTGGGTGCAAACAAATGTGTATTACTTAATTCACTCATGTTTATCACCATTTAAATAGGTTTCATACAAGGCCTACTTACTGCCATCAATATGTTGTGTGTACTCCTGCAATATAAAAAAAAAAAAAAAAGATACATTATATATATATATATATATATATATATATATATATATATATATATATATATATATATATATATATATATATATATATATATATATATATATATATACACATATACATATATACACACACACACACACACACACACACACTATACATATAGTACAATATACACTTTATATATATATATATATTTTTATGAGAGAGATATATTTATATATATATAGATACACACGTATTTAAACTCATGCAGACAGGTAGTTAACCAGAATTTCAAATACACACAGAAATGTATGTGGGAAAAAAACATTTCATTTTGCAGGTGTGTGTATTTACTGATATGGCTGTCTAAGCACTATTTTCACACAGTGCTCTTTGTTATTTTTCTAGAAAACTCAATGTTACTGAAATAAGTATAGGAATGTTTTCACAAACGAGATAAAAAAATGATACATGTTTTTCCCACATTCGCCTATCACTAACCACAAAACTTAAACCAATTAAAAGGACACATCCAATTGGCGTTTGAAATAAGGAGTAAAAGTAGTTACTTTTGTTGACCTTGAAAACGAAACACAGGAATTTGTTAGCCATTGAGCAGAATCATTTTGATGAGCAAAGAAGACAGAACTGCACACATCTTTTGTGCTACTCTGACATGGCTGATGAATTCGTTAACAATATGAATCCCCTCTTAGGTTATAAGTACATGGTTTCAGAAGCAATTTTAAACAGTCGGTGACACAAAGCAAGCACACGCCAAATCTATGATTTGATTCGAGCTAAATATCCTTATTACCAAGACCGTAGGCATGCGCGGAATTTTAATTCCTCAATAAGATTCACTTTATCAACTAATGACTTTTTTGAACGTGTGCAGGATAAGCTAGAACACACCTATGGTTTCTGGAAGATTGCAAAGGAAAAGCATTTTACCCTGAAAGAGGGCACATATATTGTTGTGAAAGGCATATTTATTCCTAATGCCAATAGCAATGGATCCGCTACTACTGTTCCGTGTGAATCGATACCTGCTGCAATATCTGCACCCTCCATTCCTGAAACCCACATTGTACAACAACAAAAGTACTATGATTATGTACCAAGCCTTTCAGCTGAAAATGCATTGGAATGGGAACCAGAAGAAATGAACCTACCTCCCGACCAATTGTTTGAAGAAAGCAGTGGCGATTCCTATGAGCGCTTCATGGAGGAGATGTGTGTCATACTGGATTCAGCGAGTGGGTCAAGCGTGGATGAAAATGCCTTGCATTTCTGGAGCGACCAGTTGCAGCCAGACGAACAGTTAATTCTAGAAGAATGGTAAATATAACAACCGTTATGCGTTGACTGTGCGTTTAAATGTTTTTTTTTTTTTTTTTTTTTAACCACCATTTTCCCTTCCAATGCGTGGATACAGCGTAACATTGCAGACTGCATAACATGTAGCGATCACAAAGAAATTGTTGCCGAATACAATATAGTATAACCTGAAAGAGTAGTACACATTGCTGACGGAATAAATATACGTACTTTCCTATCCCTTTAACCATATTAGCAACATTTTAACATAACTCTAACACATACCTGTTTTGTTATCATGCAACATTTAAAAGCGGGTCCACCACGTATGACGTGGGACCCTTGTCATGGCCCAAGGCGTCCTTAAAAAGGATTACGGATGTAAGTCCCGCCCCCAAGCGACGTGCGCGCCTCAAAGCCTATTGGCTGTCATGTTTTGTTATAGTAACGGTAACTGCAGTGTGTCATGTGTGCGGCTCAGTGTTTGTAGGCGTCAACTGGGCGTTAGCTGAATGTTAATTGAGTGGGAGGAGTGTTAGCGTGCGTTTCACGCTGGTTTAACATGACGTCACACGTATTGCATTTGCGCATTGTGTTATCGGCCGTCCTTTCTGTCTAAACACGTCTGTTTAAAAAGAATACAGATGTACTCGTTTAGAACGAATGTAGTTTCGTATTCATTGTATTTGAAATAAAGATTTTATGTTTAATGGTATTTTCAAGATGTATTGAACGCACAACGTACGCTTTGTTTTGCGCATGCGCTAACAGTTAGTGCAGCCAAGCGTGAAGTGCGTGCGCACACTAAGATGTGCGCGCACATTTTTCAGTATACAGGCAACGTTCACATCATATACATAGTTATGCCTGCTACAAATTTAAAGAAACATTACATACTGATGTACACTTGTACTTCTAACATATAAGTGAGTGACGTGTGTATGTACACAATCATATAGAGCTGTGTAATGCGTTGTCACGGATACATATATAGTAAGGTGCCATATTTGACCATCATGTGTTTGCTGTATTTCAGAGATGTCGGGGAAGATACAATCGAATCAATGTATGATTTCAGAAGAGTCTACCTTTATATGAGATGATTGTGAGGAGGAGCCACCGACTACTATACTACATATGGAACTAATTTTATATTGCTTGCAGCGCTTATTAACAAACAATTAAAAATGTGATACCCTTATGCCTATATTGCATAAGCACTTAATTAACATAATGATGTTGCAAAATAGTGCCTCATGAATTTTTATTGAGTGTTCTTTAATGACTACTATCATTTTATGGCATGGTGTGTTTTATATATAACAACCATTCCCACTCTGCTAACACATTTGTGAATTATATTGTGTAATGGAACGTATGACTGTCGAAACTATGTAACAATAATAATAATAATAATTATAATATGAGCATGTTCATGTATAGCGCTGCTAGTTGTACACAGCGCTTTACAGACACATTTTTCAGGCTGAGGTCCCTGGCCCGTGGAACTTACAATTTATTTTTTGCCGCCTGAGGCACAGGGAGATAAAGTGACTTGCCCAAGGTCACAAGGAGCCGACACCGGGAATTGAACCAGACTCCCCTGCTTCAAAATCTCAGTGCCAGTGTGTGTCTTTACTCACTGAGCCACTCCTTCTCCCAATGTAAAGGACACTTACAACCAACTAGCCATTTATTGTTAAAAATCTCTTGTTACATGGGTATGTTGATAAAATGGTTTGGGACTGTAGCAAATAATGTTATTGGCCAGATGTTGTGGTCCCCTACAATGCATGATGTTCTGATTATGACATCAACATCATGTAATGAAGTACGTTTCTGTGTATATTTCATTAACCTAACTAACTATAGTTTACTGTGTTTATTAAACGTTCTAAAAATACATAGTATAGTCAATATGATGATATAAGCTACCATAATAAAGCTGGTGTTATCATTTGTCGGTGTTATACATGGATCCTACACAAATTGATACAGACACAAACAGTTGTCTTACAAAGTGTGTCTATGCTAATGTGCACGTGATTGACGTTACAATTGTGACAATACTTGATAATTATCATCATGATAATGATGAAGTGACGTGATTTATATTGCAAAAATATTACCAACATTGTCATATTGGTAAATTATAAATGCTAAATGACAGTAACATTAGTGACAAATTTGTCTTCTCTGTTAACAGTTTAACACTTGGTACATGTAGGACACATCCACACACGTGTGACTTATACATACACATGTCACAAATTTAAATTAATGTTGACTATTAATTCCTAGCATTACAAAACACCAACATTGCTAAATATAAGATGTAGTACGCATTGTTGTGATTGCAGGCATTCATGCATGGAGTTTTATGATCAGTCAATTTCATCCGTGATGAATGATCTCCCGTAAGTAAAGAAATAACTACAGTTATCCCCTTGTCTCCAAACACCTCTATATTACATTAATGGAATTTATAAGGAAACATACATAAAATGTGATGAAATGGGAGTAATCATTTTCTAATACAATGCACATGAAAGCTCAAGAGTAGCTAAATGCATATACATGATACAGAAAGTACATATATGTAACATTTGTGTTTAAACCAATATGTTGGGTTTTGACTTCAAATAATTATAGGAAGATTGATGTAGGCACATCTTATGAGAGATGTCAGCAAATATACATACCATGATCAGTCATACTGGAGATATACCTATAATGCAAAGGAACAATATATAAATTGCAAACATTGACATGCCATCTTCAGTACCGTAAACAACACAGCAAAGTGTGTATTTGGTGTTAAATGTGCAACACCATGTATATTTCATGACATTCAAAATGTAAATCAGGCTGGTGTACACATCATATGGATGTACATGTTACACTGCACCAATAACATTGTATGTAAGCATACTAGAAGCATGAATGAGTATGGGCATAATATGTGTATTGTGTTAGCATAAGGAACAACACAATGCTAAAATATTAGTGCTTTGTTACCCCAGTTTTATTCACATACACACAACTAAAGTAAAATTGAAGAGGGATTATATAACCTGTGCAACAATAACATACCGGTGCCACATCCCTTTGTGCACACAGCAGAGAGAAGAAAGGTGTGCAACCCATATTCATCTGTGTCCTACCAGAAGGGTATATAAAAAAACATTATTGTTAAGATAACATAATGTAAGTATAAAAGTAGAACTTGGAACATATATGTTTGTACTTACAAGAAAAAAATGAATTGATGAGATTCTGGCGTGTCTGGCCACCACTGGCTGTTTGTTCATTTTCAGCAGCTACATGGGTGGGATGCTCGTCTACCACAGGCTCAGCTAGGTCTGACTGTACATTGTGCCTCAGTGCAACATTGTGCAAAATGCAACAGGCAAGGATAATATCAGACACTTTTTGAGGCTTGTATAGAAGAGCCCCACCAGTTCTGTCCAGACACCTAAATCTGGTCTTGAGTAGGCCAAATGTCCTCTCTATAACAGATCTTGTAGATATATGGGCTGCATTGTACCTGTCCTCTGCTTCAGTTTGAGGGTTTAGCACCGGAGTCAAGAGCCACGGCCTAATTCCGTATCCTGAGTCACCTATAATGAATGGAGCACACATAAGCTGACATTAGTGATCAAATTATACAATGCCAACATTCCTAAATAAAAATGTGTTTTGTGTTAGAACATGTAAATGTGTACTCACCCAGCAGCCAACCATGTTCAAAATGTCCCTCTTCGAACGCATGGAAGACTGAAGAGTTCCTCAGGATGGAGGAATCGTGACTGGAACCAGGGAATTTGGGTACCACATGCATTATCCTCATCGTCGCATCACATACCACCTGTACATTGAGTGAATGGTAGTGCTTACGATTGCGGTACACATGCTCACTCTGACTAGGTGCAATCAAAGCAACATGTGTGCAATCGATTGCACCCAGCACACATGGTATCCCTGCTATATTATAAAAGCCAGTCCTGACTTCCAGCCACTCTGTCGCCTCTGTAGGAAAATGAATATAATTCCTAGCGCGTCTATTGAGTGCATAGAGAAACTGGGTCAAGGCCCGCGAGAATGTAGATTGCGAGACCCCGCCCACTATGCCCACAGTTGTCTGGTATGACGCGGAAGCAAGATAATGTAATGAGCACAGCATTTTAACAAGCCCAGGGACTGCACGACCTCTGGCTGTGAAAAAATCTAAATCTCCCCTTATCTCCTGATAAAGAGCTAAGATTGCTGCTGAACTCAAACGATAGCGACTTACAATCTCCTCCTCACTCATCCCATCTAACAGGGTTCTCTCCCTGTACAGACGCGGACGAGGCACAACTTGTCTCCTCTGTCTTCTCCTCTGATCTCCTGTCCCTCTCCCTGTCTCTGTCGTATCCGCGTGACTGTCCCTGTCACTGTCCCTCGGTGTGTCCCTCCCTTGCCCTATATGATTGTCTTCATCATCAAGCATGTCATAGAAAAGAATGTTCCTCCGTCTCCTAAACAATCTCAACATTTTGAAATGAGTAGCTGTGAATGATCAGGTAATGGGCGTCCTTTAAATAGGTATGTGATGATGTCAGGTGACATAGTAAAATGCAAGGTGTTACATTAACATAATAAAGTACTTCTGTGGCAAGCTGTGTGCAGTTCTTGTTATAAGTATTTGTTGTGTGTATTCTGCAGGGAATGATGATATTTGGCAATGATGTGACGTGAAGCTTTGTAGAAACATTGCTTGCAAATAAATAGTTGCATGTGCAATGCATGTAAAACTTCTGAAGGCAACAGTCAGTCATGTAATTAGACAAAAAGGCTGAGATTGACGTGGGAAAAGTTTTGTGTAACATGTGTAATTAGCCATGTTATTGTGACATGTTGACAACAATGAATAGTCGTGTGCATATGCATGCATTTCTGTAAGGAGGATAGTTGGTATAGAATGAGTTTACAAGGTGTCCCAATGATGAATTACTGTACATGTGTGTATAAGTTAGGTTGAAGTGCTTGTAATGCAACGGTTACAATGTAAACATGCAATGTGATTGATCGTCCAATAAGTGACGTCATGAAAATAGGGAGGACCAAACGTAGATGTAAACATGAGAATTTAGATGTACATGTACGTTTAAAGATGCGTGAAACATTACGAGCATTGTGTAATGTAAAGGAACATGAATATACGGTGTATGTGTGACATGTGTGTCATGTGTAACATCATGTAAATAATTGTTGCTCAGTTCAGTAAAATGTGTGATATGATGTGAGGTTCTCCTTTAAGAGTTGAGTATAGTATTTTCCCTTGGCACATCATCACATGATGAGTAATGTGACCCGCAAATGCTGCAAACATGTAAAAGTATAATGTTATGCAAATAATACACGTCAGCTGTGACACAATGCAGGGAATGCCCCCACACTGTAATGCAAATGACGTTTGTATTGTGAGCAATGAAACGTAAACAGTACTATACTGTTATACGTCCCCGCTCCATTGACTCCATTGATGTACAGAAGTTTTTTTTTTCTAAGTGCCGTTGCGGCAGCCTTAGCGATCGTTCTCCCCTCCAAACTGCCAACTTTAGTTGGCGGGAGAAATTGGCCATAACATCTCAATTTCGTAGTGCCGATCAGGCCCGATAAGCTGTTTTTTTTTGTTGAATCCAGCCGATTTAAAAAAGTGGCGATCAGTGGCGAAAACAGGCTTATCGGCAGGCGAATGGCCATAACAAAATAATCGGCTCCGAAACCTGGCGAAATCAAGCACTTATCGGCGCTTACTGAATCTCAAACCCAATTTTGCCTATAAAATGGCGATAATTCCCTTATCAACGCTTACTGCATGAGGCCCAGAGTCTCTAAATGAGTGAAAAGCTAAAGGAACATTGCAAAACTGAGGTAATCATTTAATCCAGTTGGAATCATGGTCCCTAATTGAACTATCCATCTGCATTCTTTTTGCAGTAGGAGCTGCTCCACATTACCGCCGCGGATGCCTATGTTGATTTTATCAATGGCAAAGGCCACCAGGGATGAGGGGTCAGAGTTGTGCACATCACGAAAATGGCGTGCCACACTGGTGATTTTTTTGAAGCACGCCGGGTCTTTAGTTGCATTTTTAATGTTACGTGTGTGCTCCAAAACCCTTACACGAAATTCCCTGGTGGTCATGCCAATGTAAATCAGACCGCAGGGACAGTTCAGATGGTAGATGACATTCTTGGATTTACAGTTTAGAAAATAAAAGATTCTGAAGTTTCTGGTGCCTTTAGAGTTATGAAAGACATCAGTCTGCTTCATGTGTCTACACGCGGAACAATGTCCACATTTGTAGAAACCTTTTAAGCTTACTTGGTTGAGGAAAGTAACTTTTGGAGGGGTAGTGTAATGACTCCTGACCAGCAGGTTCTTTAGGTTAGGTGCTCTCCTACTAGTGAGGCTAACTCTGTCACCCAGAATAGCCCGGAGATCTTGATCTGCCAAAAGTATGTCCCAGTGTTTTTGAAGGATGTTTTTGAGACTGTTCCATTTATTATTGTAAGTTCCAATGAACCTTATTGTTTTAGTTGGTGTTGGTTTAGGTTTAGGTTGCAGTAGAGTTTGTCTGTTTAGTTTTTGACTGTTGTTAAGACCCCGTTTTATGGCCGATTGGCTATAACCCCTTGCCTTAAATCTTTTGCTCATATCTATGGATTGGGTATTAAATGTCTCCATAGTTGAGCAATTACGGCGAAGTCTGATAAATTCGCCATTGGGGATGCCCCTTATCTGATGAGCAGGATGAAAGCTGCTGGCGTGCAGTAAGGTGTTACAAGATGTCGTTTTACGGAAAATGTCAGTCACTACACGACCATCAGAGGCGATGCTAATACTGAGGTCAAGATATTTAACATTAGTAGTACTCGAGGTGTAGGTGAGCCTGATGTTAATGCTGTTGTGATTGAGAACATCGATGAACTGTTGCAACATTAATACAGTGCCCTGCCATAGAATGAAAATATCATCGATGTATCTCAACCACAACAGCAGATGGGACGTGTACTCACTATTGGCTTCAGAAAAGACCTCTTCACGTTCCCACCACCCCAGGAAAAGATTCGCATAGGAGGGCGCACATGTTGCACCCATAGCCATTCCTCTGATCTGTAAATAATAAGTATTTTTAAATAAAAAATAATTATGTCTTAGTACAAAATCCAGGAGATGTATTAATGTATTCGTTAAATTTGTACTCAGGTTCAGCATGGATATAAAGAATTTTGTGGCAAAGATGCCATCTTCATGGCGGATACAAGTATATAACGTTTCAACGTCACAGGTGGCTAATATAGTGTCGTTGTCAACAAACACGTTATCAAGCCTTGAGAGTATATCAATGCTGTCCCTGAGATACGAAGGTAAAGTTTCTACAGATGAGCGTAAAAATGCATCAATGAAACGGCTTATGGGCTCACATAGCCCTCCTATACCTGATACGATTGGTCTTCCTGGGGGGTGGGAGAGGTTTTTGTGGATCTTGGGCAGAAGATATAATGTCGGTGTAATTGGGTACTTAGTAATTAGACCGTCATAATGACGTCTAGTAATTACACCCTCAGTCAATGCCTCATGAACCAGAGCGTCAAGCTCTTCCTTGAACTTGGTGGTAGGGTCACCCTGCAATTCCCTGTAACACTGTTTGTTACGAAGCTGTTTGAATGCCTCCGCTTCATATAACCTTCTAGGCCATAAAACAATATTGCCCCCCTTATCGGAAGGCTTAATTATTATGTCTGGCAGAGATTGAAGTTCTTTAATTGCTAACCATTCTTGCCTAGAAATGTTACTTGAACCTGCAAAATCAGATAAATCATTAATATCACGGATTACCATGTTGGAAAATACCTCCACCTGTGATACTGCCTGGATAGGAGGGCAGAAGACAGATTTTGCCTTGAAGTTAGACACAGGACCGAGTTCATTGGTATCAGGGATCACCACATCTGAATCTTGCAGGGACGGCAGGGAACCTAAGGATGAAATAACTTTCCCAGATTCTAATAATTCCTCCTCAGTAGGTACTTTAAGGAAATGCTTGTGAAGCAGAAGTTTCCTGCAAAAAAGTTGGACATCCTTAATCCATTCAAAAGCGTCACAATAGTGTGTGGGAGCAAACGATAAGCCACGTTCTAACACTTGGATCTGAATTGGACTGAGCGTTGTTTCAGATAGATTAACGACAGCAAGGGGTTTTACTTCCGTTGATGCTTGCCCCTCTGGAACTTGTAACCAAACTGGTCCCTGTCCCTTAGGCTTCTTGCTCCCCCGCCTCGTCCTCCTCCTCCTGTGCCCATTGGTCCTTGGTATAAAAAAGGAACTGATCCCGTTGCCGTAGATGCTGGATTCACTGTGTCACAATCAGAGGAGTCCATTTCTGAGGTAGTAGATCCTGCTGATACAGAGGTTCCTGATTTGAGATTCCTCTTTTTCTTGCGGTAGCCTGGTTTAGAATGGCTCCATTTATAGACTTTACCTAACTTATAATCAGATAAGTCTCTATCAAATTTACCCTTTTTCATCAATTCGATTTCACCTTCATATTTATCGAGTTCAATTTCAATTGTATCAAAAACACTTTTATCCATATATTCCATATCCTTACGTAAAGAATCAATTGCAGATGTAGTTTCTGTGAGACTTGCCTCATCATTAACAATTAATGTATTGATAAGTTCAACAGAACAGGTGTTAAGAGCACATTCCCAGCGTTCTTTCAGACCAGGGTCATTAAAGGCGAATGATGGAAAAGTTTGTATTCTGAGCCCTCTAGGTATCATTTTATAATCTAAATAATTACATAGGGCTATTTTATTCCACCAGACTCTTAATCTTTTCCTCATTAATAACGTAAGTTCCCTGATTTGATCCTGGTCTGAAGTCACACTGGGATGCTGTGTCAAATCCACAATATTATCAGTAATAGAGAAAATCCTTGCAGCATTAGCAAGACGCTTAGACTCTTTGCCAGCAAAGTCCATTGTAAAAATTTAATATCACACTGGGATGATTGAGCAGGCACCTGGAAATGACTGAAAGGCCAGTCTAAATTAATATATGGAACACACAATAGATGCCGCAATCCTTTGGATCGGTAGCACCACCAGAGGGTTACCTTTTACCTTGACCTCTGGTTAACTGATTATTTAATCACACAAGGGTGATTTGATTGCGGCATCTATTGTGTGTTCCATATATTAATTTAGACTGGCCTTTCAGTCATTTCCAGGTGCCTGCTCAATCATCCCAGTGTGATATTAAATTTTTACAATGGACTTTGCTGGCAAAGAGTCTAAGCGTCTTGCTAATGCTGCAAGGATTTTCTCTATTACTGATAATATTGTGGATTTGACACAGCATCCCAGTGTGACTTCAGACCAGGATCAAATCAGGGAACTTACGTTATTAATGAGGAAAAGATTAAGAGTCTGGTGGAATAAAATAGCCCTATGTAATTATTTAGATTATAAAATGATACCTAGAGGACTCAGAATACAAACTTTTCCATCATTCGCCTTTAATGACCCTGGTCTGAAAGAACGCTGGGAATGTGCTCTTAACACCTGTTCTGTTGAACTTATCAATACATTAATTGTTAATGATGAGGCAAGTCTCACAGAAACTACATCTGCAATTGATTCTTTACATAAGGATATGGAATATATGGATAAAAGTGTTTTTGATACAATTGAAATTGAACTCGATAAATATGAAGGTGAAATCGAATTGATGAAAAAGGGTAAATTTGATAGAGACTTATCTGATTATAAGTTAGGTAAAGTCTATAAATGGAGCCATTCTAAACCAGGCTACCGCCAGAAAAAGAGGAATCTCAAATCAGGAACCTCTGTATCAGCAGGATCTACTACCTCAGAAATGGACTCCTCTGATTGTGACACAGTGAATCCAGCATCTACGGCAACGGGATCAGTTCCTTTTTTATACCAAGGACCAATGGGCACAGGAGGAGGAGGACGAGGCGGGGGAGCAAGAAGCCTAAGGGACAGGGACCAGTTTGGTTACAAGTTCCAGAGGGGCAAGCATCAACGGAAGTAAAACCCCTTGCTGTCGTTAATCTATCTGAAACAACGCTCAGTCCAATTCAGATCCAAGTGTTAGAACGTGGCTTATCGTTTGCTCCCACACACTATTGTGACGCTTTTGAATGGATTAAGGATGTCCAACTTTTTTGCAGGAAACTTCTGCTTCACAAGCATTTCCTTAAAGTACCTACTGAGGAGGAATTATTAGAATCTGGGAAAGTTATTTCATTCTTAGGTTCCCTGCCGTCCCTGCAAGATTCAGATGTGGTGATCCCTGATACCAATGAACTCGGTCCTGTGTCTAACTTCAAGGCAAAATCTGTCTTCTGCCCTCCTATCCAGGCAGTATCACAGGTGGAGGTATTTTCCAACATGGTAATCCGTGATATTAATGATTTATCTGATTTTGCAGGTTCAAGTAACATTTCTAGGCAAGAATGGTTAGCAATTAAAGAACTTCAATCTCTGCCAGACATAATAATTAAGCCTTCCGATAAGGGGGGCAATATTGTTTTATGGCCTAGAAGGTTATATGAAGCGGAGGCATTCAAACAGCTTCGTAACAAACAGTGTTACAGGGAATTGCAGGGTGACCCTACCACCAAGTTCAAGGAAGAGCTTGACGCTCTGGTTCATGAGGCATTGACTGAGGGTGTAATTACTAGACGTCATTATGACGGTCTAATTACTAAGTACCCAATTACACCGACATTATATCTTCTGCCCAAGATCCACAAAAACCTCTCCCACCCCCCAGGAAGACCAATCGTATCAGGTATAGGAGGGCTATGTGAGCCCATAAGCCGTTTCATTGATGCATTTTTACGCTCATCTGTAGAAACTTTACCTTCGTATCTCAGGGACAGCATTGATATACTCTCAAGGCTTGATAACGTGTTTGTTGACAACGACACTATATTAGCCACCTGTGACGTTGAAACGTTATATACTTGTATCCGCCATGAAGATGGCATCTTTGCCACAAAATTCTTTATATCCATGCTGAACCTGAGTACAAATTTAACGAATACATTAATACATCTCCTGGATTTTGTACTAAGACATAATTATTTTTTATTTAAAAATACTTATTATTTACAGATCAGAGGAATGGCTATGGGTGCAACATGTGCGCCCTCCTATGCGAATCTTTTCCTGGGGTGGTGGGAACGTGAAGAGGTCTTTTCTGAAGCCAATAGTGAGTACACGTCCCATCTGCTGTTGTGGTTGAGATACATCGATGATATTTTCATTCTATGGCAGGGCACTGTATTAATGTTGCAACAGTTCATCGATGTTCTCAATCACAACAGCATTAACATCAGGCTCACCTACACCTCGAGTACTACTAATGTTAAATATCTTGACCTCAGTATTAGCATCGCCTCTGATGGTCGTGTAGTGACTGACATTTTCCGTAAAACGACATCTTGTAACACCTTACTGCACGCCAGCAGCTTTCATCCTGCTCATCAGATAAGGGGCATCCCCAATGGCGAATTTATCAGACTTCGCCGTAATTGCTCAACTATGGAGACATTTAATACCCAATCCATAGATATGAGCAAAAGATTTAAGGCAAGGGGTTATAGCCAATCGGCCATAAAACGGAGTCTTAACAACAGTCAAAAACTAAACAGACAAACTCTACTGCAACCTAAACCTAAACCAACACCAACTAAAACAATAAGGTTCATTGGAACTTACAATAATAAATGGAACAGTCTCAAAAACATCCTTCAAAAACACTGGGACATACTTTTGGCAGATCAAGATCTCCGGGCTATTCTGGGTGACAGAGTTAGCCTCACTAGTAGGAGAGCACCTAACCTAAAGAACCTGCTGGTCAGGAGTCATTACACTACCCCTCCAAAAGTTACTTTCCTCAACCAAGTAAGCTTAAAAGGTTTCTACAAATGTGGACATTGTTCCGCGTGTAGACACATGAAGCAGACTGATGTCTTTCATAACTCTAAAGGCACCAGAAACTTCAGAATCTTTTATTTTCTAAACTGTAAATCCAAGAATGTCATCTACCATCTGAACTGTCCCTGCGGTCTGATTTACATTGGCATGACCACCAGGGAATTTCGTGTAAGGGTTTTGGAGCACACACGTAACATTAAAAATGCAACTAAAGACCTGGCGTGCTTCAAAAAAATCACCAGTGTGGCACGCCATTTTCGTGATGTGCACAACTCTGACCCCTCATCCCTGGTGGCCTTTGCCATTGATAAAATCAACATAGGCATCCGCGGCGGTAATGTGGAGCAGCTCCTACTGCAAAAAGAATGCAGATGGATAGTTCAATTAGGGACCATGATTCCAACTGGATTAAATGATTACCTCAGTTTTGCAATGTTCCTTTAGCTTTTCACTCATTTAGAGACTCTGTCTTGTTTTATGTAACTTACCCTGCTTTCCCTAGAAATCTTTTATTAAGTCTCAATCACAGCTTATGGTTCATCTCACCTTTGATCCTCCATATTTTATGTCTCTGTGTAGTATTGTCAATACTTGGTATCTAACTTAGTATAATGCCATTTCATTGGACATTCTTCAAGATATTGTCAATTTAATCACTCTTCAAATTAGCTTTACTTATATTTTTATTCATGCCTCCTTGCTTTACAACACTCTGCTTAGCAATTATGCTGATTTTTAATCACATTATGTCACTTCCTGTGTCTTTTTATGTCTGTCTCTTTAAGGATTACTGCCTCCAAAGTTCTGCTCACTTCCACATAGCAACAGCTGACACGGTTCTATTTTTCAGAATTTCTTATTGGCTGTTGGTCACGAGTGAACTTTTGGTGGGAAAACGGAGCCCTTTAAGAGTGTTTGTTTATGCTGACACTATGCTCCCGGAAGAAGCCTTTTTGGCGAAACGGCCGTAGGAGCAGAGCTGTGACAGCACCCCTCCATCCTGTGACCCGTGTGCCTTACCATACTGCGTGAGACTTTCCTCCGTTTTACTGCTGATGTCCCACTGCAAGACTTTGGTCTTTATCATCTGATTCTCCTGCTGCCTGACTGAGTAACGCTGGTATTTATCACTGGATTTCCTCAGTGCTTTGTGCACACCACACACAGCAGTGCTCTATGTCCCTGTGTTATTCACACACCACCACTGCTCATTATTTTTGAGCTCTGTATCTCAGGGGACTTTATATGAGCGCTACCAGTGCACTTTATAGATCTACCACTGCTGCTACTTATCTTACATGTGCAGCTCAATTTGGGCATCACTTTATTCAGCTGATTTACAGCACATTTAATGGTCACAACTTTATGTATTTCTAGCTATGTGCCTAACTATCTCTCATCATCATTAAGAGGTTTATCTATATATTTACTACAATATATATCCAATCTTTTTCTTGTGGTCTGTATCTACTTACCATTTATATTCATTGCTACTCTTGTTCTGGATCGGCCGATCTCAGTAAACATTACTTGGGGAGAAATATTTTTCCCCTAGTTCTGTTATGTTATATTTGTAATGATATATTGTTACCCTGCTTTGGCTCTTATCAGACCAATTGTACCTCTTTGATATTTTTACGTTGTGTCGCATAGCGATCTGACATGTGATTTGTGTGGGTCTGTCTTTTGTGTTTTTTATACTCTTTGTTAATAAAGTCCATTTCTATTTTTCACAATTCAGCATTTGAGTGCACCTTTTTGACCCTACTTTCCCTCCTCTTTAGTCATATTATTCCTTTGGGTCGGTAGCATCACCAGAGGGTTACCTTTTACCTTGACCTCTGGTTAACTGATTATTTAATCACACAAGGGTGATTTGATTGCGGCATCTATTGTGTGTTCCATATATATATATATATATATATATATATATATATATATATATACACAGTATATATATATATATATATATATATATATATATATATATATATATATATATATATATATATATATATATATGTATGTAACGGGTTTTCCCCCCCCAATCTCACATCGGCCCGGGTACTTTAATAACCAACCCCCATTACGTGTGTGTTGGTGGTGCACCTGTAGGCAACAGAACTCCTGAGTCTCCCGCTTGATGTTAGTAGGGGATTTTCAACAGGACAGGTAGCTGAGGTAGTGGGTGCGAGTTCAACTTACATCATGTGCAGCGCCTCCACCTCATCAGGATCTGTGCTTCCGCAGGGAGATGGTCCTGGTGAGGAACTCCTTCTTGGTGGTGCCATCCACTGCTGAGTAATTTTACACTCACACAGTGGAGGTATCGTTAACAAGGTCATCTTTATTGTAGACGGTGATGTAGCAGACTGCCCCATGCAGCTGCCGGCTCTAGCCACACATCCCTCCGTGCTGTCCCTTCGCCAGGTACGCCCTCCTGAATTGAAGTGGGATTCCCCCTTCTCCTAGGGAGACCCTCTCTGTGCCAGGTCCCTGGACACAGAGTGGCTTAGACAGGCTGATTGGTCAACCTGGACCGCTAGTTACGTCACTAGGGTCACAAAGTGTTCCTACAATCCCTTATGCAGGACAATACAACTTCCTAACAGCTTTCCACAGCTGCCAGAACACACTGTAACTAACTGTGTTGTGCCTTATATACTTCAGGAGGCAGGCGCATCCCTGATGTCACTATCCAGGGACTCAGAGCATACAGCCACTCCCCTCCATACATAGGGCACATCACCATTGGATGAGGGAAAACCTCCATAACTACTGCTGGCATACCTGTTCTTACCAGGACTTACTGCCAACAGAGAGGAAAGCAATATACCATTATTATGCATGGCTATATATATATAGTATATAAAGTCCCATATGAGTCCAAGAAATACATTTATATATTCAAGGTGTTCAGAAACTTTCAGTCATCTAGCACAGACATACTTTTCATTATGGTTATAGGAAGACCCACTGGGTACATTTAAAAATGCAGAGCTCGGTGTAAACTAAAAGATTATTTTCCACATGGGAACATGAGATTCATTTATCAGTGCAGGGGGCATGTGCACAAGACAGCGGCCGGTTAGATCCAGAACCAAATAAAGTTGCTCAGAGGGACAAATGTCCCTATTCCCCTTAACTGGTTAGCAGAGGAAGACTCCCGAGAGACCAGCGCTCTACATTTAGCAGTCAATTTACTAGAGATATCATGTCACACAATTAGCTTTGCCTCCACTAGACCTATGCCTTTTATATACTGCATCTGCTGCTGGGGGTTCATGATAACCTACAACCAGACTGCTGATACCTCTCTGGGTAATGATGGCCGCATATATCCCAAACGATGTGGTTTTATAGATTTTGCTTCTTGATGTGTAATTTCTGAAGCCATTAGCTGAAACTCGATGAATGGTTATGCACTGAGAATGGGCGAGTTGAGCAGCAACATGCATTTTAAGCTATACAGCCTTGTTCCATAAGCATAAACCCTTTCTCATAAATTTGTTAGGATGCAGGCATTTTCACTATTTATTTTTTCTACTTCTTTAGAATTCCCTGGCAGAGATATTTTATTCAATCACTTTAGCTATATATCTTTATGTATTTCAGTGTATGTGTGAACAGTATGTCTAAATATAGATATACATATATATTTCAACAGCAGCAGCCCTTGTCGATCCATTGCTGAATGAAGGTCTCCTATTGATCTTCCATGTACAGTACTACAGTTGCAAGCCTTTCTTCTCCACGTTGCTCTAACACATTTTTCTGATTGTGTGTGTGTGTTTGTGTACATATATATCAGACTGACACCAGGTGCTGAGGTGGGGCTTTATTGCTTCTATATATGCCACATGTGGCCTTCGGAAAGACAGCAGGAAATAAGTACGGTGTGCACGGTAAAACTGCTTTTATATGTAGCCCCTTACCCCATGACTTACGGAAATACGCGTGCTGAATTCCTGTTTGGCGCACAGGAGGCCTAAGCCTCTGCCACTGGGAGCCTGGGGTGATCGCATTCTATCAGTAAACAGCGCCTCTACCTGAGAGGGATCCTAGCACTGCAGGATAACCCCTCTTCATGACCAATGCAGTAATGAATAAAGATATACACAAACATGTATGACTACTTATCTTT
This sequence comes from Ascaphus truei, assembly GCF_040206685.1. Lineage (NCBI taxonomy): Eukaryota > Metazoa > Chordata > Amphibia > Anura > Ascaphidae > Ascaphus > Ascaphus truei. The sequence continues at coordinate 173,171,919 of NC_134487.1, read as the reverse complement.
ACTAACACATATATCTATAAGAAAATGACAATACAGTCCCACATACAGTACCCACATCATATATGCGCCGTGGTGAGATCCCCCAAAGTATTGAGGTGCATTGGGTACCTAACCACTCGGTATCCACAGAGCCAAACTCACCCAAAGTATGTGGAGTAGTGTTACCCCCTGTGTGTGACTGTTGGTGCACGTGGGTACCTTCCTGGTCTCTGTCCAGACCAGGGTATAGGGAGATGATGGAACCACAGAACCGCACTGTGATTCCATGACGTGGTCTACCGGATCCTTTATCTCCGCCTGCTGCGTCCGCCTCTTGAGGGAGCAACGGATGGAGAGTGTTCCTTAATATCTATATTGTGTCTGTGGTCTGGTCCACAACTGCAAGCCACACACTGCGTGGCGTCCGTCCGACGGTGATACTCGATACCACTATCAGCACTAGCGTAGTGATTACGGGGAAGCATCCCTATCTGGGGCCTTCCCTATAGCATCCACAACCTGGAAGGGACTTAGAGTCTAGCTTGGTACTTGGGGGGGAATCTGACCTAATCCAGGAGTCACTGGCACCCGGACACTACTTTCTCCCTTGGTGTCCCTGCTCCAACTGTCAGCAACTGCCAGCAAATGCATGCTTGGCACCTTGAGCCCTATTGGCTCCCCTGCCCCCGTGGTATTGCAGCTCCTGAGGCTGCTGGGACTTGTAGTCCCTAGGTCTCCTCTGCAGAGCCTGCTCTAAGATGGCCGCAGCTCGCGGCCGTACTGCGAATGTGCAAGACTGCTACGGCACATGCGCGAAGCAAAAAAGATGGTGGCCCCCGCTTGCCAGGTGCGCCGCGGAGCTCCAGGGACCCAATCGCCACACAGCCCTGCCCCTGACAGCCCTCAGCCCCACCGGAGTGCTCCCTGCATGCATGCCGAGTCCACCCACAGCATGGGCGGCGCCCGGGTAAGATCTGCAGCTGTCCCCCCACCCCACAGACCTGAAGGAAGGGTTTCTGGCTACATATATAATTGTTACCCAGTTTTAAGAACCTTGCGATCCTAATATTAAATACAGATAATACTAGAAAGCTTCTAAAGACAAAACCCAATGGGAGTGGAAAGGCAAGATAAGATAATAGTACAGACAGAGGAAAAAAACCTTAAATGCATGCTTGCTAATGCAAGAAACCTGCCAGATAAAATGTGGGAGCTTGAATTAATAGCTACAAGGGATTAATATGTTATCATAGGTATTACTGGACCATGGTGGGATGAAAGTCATGACTGGGAAGTTCATTTAGAGGGTTATTCCTTTTTTTGGAAGGATCGAGCAAATAGAAAAGGAGGTGGAGTATGTTTATTTGAGCTAGTGCTACACAGCTGAAGCAGAATTATTTTGGCATAGATCACCATAAATGTTAGTATATACAATACTTTGGAGTAATAAAGGATCAATTACGGGTGTGTGGCGATCGGCATTTGGCCCCGCCTTCGTGACACGAACCCTGACGAGACGGGTGACGCGCACCGTGCTATCAGGCTGGGGGGCAGCGCATGGACCAAACTCAGGCTCCGCCCCATGATGTCACGAGTGATGCGCACCACACGCAAGCTATGCGCTGGCGCCGCGTTGCCATGGGTACATGAGGGGTTCATTTCATCTCCACTTATTCTTCACCTGCACTTCTCCCCGCCCCTGCCTATCAGTAGACTGAATATGTCTAAAGAACGTGTTTCATTAATTACCCTGCAGTTGTCTGCTATCCTACCATTGGCTGCCTGTTCCTTAAATTCTCAGCCAGCCCTGCTGCAAACTGACTGAGCATAAACTTCGGTTTGTGTGACTAATATTTGCCTCAAACACCCTGCAGCCCTATTATTGCCTTCTCAGACCTTGTCTTGCTTCTCTTGCTCCTGTTTCACCTCGGCTTGTACCTGGACCTCCGCTTTCTCTGACCCCTGGATTTGGCTTGCATTTGGACTTCTACCTTCTATATTTCATGACCTCGGTACCGCTCAATAACTATCCGATCTCTCCTACTGTACCCTTGACCATGGCAAGTACCATGACCATTCTGTCTTCTCTTACCCTGACCCAGCTACACGACCTTCACTCTGCACTCCGGACATGGTTGCTCTGTTGCAGGTCGATGGTTACTAACAACCCCATCTCAGCCTCACGGTCCTGTCCTGTTTGTGGTGAGCACCCGTTACAGGGTGCACAATGAGTCAATACATTGTGTGCATCTGGTAACAGTTTTCTATCTAGGACAGTGGTCTTCAAACTTTTGAGTACGAGGGACACATTGTATATTCTACACATTTTCGCGGGCCAAAGAAAAAAAATATTTTTTATAACTTATATATAATTATATATTTTATAAATGAATAAATAAGTTTTATTTGGATCTTTTTGGGGTAATCAGCATGCTATGATTCAGAACAAAAGAAAAATATGACAATTACAAAGAATGGATGCCTTGCTTACACTGGGAAATTATATATAATGAACAAATATATATATATATGTAGCGGTCATGTAAAATGCCTACAGTCATCTCTCCTGCTGGCAGTAAGGCCTGGTAAGTGTGGGCATGCCAGCAGTAATCATGGAGGGTTTCCCTCACACCCTGGTGGGGTGCTCTGTGTATGGCTGGGACTGGTCACATGCTCTGACTCCATGGTTAGTGATGTCAGAGATGTGTCAGCCTCAGAAGCTTACATAAGGCACAGCACTGTGTTCTAAAGTTAGTTGCTAAAGTAAGTTGCTGTGGAGTTGCTGGAAAGTTCTACCTGAGTTGCTGTCTAGTTTAAGTCCAGTTGAGGAGGAGTACTGTCAGTTATGATATAGTAACTCCATGGGAGGCTGTGTCCAGGGACCTGGCACAGGACAGTGATTCCTGCGGGAATAGTGAATCCCTGATCTAGGTGATATATCTATCAAAAGGGAGCACTGGCGAGATGAGCGGCTGAAGATACTCCTTGTGGAGGGCAGTTGCCCTACCGTGTCAATAAAGATGAGTTCAGCAAGAAACCCTCTTGTGTATCTATCTGGAATGAGTGTACAGAGAGGAGCACCACGGAGGAGTTCCTCGCCAGGATCATCCCCTTGCGGACGCAGGGACCCTGGTGAGGTGGAGGCGCTGCACTGGAACTAGGTGAGACTCAGCACACAACCTCAGCTGCCTGTCTGACGGGTCCTCCCCACACACCATCATGCGGGAGACTCAGGAGTCCTGTAGCCAGCAGGTGCACCATCAGGCATATTCACACTGTAATGGGGTCCGGTTAGACCACAGGGGCCAATGTGAGATTGGGTGGGTCAGGCCGGGCCAGAAACACCGTTACATTTGGAGGCGAGCTGCTGAGATCAGATCCGTCAACAGGACAGGCTTTTAGCTAGGTCACTTGGAAACAGGGAGAGTGTCTGCTGCCACTTTGTGCTGAGTAGGGACGGACCTAGGGGTAGTCAGGGGGCTGACGGGATATTGTCAGTTCGCAGGGACAACCTAGGGGCCTGAAAGGAGTGAGGGGTCTGGAGCGGGCTATAGCTGACCGAGTCACCTTGAGGCAGTGCTAGTTGGTAGGATGCCAGAAGGGACAGCCTGTTAACTTGGTCAGGAGTCCTGGAGAGGGTCTGCGCTAGGCTGACCAAGACAGGTAGACGCCCCAAGTACTGCATGGCAGAGCCAGCCAGAGTACCTAGCCATTCCAGACACTCACCGTAGGGAGCACAGACTGGGAGGAAGGAGTCACAGCAGACACTGAGAGAGTGAGCCTAGCCTGAGGTAGTGCAACACTGGGTCACACCTAGATAAGGTACACATGTGGTGGTGCATCTGAGCTAATCTTTATTGTACCGGTGTGGTGGCTGCCCCGCAGAGTGGAGCCTCATGTACGACAACTGTTATGAGAGAGTGGAGGATCCGCGTGGCGCGGAGAACGTAAAATGGCGGACAGAGGCTGATGGGGAGGGCACCCGTGGCGTGCAACCCACTGAAGAGCAGACTGTCGCTGAATTGTCCTTAACGAGTTTGCTCTGGAGCGGAGCAAAGGCCGTGGCTGCCCCGTTTTTATCCTGCCTGGGACAGCGAGGGGCCACCCTTGAAGAGTGTGAAGAAATTGTTATAATTGGGGGAGAACCCCGTGAGGAGAGCAAACAGATGGACTTTTTGGGCTCAAAAGTCAACCAAAATAGCGGTTCCCGCTTGCTAGGGAAACCGCATGGGCCAGGCGCAGAAAAAATGGCTGCTGCAGGACTTGCACAGAGCTGGCCGGGAATGGCGCGAACAGCAGAGCCCCGCCCTGATGGGGGGCATGGCGCGAAAGCTATGGCTGCGCCGGGATGGACAGTGACTAATTCAGCCCCTGTGCTGAGTCAACCGTTGAGTTTATGGGACCCTCCCCTGATTTCTACCAGGGGGAGTGACTTTCAATTATGGCCTGTGGGGATGCACCCACTGGGCCCAGGGACTGATATCCAGACGGCGCCACTACAAAAAGTAGTTCCGGCCGTGGAGGTGATTTGCAAGCAAAGGTACCTTGTGCAAAAAGCTGCTGCAAGGAGAAGGCGGGAACTAGCCGCGGGAGAGGACTCCAGCTCTGGGGAGGAAATTGGCGCGAAAACGCAGACCGCGCCCACCAGGACTGAGAGAGGTGCGGCCTTAATTAAGGGGCATGATATTCCCCTGTGGAACCCGCCCATTATTGCAACCCCTGGGGGCGGGTTCCAACTCTGTCAGAGAAGGGAGGAGCCGAAGCAGGGAGTGGCGGATCCAGCAACTTCCACCAGTCAGTTGCGAGGAACCACAGAGAAGGAGAGACCTGTACAGGAAGTGACTCCTGTACAAAGAATGGCCTGCTCCTCCACTGTGGGCACTATGGTCTCCACCCAGCCCTACTCAGTGCCCGGCGGGGTGCTGGTGGTGAGGGTGGCCAATACTGAGACGGTGGTCGGGCTCTGCCTACAATGCGGGCTGCCCGGAGGTACTGTGAATACGATGGCACGTTGCCCTCATTGCGGGACTTTGTATCTGTGGCCTATGCCCACATTCGTCCCAATACAGCCTGCTGACCCCCCGGTGGATGTGACACGGCGCTCTGCTGAGTCCCCGGGCGCGCTGTGGATCAACCGCGCGAGTCCCGGAGACAGGGGACTGGAGCCGGTCAAGTCGGCTGGGTCACTGGCCATTGAGGCGGCTGGATTAAACCCCGCGACAGGGGCAAAGAGACTTTCACCCCGCCCCGCGACCCCTAGGTCGGGGCGAGGGGACTACTCTGATGAGGACCTTCGTGAGCTGGCGGTAGCACAAACGGAGCGGAAAAGACAGACGGGAAGAACGACGCCCCGTGGGGTGAGTGACCGGACGTCCCCCGCAGATCGGCGATCCGACCGACGGAGTCCCGCCATCCCAGGACCTGGCGGAGATGGGAGAGAGAAGCCTACACCCCTGCGGACGGGTAAGCCAAAAAGCCCTATCTCTTACCTGGTCACAACAGACGGCGAAGCGCTGGAAGGGCCGCGCCAGGCCCAACGCGCACGTGGAGGAACGGTATCACTTCCGGTGGCGACGGCGGAGCAACCGGATGTCGTCGTGGAAGAAGAGATCCCGCATGGGGGTCCAACGCGAGATGGCGACGCTTCCGGTTCCGGGGAGGACGTCACTTCCGGTGGCGACGGCGGAACCCAGGAAGGGGAAGCAGCGATGCTTCGGCGATTGGGGGAAGGTCCCCGACCGCTCGTATTGCCCAGAAATTGGAGAGACGATCTCAGGACTGAGGAGGGTGAGACATCATCCTTGGACCAGTCTACGGACAGCCAGGAGCGGGTCGTAACCCCGTGGGGTCCCGTTCCGTGCCCCTATGCCAAAACCCCCGCCATAGTTAATACCCCTACCCCTATCACACGGTCACCGGGTTCACCGCCCAGCTTGGAACTTGTGGACATACCTTTGGGGGGGGGAGGAAAAACGGACTGGGGAGAGGCAGCTCAGTGGAGCTACGGAAGGTGATTCACGGGGAGGAGGGGAATTGAGGGTGGCGGATACAGCACCCCAACCGGCAGTAAAGGCTCCGGGGTCCTCAAGGTGGTTCAACTCGCGATCCACAAGGTCGTCAGGGGTATTTTCATTTGATGACGACCGGGAACCAGGGCCTAATCCCTTTAAGGAGACCCGGTGGTGGGCTCCACTATTTGACGGGTACTCCGCATGGATGGACCGTACTCGGTTCCTCATCCGGCGGGAGGACGTGGTAGATTTCTGGTGGAAAGAGGGAGAGTTTACACCCGAGCAGAGGGACAGGGAACTACAGAAGAGGTGGTTCCAGCTGGAGCGTAGAGACATAGCGCCCATGGGTCCTGACACACTGTCAGATCCAGTAGATTCTGATGAGCCCCTATCATGGGTGTTACCTGGGAGGGCAGGTAATGCTGATCTGACCAGGGTCAGTAGGGCGGAGAGGGCTATAATAGTCAAATATAAAAAATCCCATGGGTTGGAGTATCCCTATGTTCCGGAGCCCCTGATGGATGAAATTGAGGACAATAGGGAAACGTGGCTCCAAGAAACTATAGAGCTGTATTTAGCCAATAGGGGGAGTGACATTGTAGGTAAGAAGGCGGAAGAAAGGATAGACACCCTGATGCGAGTGTGGAGCATAGGGAGAAATGTTCACAAACATAGGGTGACCTATGTGCCAGAGAGAGGATCACCTAGGCATTATTATGTTACGGTCCTGGATATGGGTAACCGGGAAGTGAGGAAACCTGACCCAGATCACTATTATTAAGGGGGTACTGAGACATTACGCGGGTTCGTGGCTGCTGGTCGGGGTGGGCTTGGCGGATGACTGTATTCATGTGTACTGTATTATGAGGAAATTTGTGTGATGTTAATGATGTTTTGTGTTGCAGTGCTTCCTGGAAAGAGGTATGCAAATTTAGGTCCCAGCGAGGACGATGGGATTCACCAGGGGGAGAATGTAGCGGTCATGTAAAATGCCTACAGTCATCTCTCCTGCTGGCAGTAAGGCCTGGTAAGTGTGGGCATGCCAGCAGTAATCATGGAGGTTTTCCCTCACACCCTGGTGGGGTGCTCTGTGTATGGCTGGGACTGGTCACATGCTCTGACTCCATGGTTAGTGATGTCAGAGATGTGTCAGCCTCAGAAGCTTACATAAGGCACAGCACTGTGTTCTAAAGTTAGTTGCTAAAGTAAGTTGCTGTGGAGTTGCTGGAAAGTTCTACCTGAGTTGCTGTCTAGTTTAAGTCCAGTTGAGGAGGAGTTCTGTCAGTTATGATATAGTAACTCCATGGGAGGCTGTGTCCAGGGACCTGGCACAGGACAGTGATTCCTGCGGGAATAGTGAATCCCTGATCTAGGTGATATATCTATCAAAAGGGAGCACTGGCGAGATGAGCGGCTGAAGATACTCCTTGTGGAGGGCAGTTGCCCTACCGTGTCAATAAAGATGAGTTCAGCCAGAAACCCTCTCGTGTATCTATCTGGAATGAGTGTACAGAGAGGAGCACCACGGAGGAGTTCCTCGCCAGGATCATCCCCTTGCGGACGCAGGGACCCTGGTGAGGTGGAGGCGCTGCACTGGAACTAGGTGAGACTCAGCACACTACCTCAGCTGCCTGTCTGACGGGTCCTCCCCACACACCATCATGCGGGAAACTCAGGAGTCCTGTATCCAGTAGGTGCACCATCAGGCATATTCACACTGTAATGGGGTCCGGTTAGACCACAGGGGCCAATGTGAGATTGGGTGGGTCAGGCCGGGCCAGAAACACCGTTACATATATATATATAATATATATATATATATATATATATATATATATATATATATATATATATATATATATATATATATATATATATCAAGTTGCTTCTGGACGGATAAAATATTGTGCAGGGCCTGATGTGGCCTCCGGGCCGTAGTTTGGAGACCCCTGCTATAGGATATGATGAATAAAAATCACTGTCCAGCAATAAATCCAGATAAATTAGGGTTTTCAGGACAAACACTGAATGTAGAGAGGGAAGGAGAGGGGTATAGACAAGTCAGGTCACAATCAAGTTGAAACTCAGGTTGGCCTGAGCAACCACTCCCTTCACAATCACAGGCAGTGATAACCCCAACCAGATACAGACATCAGTATACAGATGCAGCGTCCGTTATTCGAAGAAATCACTGAGCTGTTTTCGTGTGCGCTGCTGTACTCCACGCTACATTAATGCGGCCAATCGCCCCAGGCACCCGTGTTTATCGCGGTTGCTTTGTTTGAATTTCATGAATTCTGTTTCTTTGTGTGCAATGTTTATGAAGGGAATGATGAAAATGTAGAGACCTTGGGGATAGAAATTAGCAGTAGAGGTAAAAGTACAACGAAAATGTTTGTAGGGATACGCTATAAACCACCAAATATCTGTGAGATTGAGGAAGCCAAAATAATTTTACAAATGAATGAGGCATCAAAACTAGGTCATGTTTGCATAATGGGTGATTTAAATTATCCAGAGATAGACTGAGGCAATGAGATTAGAGTTTAACGAAAGAAAACAGGTTTTTGGGGTTGCTTAAACACTATGGGATGACCCAAATTATTGAGGAACCAACCAGGAGAGGGGCAATACTGAATTTGATAATATCAAACAATGTAGAAGTAATAACTAACATTACAAGTCCGAAAACATTTGGGTAACAGTGGTCATAACATGGGCTCTGTCATGGAACAAGAATCACATCTCTGTTTCAACCCCCCCCCCCCCCCTTTCCTTTGCAGCTTCTGCTTGTCAGGTTCTCATTCCAGCTGCATGTATTTTGCTCTGTACACACACAGTGCCTGTGTGTTAAACACAATGTTGCGATCCCTGTCTCTGCATTATGACAGTGAGTTGCTACAGCAATCTCATCCTTTCTATCAGAATGGGCTAGTCAGCTTTCTCCCCCTCTGCCTTGCTCACAGATGGTCTATCCCCAGGCTATCTTGTTACCCAGAATACACTGGCACTTCCTTTTCACATTCAACACTGGCTGAGTGAGTACGTTTCTGTTTACTCTCTACTGGCAAGGCCTCATCATTTTCACCTGCTCTTAACTACAAAGCATCCATAGAGAAGCACTCTCCCAACATAACATTACACCCACAAGTGCCTGTTTTTACTGCTGCTTTTCTAATAAAGTGAAGAAAATATAAGAGGACTTGGTGTGCTTCGAAAAGAGGGCTGAGTTGAACCTATCTGGGCTATTCATACCAACATGACTCTGGCCTCAGAATAGTGAAAAGGGAGACTGTGTGTCTTGGAGATTCACATACAGGAGCTGCTACTCATAGGGGCCGATTCACTAAGCTCCGTTAACTAGCGCTAAAATGTGTTATATCGCTCGGCCACAAAAGGCTGAAGCCATAAGCGCTATTCACTAAGGCTGCTCGGCGCGTTTACGGCCAGCCTTAGCCAAAGGGGCCATAACGCACGATCACCTTTTCCCCCCCTGTTATCGTGCTAAAAGTAATTTAGCACGATAACTATTAGAAACAACGCAGCATGTAAGAACTGCATGGAGACGCTGCGTCTCAATGCACGGTTCTTACAGGCGATCGTGCTGGCCAAATATGATTTTTAATAGTAGAATACATGAGCAGGGGGGCTTCTGAGCTGAACCGCATTGGTTTCAGGTCAGAGGACCCCCTACTTCAGGAGTTACAGGCCCCGTTATGGGGTGCCGGTATCCTCTGCAGAATTTATATTTCCCGGTCACGTGACGCGGGAGCTTTAAAGTGCAGGGGATACCGGCACCCCATAATGGGGCCTGTAACTCCTGAAGTAGGGGGTCCTCGGAACTGAAACCAATGGGGTTCGGCTCAGGAGACCCCCTGCACATCTACACTAGTATTAAAAAACAGATAACAATAAATAATAATTCATTACCATAGCGGTTATCCGCTATGGTAATGAAGCTGCATTAATGTACATTTTAATAATAGTGTGTGGGAGCAGGGGGTCCCCTGCTTCCACACAATATTAATAAAAATACATTAGAGCAGCTTCATTACCTTAGCGGCTATCCGCTAAGGCAATGAAGGGGTTAAGACATAATAGCATGTGTATTGGAGACAATTGCCCCAATAAACATAGCAATATACCAATAAACATAGCAATATACCACACACATTCCCCCCGCCCCCTAACACATACACTACATTAATGTGCAAAATTACTATTATCCACATATGGATAATAATGCTTTTGCCCATTAAATATACATTAATACAATACATACATTAAATACATGTTGTACTCACCCTTGTCCGGCACCCATGATGAAGGTCAGCCGCATCTTCCTCCCCGTCCATACACTGGGGTGCTGGAAAATATACAAAATAAGAACAAGTGCCAAACTAATGTCCCCTAACCCCTTAATGACCTTAGCGGTTATTAACCGCTACAGTCATTAAGGGGTTAAGCCACCCTGACCCGATACCCACTTATTTGTACAGTGGCTTCATCATGTATATATATATATATATATATATATATATATATATATATATATTATAATATATATATATATATATATATATATATATATATATATATATATATATACGCATGATAAACCAATATACAAATAAATACTGTATATGGCCAAATACAAATCTCTTCCAATATCAAACATCACCAAGCTCAATCAATATCTAATAAATCAAAATACAAACACTCAATTTGACAATGTGTACACGATACAAATAATCTTTGTATCATATATACTGTGTCAAAAATGCTTCTAATCAAAGACACTAATCCAAACAAGATACAGATACAATCATTAAAGAAAAACAAAGCATCAACACAATTAATTTATCATCAATTAATCCAATCACCAATCAATTACAATCCAATTCAATTACAGACTTCAAATCCTACAATCAAACCATTGTGTAAATTAATCTATGACAAAGTAACCATCAAACAACATCTATATGCCAAAAATAAGCCAATAAAATAATCTCTAGAAACCAGCCTTTAACTAAACATTTGCAAACATTAAATGTAAATTAGCAACATATTTTTACACAAAGCAGCAAATTACCATTCAAAAAAACATCCAAACAAGGCAAGCCAACAAGTTTTTATTATACCTGTATGTATGTCCATCTATAGTTTACAGTCATAAATACAGGTGCAATAAAAGAGCATTAAAACAATTTAATCACATTAAAAATGAACATACAATACAACCACTGATTTGTCCTGTACGTATGTATACCCATAGTGACATACATACATTCAGGACAAATAAATGGACATAAAAAAAAAATGGACGTCAGGGAAAAAAGTCCAAAAAACCTGTAAAATAAAATTAAAATACATTTTCTTTTTTTACTTACCATTAGATGAACCAGTCACAGCAATCAAGGGGATCCGGAACCACTGGAGCAGCTAATCCAACAACAGGAACCAGGTAACCATAATATAAAAAATCCATTACAATCCACAAGTGTCTTTATCTTCTTTTTTCTATTTGTAATCCATCATGGGGTCTTCTCCGTCTTCTTCTGGGGTCTTCTTTCTTCTTCCGGGGTCTTCTTATCTTCATCCGCCACGCCCTGGTCTTCTTTCTTCATAGGAGGTCTTTCCTCCTCGGCGTCAAGCCTGAAAATGAGACGACATAGGCTTTTAAAGGCCTATGACGTAACATTTTCATCATATGGTTCTCACGGCCCTGATTGGGGCATGAAAACCATGTGTTTTGGCCGACAAAAAAAAATGATGACGTCATTTAAAGGCAATGAAAGCACAGCCAATCAGAATTGGCTGTGCTTCAATTGCCTTTAAGATGACGTCATGAACTGAAATATGGCCGGCCTCACATGGTACGGTAGGAAATACATCCCAACTCTGATTGGCTCAAGTACCATGTAACAGGCTTTCAAGAACGTCACATCCGTTCTCCCCAAAGCCTCTGTCACATGGTCTACTTGAGTCTACCCACCAAGTCTTGGTCTACCCACCAAGGCAGTCAGTCAATCCCCCGCCAGGCAGTAAGTCACCCACCCAGTCAACCACCCAGGCAGTCAGTCACTCACCCAGGCAGTCAGTCAAGGCAGTCGGTCACCCACCTACCCAGGCAGTCAGTCAAGGCAGTCAGTTGGTCACCCACCCAGGCAGTCATTCAGTCACCCACCCACCCAGGCAGTCACCCACCCACCCAGGCAGTCAGTCAGTCACCCACCCAGGCAGTCAGCAAAGTCAATTTTCCCTCCTTACCTCTTGCTGCACAGCATCCCGCTGCAAGTGATCTTTCAGTGCGCCCCCCGTGGTGTGCTTCCTTCTTGCTTCCTGCTGTACAACCTCCCACGCACCTTGCGGAGCGCGCGTGCCCATGCAGGGCTTTCACAGTTCCTACGGAGCTTGGATCCAGCCCTCCGCTTGTGCCGCGCGGCCGCCCTGCACGGCGCACATACGTGACGTGGGTGCATCGCACCCCAGCTGCGTGTCAACTCTAATATCGCCCTCACCTGTCTCCTGCCTTTCACAGTCTATCCCTGCCCCCGCAGAGGCTGCTCCCAACTCCACTATCTTCTCTCATTGGACTCCTGCCTCATAAATGCTCAGCTCTGTCACTTCCTCTTTGGCTGAGCATAGTTATTGGTAGCCTTGTGTTCCCACATCTCTATTCCTGCCTTGTGCCTTCTGCTTTTCCTATCCTGTTGCAGCACGCCTCCCTATGTACCGACCCGGCTAGACTTTGGACCCTGCTCTGGATTTTTGACCCGGCTTGCCTCAGACCATCCAACCTTCTCCATTCTTGACCATGGAAAACGGACTATCTACTACTCTCCTGGCTCCAGCCCTTGACCACGGCACTTCAGACTCTGACTATCTTCCTGGCCCCTACAGTACCCATGACCTAGGCAAGTATCACAATTAACCCACACTCTCTAAAGCCAGACTCGGCAATCTTGACTATCCACCTTCCAGGTGTGCCTCCGCTGCTGTGGGTTTGCAGTTCCATACTTTCCCACCTCAGTACCGCGGTCCCGCCTTGCTCATGGTGAGCGCAAGCGTTACACTTATTAGTTTCTTTGAGGAGGTAAGTAGGACTTTAGACCAGGGTAATGCAGTTGATATGGTCTACTTAGATTTTGCAATGGCTTTTGTTACGGTTCCACACAAGAGGTAATGTAAGTGTACAAAATAAAGCAAAATTGTACTCATTAAAAATATTTGCACATGGATTGAAAAATGGTTGAAGGATAGACCTTAGAGAGTTGTAAATGGAACTTTTTCAGGTTGGGCTAAAGTTGTGAGTGGAGTACAGTACCAAAGGATCAGTACTGCGACCTCTGCTTTTAAAATTATTAATTAATGATCTTGAGGTTTATTGATGTTTTACCAGGAAGTAATACTGTACATTGAGAGTTACTTCTCGATTTCAATTATGTCCTATCAGAATGATAAAATTACAAGGTTACATTAAAAGAACAGGGTTATAAAGTCAATTCCCAGACATTTCATGGACAGATTTGGAAAATTGGGTACTGTGAGGCACAGAGAGCCACGCTGCCCTCAGCGTGCTCCCCACTCACATCCTCCGACAGCCGGTGTTCCTTCGGGTCCCGCTCCTGCCTCCGCCGGTGGCCTTCTTGTTATGCGCATGTGCGCACCCCCACTCCTGCCTTTTGAGCTCTTCTCCTCCTAATGACATGGGGCATGCGTAAAGCGCACACGCAAAGAACGCACAGATGCACGCAGCACACACCGGCTCCCTCTCATCCAATTCACCTAAGCCTTGACATTATTTCTCCTATCGCAGCCCTCGCTCTACACTTACATCCACGCTGCTGTTTTCTCATTGGACACTCATCTACATATGCTCAGCTGTGCCACTGGCACTTTGGCTGAGCATAGTACCAGTTACGTTGTGTTTACCTATCCTTGCCTCTATAGTCTTGCCTTGCTTTGCTGACTCTTGCTCTGTGTACCGACCCGGCTTTCCTTGATGAGCCGCTCTTCTCCAACCGTGACCTTGGCACCCGGACTACGACAACGCTACCTTCTCCAACACTAACCTCGGCACCCGGACCACGACAACTCTCCTCTCTCCAAACCTGATCTCGGCAATACCCGCAACGATCCATATCTCTCCTGCACCGACCTCTGGCAAGTATACTGACTCTCCGTACCTCTCCAATCCTGACCCGGCTACCTTGACCAAACCTACAATACAGACGCGCCTCGTGGCTGTGGGTGGCGTTAAATCCATTTCCCACCTCTGCACCGCAGATCCACCTTGTTTGTGTTGAGCACACCGTGACGGTACAAGGCATAAAGGGCTTGTGAGTTTCAGATTGAAATAGAGCAGCTTTAACATCACCAAATATCAGTGAACGTCAGCAAATGGCTCACACCCTTTGGCTGCCCTTTGGTTGCACCAAAGGCTGTCTGCTGAACACTGGCGTGGTTGAGATGCAATGCACCTGTGAATACTGTAAGGATTCTGTCCGATCCGTGCCAGGGTTTGCCCAGTCTGGGATTTCCAGCTTGCCTGACCTTTCTCCTCAGTTCGTCATTTTGGTTACTGGAAGCCTGCTACTTAAGGCTGCAGTTCCCAGTGGGTGTCGCCGATCAAAGTTCTTTTTTCTGCAGCTCTGATTGATCTTCGCTGTCACGTACTAACCTTTTGCCTATTTTTAATCCCTGTTGCTGACCCCGGACTGTGACCCTGACCTCGCTGCATTCCGCCTGTCCTGACCTTTTAACTGTCATCTGGACTCTGCACCTCTGCCGCCTGCTCAGACCTTTTGTCTGTACCACTGCCACCAGCCCTGACCTCGGCCTGCTTACCAACTACAAATTCTCTAACATGACTCTGTCCCTGGGCTCTGGTCGGTTATTCGTCATTTATACCTCAACCCTGCTGGTCCGCTTCTTGATCTGAGCCGAGCACCATCACATTTTGCTCGGCCAAACATGGAACTCCGGATTTAAGAATGGAAGACCGAGCGAGCTCAGTCTCCAAAAACCCTAACAATTCGGCTAGCTCCTCATTTCAACACTCCTCTTACTGCGCCTCGTCCAGATGAGGAACCAATGCTATTAGGGGATACTAAATTACCTGAGGAGGAGAAAACTAGGAGACGAACCAGGAGGGTGTGTCTGTACTGTGGGCTCAAAGGTCATCATATCGAGACTGTCCTAAATGAGGAAAACCCCAATGCCCAGTGAAGATAGAGGAATATTCTCTGGACATTTCTTCTATTCTTCCTTCATCACAACCACGACTCCTCCTGTCAGTTTCACTCTCGTGGGGACCAACCTCCATCTTCATCTTTTGTGGATTCGGGAGCCACAGGAAATTTCATTGACCACACATTTGCAGAACCCCACAAGATTCCTCTCCACAATAAGGAGATTCCACTAGCGGTAGTAGCCATTGATGGAAGACCCCTGTTACCTGAGACCATCACCCACAAGACTAATCTGTTGCTGGTTTTGTTTGGGGTACTTCACAAAGAAACACTTTATTTTTATGTCATTTGCTCACCCTCATCTTTCGTGGTCCTGGACCTTCCCTGGTCGGCACCACAACTATAAAATCAATTGGACGAGCAGTCAGGTGACATCCTAGGGACAGCATTGCCATGGATCTTGTCTTCTGGTGTTTCATACCATCTCTGAGGTTTGGCTACCCATGGAGACTTTCTCATCATGCCTTCCCGTTTTCTACCAGGACTTTGCCAATGAATTTGACAAAAAACTGGCAGAGGAGTTACCACCACACCAATTTTATGATTGTGCCATCAATCTACTCCCAGGGACCATCCTCCTTGAGGTCGCACTTATCTCCTTTCAGAACCAGAAACCAGGGCAATGCGGGAATACATTTTGGAGAACCTCAAGTGAGGGTTTATTCGCAAATCAAGTTCCCACGCTGGTGCGGGTTTTTTCTTCATTTCCAAAAAGGACGCTTCTCTCAGGCCATGTATTAATTATAGAGGCCTCAATAAAATCACTGTACAAAAACGGTATCCTCTACCCCTCATCCCTGAACTTTTTGACCGCTTACATAAGACTACAACCTTTACCTACTGTAACTGGATCTTCGAGGAGCTTACAATTTAATTAGGATCAGAGATGGTGATGAATGGAAGACGGCCTTTAATACCCGTGATGCAACTACGAATACTTGGTCATGCCTTTTGGGTTATACAACGCACCGGCCGTTTTTTTAAAATTAATCAATGAGATTTTCCGGGATCAACTCGATCGATTTCTCATGGTATATCTGGACGATATCCTTGTTTTGTCCATTTCTTTCTCTGAACATCGGGCAAAGGTTAGACAGGTTGTCCAAAACTTTGAGATCACTCCCTTTTTGCCAAGCTCGAGAAATGTCAGCCTTATATAGACTTATACAGTAAATGTAATTGTTCAGAGGACTTTGTAGAGGTCATATATACTATACACTAGTATAAGGCTTAAAGGAGTGATATTGTCTTCAGAACAAACTGAGTATGTTTAAATACACTGTTGAGAGACACAACTTATAGCTACAAATGTGTAATAACTACAGTACAGTATGTGTCTATCAAAAGAGACACCTTGTGTATATAGCTAAGATACCTAAACTTCAGTATGGTATTTACTAGCACTTAGAGTAATTTTAACTCCTCTAGTATTAACTAGAGCTGAATCGTTTAAGTTAAATTCTTTGCAAGTATATCTCTACTAAGGTCACTGTTGTTCAAAGGTTTTTAATTATAGTGAAACAATTAGTAAACCACTGTCTTATTGTTAGCCAGGAAGAGTGGTTTTAAAACATGGATTCAACATATTATCTCGCTTATCCATACACAGACTCGTATATTTCTGTTGGGTGAACTTAGAACTTTACAATTATTAGTCTCTGCAGTCTGTGTATGTCCTCTACATGGACCCGAGTAATCAACCGTATACAGTACATGCAGTTTATTACCACTGTGACAAAGTACCTTCTTGCTCTGTACCTTTTGTCCAAGGATCAGCACTTTCACACAGCCTTCCAGGTAGAGGAGATCGTCTTCTGACACAGAGGTGAAAAGCTTGGCCTGTTTATTTTGCCATACAAATGCTACAGCAGATAACAGGAGTAAATCAAACAAACAAAACAAAAGTATTTTTCTCAGCATAACACAGCTTTTCAGCAGACCCTTCTCTTGAGAGTAAAACAGCACTGTCTTGCTCTGTTTAGAGCAACCTTTTAATCATCTCCCTGCTAAATCAGCTGCTCCAGTCCTGTGAAAGCTGGGAGAGCTAGAAGTCCCAGTCTGGATTCCCCTTGGTAAATCTCCAAACTGTGGAGAGTAGCAGAAACCCTGCACTAATTTAGGGCCGTAACATCCTCTTTTCACTACTGTTCCTTCATATCTGTCACATATCCTCCCCTCCAGCTCAGTCCGACTGGGGTGAGCGACCGTGCACACCAGTGAATGCATTCTTGACAAGCCATCTGCATTCCCCTGTCTACTGCCTTCCCTGTGTTCCACTGAGAATGTGTGCAGACTGAGAAACCAGCGTGTCACTCTGCTATTTTTCTCCCTATTCTGACTCATCCAGGTTAGGGGTGCGTGGTCTGTCACCATCCTGAATTTTCTGCCTAACAGGTAGTACTTAAAACTGTCTACTGCCCACTTTATTGCAAGGCACTTTTTTCAACTATGGAGTAGTTTCTTTTGTGTGGGTTAGGTTTCCTGCTTAGGTACAAGATAGGATGTTCTTCATTCTGGTTCTCTTGTGAGAGGACCGCACCAAGTCCTACGCCCGACGCATCGGTTTGCAAAATAAGTTCCCTAGCAAAATTGGGGGTTACTAACACTGGTTGGGTACATATGGCTTCTTTCAACGACCTGAATACTTGTTCTAGTTCTGGGGACCATTTTACCATTACTGGAGCTCTTGCCTTTGTCAGATCAGTTAAAGGACATGCAAGGTTAGCAAAGTTATAGATAAACCTCTGGTAATATCCAACAAGGCCAAGGAAAGTTCTCACTTGTTTCTTGGTGACTGGCCGGGGCCAATTCCTTATGGCTTCCACTTTAGCCATTTGAGGTTTCACTAACCCTCTACCAATAGAATATCCTAAATATTTGGCTTCCTCTAAGCTAATTGTACCCTTCCTTGGGTTAGCCGTTAACCCTGCAGAGTAAATCGAGTTTAACACTGCTTGTACTTTTGGAAGGTGGGATTCCCAATCTTCCGTATGTATCACTACATTGTCTAAATATGCAGCTACATATAATGTATGTGGCATTAATATTCTGTCCATCATCAATTGAAAGGTGGCAGGAGCCCCATGCAGACCAAACGGCAACACCTTGTATTGGAAAAGACCATCAGGAGTAGAAAAGGCAGTCTTTTCCGTTGCCTGCTTTGTGAGTGGAACCTGCCAGTAACCCTTGGTCAAATCTAGTGTGGTGAGGTAACAGGCTTTCCCAAGTCTCTCCACTAGCTCATCAGCCCTTGGCAAGGGGTAGGAATCAAATTTTGAGATATCATTCAGCTTGCGATAATCGTTTCAAAACCTTTCAGTCCCATCAGGCTTTGGTACAAGTACAATAGGGCTGCTCCAGTCACTTTGTGACTCCTCAATCACCCCAAGCTCTAGCATTTTCTTAACCTCTGCTCTAATTGCCTCTCTACGAGCTGCAGGTATTCTATAAGGCTTAAGATTGACCCTTTTTCCTGGTTTGGTTATAATGTCATGCCTAATAACCCTAGTCCTTCCTGGAACTGCGGAGAATATCCTTTTATTTAATTTAACAAATTCCTTGACTTCCCGTGCCTGGTGTATAGACAGGGCCTTTGATATGTTCACTTCTGGATCTGGGTTTTTCCTAGCAGGGAAGGCAGTGGTTTCCACAGTAATTAGAACCTCACTTTCTTTCCAGGGCTTGAGTAAGTTCACATAGTATATTTGTTCAGGCTTTCGTCTGCCTGGCTGCCTCACTTTATAATTTACCTCACCCATTTTTTCAATAACCTCATATGGCCATGTCATTTTGCTCTGATGCCTGTGTTTTAGATTATTGAACCCATATATTGATCCTGGTCCTCAATGGTCTGTGTATGTAATATTTTCAGCTAATATGCACATGTTGGCGTGCAGATTGTGCAGAGCTATGCTTAATCATTGTTTCCTTCACACAGCCAGCTGTTGCTGTGTTCTTGCTCTTATCAGTACTCCGATCACCGCTAGTGATTTAAGCACCCAATGCTCCGTACTTAAATTGAAATATATTTTTCTCGTGTACCGTGATTCTACCATATAGTAAACTTAAAGGTCCATGTATATAGTTATACTTGAATAAGCGTTATGATGAGACTGAAAATAAATGTTCTAAACTTCAAATGGTTTTGTTACACTGCTTAGCACAGAAACATGCCGGCTAACATGACGTACTTTACGTCGTTCTAAATTGATGACTTCTTCCAGGAGTAGCAGCATCTAGATCTCTCCCTTTATAGTATGCAGTTGTCCTAGCTACTGTTAGACACTTAGTGAAACTGGCTACTGTGCAGTGCCACTGTGAAGGCAAATTTTTTAAAATATGTTTAACACGTTTACAGAAAACTAAATTCTGACCATATGATTATTGTATAAACCTCATTACAGTGATACTATAATACTTTTAATACAGACTTAATTAAAATGTATGTTGTTGTTTATTGACTTTTGTTTAGTGATGGTAGCTTATTCCGAGAAAAGGTGTATACACAAACCCTTCATTGATGCCATAGGGGAACTGAGTGTGTACGGTGTATATCCATTTAGCTTCTCTCTGAAGCAACTGTCTATCCTAGTTTCCTTTGCGGATGTTAACTGTAATATGGTCTATCACTTGGAAAGTAAGTACAGTCACACCCCCTCAGTGTTTTTCATGACGTGATATTGGGGTGTCATGAAGGTTTCTTATCGAACCTATATGTTCTAAGATCCGTCGTCTCTGTTGTCTCTTGGTCTTGCCAACATATTTTAGTCCATAATTGCAGGTTGCTAGATATATCACCGCTACGGTTTTGCAATTGATGAACTTATTTAGTGTAAACACTTTTGAATTATCCCAGTTAGTAAATGTTTTACTGGGATTGATGTATTTGCATGCCTTACAATTGTGACATTTATAGCAACTAGTTGTTTTTAACCAAGTCTCTTTCATTGTAGGTCTTGAAAAATGGCTATGTACCAGGAGGTCTCTGAGGTTATTTGATCTTCTCCATACGACTGATGGTCTATCTCTCAATACCACTTTGAAGTCCTCATCACTCATAAGTATGTGCCAGTGTTTCCCTAAAAAAGAGTTGTTATCATGCCACTGACCATTATAGGTGGTTATACGTCTGATCTCCTTGCTCTGGTTCACCATGGGTTTTTCCACAAGCAGATTTTCTCTTGGACTTGTTACAGGTCTGTGGTATGCGGTTTTTAATTATGTTCTCGAATACCCCCTGTAGACGGACGTTCACAGAGGTACACAATTGGAGACTTTTGTAAGGTGAAATTATAACAAGGCTTTGTTGTGCCTTTTCCTTTTCATCAGGAAACCATCCAAACACAGGGGGGGGACAAAGCTTCTATTCACTTGGGAGTATCTCTAGTGAAATACCATGCAATTAATTCACAATCCCTAAGTCAAGCATGTCTCCCAGCCCCAAACACATAGCATGAAATAAGCATATATAAGAAGTCTCTTAAGAATGAAAGTCTTATCTGTTTGCTTGGAGGGAAAATCTTCTCAGTTCCTGGTTCAGCTCCCTTCCCTCAGGGTGTGTCAGCATTCAGGTTTAGAAGTTTTCCCTGTGTCTTGAAATCAGCTATGCTGTGTCTTCTGGCAGAGCTCAAGACAGGTCAGCTCCAGAGATCTGTGTTCTCTTAGTCAGTCTCTCCTGGGAGATTCAAGAACCTCTGCTCTGTCTCCAAAGTTCAGCCCACAAGTGAGCTAAGGAGTCACTTCCTGTCTCAACAGACAGGCTTTTGTAAGCAATCTAAATCAGGCAGGTGGTGTTTATTAATTGACTACCAGGAGTTAACCACCACACTGCTAGATTAAAGGCACATTACTTGAACAGGAATTACTCCCCTGTTACACCCCCTTTCTAGGAAATTGCTTCTCATTTCCTTAGCCTGTTTTTTAAAGGTGGATAAGTCTAAACAATTCTGCCTGATCCTTAGGAATTGGCCAGTAGGAATTCCTCTGAATAGTGGTTTTGGATGGTAGCTATCCACAATGAGATAGCTGTTGGCAGCCGTTGACTTCTTGTATGTTGCCAAGTGACCATCAGATGTTTTTTTTTTGAATTTTGAGGTCTTGAAAAGTGATTGAGGTATCACTTATCTCCGATATGAGTTTTAGATTGTGAATGTTGGCATTCAGAAGTTCCAGGAAGCTTAATTATTTTTTACTTCCTTTGCATAGTAGCATAATATCATCAATATATATAATCCATACATCGATGTGTTTAGTACATTTATGCATAGCCTCCGAGAAGACACCTCCTCCCACCAGCCCAGATATAAATTGGTGTAGATGGGAGCACAGGTGGTGCCCATCACTATGTCACAAGGACTGATTACATTGTGGCAAAACCAGGGACTCAGTACATGTATATTTATACTTACCCGCTGTGATCTCATCGGAAAAACAAATGCCCACACAGCAACAATTGACTATGTGAGTCAGGCTGTGTGTTGATGTAGCTGGGTACAAACCGCTTTTGTGTGAACACAGTAGACAACTGAGTAATGAGTTTTGAGGAATATAACACTGTATAGCCAAAGGATAAAACATACGATCCGTTGAGTCTGTGATCCTAAGTGGTAATAAACTACATGTATACGGGCGATTACTCGTGTCCATGTAGAGCACATACACAGACTGCAGAGACTAATAATTGTAAAGTGCTACATGTCACCCAACAGAAATATAGGAGTCTGTGTATGGAAAAGCGAGATAATATGCTGAATCTATGTGTTAAAACCACTCTTCCTGTCTAACAATAAGACGGTGGTTTACTAATTGTTTCACTGTATTTAAAAACCTTTGAACAACAGTGACCTTGGTAGAGATATACTTGCAAAGGATTTAATTTTAACGATTCAGCTCTAGTTAAGACTAGAGGAGTTTAGAGGAGTTAAAATTACTCTAAGTGCTATTAAACACTATACTGAAGTTTAGGTCTCTTAGCAATATACACAAGGTGTCTCTTTTGATAGACACTCAGTTACTGCACATTTCTAGCTATAAATTGTGTCTCTCAACAGTGTATTTAAGCTATCACTACAGTGCACTATGGATGAGCGTATAGACTTACCACAAGTTAAACATACTCAGTTAGTTCTGAGGACAATATCACTCCTTTAAGTCTTATACTACTGCAGCGGTGTGGAAAGTGGGGGGCATGGGCGGTTTCAGAGGTCCCGTGTGTGGCGGTTGAGGGGTTAACCAGGCAAATAATAAAGGAATTTTGCCCGGCTGGTTAACCCTAAACCTTGTTGGGACTGAAGGGGTTTGATTGTATGGTCACCATAATGCCATGTTTTCCCCTACACTATCTTTATTGTCCCTGTTTTGCAGCCCCAGCAGTTAGCTGCAGTGTTATGAATGAATGGTAAATGTGCAAACTGTATTCACGACACAAGGGGGAGCTTCTAGCTCTGTGCCCAGCGCTAATTGCATAAGTGTGCCTGCGAGTAAGTGGCTGCATTGAAGATGGGTATCATTTTCCAGAACACAGATGTCGAAACCGCAAAGTCAATTGAATAAGTAGTCTGCGGTCTAGCTGAAGTACCTGAGAGCTACAATGTATCCAGCTGTCTCGTTATCCACTTAAGGTGAATTGGTGGTGCGCGACTGCGGTTACCGATCAAAGCCAGCACAGATACATTGTATGCCGGCTTGTAACCCAGACCGATTATAGGTCAAACCGCAACCCACATCACATAGCCCCTTCAATTAAGTGGATAACTTGCACTAGGAAAGAGCTAGCACTCTAATTTTTGGAGTGCAGCTAGTTAGAAATGTACCCTCTTATATATTTATATTTATATATATATTTGTTGCACATACAGAACCTACATATAAAAATAAACTGTATGTCAATGGTGTTTTAAATGTACAGGCAGGAACCCTTTCCTGTCGGCCCGGCAATGAATCCATTAACATGCCCATATGTTATGGATGAATAAGTTGAGGGATTTTTCATCTCCGTACTTCAAAGGGCACCCTGCTAAGTTCGTGCCACAGTGTCTAGAGAAGTTCGGCGTTGAAAAGCCTCAGAAACTCTAGGTGTTAGGGTGGGTGGGATATTGCTAAGTATCAGATACCAGTGCGAAGTATGGGCACTTCTCACTTGGTAGTCAAATCCCAGACTTACTGTCGACAGATAACGACAAAAGAAACAGCGCAAAAAAACTTTTTTCTTTTTTTTAACAGCGCAAAAAACTGTCGACAGGTAAGATTTTGGGCCCGGTATGCTAAGCAACCAGTGTGAGGTTGGCGCTTGCTCTTAGCAGACCGGGAAGCAACTTCAGCCCATTCTAGGAACTCCTGGCAAGTTGTCGATAGGTGGGAAAAGTTGTTCCCACGGGAGGATTGGCAGTGTATATTAGGGATAGCGCTCTTAACCCTATAAAAATGTTTGAAGCCCCATCCTAGTCAGATTCACCTGATTCATCTAAGATCAACCAAGAAACGTCCAAGTACAGCGTCAGCGGTTCCGGAGAGTGAGGGGTTAACTACACCTTAACAAAGAATTGCACCTCTCTTCCAAAATTCGTTTCAGCTGGGGATTCCCGAACGAATCCTGTAAGGACTTTACAAAACTATTCCTTTCGGCGGGGATATAGGGGCGGCAAGTTGTGCCCCTAGCCAAGGATTGTCGTACAGCTCAAATCGCGCACCCACTTGCATGCGTGCAGGGGTGTCCAGAGACTTTGTTGTTAATTCATTCATTCCATGGACATTTTATTTCGTTTCCCTATCCCAGTAAATGTTTTATCCAGTGTAATTGTGAAGATTTGTGACTTTGTCTGAAAAGAAATAATTACAATTTATTTTGCCCTCGTTGTTGTGCTCAATCCAGAATCCCGGTATTAATGTGTTGGTAAGACCTGGTCTACCGTGACACCACGCTCTTCCCCAAGACATTTCAATTAAATGCCGGGGTGTCAGCAGAGGCCTCAGCAACTCATTTACTAGGATTCAAACGAGTTGCTGTAATGCGTCGCCATGGCAACGCGGCATCAAATGACGCTGCGGAGTCATGAGGAGTGACATCGCATGTCCGCACCATGGTAACGGGTCATGTGACGTCACATGACCCTGCGGCATCATTTGACACCGCCAAATCAGGTAAAGGGAGCACGAAAGCAAGGGGGAGCAGGCAGGGGGGCACAGCTCAAAAAGATTGCACTCCCCTATACTAGTGTATAGTGTATATGGCCCCTACAATGTCTTCTGAACAATTACATTTATAAAGCTATATATATATATTTAAATTTAGCTGTCAACATTGCTTTTTTAATTAAGTTTCTTATAATAATTTTATAATGAATTAATACATTTAGTTATTTGACTGTATAGTTTGCAGAATCCTTAAGATCACCACATTTCTGGTCTGTTGTGCACCGCTACAGGGATTTCTTTGTGTGAACCGTGTCCTCTTGACACGATTCATCAGCTCTTTTTGATTAGTCTATCTATTTCCCTGGTAGCACACAGTATTGAATTTACTATACATAAATTAAACATTTAGTTAATGTGCGATATCCCTCTTATCTATTCATATGCATTTGGGAAACAAGAATAAATGGGCAATTTACCTTACAAATTAAATGGGGGAAAATGAGGAGAATCCATGATGGAGAAGGATTTAGGACTGCTTGTAGACAGCAGGCTTAACAATAGTACCCAAAATCTTGCAGTAGCTGCAAAGGCAAACAAGATCTTATCTTGCATTAAATGGGCAATGGATGGAAGGGAAATAAATATAATGCTCCCCCTTTATAAAGCATTAGTAAGACCACACATTGAATATGAAGTACAATTTTGAAAACCACTCTATAGAAAAGATATTATGGAACTAGGGAGAGTGCAGAGAAGAGCCACCAAATTAATAATGGGGATGGATAATCTGAATTATGAGGAGAGGTTAGCTAAATTAGATTTGTTTACATTAGAAATTAGTATTTCAAAAGAACTATTCTTCCCAAGGGCAGTACAAATGACATTTCACCAGCAACAAAGGAAAGGGTTCCTTACAGTAAGGGCAGTTAAAATGTGGAATCCATTACCCATAGAGACTGTGATGGCAGATACAATAGATATCTTTAAAAAAAAAGTTTGGATATCGTTTTAGAAATGAATGGTATACAGGGATATACCAAATAAATAAACATAGGAAGGATGTTGATCCAGGGAGTAATCTGATTTACAATATTTGGCAACAGGAAGGAATTTATTTTTCCTCTTATGAGATATTATTAGATTTTAGTTAACTGGGTTTTTTTGTTTCCCTTCCTCTGGATCAATATACTGTAAGTATAGATATAGGATAAAGTATCTGCCGTCTACATTTAGCAGAGGTTCAACTTGATGGACGTATGTTTTTTTTCAACCTCATCTAATATTTAACTATGTAACTATATATTAAAATACTTAACAATAACGCTGCGCAGGCTTGTGTCGGTGTCAGATACAAGATGGCCACCCAATCCTGGCTATACAGATGCAGCGTCTGTTATCCAACTATTGATCAGGTTAAATCACACACTATAGTGCATAGTGGTGCGCTGCAGACTAAATGGTACAAGGGATTAATATAGCAGTTGTCCCTGCTGTGTTAATCCTACCGGGGGTCTGCATGTCTGTAAGAGGCAAGCAGTAAGAGAGGCTGAATAAGCCAATCTGCGCACTTCTTACAGGCAATCGCAGTGGTTTTATTTAAATTTTAACACTACAGTATTGTAGCAGGGGGTCTCACAAAGTTGATTTTCAGCCACAAGGACCCCATACTTCCCAAGATACAGGCCCTGTTATGGGGTGCCGGTATCCCTGCCATGTTAAACTCCTGTGGGTCACAAGACCATGGGATTTTAACATTGCAGGAGATACCTACACCCCATAGGGGCCTGTATCTTGGGAAGTATGGGGTCCCTGAGGCTGAAAATCAACTTTGTGCTGCTCAAAAGACCCTCTGCTCCCACACACTAGTA
This sequence comes from Ascaphus truei, assembly GCF_040206685.1. Classification (NCBI taxonomy): domain Eukaryota; kingdom Metazoa; phylum Chordata; class Amphibia; order Anura; family Ascaphidae; genus Ascaphus; species Ascaphus truei. Next base: position 173,145,675 of record NC_134487.1, on the reverse strand, counting down.
TCAAACACCCCCCCCCCCAAAGAAAGAATCATTACCTTAGTGGATAACTGCTTGAAGATGCTTACATTTTATTTATATTCCTAGTGTGCGTGAGCAGGGGGTCTCCTGAGCTGAACAAAGTTGATTTCAGCCTCGGGGACCCCCTGCTTCCTGAGATACAGGCACCGGTATGGGGTGCCGTTATCCCCACAATGTTAAAGGCCTCCGGTCACGTGACCCCATAACGGGGCCTGTATCTCAGGAAGCAGGGGTCCCCGAGGCTGAAATAAATGTGGTTCAGCTCAGGAGATCCCTTGCCCCGGACGGGGGGGTCCTCAGATTGTTCCTGTTTGTGTCCACAGGCCTCCAGGTGGCCCCCGCAGGTGTCTGGGGGAACCATGGGGGTCCTTGAGTGATCCCCGTGGCTGTTAAGAGGACCTCGGGTGGTTGTGTGGGCGTCCAGGGGCCTCCAAGTGGTCCTTGTGGTTGTCGGGGACCCACCGGGGGTCTCTGGGGGTCCTCAGGTAAGTCCCCGTGGGTGTCCAGGGGCCTTAAGGTGGTCCCCACAGTATCAATCCTGTGCATAAAAAAATGCATTACATTCAAATAAATACACCCCCCCCCCCAATGCATATAGTACAGTAATGGGCAAAATTACTATTGTCCTGATATGGATAACAGTGCATTTGCCCATTTAAAATAAAACATACAGCTGCAGCAGCCATTATTCGAACAAATCATGGCGCCGTTTTCGTGTGCTATGTTGTACTCCACGTGACATGAACGCGACCAATCGCCCCAGGCACCCGCGTTATCGCAGATGCTTTGTTTTAATTTCATGGATTCTGTTTCTTTGGGTGCAATGAAACGAATGAATTGCAATATGTAAAGTACTGTGCTGCTGTGTCAATTTCAGGTGTTTCAAAACCATAACACTAAAATGCAATTTTCTGCACTCGCCGCACTCGCGTCTTAAGGTGGTAAGTTTGGAAGAGATCACGCGCCATGACTTGGGTATTCCGATGTATACACCGCGTGAAGTGTTTGAATAACGGCTGCTGCAGTTGAAATCAGCAGCATAAAGTAAATTAATCTGGCACTTATCCCTGCCAGTATATCGGCTGTCCTCATTCTCATCACCGTCCTTGTCCTCTGAGGGCATCAACAGCAACAGCACAATTAAAAAAATACAATCTAATGTCCCCTAACACCTTAATCAACTTAGTGGTTAGGTACCACTATAGTAATCAAAGAGTTAACCCACCCAACCCCGCTGCCCAACCACCCTAGCTGGGGACAGCACCCCCACTACCCATTGATTGGCACAGTGTTAAAGCATGCCCAAATAATATGGGCATGCTTTAACACTATAGCAATAAAGGTGAAAGCTAAAAATATATAGGCCACATGGGCATGAGCTGGCACCATGCCAGGCAATATACAACCTGCCAATCACCAAAACAAGCATCAAATTAAAAACACATCCAATTTGAATCTTATAAATGCCAAAAAAACTATTAATTGGCACGATAGCACGCCCATGCCCTGTGGGCATCAGCTGCCACCATACCAGGCAATATACAACAACTTGCCAATCACCAAGACAAGCCTAAGATTAAAATCATTCAATTTTAATCTTAAAAATGCCCCATAAAATGATTGGCACAGAGGCACACCCGGGTTGCCCATTGACTGGCATAGTGACAGAGCATGCCCACATTGGTGTGGTACTGTGCCAATCAATTGTGTTTTTGTTTTAATGGCAATGTACAGTAATGTCTTTTTTATTTGATGCATGTATTTTTTTGCATGTTAACCATTTACAGGCATAGTGACAGACCACGACCACAGGGTATTGGTGTGATACTGGTCCAAGCAATTGTTTATTGGCTTTTTTGTGTTATGGCAATGTAATGTGGTTTTATTTGATTCATATAATTTACTGTATTTATGTTTTTGCAGGTTGTATATTGCCTGTCATGGTGGCTGCTCATGCCCACGGGCATGGGTATGCCATCGGGCCAATCAATTGTTTTTTTTTTTTACATTTTAAGATTAAAATTAAATGTTTTTTTAATTTGAGGCTTGTCTTGGTGATTGGCAGTTTGTATATTACCTGGCATGGTGACAGCTCATGCTTACAGGTCCGTTTTTTTTGTTGTTTGTTTTTTAGCTTTCCCATTTATTGCTATAGTGTTAAAGCATGCCCATATTATATGGGCATGCTTTAACACTGTGCCAATCAATGGGTAGCATTGGTTGTGTCCCTGGGTAGGATGGGCAGCGGGGGAGGGTGGGGTTAACCCCTTAATTACTGAAGCGGTAACTAAGCGCTAAGGTGATTAAGGGGTTAGGGGCTATTAGATTGTATTTTTTTTACTGTGCTGTTGATGCCCACGGAGAACAAGGACGGTGATAAGGATGAGAAAAGCCTTCATCATGGCAGGGGTAAGCGCCAGTTTAATTTCCATTATGCTGCTGATTTATGTTTTATTTTAAATGGGCAAATGCAATATTATCCATATTTGGATAATAGTAATTTTGCCTACTACTGTACTGTATGTATGGGGGGTAAGGTTGTATTTATTTGAATGTATTGCTTTTTTTTATGCACAGGATGGATACTGCCGGCCAGCGAGGATTCCAAACACTCGTGGGAACCTGTGACAGGGCTGCTTGCATTATTGTGGAAGTTAAAGGCATGTTTGCTTTCTGGCATCAAGTGCACGACCTATCTTTCTTTCTTTCTGTTTTCTTTGCTGGGCCCAGCGATCTTTTTTTTGTTTCCTTTATCTGAAACTTTACTAACCTTTAATGTGGTGTCCTGAGGTCAGTCAATACAATGCAGATGTGGTTGGTGTTAAACACAGTTTGATGTTACACAGCCATGGGCAGTCTCTGTTATAAAGGAAAAGAGCGTTTCCTTCCTGCATACCATCCAGGGTAGATTATACCATGGTATGGAGGGGGGGAAATTAAAGTAAATGATACTGAATGTCATTTATTTTGCAGAGTAAAGACATGCATGGGATGTTTGTAAAAGGTACTGTTTTGGGGCATGCTATAGAAAATTGTATGTTGTGTGAAGTGTATTATGTTTGCTCATTGTGTAAGTTTTGGGAGACAACTCCCCTGTGTGGTATACTTAATTTGGTTTGGTCCAAATTAACCAGTAATAAAAGGGAGGGGGATTCTTTCCCTGGTGGCTGCTGCACTCCTTGTTGTTGCTATGTGATAGGAGGTTGTCCTTTTTCTGCACTCCTTGTTGCTGTTATGTGATATGAGGATGTCTGTGGAACTTCAGTGAAAGGATGCAAACTTTCTAATGCATATATTGCTGGCTACTCTCTGTATGGAGACATCACGCGGGGGAACTGGTTGTTGTACACCTGAATGTGGAATACCTAATAAAAAGAAGGTTCAGAGAACAGCAAAAGCCTCTTCCATTCTTCCCAGTTTCTGATGCTGCGGCTTCTTTAAACAAAGGCTGGGATGCAATATTTCACATATGGAGTCAGAAATGGGATAATTGATGCTGTACCCAACATCTAAACCCTATGGTCCCCGATGAAAAGGACCCAAAGTAAAGTTGCAGCTTGCTCTAACAGACGAAGATATCCAGGTGTCCTGAACAGACAAGTGCTGATCGAGAAGAGGAGATTGGTGCAGGGCGTAGATGTAATTATGGAGGATGACGAGGGATTGGAGGCCACTGGGGACGTTGAAGCCAAGCCCAAGACCCATACAGTGGAAGCAGTTAAGACTGTAGCGGAAGGAAAGGAGGACCTTCTGAAGTGGCTGGTGGTCCAACAGGCAGAACAAGAGCAGCGGCGACAGGAGATGGAAGAGAAACAAGAGCAGCGGCGACAGGAGATGGAAGAGAAACGGGAGAGACGGATGGATGAGATGCAGCTGCAATGGGCCACACAAGTAGAGCAACAGGAGAGACGGATGGATGATATGCAGCAGCAACGGACACAGCAGATGACAGACATGATGAAGCTCCTTCAATCAGGAACCATAACACCGGCACCTGGGCCTATCATCCTCAAAGAGATCGGCTTAAATAAACTGAGCCCTGAGGATGACATTGAAGCTTTTCTCGTCATGTTTGAGAGGGTGGCCAGAGCCAGTCAGTGGCCAAGATCTCAATGGGTAAGGAGACTAGTGCCCACACTGACCGGGAAGGCTCAGATGGCCTACCGTGCTCTAAGTCCAGGGGATGCCAAAGACTACGAGATGGTGAAAGAGGCCATTTACAGGCGATATAACATCAACCCAGAGATGTTCAGGCAAAGATTCCGCAACCTCCGCTATAATCATTCAGAAGGACCGCGGGAGACTTATGCCAAATTGATGGATCTTGTGAATAAGTGGATTGGGCCGACCGAGATGACAAGAGAGGAAATTTTGGAGCTATTTGTCCTTGAGCAGTTCCTGGAAATTCTGCCACAAGGTGCGCGACTGTGGGTGCAGGAACATCGACCCAAAACTGGGGATAAATCTATAGACCTGGCTGAGGACTATTTGGCAGTTCATCAGGAACGTGAGAGAAGACCAGTGGTAAGATCTCCTCCCCCCTCATCACATGCACCAGTACGGGAATCTTCATTTAGACAGGGGGCAGGGCGGAGCTCACATATATAGGATGCACGAATATGCCATCTCTGTAAGAAACCAGAACACATAGCCAGATATTGCCGACAAGGGAAGAATGGGCCAAGTACTATGATCACCAATGTTGGTGGATTCATTAAGGAAGTGACCATTGGAGGGAAAATGGTGAAGGCCTTCATAGACACTGGGAGTGAAAGTACTTTGGTAAAGAAAGGACATTTTTCTAAAGGGATACCAGTTGGCTCTCTGAACATACAATGTGTCCATGGACATTATAAGCGGTGTCCAATCATTCCGCTGCCTATCACCGTGGGTACAGTTACACATGTAGTACAGGCAGGGGTAGTAGAAAATATGCCCTACATGGTGATTTTGGGGTGAGACTTTCCAGGTCTGGTAGGACTATTGACACATTGTTCAGCAGTTACCACAAGGGCCCAAGCGAAGAAGCAGCCTGAAAAGGAGAAGGACATGTCTTTGAAAACTTCTTTGGAGGGGCTTTTTCCTTTTCACCCAGAGATCTTTGGTGAAGAGGGGAGAGACAGGAAATCCCGTAGGCAAAAAAAAAAAGGACAAAGCACTCGGTCCTAGAGAATTAGGGGTGCAGGACTTGGACGAGGTCAATAATGTTTGGGGCAAGGATATTGTAGAGGCGCAACAGCAGGACAGCTCACTAAACCCTTTTTTTCAGCAGGTGGTATCCCAGACTGAAGAGATGAGCGAGTTTGGGCCCATACCATCATATGTATTACGACAGGATGTATTAACCAGGGTTCGCAAGGATCCTCAGTCTTCTTTGCAGGTGGAGCAGGTCATGGTGCCAAAAGTATTTTGGAAGGAGATTCTTCGGTTGGCACATGATGTTCCCATGGGGGATCATATGGGCAGAGACAAGACCTTATGTAGAATATTAATGCATTTCTTTTGGCCTAAAGTACATAAGGATGTGGGAGAATATTGTGCCTCTTGTCCTATATGGAAACAGGTGGCCCCAGTAAACATCATGGATCGGGGGACATTGATCCCTATACCGATAGTTGGGGAAGCTTTTGACCGGGTGGCCATGGATGTGGTGGGTCCTTTACAAAAAAGTTCTAAAGGTAATCAGTATATACTGGTCCTATGTGATTACGCTACCAGGTATCCAGAAGCAATTCCCCTGCCCAGTGTTACAGCTAAGAATGTAGCGAATGCTCTTATTCAAGTATTTGCAAGAGTAGGAATCCCTCGTGAAATTCTCATGGATCAGGGGTCAAATTTCATGTCAAATTTTATGAAAGAGGTGTATCAATTGTTGGGAATCCAGACCCTGCGTACATCCCCATATCATCCCCAAACTGATGGTTTAGTAGAGAGGCTAAACGGGACACTAAAAAGGATGCTTAGAAAGGTGGTCGGTGAGCAGCCTAACAAATGGGACCAGTGGTTGCCTTATTTATTGTTCTCATACAGGGAGGTACCACAAGCCTCAACAGGGTTTTCCCCGTTTGAGCTACTTTATGCAAGGCAACCCCGGGGTCTGCTAGCATTAATCAAAGATTCCTGGGTGCAGCGGGATCCTTTGAGGGATAATGTAGTAGGATATATTACCCAGATGAGGGAAAGGATATCCGGATGCAGAATCTGGCTAATGAAAATATGAAGGAGGCTCAACATCACCAGAAAGTGTGGTATGACAAAAAGTCCAGAGATAGGGTATTCCTTCCTCGGGATAAAGTGCTCCTCTTGTTGCCCGATAGAGAGAATAAACTGGTAGCTAGATGGCAAGGTCCATATACCATTGTGGAAAGAAAGGGGGCTGTGAACTACCAAGTAAGCATACCAGGAAGAAGGGACCAGTCTATATACCATGTTAATTTGTTAAAAGGTTGGAAAGAGAGAAAAATTGTCTTTGATGGTCCCGAGAGAGTGTGAACCTGATATGGCAGGTAAGGCATATCAGAGATTGCAGTTGGAAAGTAAGGAAGATGCAGTAACGTCTGGGGAGGCACTTTCAACAAAGCGGAGGTTCCCTATTTCTCAGTATAGGAGAGTAAAATTGCAGCACCCCTGTCTCTTACAAAAGTATATTGGAGAAAAATCCTGACTGTTTTCCTCTTAAAGTGGGGGATATGTGACAGGGCTGTTTGCATTATTGTGGAAGTTAAAGGCATGTTTGCTTTCTGGCATCAAGTGCATCACCTATCTTTCTTTCTTTCTGTTTTCTTTGCTGGGCCCAGCGATCTTTTTTTTGTTTCCTTTATCTGAAACTTTACTAACCTTAAATGTGGTGTCCTTAGGTCAGTCAGTACAATGCAGGTGTGGTTGGTGTAAAACACAGTTTGATGTTACACAGCCATGGGCAGTCCCTGTTAAAAAGGAAAAGAGCGTTTCCTTCCTGCATACCATCCAGGGTAGATTATACCATGGTATGGAGGGGGGAAATTAAAGTAAGTGATACTGAATGTCATTTATTTTGCAGAGTAAAGACATGCATGGGATGTTTGTAAAAGGTACTGTTTTGGGGCTTGCTATAGAAAATTGTATGTTGTGTGAAGTGTATTATGTTTGCTAATTGTGTAAGTTTTGGGAGATAACTCCCCTGTGTGGTATACTTAATTTTGTTTGGTCCAAATTAACCAGTAATAAAAAGGGAGAGTGTTTCTTTCCCTGGTGGCTGCTGTACTCCTTGTTGTTGCTCTGTGATAGGAGGTTGTTCTTTTTCTGCACTCCTTGTTGCTGTTATGTGATATGAGGATGTCTGTGGAACTTCAGTGAAAGGATGCAAACTTTCTAATGCAGATATTGCTGGCTACTCTCTGTATGGAGACATCATGCTTGGGGAACTGGTTGTTGTACACGTGAATGTGGAATACCTAATAAAAATAAGGTTCAGAGAACAGCAAAAGCCTCTTCCATTCTTCCCAGGTTCTGATGCTGCGGCTTCTTTAAACAAAGGCTGGGACGCAATCTTTCACAGAACCACCTGAGGACCCCCGTGGAGCCTCCGGACACCCACGGGGACAACAGAGGACAGCCGGAGATCCGTGGGGACAATCTGAGGACCCCCGGATCCCTGTGAGCCCTGGATACCCGCGAGGACCACCGAGAATCCCCGCAGGTCTCTTTTAGCAATCATGTACAGACAAAAATAAAAATGTTTTTATGTGTGGGCACAGTGGGTGGGTTGTATATTGGTGGGCAGTACATATTATAATGTTTAGTGGGGGCAGAGGGAGTGAGTGATGGGCCAAGTACTTCCTTCACTCACCCTCTCTGCCCTCAATAAACTTGCTACGGTGCCTTAACCCCTTAATTGCTTTAGCGGCTAACTGCTAAGGTAATGAAGCTGCTTACATTTTATTTTTATTTATAGTGTGCATGAGCAGGGGTCTCCTGAGCTTAACCGCATTGACTTCAGCATCGGGGACCACACAGTTTCCCGAGATACAGATCTCGTTTGGGGGTGCCATGTTAAAATCCTTTGTGTCACGTGACTGGAGGCCTTTAATATTGCTGGAATACGACACCCCATACAGGGGCCTGTATCTCAGGTAGCAGGGGGTCCCCGAGGTTGAAATCAACTTTGTTCAGCTCAGGAGACCCCATGTTCACGTACACTATGAATAAAAATAAAATGTAAGCAGCTTCATTACCTTAGGTAATGATTTTTTTTTCTTTTGGGGAGGGGGGTGAGGAGGGTGTTTGATACTAGTGTGCAGGAGCAGGGGTCTCCTGAGCTGATCAAAGTTGATTTCTGCCTCGGGGACACTCTACTTCCCTAGATACAGGCCCCGTTATGGGGTTACGGTGTCTCCTGCAATGTTAAAATCCAACGGTCACGTGACCCACATGATTTAACCATGGCAAGGATACCGGCATCCCATGATGGGGCCTTTATCAAAGGAAATAGGTGGTCCCCGGACCTGAAATCAATGCGGTTCAGCTCCAGAGACCCCCTGCTACAATACCGTAGCATTAAATTTACGTAAAATTCCCACGATCATCTGTTAGAGGCGCGCAGGTAGAGTGACTGATTGCGCCTATGTCTTACTGCGCATCTCTTACAGACAGGTAGACCCCGGTAGGATTAATTCAGCAGGGACACCTGCTGTGTTAATCTGATGGGCCATTAGTCTGTTGCGGCAAAACTAGCAAGGATCACAGGCAGCTCTCGAAAACCAATTCGAGAAATGGTCAGATAGCGGCCGCTGCATCTGTATGGACCTACATAAATGGTGCAGGAACACCGTTGGAGCTCTTAATACACTAAGATGCAGCAGACCTACACTTAACAAATGTGCTTCAGTACCACTGTTAACTGCAACCATTGATGGTCTCCTCTGACAGCAATCAACACTCTGGGTGCTCCCTTGCATGGATCTGCTGGGCTTTGCTACACCAGTTACTGCTCTCTCTCAGTGGATCTCTGCTCTCCCTCAGCGGGACAGACTGACCAAAATTGAGGCTGCTCTCCTCTGTGGCTAACCATCTCTGGTCTCCTCATGCACTTCCCTGTGCCTCTCCCGCAATTCCTGGTTCACTCCCCTCTCAACCTTTGCACTCATTGGCTATAATCTCACATGTCCCTATTTCAGACTACAATTCCCAGATGCCCCTGCTGCTGATCTCAGTCATTGGTTGATTGCCAGCTGCACACACCAGAAATTTATTAGTTCCCCCCTAAGGAGCCTAACCACCCTCTCCAAGACATCTCTCTGTGCTGTACTCAGTACCACTATACCATGAGCTTCGATCTCTCTGCATCTGCGGAAGTTTAATTACATGCAACAGAACCAAAGCTTGAACATAAAGGAGATAAGGAAGACTTCAAGAACCAATCGGTCTACTTCGAAACACTTACAAGATTTTTACAAAGATACTGTACTCACTAATCCGCTGCAATTGACCATGGACTTCGCCCAGCCTAGAGAACAAGCAGGATTTTGCTGTGGATATAACACAATGGACCACATCCAAGTCGTAAATTAAGTGATTTACCAAAGGAATGAATATATTTTACCACTCGGGTTAGGATTAATAGATTATGAAAAAAGCATTTGATTCTTTCTACACCTCAGCCATTTTAAAGGCATTAAGAAGACAAAGTGTTAAAGAACCGTACATTGATATTATAAGGAATATTTATCAGAATGCCACATCAACCATTAGATTACATGAGGATACAAGCAAATTAAGGATTCAAACAGTAGCTCTAGCAACAAAACAAAACTCACTGAAGCAAGTAAGAATGTGTGTCAACATATGAAACTCAGTAAGACCAATGTGATGTTTAACAAGTTAACTTTACAAAAATCAAAATAAATGATATACTCAAAATGTCACAATGTCTATTATACCTTGGCCGGCAAGTATCAATGCATGGGAACACTTACAATGAAAACAATAGGAAAATGAAGATGTTATGGAATGCATTTGGAAGAAACAAGATAATCCTTCAAGGGAACCTTTCACTTTATCTCAAGAGGAAATTGTTTGACCAGTATATTCTGCCTGTGCTTACATATGAATGTGACATTTAGACCCTAAATGTGAAGATAATTCAGAAACATCAGACAACCACAATTATGGAGTATGCTGGGTATTCCCAGAAGAGACAGGAAAAAGGCTGAATGGATTCATAAAAATACAAAAGTCAGGAACCGTCATTACAGGTTACCAAATTGTTTGACAATTCTTGGAATTCACCAGGAAAATTATGTTTTTTTTGTATCTTAAAAAAATCACAAATTTGTTAGATATTTTAAAAAAAAATGGAACTAGGTTTTTAAAAAAATTATAGTACTCAAAAATGGAAAAATGTGCGAAAGTTAGCAAATTCACAGAAAAAAACCCTGCAAATGGAATTTCAACAAAATCACCCATCTTTTAGCATTGCAAGGGTGAAGAAATCAAAATAGTGGTGAGCCAGACTTATTTCAAGATGTCTACCAAGTCTCCTTTTTGCAAGAATTTACCATATTTTGAACAAAAGATGGTACTCTACTGAATTCCAATGGAAATTAGAAGACCAAGAAGATGACCAAAAGTAAGATGGGAGGATGAAATCAGAAAATTTGTTGGAATAACGTGGAGAGGAGAGGCTTTAACTGCAATACTTGGAAGATCATTGGGGAGGCTACATCCAGCAGTGGATCGAGAAGAGCTGAAGATGACGATACATGTGTATATATACTTTTTATATTATACATTAGTACACACACCAATCCCATCACTGTATTCCAGGGAAACAAAAGCAAATTGGCAAACAGGTACAGGCAAAGTCAAGACATGTAGTGTAGCCTTAAGATTTGATGATTCCCTCATCCCCAGCTACCTACAGATGTAGTGAGAATTACCGTCTCTGGAGCCATGGCCAAAAAAGCAAAAGTCTGTCTCGCCGGAGACAGTGTCAGCCGCGGGGGATTCGTACTTCCAGACCGGACCCCCACAGCGTTAATCATCCAGCGCCGGGGCATCCGCTATCCCGAAACTGCAGCTTACCCTGATGCTGAAAACAGTTAGTATTGCTACATCTGTAGGCTTTTAAATTACTCTCCATTGCCAATCATGGCACTTCTGTGGTTATCTAACAAGCAGACAGCATTTACCATTGCGAACTATGCTCCTATCTTGGCTTGAAACATTACATTTAAATGAGATTGTAATAAAGAACATATTTTCCATCTGGTAATAACAGGGCCTGTCTTTCCAATGAAAATTGTCCACATTACTATTACACACTATACATTCCAATGACAGCCATCCCTCAGCTACACGCTGTCAGTCTATTAAAACAACAGCTGTACTGTACCTTTCTGCTGTATCATTTGGCACTGATTCCATTCTGAGACTCTAAATATGTGAACCAACGTGAAGCACTGCACCCATGACTGCAAGATCTGTTGGTTTTAATTAAGTTTTGCACAGGGCAATAGTTTATGGACCATAAAATAATCAGCATCGGCTGATTCTCTCCCATAAAAATCCCGGCAAATTAATTTTAGATAACGGAAAACAGATTTCTTCTTCTGTTCTTTTATTTATTTATTTGTATTTTCATAGCTTGTTGTTAAAAATATTAATTTCAGTGAAGTCTGCAGAGAAAAAGTCTCCTAGTACAGCACATTCTCTTGTCTTTTTTATGGCTGAAAGATGAGGCCGAACAGAATAAATTACCAGAATTCACCATTTAGAAGTGCAGCATATTGCAATATTGAAGACTTGCACTAACTTCATTAAACTGTTGTAAAAACACCAAGGTTACTTGTTAAAGCTGCAGCAATCCTTAAGTCATATTTTTTTTTAGCAATCTCAAAATGTTTCCGTCTGTGTTTTTAGTGCACAACAGGAAATGATCTCATTAATATTCATGTACACTGTATTCTGGTTTTGAAGAGCAATTCTAAATTGTCCTTTGTAATTTATAGAAAAAGAAAAGTTACGCTCAAAGTCATTATAAATTATATTTGCATGTTAATTGTTCACATACTCTATGTATTTCCAATAATGGCAATACTCGTTTTCTGATTTTCCATTTATTTGTTACGTTCAGGAGTAAATTACTTGAGGGCGTCAGAAAATGTAGGTGACAAGGTCAACCAATGCATATCAGAACAGGCGGTGATAATTACTGCTGTTAATTGTTTTTTTGGGGAGAAGTACATGCAAAGTAGGAGACGTACTAGGAAACTGCTACTGGGCCTCTCTAGAGAGCTCAATAGTGTTGACACACAAAACTACAAATATTGACGTGGGGTAACAAATAGAAAGTTGCGATCTCATCCCCTGATTATGCTGCAACTTTCTATTGGCCAAAGGAGCAAACCCTACCTCTCGTCGATCAGGGAACAGACAAAACTCAGGGGACCTATTTTCACATACATTGAAGTGTTATAAAGTCAGATTAAGTATATTACATAGATAAATCCACTGTAGCATACTGCTTGTAAGGTAATTTTCTAACACTTTTATTTCTGTAATGGGACAACCAATGCGCACCAAATTTGTCATGCTGGTAGTATAAGTCTGTGGAGGCGGTGAATGAATAGTGTGCACATTGGTTGTTGCCTATATCGGAGCTGTGTGAAACTGAAAGCATCCATATAACACCTTCTCCAGCATTTACACAATTTGTTTTATACAGTACATGGTCAAAGAACAGGCCTAACAATAAGCAAGCAGCAGAATACACTTCCACCCCCTGACAATGAACGTCTGCACTATATAATGATGATGAGTATCATTATACTTCACCCCCGATAATGGACAGATTGCACTGTATAATTATGCTGCGTATCTACATATTTCCAGGCCGCATGCAATGAATCCCCTGCACTGTAAAATGGTAATGAGTATCTCTGTATATTATAATAAATAAGTGTCTGTATAACTCCCAGCACTAACATATATATAATAAGCTGCAATAAGGTACCTTGGTAGTTACATAACCAACATTCTGTAGTTAGCATCAGCTGTTGGAGACCCAACTCCTTAAATGTATAAACAAGCAGTATGCTGGAAGATAGGCATACAGACACAATAAAGACATAAAAGCAGCAAGGATGAAAAGCAGCCCCTGAAAGACAATTACTGGCCTAAAGAGCTTTGGAGGAGCAATCTAGAAATATGTGAATATAAAATGAGTTATCTGGCAATGAATGGGTTAATTGCGCCACCTCCCTGATATAAGTGAGGATAGTTCCTCACCTATACTGAGAGGTAACTTGTTCACTGAGAACTTATTGAAGCTGAATGGCTACACCTTTTGGCTGCTGATGCGTTGATGCAATACCGAGAGGCAGACAGCAGTGAGAAGTGTTGAATACACTGAGAAGTGGTGTTTGGGTGATTGGTGCATACATTTCAATTTGCCGGCATCCAGTGTCTGTCCAGTGAGAAATCAGGAGACAAGCAAACTGGAGCCAGTATACTTTCCAGAGCGAGGCTAACCAACATACCACACAGTACGCAAATGGTGAGACAGCAGGCAATTTGCAGATACTCCTGAAATTGTGATAGCCACGATCAGGGAGCCTGTCCGTTTGCAGTGGAAGCAAACGTGGAGAGATATCGCCCTGAAGAGTAAGTGAGAGAGGGGACGACTTGGCAAAAGAACTGAGACGCTGGAGCAGGGATTAACATCAGCTAAGTAGACGGGGTGTAGAGTCTTACAGCGTGAAGGTCCCCATACTACCACCAGTTAAGAGCAGTGTTAGCTGCTGGATATTTCCTTTTCAAGCTACATACAGTACTGTGAACGCTGACTTGTTGTTTGAACTTTGAGACACTAAACCACAATGTATTTAAATAGTGGTTTATCACAGAGACAATTCTGAACGAACTGTTACTATTTATATATTTTTCTTCACAATCTTATTTTCACTTTATTGGTTACAAATTTTACCAATTTAGCTGCACAATTTGCTGTCTCATATTATTGTTCTTTATGATTTATTGTGTCATATATATATATAAAAAAAAATAATGTGTGTGTACCATTATTACAATTGTTATATATGGGTCATGCAACAGGACAATGATCCCAAGCACACCAGCAAATCTACAACAGAATGGCTGAAAAAGAAAAGAATCAAGGTGTTGTAATGGCCCAGTCAAAGTTTAGACCTCAACCCGATTGAAATACTGTGGCTCGACCTTAAGAGAGCTGTGCATAAACAAATGCCCACAAACCTCAATGAACTGAAGCAACTTTGTAAAGAAGAGTGGGACAAAATTCCTCCACAACAATGTGAGAGACTGATAAAGTGCCGTTTGCCTATTGGGCGATATGTCCTTACTCACGAGTGTACTTAAAGTGAGTGTCCTTAAACCGGGGTATGCCTGTAATACAATTGTAACCATGTTCCCCTCTTAGCTCCATCCTGCGGGAGGGGGATGGCTATTGGGACACTTCCGGTGGGGGTTGCGAGGCTAAGGCGGCTGTGGGTGGCATAGAAGTTGCGGCATCTGGCAGGAGAGCAAAGGAGAGAGCTCAAGTGTCAGGGTGCTCCGCTGACACCCGAGCAGGGCACAGAAGGGATCCTGATTTACCAGAGAGAGAGGTGAGCATGTGCATGTGCAGTGGAGCGAGAGAGAGTGGTGGCCTTCTTCTACATAGCTCCGCAGGGGAACTACATATCCCAGGATCCCCTGGGGTGCACTGATCACATGGGCAAATTTAGCCAATAAGGCAGCAGCAAGTGACAGTGAGGGATTTTGCTAAATTGGCGCGCTGAGAGTGTGAGGCGTGAGATGGAGCCAGGATAGAGAAGGGGAAGGTAGGGTCTGGGTGTCAGTGGCACCCAGATTAGGCCAGATCACCCTTTTATGTCCCAGATAGGCCCCACTCATCAATATTGAATTAGGTAACTAAGCATTTCCAGCAATATTGAATTAGGTGAGCGGTTTTCCATTTGATGTGAGGCCCCACTCACCCTCAGCTTGTGGTTGCGATAGGGATATCCCATAGTCAGGAATCTTTCCCCAATAGCTGTCAGTAGTGAGACTAGCATCAGCACAGACACTGCACAGTGATTTGTGGCCCTGTGGTCTGGGACCAGACCACCTACATTCAGAGACTCTGTATGGTGATACATCCGATGGGAGACATTCAGAGACTCTGTATGGTGATACATCCGATGGGAGTTCACCCCACATGGAGGCGGACGCCGTTGCTGACAACGACAATGTTGGGTCAGACGGATCCTCATTGTTAAGTAGGCCGCACCGGGTGCTGGAGTACCGGCAGGTACCTCAACAAAGTGCACCAACAATTCAAGGGGTAGCACTACTCCATACACTTTTGGGAGAAGGACATCAGGGTATTGGTGCCTAGCACCCAAAGTACTTTGGGGACACTCACCGGTAGTACTGGGCTGGGTGTGCATTGTACTGTGTAGTACGGGTTGTTATTTTATGTGTGTGTTCAGTAAAAGATGTTATTATATACCGTGTGTGTTTACTATTAGTATTGGTTCCTGTGAGGTGCTTCTCCCACTACACTGGGATCCTTCACAGGTGGAAGCGCTGCACTGAGGTGATCAATATATTACCCCAGGTTCCCAGTGGTGAAAGCTTAGGCCTTATGTGAGCCAACAGGTAACGGAAGTACCAGTAGTCTCTTTAGTCAGGGGGAAAGAGGGCTACACAATTAAATAAACACCTAACCAACAGAACAATAAAATAAATACAAATTGCTAACCAACCGAACAATTAAATAAATTAAACCGCAAACCAATCCCAAAATGTAATAAAAATAAGCCATCCAAATACATAACTTAGTCAAAACAATAAACATAAATAGAAAAAATAACAATCAATTCAAAACAAGCTTTTTCCAAAAAATGCATTGTCTGTCACTCTATTTATCTGTACCCACAGATTAATACATTGACAGTAAATGGGCAATCAAAAATATAAAAAGAAAAAAATACAATAAAAAAACCTGAAAAAGGACCATTACATACAGTACATTAAATATTTGTCTTACCTTTAGAAGTCTTCACCCTCCGAATCCCGACGTATCAGGAAGCTCACGACACGCCACGTCATCCAACGCAATCCGCCTCCATCCTCCGCGTTGATCAGTATCCTCATTTGCTTGACTGCTAAAACTCTGACTCTTGCCCTCATTCTCTCCCGTCTCGATTACTGTAACTTCATGCTGTCCGGCCTTCCTGTCTCTCATCCTACAATCTATCCTAAACACTGCTGCCAGAATCACTCTACTCTTTCTATCTCAGCGTCTCCCCTGCTGATATCACTGATAGACACATGATACATAAAGCTTGGCCCTCTGCAGACGCACTTACCAGAATGCCCTCCTACTGTACAGTATCTGTATGTTCCCCCTACCAATTAGATTTGACAAAAGAGGGGGAAGTGAGTGGGGGATGGACTGGGCGCTTCAAAAAGTGATTATATAAAAAACAGTGTCAGAAATATTTAAGTAAACCACATAATGTGAAAAAACACTTATAAAACCTTTCACCAACCAGTGAAAAAAATGGTAATAAAATGTGTAAAATGCTGCTCAACTTCCTCAAGTGGGACTGTTCCAGGTCCCAGGATGTAGAATTTCTTTGCTTGGGGGAGAGGAGGAGCGCAGAGGAGTTCAATGATACAATCTAAAGAAAAATAAAGCAAATATAGTGCAGACTGTAGATACTGGTATATATCACCCTGTTAGCTATAAAAAAAATAGCACTCACAAAACTTATCGTGATTTCAAGCATGTCAGAGATCCATCTCTCTCTGACTGGAGCCCCTACGATGCACAAGTGTCAGGATATCCCTCAATGGATAAGTAAGTTATACATAAAAAAGAAAAAGCCACAATAGTGCATACTGTTCGACCAATATATTCAATAAAAGTATCAGGAGTAAGTTGAACTCACATGTTCCAAATACAAAACAGGCATGGGAGAGAACCGCCGAAATGCAGAAGGACCCCGTCTGTGCACAGCTTCACAGCATCTCACTCGCACCTCACAGTTGACTTCCGCGTACGTCACTTCCGTGGTCGCTTCATAGTTGAGGGCGGAAGCGCAGTCTGCCTCTGGAGTCAGCCCCAATCTTGCCAGTCCTTCAGCTCTCCGGTTCTCAATGCTAACTCTACGCGTTTCACTAATTGCTTCGTCAGGAGTTATGTTGCATGGGTCTGTCTAATTACTTTATATAGACCCACCAATCAAAAGTAATATGCACATTTTAACCCCCTCGTCGCTCAAACACAGCGTGAGGTCAAAAACCCAGTGTTAATCCTATGACACATTTCTCATACAATACAATAGTAAATCTTTATTAACCCTAAAAATATATAAAAAATATAAAAAATGTTGATGAAGTGACTAGAGGAAGAGAAGAGAAACAACATTAACCTACTGCAAAATATGAGTACTTAAAAATGAAAATAAAATATTCATTAAACATGTGTGCAGACAATTAAATAAAAGACTAATACAACTGCAACCCAAATAAGGACTGCATAAGACAGAATGGTAATAACTTATAACACACCTTTAAGTTAGGAAAGCACCTATATCTATATCTACATTTAACCCATGGGGGGCAAGGGTCTGCATTTTGTGAATCCAGTATGTTTCCCTTTTAGCCAGACTGTTCAACCTGTTGCCCCCCCCTCCAATGTATGGTCACATGTTCAATACCTATAAAACTCAAACACTTGGGATCAGAATTGTGAAATGTTAAAAAATGTTTTGATAAATTGTGGGTAATAAGACCTTTTTAATTATTTCCCACATGTTCCAAAATGCGGGTACGTAATGGTCTCGAAGTATGTCCAATGTACTGCAGCCCGCAAGTGCATTGCAATAAATAGATCACAAATTCAGATTTGCAGTTAATATAGCTATCTATTTTGAATAATTCCCCTGTTTTTTTGGATGTGAATTGGAATTTCTCAGTTTCTTTGAGACTTGCTTTGCATGAATAGCAACCAAAGAAGCCTTTCGGTTTCTCCAGCCAAGTGTTTGGTTTTACAGCTTGTATTGTTTTAAAGGTAGTAGGTGCCAACTTATTTTTCACATTTGGGGCTCTTTTTAAATTCTGATCCCAAGTGTTTGAGTTTTATAGGTATTGAACATGTGACCATACATTGGAGGGGGGGCAACAGGTTGAACAGTCTGGCTAAAAGGGAAACATACTGGATTCACAAAATGCAGACCCTTGCCCCCCAGGGGTTACATGTAGATATAGATATAGGTGTTTCCTAACTTAAGGGTGTGTTATAAGTTATTACCATTCTGTCTTATGCAGTCCTTATTTGGGTTGCAGTTGTATTAGTCTTTTATTTAATTGTCTGCACACATGATGTGTTTAATGAATATTTTATTTTCATTTTTAAATACTCATATTTTGCAGTAGGTTAATGTTGTTTCTCTTCTATTTCTCTAGTCACTTCATCAACATTTTTTATATTTTTTTATATATTTTTAGGGTTAATAAAGATTTACTATTGTATTGTATGAGAAATGTGTCATAGGATTAACACTGGGTTTTTGACCTCGCGCTATGTTTGAGCGACGAGGGGGTTAAAATGTGCATATTACTTTTGATTGGTGGGTCTATATAAAGTAATTAGTCAGACCCATGCAACATAACTCCTGACGAAGCAATTAGCGAAACGCGTAGAGTTAGCGTTGAGGACCGGAGAGCTGAAGGACTGGCAAGATTGGGGCTGACTCCAGAGGCAGACTGCGCTTCCGCCCTCACCTATGATGCGACCACGGAAGTGACATACGTGGAAGTCAACTGTGAGGTGCGAGTGAGACGCTGTGAAGCTGTGCATAGAAGGGGTCCTTCTGCATTTCGGCGGTTCTCTCCCATGCCTGTTTTGTATTTGGAACATGTGCGTTCAACTTACTCCTGATACTTTTATTGAATATATTGGTCGAACAGTATGCACTATTGTGGCTTTTTCTTTTTTATGTATACCTTACTTATCCATTGAGGGATATCCTGACACTTGTACATCGCAAGGGCTCCAGTCAGAGAGAGATGGACCTCTGACATGCTTGAAATCACGATAAGTTTTGTGAGTGCTATTTTTTATAGCTAACAGGGTGATATATACCAGTATCTACAGTCTGCACTATATTTGCTTTATTTTTCTTTCACATGTATCATTGAACTCCTCTGCGCTCCTCCTCTCCCCCAAGCAAAGAAATACCAATTAGATTGTAAGCCCTCGGAGCAGGGACTCCTCTTTCTAAATGTTACTTTTATGTCTCAAGCACTTATTCCCATGACCTGTTATTTGTATTATTTGTTATTTATATGATTGTCACGTGTATAACTACAGTGAAGCACTATGTACATTAATGGCGCTATATAAATAAAGACATACATACCTACATTTCAGTTGTAATTCCATCTTCCCTGGGAGCCTTCTTCATAGATTTAATTGCTTTTGCCATTTCTTCTGCAAGGAGACATGGTACATAATTTCTTCTTGCGCTTTCTCTGATGGATTATGCCCTGTGTTCCCTGTGCTTTCATACAATGCCAGGCCTCTCGAGTGTGTAGTGGGAGGGGAGGGGTTAACACCTTCATTACCATTTTTTTGTGAAGGGGTTAACTCCTCCACAACCTTTCCGGTATGCCTAACCACCCACCTTGGGGCATCTACCCACTTAACATACCCCATCTAACCTCAACTAACGTGGTACTATGGCTTAACCCCTTCAGTAACTTATAGGATAGCCTCTAAGGTAATTAAGCTTTTTTTCATCTGAATTTAATAACAAAGTATTGAAGCAGGGTTCTTCAGGGCTGAACCGCATTAATTTCAGCATCGGGATCCCCTGCTTCCTGAGTTACACGCCCAGGTATGGAATACATAAAAAAATACAATCTAATGGCCCCTGTCAGTTCAGTCCTTCATTGTACACAATAGGCAATGTTATTTGCCCAAGAACTTATAACCTGATTTGCTGCGGATTTAGAACCATCTTTTGGACTTCATATATGTCATATTCTTTTCATTTTTGGGTCTCTCAGATTATTTCTCAGAGTCTCTGTATCATTATTTTTGGAGCTGGGAGTAGTTACCTATACAAGATCATAAACCCACCTCCCTGCATCTCACATCACCCTCATATAACCACACTCCTGCATTCCACATCACACGCCCCCCTGCATCTCACATAACCCCCCTACATCTCACATCACCCCCCCCCCTGCATCTCACATCTCCCTCTCAACTCCCTCTCTCTCACCCCATATGCCTACCACAGATGGCGGAAGGCAGGAGGTGATGTGCAGGATGCGGCTGTGTGCAGGATGCGGTTGTGGGCAGGAGGTAGCCGCGAGGACTGCACACACACACGCACTCGTTAGCAGCAGGCACTGGAACTGGCGCACTGCTAAAGGGTGTCTGTGAGTGGCCTCTGGGGGGAGGGGGAGAGCGAGGGGGAGAGCCAAGAAAAGTGTCGCGGGCCAAACATTGAGTGTGGGTGGCTAGGCGGAACCCATGGCACTGCTCCACGGGTACCACCCTTGGGTAACAAGATGAGATCTGTGAATAGCTCGCTATTTTAGAGCCCCGATTAGATTTTTGAGGCTACTTGAATAGCGTGATCTTATCAAAATTGCGCTATTTTGCCTTTCTGAAGCTCCCGCTCAGAGGGTTTGTCCAGGAGCCAGGCCACTCAGGAAAATGGACTCCCAGTACGAGTTTGGCAAGTCATCAAAGCTTTCTGAATAGCAAATCTGCCAAATCGTACGGGAAGTGCCACAAAAGCTTGATGAGTTGATTATCCAACCTACTAGAATAGGCCTTTTAAAGTCAGAAGGGATGGAGGCATCATATCAGAATTATAAGGAATGTAACAAATGTTGCAAAAGAGCATTCAAATTAGCAAAAATAGATAATGATAAAGGATTGCAATATAAAGTATTATCAACCCTAAATAGTTATTTAAGAACCTTAATAACAAAAAATACAAAAGAAAATATAGGATCCTTTCAGTGTGTGATGGGCATGCAA
Source organism: Ascaphus truei (assembly GCF_040206685.1). Classification (NCBI taxonomy): domain Eukaryota; kingdom Metazoa; phylum Chordata; class Amphibia; order Anura; family Ascaphidae; genus Ascaphus; species Ascaphus truei. The sequence continues at coordinate 173,124,590 of NC_134487.1, read as the reverse complement.
ATTTTTAAAGATAAGGAAAAAGCGGAGGTATTACAAAAAAATATTTGCCTCTGTATTTACCAGGGAAGAATCAATTGCAATAGTAGTGCCGCAGGAGGAAGCCACAACCTAAATATTAACGAACAATTGCTTAAGTGAGCAAGAAGTTCATAGGTAGCTTGATAAAATGTAAGTAAATAAGGCACATGGCCCGATGGCATACTTCTAAGAGTTCTTAAGCAGTTAAGTTCAGAAATTGCAAAACCATTACATTTAATATTCAAGGACTATATTTCCACAGGTTCAGTACCACAAGATGGACTTAAATCAGATGTGGTACCAATATTTAAAAAGGGAGCTAGATCACAACGGGGCAATTATAGACCTGTAAGCCTGACATCAAAAGTGGGGAAGCTACTTGAAGGTCTAGTATGGGATAATATTCAGGAATACCAAATTGAAAACAAAATTATTAGTTATAGTCAGCATGGATTTATGAAGGATAAGTTGTGCCAAACTAACTTCTTTAGTTTCCTTGAGGAGGTAAGTAGGAATTTAGACCAGGGTTACACAGTTGATGTGGTCTACTTAGATTTTGCAAAAACCTTTGATATGGTTCCACACAAGAGGTTACAGTACACAATAAGGCAAATTGGACACGGTAAAAATATTTGCACCTGGATTGAAAACTGGTTGAAGGATAGACAACAGAGAATTGTAATAAATTGAACTTTTCAGGTTGGTCTAAAGTTGTGAGTGGAGTACCTCAAGGATCGGTATAGGTACCTCTGCTTTTTAACTTGTTTATTAATGACCTTGAGTTTTGTATAGAGAGCAAAATCTCCATCTTTGCTGATGACACTAAATTGTGTAAGGTAGTAGAATCAGAGCAGAATGTAATTTTTCTCCAGAAGGACTTGAATAGACTGGAAACTTGGGCAGGTAAATGCCAGATGAGGTTTAATACAGATAAATATAAGGTTATACATTTGGGAAACAATAATAAACAGACAAAACAAATTAAATGGGAATAAATTAGGAGAATCCTTGACGGAAGAGTTCTTGTAGACAGCAGGCTTAGCAATAGTGCCCAAAGTCATGCAGTAGCTGCAAAGCCAAACAAGATCTTATCTTACATTAAACAGGGAATTGAAGGAAGGGAAGTAAACTGTAAGACCTCAGGGAACACCTCTCCCAAAGAGGGTTCCCCCCGCGCCGCAACTCACCCGGCGCTCCCCGGTCCCAGCTCCACAGTCCCATTGCCGCGAGCGGGACCCTCCTCCTTCCTCTCTGGTCCCCGTTGATGTCACAGGACGTGCGCATTCGCGTGCACACCCACGGACTCTTCAGGCCTTCCGCGGGAGGAACTCCTGCCCCCTGTCCAGGTCGCGCGCACCTATCCCGCACAGTGCACATGCCTGATGCGCGTGCACCGCTCACAAGCCTCGCGTCAATGCATCAGCTGTGACACATCCCCTACCTATCCCTGCCTCCCGTGGGGCCGTTCCTCCATCCCTCTCCCTGTTCCTATTGGGCTATGATTCACATTTATACCCTGCTCAGCCATTCCTTTTTTGGCTGAGCATAACTTTGTGTGACCTGCGTTACCCACGTTCATGCCTGCCTTAGTGCTTTTTGTCTCTTCTTGTGATCTCCAGTGTACAGAACCGGCTAGACTGTGGACCCGCTCTGGATTTTGAACTCTGGCTTGCCCTCTGACCTCCCGAACTCTCCAACCCTCCACCTCGGCTTACGGATTCCTACCTACCTCCCGGCTCCAAACCCAAGGCTCTCGGCACCGACTATTCGACTTGAACTTCCCAATTATCCGGCGAGTATCTGAATTTTCACCATTTCTCCCGTGCAGTTCCGGACGCTTACTATCCACCTTCCAGGCGTGTCCCCGCAGCTATGTGTGCAAGTATTACCCTTTCCACCTCAGTTCCGGGGTCCCTCCTTGTCCTTGGTGAGCGCAGCGTGACATAAACATAGTTATGCCCTTTATAAAGCATTAATAAGACCACAATTGGAGTTGTAACACAACTTAAGCACCAAAATTAACTTCTGGTCAAGAAAACAACAAAGAGTGTTTGTGAGTGTTTACAAACCTTCTGATAGTCCAGAGTCCTGCAGCCTGGATAACCTTTGGATAATCCACAAATCCTTTATAGTTGCTTGAAAGAAAGTCCTCCTTGGCGCTGGTTCTCCGGATTAGTGCACAAAATAATATGTACATGTGAAGAAATGACAAAAAATTCTCTCAGTGTACTACATAAATAAGCATATTATTATAAATCCCCATATAGGGAAAATATACTTCAAAAGGTAACAGTGGCCAATTATTCCTTAATGTCACACAGTGAAGTGATAATTAAGTGGTGAACAGTGTACTCATGACTGTGATGTTGGCAGGTGGGACAATCTATATAGAGTAATAACGTAATAGCATCAGCATTTATGCAAGTAAATGGAACACTGTAATACAGGAATACTTAAATCTCCCTTCTGAGTAAGCTTTATAGCGATTCAAACAACCATACATGTAAAGAAAGAGATAATATACATGGTGCAATAACATATAAAAACTTTATAAATACATAAAACAGAGACCGTGGAATCTCACTCACAAAAGTCCACATAAAAATGTGCATAGAGAAAGGCTGATGCTTATTTGGACCCTCCGAACTCTGATCATTGAAGGCTCTGCTGTCGAACTGCTTGTGGATTTCGGACTGTGCCTCTCAGACACATCAGTGGTTGATACTTGTCAGCTGTTACTGAAACTTGTATCTGGAAAAGTAAAAAAATATATATATGAAAACAGAAAGTGTTTAGTGTAATATAAAAGGCACTGATTAATTAAAATCACATTTCAATTGCCATTCTGTTTCTTTCAATAACCATCAGTAACATTTATGTAATTATTTCACAATTCCACAGTTGGAGACTCATTCCATTACTTCATGATATCCTTCTCTAGCTAATTTTTGTTTGCCGGCCTCGCGTACCTTGACAGATGATGTTTCACTGCATGCCACACCAATTCTATGGGTTGAAAACATGGGATCTGCAAATATAAAGACATAAAAAGCAGGGTTATTGCCAAGAAAAAAAAACAAGCACACACAATAGAACAGTACAGCATAGTTAATAGTAAACTACTGCTCAAGACAGTTACAGTACTTACACTAGAGGTGTTCAGACCCAGTTGATTACACTGTCCTTCATAAATGAAAGGTACAGTATGTTTCATACAGCAAGGGACAGCCAAGTCGATTTGCCAAGCTAATCTTTCAACACCATGTTACTATTGAAAGTTTTGCCAAGTGGGCTAGAAATGTGAACTTTGATGTCTTCAGGGGAAAGAAGGAGGAGAGCTATTTTAGATTAACTTGAGAAGCAATATACTGTAAATGCACTACTGCAGAATTCAAGACCGTGTGAAACGCAATCAATGGACTTTTACAGCATCCGAGAACTGTGGGCTGGGCTAATCGGTGATTGAAACAGATGACTAAAACATGATATTTTTTAAACGTATACAGTTTTAATACAGTAATTTATTTTTCAGCATTGTTTAATCCTTGTTCCTATCTTTTTTTGCAGATTCGACAGGCTGATCAACATCAATACCTTGTTCGTGTAGGAAACCCATCAAGCGATTAAGTGCGTTCCATTCAATTCAAATGCATGTGTTCATGTCATCTGTTTCTTCTCGATTACAAACAAATAACAATCGCACATTTAATTAAATTGCACAAGAGACAGCCAGATGAAGATGTTGGATGTCGGTTGAAGAAGATTGTATTATTGTAAGAAGATTATATTAATTCACAAAGTCTTTGTTATTTATCTCTAAACTCTAATTAATTCCAATAAATCGGTTGTGGTGCCACAACATAAAAAGAAATGCCTGGGATTAACACTTGGTTTTGCGCTGCACCGAGAACAGTAAGTCTGGCTACATTTGAAGCTACAAAAGACAAAAATGCCCAGTGCTACATCCAAATTGACAAAATACATAGTACAATACTTCAGTGCTAATGTTCTCATGAGTAGGGTCATTTAGTTAAACCCTTTGGCCAAAGCGTTATAAGCCAGCAGCCAACATCACAAAATGACTAATATGCAGGTCCTAACACTACCTGAAAAAATCCTCATTTACCTCTGAACATGAACAAAAACTGCTAATTGGAAAGTGGGGTGTGGCGAGCTTAAACCCTGAGAGGAGGGGCCACCAACCTCCAAGCAACTGATACCAGTTGAAAATCAAAATGACTAAACACACACACCCCAGAAAGTTCAAGAAACCCCAAAACCCACCACATCATATACACAGCATATATATTTGTGTCAAAAAAGAGTGCTACTGAGCATGGCCAAATGTATACAACAAAAGACAGAAATGCCCAGTGCTACATCCAAAGTGACAAAATACATAGTACAATACTTCAGTGCTAATCTTCTCATGAGTAAGGGTCATTTAGTTAAACCCTTTAGCCAAAGCATTATAAGCCTGCAGCCAACGTCACGACATGACCAATCTACAGGTCCTAACACTACCTGAAAAAAATCCTCATTTACCTCTGCTGAAGAAACAAATTATACAAAGCAAAAGAGGTTACAGACACTTGTGGGTGTTTAAAAAAATGATATATTAATTCACGTATCGACAGTCCGAACCTGCTGAGGGATCTTTATAAGAGCTTAAGCAGGACAAAACATTGATATGCAAATAAACTTGATTTCAAATTTTTAAAGGACCTGTAAACTTTGTTGCTATATACATTGTGATGGAGTCACTGTCTGCACAGGTTTGAAAGAGGCTAGTTGCAGGTGCAGCAAATTAACAGACAGAACTCTGAACAGAAGGTTTAAAAGGCAGGTGAAAGATAGATTGTTTATCCCTAGAGAGAAGGGAAGAGAGACATTTTCCAAACCAGGAAAGACCCTGGTTACTCTGGTTCCCCAGTCCTGTAGTATGCAGTGTCTGCTGGGACCAGCTGGGACTCACCCCAGACAGAGGATTGCCATGAGGGCAAATAAGCTTCTGCATCAAGAAAGTATACTTGGAACCTGTATGCCAATCCTACTGAGGGAACTACCTGGAGACCCTGGGAGGGATTCCCCAACAATGGTCTCATAAGGACTATATATTTTTATTACTGACGTGCATAGTTTTCTATGTTTTCGGTCTAGTATCTGGCTTAACTGGCCAGCCAGATAGAAATGACCTGATGTGTAGTCAGTCTCCCAAAGGGGAGTATGGTTTTATTTTATGGTTTGGTTTTCTTAAAGGGACGGTGTGCCTTATGTTTTGTTATTGTAAGAATAAACCACTGCAGTTAACACTTAACCACGGTTTAAGAGTGTCAGGGTCGTCTAGACATCCTGCTCCTAGCCGTAGTTCCGTTCTCTGTCCACTGGGTGTTGCTGCTGGTTTCTGACAGCTCTGGGGTTTTTCTGTCTGTCTGTCTCCACTTGTTGCTCCTGTTCTGTCCTTATAATTCCTGCTTCCTTTTTCTCCTTTGCCTTTGTTTTGTGTCAGACTCCTTATGCCAATGTCAATGCTTCTGCTGCAGCTTCTGTTCCTGTACCTTTTCTGTTCCATGTTGGAGTCCTGTACCTTTATTAAAGGCCCTTGCTGGTAATCTGGCTTGTGCCTGTTTGTTCCCTGCTTCCTGGTTGCAGTCCATGCTCCTTACTATCTGTTCCTGCTCCCCTGTCCTGCTCCTGCCTTCCTGTTGCCAACACTGCGTGTGACCCAGACGTTCCTACTTGCCGCCTGCCTCCGATCTCTGCATGTGACCCAGACGTCCCTGTTTGCCACCTGCCACCGACCTCGCTCAGCCTGTGACTACAACAATCTTTGCCTACTCCCGCTGTTCTGGCCACCAAGGTCCTACCCACTCCAGGAGCCTCCCTCATGACAAAGAGTCTTAAAGTCCCTGACGCGAGGCCGTCCTGCAACTGGTGGTGTTAGAAGTGGAATGCAACACTTCTGGGGGTCAGTAGATGAAGATGTGTTAAGGCCATGAACCCAGTCAGAAAACCATAACTCAAATTTTTTGCTGATGAGAGTGAAATTGCAGCTAGCAAATGCTGAATATTTTAGCTCTGCCCTATTGGGTGTGAAAGAACGTGAAATGGATTTGTGCAAAGATGTTACACTAAGAAGAACCAAGAAGGTTCAAACACTGTAAAGCAAATACAACTTGTAAGTGTTGTGTACCGTTTGCCCCGGGTTTTTAAAATGGCTGATGTGAAATGTTTGTATTGCATTACAAGTAACCATGTGAAACAGTGTCCCTTCAGGCTATATGATTATGATGATGAGAATGCTGATGAAGGCTTGTACAGTATGTGGCCCCAGGAAAAGAGTCATACCTGCAGATAAAAGCTGCAATGGTCACATATGTCCAGAGTGCAGGTCCCCATAACTCTGGAGTCAGTGACCAGGAATTCAAAGCTTAACTGTCTTGAATTAAGCCAGGGGACTATTGGAGGGATTTAGTATGCAGGCCTGTCATGAACCAGGATGCGGGGAAGAATCGTTTCCCCAAGTTCTCAAATATAAACAGCGGCAACAGGAGCAGTATGAGGAATGTTGTCTACCACAGCGGCAACCGCAAGCAATGCGTTGTGGACATAAGGAAAATGCAGAAGACATTTACAGAAAGTGGTACATTCTGTACCGTGCCGTGGGAAATATATGGATAATAGATTATTTGCCCATTATTAAACACATAAACCAGCATAAATAAAGTAAATAAATACAGTTCCTCTTACCACAGCAATATGATGTATGTCCACGTCAGGATACAGCAGGTCCCTGTCCTCGTTGCCACAAAAATACATAGCAAATACATTCTAATTTCCCCTAACCCCTTAATTATCTTATTGGTTAATAACCGCAAAAGTAATTAAGGGGTTAACCGACCCTGCCACGATACCCACCCACGAGGCCTAACCACCCTTCCCAGGCAACTATCCCCACCCTTCACCCATTCATTTGTACAGTGGCTTCATCATATGTATGTATATATATATAATCAAAAAATAAATAGATGATACCGTTCTGTGGCTAACGAAATGCTTTTATTTGTGCGAGCTTTCGAGATACACTGATCTCTTCTTCCGTCAATGATAATTGAAGCTCGGCAAACACGGTACTGATACCTCTACATATATATATATATATATATATATATATATATATATATATATATATATATATATATATATATATATATATATATATATATATATATATATATATATATATATATATTTATACTGTATACATATATATGTGTGTGTGTGTGTGTGTGTGTGTGTGTGTGTGTGTGTGTGTGTGTGTGTGTGTGTATGTGTGTGTGTGTGTGTATGTATATATATAATGGGCATGATTAACCAAAATACAAAGAAATGGTTTTTAATAGCTAGTAGTTTCATTACTTTTTATTCTCCCTGACAGTGCCGGCGATCGCGGTGTTGTGCCTGATGTTTATAATTACTAATGCGCATGCGCAAGCTGTCCGCTGACGTCTGAGGTTGCCAGGGTTACTAGAGACGCGATCTTTCTCCTGATCCAGCACACAGCTGCGTCTCCTGCAATGGCTCCCCGGCTTACAGCATGTATTGACGCGCAAGCACAGTGGGTTATGCGCTGCGGACACTGGCTCCAGTCTCAGGTGATGACATCAGAACGGGCCGTTCTGATTGTAGCATCGAATTCCATCCAGTTGCAGATCTGGAGGGAATGACTCCTGTACAGGTATTGGTTAGAGGTATGGGACAGACAGGTGTGGTGCATCTTGATACTGATTGGGTGATGGTGATTGGTGTATTTTGTTTGTGGTGCACTCTGGGTGGGGGTATATATGTTGGTCACTCACACTTGGTGTTTGCACGGCCCTGAGGAAGGTCTCCCTGTGGGACCGAAACATTGGCTTTCGTGTTACTGTTTGTTTTTTGAATACAATTACCTTTTGGATTACTCCTTGCTGTATGCTGTCTCCTTTACAGGTTCTTGGACTGGTAACTATACTGTGTGTTCTCCTATGGGACTAGCACCTGCCTTATGTTGTACACCAGTGTGCTGACTGTCTCTGCGTTACTATACTGTATACTGTATGTATGTATGTATGTATGTATGTATGTATGTATGTATGTATGTATGTATGTATATATATATATGTATGTATGTATGTATATATATATATATATATACTGAGTTAGTGACTCTGTCACAATATATATATATATATATATATATATATATATATATATATATATATATATATATATATATATATATTGTGACAGAGTCACTAACTCAGTAGGCTGGAATAGTGAATGGAGAGACGCTGAGTCTTACTGACCCCACCGCGAGGCCGTCTTGCCACAGGGGGTGTCAGCGGTGGGATGCTACGCCTCTGGGGGTCAGTAGATGAAGATGTGTTGAGACACTGAACTCAAGCGGGAAAAAAAATGATTTTTTGCTGAAGCATGGAAGTTACAGCTAGCAAGCGCTGAGTGTAAATTTTGCCCCGTCGGGTATGAAAGGATTGCTGTGTAAAGCTAATGCCTTTTGCTGAAGTGAGTGAATTTGCAGCTAGCAAGTGCTGTGAGGTAAAGTTTGCCCTGTCTGGTAAAAAAAGAAAGTGAAAATGGATTTTTGCAAAGAAGTTGCCCTAAGAAGAACCCAGAAGGTTCAAAGATTGTAAAGCTCGTACAACTTACGTGTGTTGTGCAAAGTCTGCCTCGTCGGGTGTGAAAAAAAAAACGGGGTTTTAAAATGGCCGCTGTCAAGTGTCAGTTTTGCAATGTACATAACCATACAAAACAGTGTCCCTTCAGGCCATACGATGATGATGATGATGACGACTCGTATGTGGCCCCTGGAGGAGAGCCGTACCCACAGATGAATTTAGTATACTGGGCCTGTCATAAAGTAGGTCACATGGAAGATGTGTGCCCCAAAATTTTCAAAGACAAACAGCTGCAAAAGCAAGCAATGCCCTATGAGTGCAAGCAAGATGTGGAAGCTGATACCAGTGAGCGTGTGCCCAGTACCACTGATATCTCCGGAGCTAATAAAGCAAAAAGAAAGAAGAAAAAGAAAACTGTTCCTCAAATCACCGGGGAAGTGACCAAGCCACTTGAACCTGCACTGTCAGGACATGCGTCAGAAAGGCGCCGAGATGTGCTGCAGACTGGAGTGACCGGCAGAATTGTCACAGGAACGGTGGCAAAGGAAAAGGAGGAGCAAAGGGAAGCTGAATCCTTGATCCAGGGAAAATAGGCCTTAATTTCTGCACTCCAACTGCCCACCGTGATTATGATGCCTTGCAAGAACAATTGAATAGGGAGCGAGAAGCGAACGCCGAGGTACAGAGGTGTATACTCCCAGCCATACAAGAGTATGCGGCTTTAAAGAAAACAGAGCGTCTGTTACGGAGTGAGTTGGAGGAGCTGAAGACAAGTTTGGATAAGGCCAACACCACAATTGCTAACATGGAATCAGAGAGAACAAGTCCTGATTGGAGACTATGCTATCAGATGTCCCAGAGAAATGTGCAAAACTTCATCAAAGACTTAGAAGTTTCTCACCAAGAAGCTAGCACGCTCAAAACAGAGCTGGAGCTCTCACGCCAGGAGGGCCACAGTCTAAACACATAGCTGGGTATGTTGAAGGAAACCCATGAGAATGCCCTGAGGGATTTAGAGACTGTAAAGAAGGAGAATGTAAGTCTGACGCAGAAAAATTCAGACTTGACTGATCAAATCAGTAAAGGTGATAAGAAGCTCCACCAAGCAGGAAAAGTGGAGAAGCAATTGATCCAGGAAAAGCTAGAGGTGCAGGAAGCACTGCAGAATGCAGAGAAGATGCAACGTGTCTCCCTGCAGCAGCACACACAGGCAACGCACTTATGGCAGAGCCAGCTGCAAGAGCTACATACAAGTCTGCAAGCAGCCAAGGAGAAGCAGCGAGTGCTACAGGAACGGCTGAGTACCCAGTATGTCCCCACAGAACAGCATGAGGAACTGAGGGCCACGCTATACGCCACAAGAGCATCGCTAGGGGCAGAGCTGGGTACTTTGAAGAAAGCCAATGAAACGGTCCTAAGGGATATAGAGACTGTGAAAATGGAGAATATAAACCTGAAGGAAGAGGTTTTAAACCTGACTGGTCAGGTCAGTGATGGGACTGAGAAGCTTCACCAAGCGCAGAAAGTGAAGACGCAATTGGCGCAAGAAAAAAATGAAGTACAGGCTGCTCTGCAGAATGCAGAGAAAATGCTGGAAAAAGAATGCCTCGCCCTGGAGCAGCTGAAGATCACGTTGAGCGCCACAAGAGCATCGCTGGAGGCGGAGCTTAGAAGCCAGGTGACTCTGTGTGAGAGGGAACATGAGAAGGTCCAAAGACTGGAGCAAGAGCTGGAGAAGCAGAGAGGCAACTCCATCTCCATGAGTCAGTATGCCAAGGAGAAAGAAGCCTGGAAGACAGAAGCAACAGCGATACTGGCGACAAGAACTGCAGAGCTCAAAAAGATGGAGGAGGCGTTGATGCAAACCCAGAGTAAGCACCGGGAAGAGGTGAAGGCCCTGAGAGGGGACTGGCAGCATCAGATTGAAGAGCTGCAAACGCAGGTTGCTGAGCGCAAGATACAGCTCGCCGAGCGGGAGAAGGTGACCGTCCGACAGGTGGCTTGCCTGATGTTGCACCATGAAACCGAGATGGCTGATATCCACAAGCGGCTGGACTACACGACCAATGAGGGGGCCCGGCTACTGCTGGAGCTAGACAAGGTCTGGGAGGAGCACCAGCAGCTGCAGGTCCAGAATAAAGAAAGAGAGACAGATTTAAGCCTTGCTCTGAGTCTGCTAGGAGACGTAGAATCGCGACTCAATTCTAACGAAGATGAACTAGCAGCCGCACTGAGTGAAAGAAGAAAGGCAGAAGGACTGCTTCAAGACCTGAGGAAGGACCTGGAGTCTGAGCGTGCTGGCCGCAAGATGGCGGAGAAACAAAAGTGTGACCTGGTCAAGGAGCTTGAGGCTCTAAAGACTGAGCGGGACGCTACGTTGGACTCTACGGCTGACCAGCAGGAGGTTTCTCAGATGAAGCTGGAGGAAAAGCTTGCAACCCCAAGACAGACGTTTGGGTTACTGAAGCAGTCCAAGGAAAAGGTGGAGGTAGAGATAAAACAAGGGAGGCACTCCAGGAAGCATGACCGTGATACCATTGCAGAACTACAGTCTACTTTCCACAAGGCACGGAATGCGAAGGCCAAATTGCGATGCACTAGCACAGTAAGAATCCAATCAAACTACAGTGCCCAGGGGAAACAAAGTGGATTCCTTGCCATGAGGGCAGCCACTGTGAAGAGACAGCCGCGAATGAGACGGAAGTGTGCCCGTGATCATAAGGGGAGAAAGACCACACAGATAGTCAAGCAAATCTCCCAACAGAGTAAGTTAAAGAGTCAAGACAGAAAGGCCCAAGCCTATGAGTCTGCTGACCGTAAAAGGGAGGTGCCATGGGGTGTACTTCGGGTTAAAAGGAATCCCGACCAAGTTGAAGTACTGAAGATAAATGGTGTGGAACCCAACACTGAAGGTACACTGAGGAAGAAAGGTCCAAAAGAGAAGGCCAAACAGTCACTGGCGAGTGTATGCAATGAGCTGACCGAGGTCAATGCTCTTCTACAGGATAAGGGAGACTCAGAGCACAAGAGGACAAGGACAACAATGCATCTTCAGGATTTACAGATCAAGGTCACAGCGTGGCGTAGAGTCCTGGCAGAGAGAGCTAATAGACAGCAGGATGTTTAGGAACCTTGTCAATAAGAGATACAACAAAAGCGAAACATCAACCTTAAACTGAAACTGGCACAAGACAAAGAGATAGGCCAGTCTTCAGACCCAGTTGGCCTGGTAATTACCCCAAAAAGAAAATGCCTAAATTGGAAGGCAAGAAAAAAAAAAAGGGGGGGAGGGAAGGGCCGACGTCAGACATTTTCGACGAAGATGCTGGTGCACGGGAATGGTGCACGGGCCGCTCCACAGGACAATGTTTCGCTGGGGAGAGGGATATGTGACAGAGTCACTAACTCAGTAGGCTGGAATAGTGAATGGAGAGACGCTGCAGCCAGTTCACAGAGTGTTAATCTCCTCAGACAGAAAGAAGCACACCTGCAGCCTAATTAAACAGGGGCTGAACTATCAGTGAAACAAGTGCTTTAAAAAGCAGGAAGTTGCTCACACAAGGTGAGCTTGTTTTTCCACAGGAAGGTGGAGAGAACTCTCCCGGCTTGGAAGCCGTAGCAGCTGCTGCTGCTCTGGTCCCCAGTCCTGCGAGGAGCTTGGCTGCTGGGACCAGCTGGGACCCCAACCCAGGATAAAGATAAACATTGCTGCGAGGCTGGACACAGCCTGCTCCCTGGAACCGTGTTCCTGTTTGCTGTTTGGAGCTGAAACAGATAAGACTTTATTCTTATTATGCTTATTGGTTATCTTTGGGTAGCATGTTTTGGGCATGACCAGATTAGCTGGCTGTCCTGTTAGTAAGGGCTCAAGAAGTGAGTTAGTGTCCCTAACGGGACTAGGCTTTAATTTGCAAGAAAGTAGTTTCTTAAAGGGACAGTGCACCCGTACTTATTTTGGTTGTGGCTAATAAACCACTAGTGTAAAGTTTCCCATCTTGTGAAGCGTCTTACTGACCCCGCCGCGAAGCCGTCCTGCCACTATATATATATATATATATATATTTATATTTATATATATATATATATATATATATATATATATATATATATATATATATATACTGCTGCGGCCAAGTTTATTCGAGCATTTGCCCGTTCTTGGCCGCAGCAGTAGCCTGGCGCGCGCCCGAGAGTGACGGGCGCGCGCCGAAGCAGCGGAAGAGAGCCCTCCGATCGGGGCGCTCTCCCTACCGCTGCCGGGTCCGCCGGGTCCCCCGGAACCCCCTGCCGCTGTCCCGCGATCGCGGGACACCAGGGCTCCCTCGGGGAGCCCCTGGACGCGCGTGCAGGGGGCGCACGCTCCCGAAGACGCGTGACCGCGCGTCTATGACGCGCGGCACGCCGAGGGGCGGCCACTAGCAAGCCGGGAAATCTCCCGGCTTGCGGATCTGGCCGCAGAGTAATAAAGCGTGTCGGTAGTGTATAATGGGCATGATTAACCAAAATACAAAGAAATGGTTAAGAATTAACAAAATATGCCAAAATGAAAACATCACATTGCAAAAATAAACACAGCACATCTCAAAATCCAAACAACACATATCAAAATCAAAACATCAAATAGCAAATCAAAATCAAAACATCAAAAACTGTAGCAAATCAAAATCAAAACATCAAATAGCAAATCAAAATCAAATCATCACACAGCAAATACAATTAAAAACATCACATAGCAAATCAAAATCAAATCATTCCATAGCCAATTAAATATCTAACAAATGCCAAACAATTGAATTGTACAGTGTGTACATGATGCAAATAATCTGTGCATCATGTAACACTATGCCAATCAATGTTCAAACTAAAAGAAACAATTACAAACAATATGCAATGCCTTCCAAACAATGCAATAAAAATGGCAGCGACACTGGCACCCGATGCCCCATACCGGGGTCTGTAACTCGGGAAGCAGGGGATCCCCGAGGCTAAAATCAATGTGATTCAGCTCAGGAGACCCGCTGCTCCCGCACACTATTAAAAAAATATATTAAAGCAGCTTCATTACCATAGCGGCTATTTGCTAAGGCAATGAAGTGTTAAGGCACAATAACATGTTTATTGGGGACAATTGTCCCCAATAAACATTGCAATACACAACACACACACCTGCACAATATTAATAAAAATGACATTAATGCAGCTTCATTACCATAGTGGCTATCCGCTACGGTAATGAATTATTGTTTATTGATATGTGTGTTTTGACTCTAGTGTAGATGTGCAGGGGGTCTCTGGAGCAGAACTGTGTTGGTTTGAGGTCCGGAGACCCCCTGCTTCCCAAGATACAGGCCCCGTTATCTGGTGCCGGTATTCCTCTGCTTTGTTTACATCCCACGGTCACGTGATCGGGACATTTAAAAGCAGAGGGATACCGGCACCCCATAAATAGGCCTGTATCTCGGGATGCAGGGGGTCCCAGGACCTCAAACCAACATGGTTCAGCTCCGGAGACCCCTTGCACATCTACACTATGCATAAATGTTTTTATTTAAAAATATTTTTTTTCTGGCGGGCATATATATATATATATATATATATATATATATATATATATATATATATATATATATATATATATATATATATATATATAATTGGCATGATTAACCAAAATACAAAGAAATGGTTAAGGATTAACAAAATATGCCAAAATAAAAACATCACATTGCAAAAATAAACACAGCACATCTCAAAATCCAAACAACACATATCAAAATCAAAACATCAAATAGCAAATCAAAATCAAAACATCAAATACTGTAGCAAATCAAAATCAAAACATCAAATAGCAAATCACTGGCTACTCGCCATTTAGAAAAGGGTTGCTCTCGCATGTATTCGGGCCTTCCTGTATACCATGAGAGCAACTCACCAAAAAATGGCGAAATCAAACCCATGCCGAAAGTGCTTTTTCGCCGCTAACTGCATGACCCCCCTACATATTTTCATTACTGACATGTGCACAGTGTTGTAGGTTTTAGGGCTGGTAACAGGCTTAGTTGGCCAGCCAGGTAGACAGGATCTGATGTGTAATCAGTCTCCCAAAGGGGAGTAGGGTTTAATTTTATGGTTTGGTTTTCTTAAAAGGACAGTGTGCCTTATGTGTTCTTGTTGTTTGTAAGAATATATTGTGCCACTGCAGCTACCACTTAAATCACTGCCACAGAGTCTTATTGACCCTGCCATGAGGCCGTTCTGCCACAATATATATAAAACAAAATGGCCACACACTGGGTAGAATACCTCAACAGAGGGGTAAGTGGTGCAAGGCAAATATAAATAATAGAAGTCATCAAAGAACAAATACAGCACAGCACAGGGAGTAGAATAAAGAGATATTTATTCAGTCCATCATGCAGACATATTCCGACGTTTCGGTCCCCTGAGAGACCTTCTTCATGGGTAACTTAGCATGCCGAAGGCCACAAAATGTATAACAAAAAGAACAAAGGGGGTGTTTTTTGTTGTTGTCTAGGCAACAACTACTGAGTGATAGTTAAAAATGGTTTCTGTGGACGGAACAGTTAACTTGATTGTCTACATCAGTGGTTTTCAACCTTTTTGGTAAAGGAGCCCCAGAATTAGATTGTGAAGTTTTGGGGAACCCCAACCCTCATCTCCCTGTCTCTCATCCCCCATCTCTTGTCCCTTCCTGTCTATATTATACACTCCCCCCTAGCGTTCTCTACCCTTCACACTCTCGCTGTTACGTCGCCTCTCCCCCTCACCTTATGCTCCCTCTCCACCTTATGCTCCCCTTCACACTCCCTTACTCCCTCTCTCCCTAATACTCTCCTCTTTACACTCCCTCTCCCACCCTTTTGCTTCCTCTTCCCCTCACACTCTCCCATGTACACTCCCTCTCTCTTCTACACACACCCTCTCTCTTCTACACAAACACACACACCCTCTTCTACACAAACACACCCGCTCTTACACTTACACAAACACACACCCTCTGTTAATCTTACACAGACACACACACCCTCTCTTACACTTATACAAACCCTCTCTAATACTTACACACACACACCATCACTTATACTTACACACACCCTCACTTGCACTTACATTGACACACCCTCACTTGCACTTACATTGACACAGATAGATAGATAGATAGATAGATAGATAGATAGATAGATAGATAGATAGATAGATAGATAGATAGATAGATAGATAGATAGATAGATAGATAGATAGATAGATAGATAGATAGATAGATAGATAGAGTAAAATATCATGAAAGACAGAAAAGCCCAATGCTACATCTATTGTGAAAAAAATACACAGTGAAATACTTATATATTCTCTTGAATAATGGTAATTTAGTTAAACCCTTTGGCCAAAGCATTGTAAGCCTGCAAGCCACATCAAGGCATGACCAGTACGCAGGTCACAAAACTACAAATTCAACCTCTCATTTACCTCTGCGGGAGGGAGAATAGCAAAATGGACGTGCACTGCACAAGAACATGAAAAAAACCTTGCTACTTAAAAATTGGGGTGGCGTGAGCTTAAACCCTGGGAGGAGGGGCCACTAACCTCCAAACAACTGATACCAGTTTACTAAAACATTTAGCAAAATATCATGTCATTTAACTCTGATAGAGATATTGCTCTTGGGGAAGTTCAGATTCATTGCAGGCTGTGATGCTTTATATTAGTCCTGTCACGATGTGCTCACCACCAACTAGATGGGACCACGAGTCCGAGGTGGGGATTTGATATAACACCAACCCACAGCCGCAAGGGCGCGTCTTGATTGTAGATTGGTCAGGGTAGCCGGGTCGGGGTTGGAGAGGTATGGATCATTGCGGGTACTTAGCAAAGGTCGGGTTGGAGAGGTCCGGATCATAGTGGGTAAGCCGAGGTTGGGGAGCCAGAGGTGCGGAGTCCAAGAGAAAAGCTGGGTCAGTACACAGGAGGTCGCTGAAGCAGAGCAAGGTAAGGTAGCAAGAGACTGAAACAAGGCAAGGCACAAGAGAGGTGAACACAGGTAACTGGAACTATGCTCAACCGAGGAGTGAATGTTGAGCAGGCAATATATAGGAGAGACCCACCAATGGGAAGCCAGGAGCTTGGAGGCGGGAATCCAACACAGGTCAGGTTCCACGTGCAGAGGCATCTATATCTTTAATGAAGTGGGCGTGCACCCGTGCGAGGAGGCGTGCACGTGGCAGCACACGTGCACAGCATGCCCGTGTGGAGAGGTCCCCAGCTGGAGCAGGAGCGCACATCCGAGCCAGCAGTGCGGCGTCCGCATGACCGCGGTGGCCGCGGCGGGGAGAAGAGGGCACTGAGGCCCTGGACTCCCTGGAGGTAAGGGGGCCCACGCCTTTGGTAGCGCGGCACTCCGACCTCTGCGGAGGACATGCCGGGGGTGGTGCGCCTCTGCAGGGCTCACAGTACCCCCCCTACAGGGGCGACCTCCGGGCGACTCCAGGACGGCTTGTCTGGGTATATTTGATGGAAGAGATGGAGGAGTCTGGGGGCATGAAGACGATGATGCGGAACCCAAGACCTTTCCTCAGGTCCGAATCCATTCCAGTTTACCAGGTACTGAATGGATCCTCTGGAGTACCTTGAATCCAGGATAGATTGTACCTCATATTCCTGTTGACCCCATGCCAGATATGGAGGAGGAGGAGCCGAGGTGGTAGAAGAATAAGCATTCCTGGTGACCGGTTTCAAAAGAGAGACATGAAAAGCGGAGGGAATTCTCATAGAGAAAGGGAGGCGTAGCCGGTAGGCGACCGGGTTGATTCTCTCTGTGATGGTGAATGGTCCGAGGAATCTAGGTGCCAGTTTTAGAGAAGGGACATTGAGTTTGATATTTTTGGACGACAATCATACTCTGTCCCCCGGCTTAAACTCCTGGACCTCCCTGTAGTGACAGTCTGCTTGAGTCTTTTGTCTGGTGGTTGCCATTCTGAGGTTCCCCTGAATCCTTCCCCATAAAGCCTGAAGGTGACGGATCATGTTGTCTGCTGCAGGAACCTCTGAGGAGGGTTTTGAGAAGGGTAGGAGTAGAGGATGGAATCCATAGTTTAAGAAAAAAGGCAACTGTGGTGGATCCGTTACACAAATTATTAAGCACAAATTCGGCCCATGGGAGGAGCTCAACCCAGTTATCCTGGGTCTCCCATGGACATCGACATGAAACATCGAATGTACTGTTCTAGGGACTGGTTCGTCCGCTCGTTCTGGCCATTCGTCTGGGGGTGATACCCAGAGGAAAAATGTAAGGTTATCTCCAGTTGCTGGCAAAAGGAGCACCAGAATTTGGATACCAACTGGGACCCCCTGTCCGAGACTACAACTAAGGGTACCCCTTGGAGTCGGAAAACCTATTTGACAAAGATGTCCGCCAATTTGGGAGCGTTGGGGAGACCTTTCAGCGGAATAAAGTGGGACTGCTTCGAAAAACGATCCACTACGACTAGGATGGTATTCATCCCTTTGGACACCGGCAGCTCGACTATAAAGTTCATGGATAGATGTGTCCACGGATGGTCCGGGATAGGGAGTGGTCAAAGGAGTCCTGGTGGTCTATCCTGAGGAGTCTTATTCTTAGCACGTGTTGGGCACATATCAGCGAACTCCTTGATGTCATTCCGCATCCCAGCCACCAGAATGTCTGTTCTACCAGGTCAATTGTTCTACTAGTACCAGGATGTTCTATAATCTTAGAGGAGTGTCCCCAGTTAAAAACTTCGTTGTGCTCGAGGTATTGTTCAAGTTTGGAAAATATGTTGGCGTGCGTGCTCAAGACTCTCCCCACCCCAGCGCGGTCCATGTTTGTGGGTCTGAGCATACTGCCACAATGTTCTCACCACAAACTAGATGGGACCGCAAGGCCGAGGTGGGGATTTGATATAACACCAACCCACAGCCACGAGGGCGGGTCTTGATTGTAGATTGGTCAGGGTAGCCAGGTCGGGGTTGCAGAGGTACAGATCGTTGCGGGTACTTAGCCAAGGTCGGGGTTGGAGAGGTCCGGATTGTAGTGGGTAAGCCGAGGTCGGGGAGCCAGAGGTGTGGAGTCCAAGAGAAAAGCCGAGTCGGTACACAGAAGGTCACTGAAGCAGAGCACGGTAAGGTAGCGGGAGACTGAAACAAGGCAATGCCCAAGAGAGGTGAACACAGGTAACTGGAACTATGCTCAGCCGAGGAGTGTATGGTGAGCAGGGAATATATAGGAGAGACTCACCAATGGGAAGCCAGGAGCTTGGAGGCGGGAATCCACCACATGTCAGGTTCCAGGTGCAGAGGCACCTATGTCTTTAATGAAGTGGGCGTGCGCCCGTGCGAGGAGGCATGCACATGGCGCACTTGCACATTGCCCCCGCATGAGGAGAGGTCCCCAGTTAGAGTGGCAGCACGGTGTCCGCATGACAGCGGAGGCAGCGGCAGGGAGAAGAGGGCACTGAGGCTCCGGACTCCCTGGAGGTAAGGGGGGTCCGCGCCATTGGTAGCGCGGTGCTCCTACCTCCGCTGAGGGCACGCCTGGGGCGGTGCGCCTCTGCAGGCCTCACAAGTCCAATAAGTTTGTCCAACAGGACTTTTTTTGCATGTGTCCATGCACTGTTCTCTTCTCCATGAAAAGTATTTAGAGTTGATGTAACTTGATGTAGATAATGGTATATAATAAACACAGCGTGTATGCCATGTAAGGCCCGGGCCATAGAGGGGTGAGGCGATCCGAACCGCGCTGACGCTGAGGCTCGCCTGCTGAAATCTGGGCGATTTCATGCCCATACAGGCGAGCCAGCGGGCGCAATCAGAGCTGGGGGGTGGTGGTTGGAGGCGGGGCAGTGACGTTGCTGGGCCAATCGCCCGTGACGCACTGACGTCAACGTCACGGTGCTGACGTCACGGCGCCGTGACGTCGACACTGCTGTGCTGTGATTGGAGGTTTTCAGCCGACAGCGCGCTGAAAAACAGCTTGGCACTCGGCTGAAACCTCCATCTCGTCAGCACGCCTGCGGACGCTCGCGTGAGCCCCCTCTCAAGGCAGCCTCATTGAGGATGCAGGGGCTCAGCGCGGAGCGTCGGCACGCCTCAGCACGGCCTGTCCTTCTATGGACTCGGCCTTAAATGGTCAAGCTTGTGCAGGCAACATAGTTTTATAAACCAAAATTTAGCATCAAATTATGAATGCATCTCTTAAATTTGAAGCAGACTTTAAACGTTACTACAGACATATGCTGTAAATAAAAGCTGTGGTATACACAGATACTATGAACAGCATTGTATAAACCAGACATGGAGGGCTGTTGCAAACACAATGCATTTCTCAGTCAAGTCTGCAGTCTAATTCCTAGTTTCATTTTCCATCATAGCCACAGTCCTTGTCAATAGCATTTTCATTTATTGTAATGCAATTTCAAAATCTCTGATACCACTTTAGGAAGATTCATACCTTTAGCTAACAATATTTATGAAGTAAACAGACCCCTAGAGCAATAACTGCATTTTCTTCTACACAATAGTATCATAAAATATGATAGGTGTATAAATATGAGACATATTAATAAAGCTGCTTTGTACTGTACTGGGAAAAATAGGACTTTCATTTCAGCCAGAGTGCTAATAAGGCTGTACAGTACCTGCTGGGAGGAAGATATCTGAAACATTTTAGCGCAGTATGTAGAAGTTACCGGATGCGATGATTCTATTTCATCTCACCCACCAAAAAGGTACTCTTTGTGTAGTGCTGCTACCCGCCACCCCACCCCCCTCTGGGAGATCTTGCCTAAGCTACAGGTGTTGTGGTGCTTGTTACCTGTGAGGGTCCAGGAGAGATGAGCGTCTGCGGTGATAAGGGGAAACAGGACAGGCTTTTGGGGATCCTTCAAGGTTCTTTTTGTGGTGTCAGCGCCTCCAGTCATAGCAGAAGACGTTTGAGCGTGATAAGCTAGATTATGAACGTAAGCAGATCTATATCTGGCAGAAACCCATCCGTCCAACAAGAATCATGGGCAGACCTCAAATAGGTACAGTAATTGAGGGAATCAGTCTGGACAACGGGCTAATTCCACACCATGGAAATTGATTCTAAAAAAGAAAAATCAAAGTGAGCTGTCGAGTATGTCAGATGCTTCAGACAGTGATAATAGATCATATGCGGTATCCTTTTCCAACAGTGATATGGCTATGGATATGTACTGGGAAGTTTATATATTAAGAGGGGTGTGCTTTTGCACCATGTCTGCGGTAGTCTGGCTGACTGACCGCTACGTCTTTATTTTGCCCCCCCTTAAATTCATATTATATACATGACCTTATGGATTCATTATAATGTTCCTATCTTCATTTATTTCTTCAATACTATGATGATTCTGTGTACACACTGATATTGAGCGTCATTCTTCACCTTACTCTATATGGCTAACAGAGACGATTCTTGAGGAGCCAGCAACAGGAATCCCCAACTAGCCAGTTCATACAGGAACATTCATATCCTCCGTCTCTTTTTTTACAGAGGGACACAAAAAAATAAAGAGGACCATCAAAGAATTTTACGCTGTTCGAGACTACGATTGACTTACAGAAATTTATCAGAAAATTGACCTTAAAGAAAATTTTCAGTACTAAAAAAGTCCGTTCTGTGGGGAGTGGTCCCACTCTGTACACCTCTGGGGCCAACCCGGCGTCTCCTCCTCCTGACGGGCTGACTGGTTTGCCATCCCCTTCTGAACACAGTGGGACCACACGCTCTACTTTCTCTGATTTTTGCATGTTACAAGACATGATTGATATATTAAATGAGAATGCTTCTGTTACAGATGATCAGGATCTAATAGCTTCTTCCTCTTCCTTTTTGCTAGGATCTATCAATTCAGGGTTTAGGAAAAAATCTTTATTCTATCCGTCAAATGTTAAAGGGCCTCACATAAAAACCTTTGAAAGACTTGTAGAATGGGATCTGCACACTCTTTCCAAGGGTTATCGATTTTCTTCTAGTTGTCATTCTAACCTGTTTAGAAGTGAACAAGTGCAATTAAAAAATTTGAAAGACAATAAAAATGTGATCATAAAAAATGCAGATTAGGGCGGAGTGATAGTCATTCAAAACATCTCAGACAATCGCAATGAAGCCCTTAGACAATTGTCTGACAATGAGTCTTATTTCAAATTGAAGACCGATCCCACTACAACTTTTTCATCCCAGTTGAAACAATTTTAGACCTAGGAGTTATTCTCCAGGTTTTAGATGGAAAAGAATGAGCCTTCCTGTCTGCCTACGATCCTGTCATTCCCATCTTTCACCATCTCCCAAAGATCCATAAAACTCTGATTAGGCCTCCTGGGAGGCCTATCATTATAAGTATTGGATCTTTGGAAGATGGTCTCTCCAGGTACATTCATTATTTCTTACAGCCGATTGTTTACAGTTTGCCTTCTTTTTTGAGGGATTCCACGGACCTCCTCAATGCCTTACACAATTTTTCTTGGTCCCCTAATTACACATGGGTTACACTTGACGTCACTTCACTCTACACTATTCTTGATCACCAGCATGGTATCTCAGCCATCCAATATTATTAAGGCACTTCTCACATTTCACCTGCACAGAGCACTTTTATAATTGAATTTATATTATTTCTACACACATAATAATTATTATCAAATAAAAAATAATTAATTACAATTACATGGCACTGCAATGGGCACTTAATTTGCACCTTCTTATGTCAATTTGTTTATGGGTCACAGGGAGAAAACACATATTTATAGCGATAAAAACACTTCCTGTTCTAATATTGTTTTTTCCCATCGTTACAGTATATAGATTACCTTATTGTGATTTGGCAAGGTGTCACCGAGCTATTTGGGAGTTCGTGGAATCCCTCAACCAAAATGACTTAAATTTACAGTTTTCATTTTCGTCTCACGTGCATCATATAGCAGATCTAAATTTATTGCTCTTTATTGATACAGGTGGCAAAATACAGAGTAACATCTTCTGTAAGGAAAATTCCACAGGATAGCCTGTCACTGCCTGTAGCTAATAGGGCTTACTTGACATGGAGGCAGAAAGATACAGTAGCCAGGACCAGCCATGGCTGTATTTGTATGAGGAATAGTTGATGGTATTATACAAAACTGTTTTCTTGTTTTTATTGATTTCCACGTCTTTTTCAAAATAATAGCTTTTTCTTTCTTTGTTGCAAAAATAGACAAAAGCTAAGTGCTCCGAGCTGTCTGCTTGGGTCAGTGATACAGTGAAGAGAGTGGCAAACAATATGTGATTCGCAGCTTGTTTTGCCCTTTTGGCAGAGAGGCCTTTGTTTCCCTTGTTCTGATGATAAGAAAATACTCCCAAATTCACTAACGGCCCTTTCAAAATTTGTTCTGCTTTACTTGTTCCAATTCCAATACTTCAAAGTGCATACTGTATGTGACTCCGGCTCCATAAAACACACCTTGCATCTATTCCTAGAATTGTCCCTGCTTCTCTTTTCTAAGACTTGCTGCACATATCTACAGTAGATCCCGTTGAGGAATGATCTTTGTTTGTCTAGGTCAGGAGTGGCCTACTCCAGTCCTCAAGGGCCACGCCCAGGTCAGATTTTCAGGATATCCCTGTTTCAGCACAGGTGGCTCAACCACTGATTGAGTCATGTGTACTGAAGCAGGAATATCCCTAATAACCAGCCTGTGGTGGCCTTTGAGGACTGGAGTTGGCCAACCCTGGTCTAGCTCAATCTATCAGAGATCTACAACTCTTTAAGTCATTATTTACTAAAGTTTGCAAGTTTCAAAGCTAAAAAAAATCCAGGACAACAGAATCACACCAGAATAATTCTAGGAAACGTATAGGACTTTAAATATACATATAAAACATTTTTTACCTGAGCCGGGGGGGGGGGGGGTGAAGATGGTGGCCTGGTGCACACCGGAGCTCGTTCTTGAGGTCTGCGGTGTAAATTGAGGAGACAACTGTGGCTAGGGCTTGGTCTCTAAACCACTAAAATAATATGATGATGTTGCAGCTCTCTATTGGTAACCCCACGGTCATTTGTAGTGTGCCACCATATTTGTAATTTTTTGGGGTGTCAAAAACAGCACAAATTATTTTTGCCATATTCCTGGAATCAGTGGGATCCCTGGACTCCAGTGAACCACTGATGAGCTCCAGGGGACTGGTTTAGGTAAGATAAAAAATAAATAAACAGTTTCTAGGCAAGACTGCTGCTCTATTTTCAGCTCCATGAAACCCCAGTTCTCGAGATACTTGTTTGTGAAGTTACCGGTTTCAAAACATAATTTAAATGGATATGCAATAGAAAGCCACAACCAATGTTGTTGTAACGTCCTATTGAGCTGAGATTTTGCAGCTATTTTGTTTCCCCTGAGGGAGATCTAAACCCAGTTACCTCCTCAGTTATTTTAGTGTACCGGGGGGTCATTTGAGCTGAAAATAGTGGCACTTGCCTCAGGAGTAACCCCCACCCATTCCTACCCTGTTAACAAAATAGAGAGTAAAAAAAACAAAGTTTGAGTAACTGCTCCTTTAAATTGCAAAACTGGAGTAATTATGAGTATTCCTGAGCTGCTGTGTGTGTGAACAGTGGTTTGGGCTCAAGCTGCTGGACATTCCCAACTCGTGAGAGACTACGCTGGATCGGCGGATCCTTTTTGAAGTCTGTTACTGGCTGCTGGAGTAGCCGGAAGGTATTTAATAAGTGCACCAACACCGGTACTTCAGGCGCTGATCCCGCCTTGGGGGAGGGTTCTTTGGGGACACTGGGTTGAGTGACCAAGGGACTGAGTTATACATTGGACACGGTGTGGGGTGCACGCGGTGGTGGGAAGTGACATTACTCAATGAGGAGAGTGGCTAGGCCACTGGTGTATATTTACTGAATATCAGCTATTCATGTACTATATGTGTGTTATTCCTAATAAGTGTATGCTAAGGTTTTGCGATTACTTATTAGTAAAAGGTTACAACGTTGAGGCTTGTTATCATTATTCTTACCTAGGGGAATCTCACTTATTTGGGATCCTGGGTAAGTGGAGGCGCTGCCAAGAACATATTGTTACCCCAGGCTCCCAGTTAGCGGAGGCCTAGATCTCGCTGAGCCAGCAGGTACATACAGCACTAGTAGTCTCTCTACTGTATATCAGCAGGAAAGAGGGCTACAAATACATCTGTTGTTGTTGTTTTTGCAAGAGGCCTGCATTTAGGGCATAATTTTTGCAAAAGCTGACAAAATGTTTGCAAGGAGCGAATGTCTGAAGTACTCCAGTTTCCACACCTCTACTTGATGTTTGCAGCGCTGCTTCCTCACCCACCCCCTCCGGGAGATCTTGCCTACTTGCCTAAGCTACAGGTGTTGTGGTGCTTGTTATCTGTGAGAGTCAAAGAGAGATGAGCGTCCGCAATGGTAAGGGGAAACATGACAGGCTTCTGGTGATCCTTCAGGTTCTTCTCATGGTGTCAGCGCCTCCAGTCATAGCAGGCTCCAGGGTTCCTGGAGACAGTCCCCACCATGACAGACTTCCCTCTCATACCCCTACCCAATAGACTGTTACTTAGACAGGGGTATTTAAAAAAGGATTCTTTATTGAAGCAGCCACTGCAGTTTGTATTACAGCACATGCATCATATTTTAGAATGGGTCCCAGACCTATGGATGTTGCTGGCCTTCGTGCAATATTGAGGCCTTGTGCCCTGCACAGATCTTGGGCTGCCCTCAGCTCCAGGAGGAGCTGAAGGCATGTCTCTACCCCAGGAGGGGCTGAGCTGGACATAATACAATTTGGAACACTTCCTCCCTAAGGAACAGATGGGGAGGGCACAGATTCTGCACCATGAGTGGCTGTACACAGACATATTTCACCTCCACCCTCCCACTCAGAGAGGCAGCATGAGGGGGGGGGGGAACCCCACAGGATAGCCTGTCACTGCCTGTAGCTACTAGGGCTTACGTGACAGGGGGGGGGGGGCAGAAAGATAGCCAGGACCAGCCATGGCTATATATAGATACTTTGTTCCCATGTTGATCTCTGTACAGTAAACCATCTGCCAACTCCTCTACCTACTAACCAAAGGAAGAATGTACCAATGCATTGCTGTGCCCTCTGACAGCAAGGTGGGGCTTCGGGTCATGTAATGCCAGTTACCCACCACACCCATGTAAGCTGTAGGCTCAAGTCTTCCTGTTCTTCTTATTAATGTCTTCCCATAGAAGTCTCTGTCTGGCACAGACCACGCAGGAGATGAGTGACAGGAGGTAGAGCCCAGCATCATAAAAATGGATTTACAAGATAATCAAACAAGAGCCTTCACAGCCCCATGCACAGAGGTGGGATGGATCAGGCAGCAAATCCTTTTAACCTGAACTTTAATTACAGGATTAGAGGTTCCTTTTGGCTCCTGGAAGACAGCTCGAGTCAATTTATTATGCATTTATTTAAAGAGGGAGATCACGCTCTCATTACTTTGTGGGGTTTTGTGAAAGGCCAGTGTTAACAGCTCGGCTACGGAATTAGGATGATTGTACTTGATCAGTTTATGGGATTGCCAAGCGTTTAACTCCTTCCCTTCATGAAGAGCCCTGTGATATTGCACACCAGTACATTGCATATACCACTTTTAAAGCAGCTACCTCTGTTGTACCTACAGAGAGAGAGAGAGGATTTCAGCAAAGTCTTCTAGTTGCATTCCTGGAGCCAACAGCGACACCGGATTTAATGACATCTTTATCTTTGCTTA
Organism: Ascaphus truei; assembly: GCF_040206685.1. Classification (NCBI taxonomy): domain Eukaryota; kingdom Metazoa; phylum Chordata; class Amphibia; order Anura; family Ascaphidae; genus Ascaphus; species Ascaphus truei. Next base: position 173,098,106 of record NC_134487.1, on the reverse strand, counting down.
TAATTCTTTTACTCTGCTTAATCTGTTGCTGGTTTTTGTACTTGTTTTACAGAAGAGAAGCTTTCATAATAGTGAACTGAATTTCACACAGTGCAGCAGAGATCATTGTAGCTCGGTTATCTCTTATTTTTTAAAGACATTATTTGAATAAGGCCAAGATCAACAGAGCTCCGTTAAATCACTTATAGCGGCATTAACCTAACTTAACGCTGTATGCATGAAAGACAATAACATAGAGTTAAGCCATATTTTCTCCCATAGAGAGTGCTGGGTTAACTATAGCAGCCGTTAGTAATAACATGCAAAGCATATACAAAGGAGGTGTTACCATAACATTGCAAATCCACCACTGTCCATTTAGGTTAATACGGGAACTTAACACTACATTAGTTAGGTCATACCAAAAATATCTGGATGGAGGTATGTATGTCTATCTTTATTTATATAGCGCCATTAATGTACATAGCGCTTCACAGCTGTAATACACGTGGCATAATATAAATAACAAATAACCCATAATGGTAATAAGTGCATCAGACATAAAAGTAACATTAGGAAGAGGAGTCCCTGCCTCAAAGAGCTTACAATCTAATTGGTAAGTAGAAAGAACGTACAGAGGCACGGAAGGTGTTCTGGTAAGTGCGCCTGCAAGGGGTCAAGATTGATGTATGAAGTGTATAGTATCAGCCACGTAGCTACTCATATGCTTCGTTAAGGACATGGGTTTTAAGATAGAGTGCTAGTCGGCTATTGAGGGCATTCCAGAGGTGTGGGGCAGTGAGTTAGAAAGGTTTAAGGTGGGAGAGGTGCTTTAGATACAAAGGGGGGAAAAGAAAATGAAAAAAATGGTGATGCACACCAAACAATTGCAGGATGTGACCAGAGAAGTTAGAAAAATATTTAATGAGCAATGATCATGCAACAAGCTGGTGAAAAATCATCTGACATGTTTCGTACCGAGAGAAGCACACATACCGGGAGGATTTTCCACCACAGCACCACAGGAGGTTCCAGCATGGTTAGTTGTATCTACATATTTGATCTCATTCATACTTGAGTCAATTAAGGGCCAGTGTTGTATTTTGGTGTTCTCTGGCGGGACTCACATACCACGGGTTCTCCGACTTTACCTCTCCCCTCCTTCCCCCTCTCATCGTGAGTCATAATGCCCTGATTAAGCACACAGGCTTGACTCCAACTACAGTAATTTTATGGAACATACCTTATCCTTCCCGTGGACCTTAGAATTTATGTACAGCATTTATTTAATCATATATGACTAGTTTTCCTTTTGATTGAGTTATGTTGTACCCACCTGGGGATATTGTCCTATTACATTTTGCTAGATACACAAGGGGTAGAGAGAAGACATACGTGAGCAGAACGCAAGTGTCGGGATGGTGTATTTTAAGAAATTTGGACCGAGATGTAAGGAGGGGCAAAATAGTGTATAGCCTTAAAAGTGAGGAGGAGAATTGAGTGTGTGATACAGGATTTGATAGGAAGTCTGGAGAGGAATTTCAGTATGAGAGATGCTGAGAGAGATTTAGGAGTGTCAGGTGATACCACAGTTAGGTATGATTTAATTAACATAGCGTTATTTCCCCCTCTCTACTCGTGTTGAAGCCCTATTTCAGGGCCTGGTTTGCAGTAACGCTAATACATCGCATTATTGAAAGGTAATGCAATATTATCATACAATAACGGGATGTTAAACCTATGCTAATGAGATGTAGAATGGCCTTTCTTTTTGCTTATCATTTGCCTTGAGGATATGCTTTAACCTCAGGGAACATAATGTCCAGTTCTGTTTAAGGTAAAGTCATGTATTATGAGGATTCAGGAAGCGTGCTCCCGCCACACCGTTCACGCGCGGGACTACCTCCAGGGAAACATCCGCAGGCCGCACAGCACGCACGCATGCACAGGTGATGTCACCAAGTACTGCGGGGTAGGTCCCACCTCCGAATTGCATTGCATGTCGATGTGCACGTGACGCGTGTGCAGCACGCCCAAGCTCTGTGGCAACACTGATCACATTACACACTCCCACCTGTCTCCTGCACCGCTCTAACCAATCATGGCTTCCACTGAGGCCGCGCCTCAGCTCTGCTCCCCTGACTCATTGGCTACTCAAGCCTATATATGCTCAGCAGTGCCACTGGCACTTTGGCTGAGCATAGATCCATGTATTGTTGTGTTTCACCTCCTTTGCCTTCGCAGTCTTGTCTTGCCTTGTCTTGCTGTATCTTGCTTCATGTGTCGACCCGGCTTTACCCTTGGACTCCGCACCTTTGGCTTACTGACCCCGGCTTACCTCTGACCCTCCACATTTCTCCAACCCTGACCTCGGCACTTGGACAACAACTGTTCTACTATCTCCAATCCCGACCTTGGCTAATAGTACCTTCTACGATCCGGACCTCTCCTACTCTGATCTCGGCAAGTATTGCTACAACTCTGACCTCTCCAACCCCTACCCGGCTACCTAGACCAACCCACTCTCCAGGCATGCCCCCGTGGCTGTGGGTGGCGTTTCTACCAAATCCCACCTCAGTCCCGGGGTCCCGCCTTGTTTGTGGTGAGCACAGCGTTACATGTATGAGCCCTGATTTAACAAAGCTTTGTGGATCTAGGCTCATGAGTATATATGATAAAGGACTTGGGGGTCTGTGCATCAAGGAAAAAGTAGTGTTCTGGGGCAAAACAAACTACACAGATATAAAGAGTATAAAATAAAAAACCTATTGATTTTTCAAACGTATTTTAGAAATGATTATAGAAATAACACGCCAACATATTCCATAGTGCTGTACAATAGGGTTTGAGGACTAAAAAACAATAAGTAACAAACAAAAACACTGTTACAGTAGGTACTGTAAGTAGAGCCCTGCACCAAAAGGGATTACAATCTATAAGGAAGGGTAAGTGGAAACATAAGGTACAGGGGGGTCAGAAGGTTGGTTTCTTTCTGATAGCTGCTTGTCAATTGAAGAAGTTGTCATTTAGGAAAAGATAAATGGGATTATACGGAGGTAGAGCTGTAAGCGCAGGATAATGTGTAAAGATGGAATTCTTCAATATCCATCTGAAATACTTTACCCACCCCAATAATCGAGCAGCTGTAACAGTGGTGAATGACAGCAAACGGTGACACCCTTTGGCTACATTTCGACTGACACCTTTGAGGAGACTCAGGTGTTTATGTCTCAGAGATTATTTGGCAGAAGGAAACAGCAGCATAGCACACAGTACCTCATGGCAGACATGCAGGGAGGAGGGGTTGATGAACTCCAGGTGGTCTTTGAAGTGTCTCTTTTTATCATACTGTTAATCCCCTTGTAAGAGACGTGTGCAGAGGTACATATAATGGAGACAGATTTGGCTGCATTTATATCTTGTATTTATGAAGCCTGTTCCTTTATCCAGGCTTAACATACAAAAACAACAAAATAACAAATCCCTATCCCTTTGTAAGGGCTAACTTACTTTCCCCAAACCTATCTGCTGGACTGGAGGGATATTGCCATTTCCAGCCTATCACCTCAAAATCTCAGGAGGTACCATAAGCAGATGGCCCTCCATGTCAGTCTCTGGCATGTTCCTGGGTCCTCTGTGTCTAGGAAATACAGGTCTTTGGGTGCCTGGATGTCTTGATCTCAGCACAGCCTTTGTGCTCAAGACAGTGTCTGTGTGCAGGCTTCACTGCTCTCCATCTGTCAGCCCAAATGTGATCTAAGAAAATCTCCTGTTTCTCATATCATGCTTTTTCTAAGAGTCCTAATCAGCCAAGTGGAGTCTTGTTGCTTACCTGTGTGCAATTAAACAGCACACTGCTGGATTTAGATGTTGTTTCTCTCAAACAGTGATAAGTCTTTGCTACATACCTCCCCTGTTTGAGGGAAGCTCAGGCTTACCACTGCCAAAGCCCATCCATTCACTCTCACTAGATATATCCATGCGGCTCGAATGAGAGTGGATGGAGAATGAGAACCCTCAGTCCCGCTGGGATTGGAGCACTTTCTCCTGTCAATAATGTCTCCTCAAGAAGGTGCTTGACCTCAGCACTCTTCAGTCGCTCGAGGAGGACTTTTCCCAAGCACAGTCTTTCTTCTGACCACTTGGTAACGTATTTTCCCCTGTGTTGGGCAATCCTTTCTTCCCTGAGTTTAGGGTGACCACCGGCAGAGGGTTCTGTAGCCATATTCACGGGTGGTTCACGCTGGGTGGAGTTTTTATCCATACCGATTGACTCCCTTGGCATCTCAGTTTGGTAGTTACCTAGTGTTGTACCTGTAGCAGTGTGAACACGGAAACAGATCTGCCTCAATCTAGTCAAAGACTGTATATTTCTAGCGGCTATCTTCATTTTGGGGAATATGGTTTGGGCCCTGGGGCCACAGTAGCATGACTGTATTGGTATTGCGCTTTTCAGTCGTAATTCGGTTCTTCTTTCCTGATTTGTGTGGAAAGCCGATCATAGTACTGAGATGGCATTGTGGGTGCACTTATAGCACTGCACAGCTTGCTTGGTTGTGATGTAGAAGAGTGAAAGGGCTCAGAGCACTGCTGTTTGAAATCAGGCTGACGGCAACGTGCAGTAGAAAAAAAACTTTTATTACGGCATGATAGCCAGGTTAAAAAAACTTAGATATCCTCTGACGCGTTTTGTCTTGCGACTTTATCAAAGAGCTGTGCTCTGAGCCCTTTCACTCTTCTACCTGGATCCTGACGCCGGGACGGACGCACGCGACAGAGCTGACGGAGTTTCTCCCCCATTACAGCATACCTGAGTCGGACCCAGTATGTGAGTATTTGTACCCGCCGCCACGGAGAGTCGCTGGGAGGGTGAGGCTCACCCAAGGAGGGACCACGGGGTGCATCAACAGAGCACCGGACAGGTTAGCAGACCTCTCTCACTATAGTGACTGGCATCTAACGGCGAACTCAGTGTTTAAAAAGCTGTTTATTCTGATATGGACTATATGACTCACGGGGACAAGAAACCAGGCTCGTTTATTCATACTTTACAGGACTAACAACACACTATGGTATAGCAATATTAACGTTGCATAACCTTACCAGGTGTTTTTTTGGAGCACCCAATTAGGGAATCTTCCCTTTTTCTGCTCTTGGTTGTAATGTAGAACCTATATCTGGATTAAATGACACCAGCAGCTTCCTTCATTTTTTTGTGGTATCTTTGTTGCAGACACTTCCTAACATTTGACTGGGTTAAGATTTCACCCTGCTTCAAATGTTCATAATTCTTTCTTTGACGTTGCATTCTCCATATGGATTGGAGAAGGCAGGCTGCTTTATTCTGGCTATTTAGCTGACAACTTTTCATTCCTCTGTAGGCAGCCTGCATGGTGAGCGCTGCAGAGCGTTTGCACAGATACATTTCTCTTTGTAGTACTTTTGAATTACTCTGCTGCTTTTCTCCCTTTTTAAGAAGTTTAGCTCATCAGCGAGAGAACCCTGTTTTTGGAGCTTGCGCTAAGTGTGCATCAACGCATTCTTCATTATATTTTGTAGCTCTGCGGATTTCTTTGCTAGGGCTGCAGCTGCTTGTCCTCCCTCTTGTACCGAGTCACCTGGCCTCTAGCGATGCTCTGGTGATGCACAGGGTATGCGTAATAGGGAAATGGGAATAATCCTCGAACAGCTCCAAGCCGAATAGCAAAAGGGTGGTGCTACAATCTGGGGTGGTACAAGGTAAACAAAAACAAAAAAAAGAACCCCACTAGTGGGAGCACTCAGCCCATAAGTGTATGATATGCTTGTAGTGAATAAAACAAATTTAATAGGAAACGTACTCCAAGTTAAAATAAAGGGTTAAGGTTGTTTGGAATTAATGTGTGCAACCAATTTCTATGAAAATTGGGTGGCTGCCACCCTTACAACAAAATTGCTTTAAACAAAAAGCGTGAATATTAAAAGCAAGCTTGATACTATTAGATGGTGCTCATAAGTATTACAAACCACAAGAATAATAGTCAGACAGAGATACACTGTTGCCAAAGTGTTGCAGCAGTCAGTAGCTGTTAGCTGCTTATTACCCCAGCTGCAGTAATTCGTAGTGCTGTAATGCTTTCTAGCAGATAGAGGTGCTTTTATATTTGAAGCAATCTAGTTAACCTCTTAAAGCTTTAAGCGTTGACATAGAATACTGTAGGGGTAAGTTGATAGATATTGCTAAGTCTCCGCACTTGGACTATTTGAAGCTTTAGGTCTAGTTAATGCTAAGCTGACTTCTATTGTGGTTAAAGCCCATAAAGTAATAATTTCCCTTGATACTTGAGATACACACTTGAATGTGGTTCTAAAACATATTGGAGGTGAGTAAATGATGTAGAGGGGTAAGTATATCTGCCCCTTTTGCACTCTTAACCTCACTAGTATGTTAGGCTCCTGTACATATTGGAAGTGTGTGAGAACTTAGAGTAATTGCCACTGAGACTCTCACCGTGTGTAAGGAATCCGCTCCGCGGTTTACGGTTTGACTCACCTTGCAGACATGTGCAGTCCTGGAACACTTCTCCTGTTATTTACTGCAGCCTGGATTCACTCACCAAAGCAATACTGCCACACACTCCCTCTGATATTTACTGCAGCCTGGATTCACTCACCAAAGCAATACTGCCACACACTCCCTCTGGTATCTACTGCAGCTGTGCAGCCTATCACTGCAACCTAGACTTGCATTCACTCATTGGAGCAGTACCTTCACACCCCCCGCCGGGGATTGGCCCGCTTGCCTTTAAGTACTGCTTTCCCACAATGCTCCCTGCCGAGCATAGTCCTTACCGGATGTCACTTCTGTTCTGCCACAAGCTCCCGCTTGTTCTCCTGTGCTGAAGCGGAGGTTTCCCCTGCGTCCTTCAGCTTCCTGTTCTCCTATGCTGAAGCGGAGGTTTCCCCTGCGTCCTTCAGTTTCCTTTTCTCCTGTGCTGAAGCGGAGGTTTCCCCTGCGTCCTTCAGCTTCCTTCTCCTGTGCTGAAGCGGAGGATTCCCCTGCGTCCTTCAGCTTCCTGGTTTCCTGCACTGAAGCGCAGGTTTCCCTGTGTATCTTCAGCTTCCTGGTTCCTGGGGCCTACTCTTTCCCTAATCTAGAGAGGCCGTGTCCTGGTTCCTGCGCTGCAACGGAAGATTCCCCTGTGTCTTCAGACTCCTGGGATCCTGCGCTGAAACAGAGGATTCCCCAGCCCGCTCAGGACTCTTGCGCTGTGCACTGGTTTACCCGTGCAGCTAGGCGGTGTGCTACTCTGGTCTGCCTACCACCTCCTGAGACCAGTACCATGGGCCATGGTCGCCGCACGCGCAGTGGCCAACCCCGCGCTCCTAAGCTGAAACGGGGCCTTCTTGACTATCTGTTGCCGAACTCTTGCTTGAACAATGTTTATCCTGATGTCTCCTGTCCTGACCCTGGCTTGTACAACGACGATGCTGTCTTCTCCTATCCTGATCCTGCTACGTATTACTACGAACTGCGCAATCCGGATCAGCCTGCGCAGTCTAAGGTCGGTGCTTTTACAACCCTACCTCAGCCACACGGTCCTACCCAGGTTTGTGGCGAGCACAACCGTGACACCGTGTCAGGCTCGTTAAGGTCTGGATAGATAGCCCTAGTTTGTAGCAATTTGTAGTCAACTGAGATCAAATGGCAAAACAGGTCTTTGTTTTTGAGACCCTCCTCCGCCAAAAATGACACAATATAGTGAATAGTGAAGAGCCTGCCTTAACTTTAAGACTGTGAGTCCACCGGTTAATGTGTAGTATTAACCGTTTGCGGTTATAATCTTTAAATGTCCAGCGCACTAATCACTTTGTGTGCAATATTGCTAGTGCTGCATAGAAAGATGTAGGGAGTACTAAGGATACATGCTCTAAGATCCATGTCACATTAACCCAATATATGACTTTGTAGTAGCAGTCTGTGAGCTCAGTTGCATTACAGCTCCAATCCTAAAATACAGACTTTATAGATTGGTGTTTATAATAGCGGCTTAAGGAATCCAAGTATCAAGGAATGAGTTGGGGATGCTGTTATTTGGGTTGTCGATACCAGGCTCCACCATAACTTATCAAGTAATAGAAGGCCCTCCCACCTTCTTAGTATTCTGGAGCCCCAGTAGTGATAAAGAACACACTGCCCAGTTTGCTGCTCAGTACAGGGTGCTAGAGGGGCTCATTACTGTCTAAATAAGGTAGTATCAGCTAGTAATAGAAGACCCTCCCTCCTTCTTCGTATCCAGGAGGCACGGCAGTGATAAACAATACACTGCCCGGTTTGCTGCTCAGTACAGGGTGCTAGAGGGACTCGTTACTTTCTAAGTGTATAATATTATCTGCCGGGGTAGCAACTTATAGCGGTAGGTAGTTATACATAGCATTATGTTATCTTCCGCCCTCTCTGCTCCCCAAGAACAAGAAGAATAGATTTAAAATTCAGAGTGTTAAAACTAATAGAGCGCACATTAGCGCAATATTTCAGAGTCGGAAGCTGAACATAGTCCCCCTACTAAACAAAATAGTGGGAACTACGTATCATCCTCGACAGTGGCATTAGCTCAAAGGTCATTAACCAACATGAAAAAGACTTAATTGCCAAATTACCCAAAATCGCAACCTTCTACAGTGGTGTAGAAGTGGTGGGAGACAGAGATAGTTTTCTCAGAAGCCATGGACTGATTTACATGTCATATTGATCTTTGGACACATTTCATAGATGACATGTTCCTGCTTTGGAATGGTTCAGCAGACCTCTTTAAGGAGTTCATTGAACTCTTAAATACCAATCAATATAACCTGAAAATTACTTACAAGATAAATAAGGATAAGATCACTTTTCTTGATTTGACCATTGCTAAAGAACCTTCTGGTGAAATATCGACCACAATGTTTCGGAAAACAATAGTAACAAATAGCATTTTGAGGACTAATATTCACCATCTGAAAAGCCTTATTCAAGGAATACCAGTTGGCCAATTCTTAAGAATAAAACGAAATTATTCAAGCACAGTCGAATTTGAAAGACATGCTGAACTCATGAAACGTAGGTTCCATGAACGGGGATATAGTCGCAACATGGTCAAAAAAGCTTATAAAAGAGCATAGAGTACCCCAAGGGAAGACCTTCTGAAGGACAAGACAGTGGGACAAGACAGTGACCGAGAACTGTAGGACCATTAGATTCTTAAGAACTTTTAACGCACAATGGGGGGTGGCGAGATCGATACTCCAAAGCCATTGGCATATCCTGAGGGCAGATGAGGACCTCAGAGAGGTACTAAAGCAATACCCAGAGATGACAAGTAGAAGATCCAGAAATTTGAGAGACGGCCTAGTTCGAAGTCACTTTGCAAAGAAACCTATTGGTACATGGCTCCCAAAGAAGCCAAAGGGCTCATTTAGCTGTCCCAACTGTAAAGCATGTAAATCCATTAAACAACCAAAAAATTCCAGACTTTAAATAATATATGCACTTAAATTAGAGAATTCATCCAGGAGTAATCTACATGGCAGAATGTAATTGTGGGAAATAATATGTTGGCAAGACACGGCGCCAATTTAGATGCCGTGTCCTTGAACATCTAGGTACCATAAGGAATAAAATCGACACACCAGTATCTAGACATGTTAATGATCTCCACAATGGTGATCCTGCGACATGAATCTAGGCCGGCCCCGAGGGTCGCGACCCCAGCAACGGGTCCCAGGTCTTTTGGAACTGCTGCAGTTTTTTATGGAGCATCGCTGTGAGTCTCTCCATAATCATGACTGTGTTGATCCTTTTGACAACTGTACCTCTAGTTGTGGCTTTTATGTGCTTCCAGGCCGCTGCGGCTGAGCATCTGGCGACTGTGAAAATCGAAGAGATCAGTCTGCCTATTGGCGTGGGGATGTTTTCAATAGATTTGCTGAGCACGAAGATCAGGGGGTCCAAGGGTATCTTTAGTCCTGTGGTCTCATGTATTAACTTTTGAATCATGGACCAATATCTCTGGATCTCTGGACATGACCACCAAATGTGAGCCATGTCTCCCTTTTGACCACATCCCCTCCAGCACAGGTCCGGTCACATTATATTTTAAATACTACACTATCAGAGTTGTGCGCTGTTTTTCTTTTCTTTCATACTGTATGTTATCTAAGGTGCTGAGCCATCTATTCTGACCAGCAGCAGACCTCATTCATTATTGTTTAAGGTTATGTATTCATTAATATTTTATAAGTCTCTGATTCGATTTTAATCTTGGTGTATTTTTTATCTGTGTGTATTATCACATTTAGATTCACTTAAGTTTCATTTGCACTTTATTTATTATCTCTTTTATCACTACAAATTGGTGCGCTGTTTTTTATATATCACCAATCTATAAAGTTTGTAGTTTAGGATTGGAGCTGTAATGCAACTGAGCTCACAGACTGCTACTACACAGTCATATATTGGGTTAATGTGGCACGGATCTCGGAGCATGTATCCTTAGTACTCCCTACATATTTCTATGCAGCGCTACTGATGCAGCGGCCGTTATTCAAACACATCTCGGCGCCGATTTTGAGCTCTCTGCTGTTCCCCTCGCAGCTTGAACGCGGCCAATAGCCCCAGGCACCCGCGCTTATCGCGGATGTTTTGTTTGAATTTCATGGATTCTGTTTCTTCGTTTGCAATAAAATGGATGAATTGTAATGTGTACAGTACTGTGCTAGTGTGTCAATTTCATGTTTTTAAAAGCCAGAACACTAAAATTCATTTTTCTGCACTTGCCGCGCTCGCATCTTAGTGCGGGAAGGCTGGAATTCATCCCGCGGTTTCAAATCGGGATTCCAATGTACATGACGCGTGAAGTGTTCGAATAACGGCCGCTGCATCAGTAACAATATTGCACACAAAGTGATCAGTGCGCTCAACATTTAAAGATTATAACCGCAAACGGTTAATACTACACATTAACCGGTGGACACACTGTCTTAAAGTTAAGGCAGGCTCTTCACTATTCACTGTATTGTGTCATTTTTGGCAGAGGAAGGCCTCGAAAACAAAGACCTGTTTTGCCATTTGATCTCAGTTGATTACAAATTGCTACATACTAAGGCTATCTAGCCTGACGTTAACGAGCCTGACACGGTGACAATCTCAGTGGCAATAACTCTAAGGTCCCACACACTTCCAATATGTACAGGAGCCTAATATACTAGTGAGGTTAAGAGTGCAAAAGAGGCAGATATACTTACCCCTCTACATCATTTACTCACCTCCAATATGTTTTAGAACCACATTCAAGTGTGTATTTCAAGTATCAAGGGAAATTATTACTTTATGGGCTTTAACCACAATAGAAGTGAGCTTAGCATTAACTAGACCTACTGTATAGCTTCAAATAGTCCAAGTGAGGAGACTTAGCAATAACTATCAACTTACCCCTACAGTATTCTATGTCAACGCTGAAAGCTTTATGAGGTTAAATAGATTGCTTCAAGTATAAAAGCACCTCTATCTACAGTGGCGGCCGCCCTGAGTCTAAAGTGGCCGCCACCACGGGTAATTTTAAACCCCGTGCAGACGCGGGCTTTTTTTTTTTTTTTCGGCGCCGCAGGCACTTCTATTGTTCAATGGTGCTGATTGGAGAAACGGCCGCACGCGGCCGTGAGATGCGGCTGGCGCGCGGCCAATTACGGCGCCAAAAAAATAAAGGCACAGAAAATTGCGGTTATGCTTTAGATTAAATTTAGCCGCATCAGTACTAGAAAGCATTACATCACTATGAATTACTGTGGGAAAGTGTACAAATAATATCAATAAGTCTAGAGTTCAGAATATCACAGTGAGTTTATTTGTACCAAGGTACAGGAGAGAAGAGAATTCAAAATAAGCTGTCTCCTGTGACCACATAATGCTTGACATCACAATTTATACATTTCAAATGAGTAATACGCCCCTTAAGGGGGCTGGCTTAGAGATAAAGAAAAATATAGTGACTTATACAAAAAACCTTATTCAGGCTAGCATTTATGCTTCGCAAGCTAACCTTTACCATACATATTTCCCCGGAGTTTGGGCCTCATAACCTCCTGACTTAAGGAGTCAACCCCTCAGCCCTTTGTGTGTCTCTGCAAGATAAGAGAAGCGGGGGATATCTCACTCATCCCATATACTACAAGAATGAGTTTGTTAGAATAACTGTGACAATGCAATTATTTCAAATGTCATGACTAGTAGGAATTATACGAGGGTTGGTCTTTGCCAGGAGCGATGCTCTGCAGCGCAGCTTTTATACACAAATAAACTGCTGCTATTCACATACATACAAGCAAACACTCAAAATGGCTGCTAAGCCAAAATGGTGGTGATGGTAGTCTGCTTTCATATAGCCTAAACCACACACCTTATCTCCAATGTTCACAACTGCAGCTGGGGTAATAAGCAGCTAATAGCAACTGACTGCTGCAACCCTTTGGCAACATTGTATCTCTGTCTGACTATTATTCTTGTGGTTTGTAATACTTATGAGCACCATCTAATAGTATCAAGCTTGCTTTTAATATTTGCGCTTTTTGTTTAAGGCAATTTGGTTGTTAGGATGCTCAAGGTAGCCTTCAGTTTATCATGCTGCTATGCAGGGAGACACTGGGTAATCAGACGTTCCTGCAGCACGTGTACTTCCTTAGCAGCCTGCAGATTTTTTTCCTGCAGAGATCGCTGCTTCTCTTCGGCAATCTGTAGGTACGCACGCAGACCTTGCAGTTGGTTCTGCAGTTGGTGCTCTGCTCGTGTGCGTTGTTCCAATGCTTCTAACTTTTCATATTCAAATAGTTTCATTATTTTTTCTAGCTCATGAAGCTTTTCATTCTTTTCATTGACGTGGTCAGTCAAATCCAAACTTTCTGCTTTCATCATTGTGTTTTCTCTTTTTACAGTCTCTGTAATATTCAGGGCCTCATTGTAGTCCTCCTTCCACTTACGCACTTCTGAGTTGAGACTCCCGTCTCCTGGCGTGTGACTTCTATCTCTACAGTATGTTGAGGTGTGAAGCTCCTTCTGAGAGACTTTAAGATCCATACCAAGACTGTAGACAGCTTTTTGAGAGATGTCCAGCTCCTCAGCGAGACTGTGAAGTTCCTTTTTTGAGACTCCCAGTTCTGTGCGGCAACTGCTGGTCTCTTGTTGTGAGGCACCCAGTGCTACGTGGAGAGTATGAACCTCATTCTGCGATATGTCCACCTCTGTCCGGACACTGTTGTCCTCCTGGTGTGAGGCATTCAGTTCTATGTGGGGATTGTGAACCTCATTCTGAGAGACTTCCACCTTTCTATGGCAATTGCAAACCTCCTGCTGAAAGAGATTAATCTCTTTCAGTGTCTCCTCATACTTCTTTTTCCGATTAGCAATCATTATATCAGATTGGCTCTGATTTTCATCCATGGCGGTAATAGTAGTGTTTGCAGTATCTAGATCTGTCCTTAGATCCTCCAATTCGGTCCCAGATTCAGAGTACATTGTGAGAGCAGTCTTTTATAGCTCAGCGTTATCTTTCCTTTCCAGTTTCAATTGGTCACGGAGCAGATCACAGTCATGCCTAGCATTTTGCAGGGCATCTTCAGGGCTGGTCAAGGGATCGTCACTCATTGGTTCCGGCTTGGCTTCCCTGATATGGTTGGTTGAGGATTCCTCACTGTTAGCACCTGACAGACACTTCTTTGGGTTACACAACTTCTGCCTTGAGCCCTCTGGATATTCTGTCATCCGCGTAATGAATCCTCCATTTTCTCTAGGCTGCACGGCATCTCAGACCCCCTTTTTCTCCGCAGGGTCTGAGGACGTGTTTGTTCCTTCCACAGTAAGTGAAGAACCGCTTTTCTTTTTTCGCCTTTATGTTTTGGGCCACTCTGTCACATCAAGGATACTGGGGTCTCCATCTTTATTTGAAACTTCAGCGGCTTCACTGTATCCGCCATGCTTTCCTTGCAGTTGCGTTAGGTTGCGTAAATATTTAGAGATCTGCTGCTCCTGCTCTTGCTCCTGCTGATCACATTAGTCATCAAAGAGAGCGGTATTTTCGGTGCGTACCGAATTCAGACACCTCCACCATCCTAGGGGTGTTTTGTGGTTGTGAATCAGTTCAGGTTCCACATAAGAGATATCTTCATCTGTATTCTCATAGGACCGGAAGGACCACTCTTCTGTGGGGTAAATGCAGAAATGTGAATGGATGAGGCGGTGCAACTGCCTTGAGAGAATTTGCAGACCGGGACTTCTTAACTGGATTCAAAAAAGCTTTATTGGCACATCGTAGCAAGAGACTAACTCTTACGCGTTTCGCGCATTGACCCGCGCTTTATCAAGGAGTCTCTTGATAAAGCGCGGGTCAATGCGCGAAACGCGTAAGAGTTAGTCTCTTGCTACGATGTGCCAATAAAGCTTTTTTGTATCCAGTTAAGAAGTCCCGGTCTGCAAATTCTTTCTCAAGGCAGTTGCACTGCCTCATCCATCCACATTTCTGCATTTACCCCGGTTGGAGCCCTGCCGAAGTCCTGGAACCCACGCACACTAAACAGTGAGTCTATTCATTTACTGTGGGTTTACCTCATGTAAGATATACCTCGGGTCAGAGGCTATTGAGGAAACCAAACCACTGTTTGATAACGTGCTACGAGGGATACCATTCCTTATATGGGACAGTCATTGAGAGTGAACTTATAATATTTATAATCTTCATGTGAACTTTGTTTATGCTGGCTCTTTTCTGAAGTAGCGCCGCTAGCGGGCGTGGGGCTCCCATTTCTCTTTCGATTTGGCTTCCGTGGGGTAAGGTTCATTACAGGAACGCCACATCTTGTCCTCCATTTTGGTGCTATCAGGTGTTTTTTTCTTCCTGACCTCAGGAGGCGCTATTGCAGCTGTTTTCTCTGTATTTGCTAGAATCCCAGCTGGTAGTCCTACAGGTGAGCAGACTTTGCTTGCAGAGTTTGTAGCTCTCACAGGCGTCTCTGTAGACATTTTCTTTTTCTTCTTTACTTTGGTAGGTTCTGAAACATCAGCAGTGCTGTGTACACATTCTTTCTCATCAATGATACTGGAGGTGCACTTGCTAACAAAAACTTCTGTACCCTCCTTGTGACCACAGCACATTGCTTGCTTCTGCAGTTCCTTGGTACGTTGAAAAAAATATTCCTCTGGCTGCAGCCCTTTTTCTGGGCCCACATAGGGATCATCCTCATCATCCTAATAAGGCCTGAAGGGACACTGCTCTGTGTGGATGGGCTCTTTACACCAGGAACACATTTTCTTCCTCATTCTTGCAGAGTCTGTATTTGACCTCAGCTGGGTGGCCATTTTTTAAATCCCATTGGTTTTTTTTCACAAGTGGTGGGGTAGACTTTGGTCACAGCATCCATCCCTTGTGGTGATCACAGCCTGTCACAGTCCTCCCAGTCAAACTGTGGCTTTCTCCAGTGCAATGTAGTTTTCCTTGACACCTTGATAAAGTGCCTCAGCATGAAACGCGTAGATGCGTTTATTTAGTCCTTCTGTTTTTGGAGCCTGCAATAAACTGATCTAACTTGAGTTTGAGTTTGCCTTGGGATTTTTTCTATTTTTTCCATGATTGGAGGTCTGCTTGTTGTGCTCTGTTACAAACTGCATCTCTGGATTTCTATGTAACGGACCATGGTGCACTGATATAAGTCCTGTAAGCACTTTATTTGCGATATATTGTTATTACTTTGTGTGAGGATATTACCTTGTGGTAGTGTCACTATTTGTTGTTGTTATGCTTTCACCACTAGACACTTCTCACCTAAGTCTATTTATGACTTATTTTTCACTATCATCCTATTAACATCTGGACATTTAAGGATTATTATTACTACAATCAAGTCTGATATAGAGCCTAAACTGATTTTGAGCACACTTTTCCACACTTCACAGTGTAGTTTTCCTGCCTGGGTGTGTAGCCCTTTAATTCTGGTCACTTCTGCACGTGTTTTGTTGTTCAGACTGTTGCAGGAACTTATGCAGGCAAAAGCACAAACATTTTCACATGAAGTCCTCAGGGCCCCTTTGAACTTCCCGGGCCACCTCTCATCACAACTTCTGACACCGTATGTAAGAGACGTGTGCAGAGGTTCATATAATGGAGACCGATTTGGGTGCAATTATATTTTGGCTTTATTGAGCTGTTCCTTTATCCAGGCAAAACATACAAAAACAACAAAATAGCAAACCCCTATCCCTTTGTAAGGGCTAACTTAATTCCCCAGACCCTATCTGCAGAACTGTAGGGATATTCCCATTACCAGCCTATTACTCCAAAGTCTCAAGAGGTACCTTAAGCAGATGGCCCTCCATGTCAGATTCAGGCAGGTTCCTGGGTCCTCTGTGTCCAGGAAATATGGCTCGGGGTGTCTGGATGTCTTTATCTAAGCACAGTCTTTGTATTCAAGGCAGTGTTTGTGTGCAGGCTTCTCTGCTCTCCTTCTGTCAGCAAAAATGTGAGCTAAGGAAATCTCTCTCCTGTTTCTCACATCGTGCTTTTACTAAGAGTCCTAATCAACCAGGTGGAGTCTGGTTGATTGCCTGTGTGCAATTGACCAGTACACTGCTGGATTTAGAGGCAGTTTCTCTCAAACAGTGATAAATCCCTGTTACACCCTTCCATGCTGGTTTAGTGGATAGGGGCAGTAAAGGCATATCGGGGAGCCTCTCTTAGGGAGCTGTCTTTGGTAGGTTTTATATCTCAGAGATTCTTTAGTAAAAATCTCATTAACTTCAATTTAACAAAGGGCATTTCGCTCATTCGTTATCAAATTGTTAAGGTGCAGCAGCGTGTTTGCCCAGATATACCTACTTTTTACCCAGTAGTACACCACATCCATTTACTTTCCAGATGGCTGGTTTTGAAAGAACATCCACCGAGAATGTCAACAGGATTCTGAATAATACATTTGCAGGTTGTGTATTTGAAAACAAATCAATTTGTCTCAGTGTTGTAATAGCAGAAAACCTGCTGTAGTGATTATAATCCCACTTCACAGCATAATCTGGGCTTGGTTGCGCACAGAGGTTACCTTCATGGGAATTAACCGTGGGTGGAGAAGCAAGGTAAAGAAATAGATGTGTATCTAAAGGTAAGACTGATACATTCCTACCAAGCATTATCAGATCTGCTGGTTTTATATATCTGCATAATGCAGCCATAGAAACTGATTAACTAAAGTCATATGTCTTTAGAACACCAGCCCTCACTCCAGTGATCCTCATTTCCGCTTAGACTGTAAGCACCTTGGAGCAGGGCCCTCCTAATTGATGTTAATCTGTTTGATGCTTATTATTATCTTTCATCCCCATTCTACTGTGCTACTGATCAGATTGGCACATTATTTAAAAAAATATATATGTATTATATACAGAAGTAGTAGTTGGATTTTAAACTCTCTGCAGACAGTTTCACTGCATATTGAAACAGTACTTTTGTCAATATGCAGCCCTATCGTCTTCTTATTGCTCAGGAAGATTCAAGCACTGTTCATTTGAATAAGGCTTAAATCTTCCTGAGAAAAGGGAGGCAGTTCACAGCACGCTGATTAGGGACATGATTTCCATTCACATCTATAGTAATCACCGTGTATCGATTCTGTAGTTTCTCATTTGATCAATGTGGATTTCATTTTGTACAGTGGTGAGTACGTGTTCAGGACTATCTAAGAAAAGAAAGCGACAGTAAAAATATGATGTGCTAAAAATATGTAAAAGTGTATCATTTTCACAGAAAGTTCTCCTGATAACATACTCAGTGGGAACTTCATACAACCACAAATGAAAAGTGAATACAGTACAATGTAACATGAGCGTACACAATCATTTTGCATTGAGACTTTTGATTAATATCATTCTTTGTGAATTGTGCTATAAATTAATGCACTTGAGCTGCTGCTCAATCTCATATTTATTCATATAGAGGGAAAAAAGTGAACAAACTGCAGTGTCATATCCTTCTCTTAAGGAAAAATATAGCTTACAGTAGATTTGGAGTAGGTGCTGCTTTAAATTAACTGTTTCTATCTAAATCATGCGGTTAAAAGTGCAAACCCACATAGGATCAAAGTAAGGGGTACATTCTATATATACTCCAAAAGGTTCGATCAGGCCTTTTCAAACAAAAATCCCATAGATTTCAATGGGGATTTAATCAAATTTATTCCTGAATAGCTAGAATGCGGAGATCTTTGCACATCTCTACCTGTAATCTTCTGTGCACAGAGCTGCACCATAAAGTTAATTATCATTTGTATAAACACATACAGTAGAGATGCTGCCAATGACTGCTCAATGGCACATAGGCAGCCAAATCATTTGCAAAGCTATTTGTACAAACCTTTTTGCAAAGTTAAAAAAATGTGCACTTCACGTTGAGCAAGTCAAATTTTTTCTTGGCTCCGTCAGATTAGACTGTTAGCTCCTCAAAATGTTTGTTGAGCCATCACCATTCTACCGTTTAGCTTAATATTTAGAAACCAGCGCCTTCGCTGACTAAATCTCTTTCAGGAAGCTCTGTTACAGTGTGTAACTCTGCATTGAAGTCCTGTAATTCTCGTGAGCTGATTTTCAGCGTTTGCATGTGCAGTGTGATAAAATATGTATGCTCGCCTCTGCTTCCTAGAGACACTCCTCAGTGTTTGCAATTGTTTCTTTTTAAGACATTGAATTTGACGTGAATGAAATGGAGTTAAACAGTTTGTAAATTGCAAACAGATGTGGGATTTAAAAATGCACTCTGCTATCTTTTATAGCAGGTGCTTATTTATATAAATAATAACCATAGATGTTGGTTGTGGCCAACTGTGTGTGTATGTATATACTTCTGTGTGTACATCGTGTGTACCCATTAAGGTTGAAACATGTCTGTGAGTGATTTCTCTTGCTTTGCATCTGTATGTATGTATGTATGTATGTATGTATGTATGTATGTATGTATGTATGTAGGTATGTATGTATGTATATATATATATTTATTTATTTAATTATTTATATATTTATATATTTATTTATTTATTTATTTAGTGTGGGGCTGTTGTGTGTGTATTTTTTTAATTGTGGGTGGCCGAAGTGGGTATTAGCCCCAACGGTGGTTTGTTTAGGGCTTTCGGGTGAGTAGCGGGAGGGCTTAACCCCTTCATGACCGTAGTGGTATTAACCGCTACGGTCGTGGAGGGGTTAAGTGCACCCGCAAGCCCAAAACAAGCAACAACGGCCAAATACCCCCTTCACCCACCCCCGCTACCCACAATAAAACCTGGCATGGCTGGTTAACCCCTTCATTGCCTTAGCGGTTAGCCGCTATGGTAATAAAGTGGCCTTTAAATGCATTTTACCTGCCTCGGATGCATGCCGGGGGGCTCCGGTGCTGATATTAATGGGTATCAGCTCCGGAGACCCCCGGCATCAATCACAGCCAGGAAAAAGGCCTGATTTTTTCTAAGTGTCGACCTTGCCGATGCTTCTCCTCCACCAACTTGCCAACTTTAGCTGGCGGGAAGAATTGGCATTAAATTCTCAATTCTAGTGTGCCGATCAGCAGCGAAAAGCTGATCGGGGCTACTAGAATTCTGCCGATTTAAAAAAGTGCCGAAATGTGGCATATCGGCACCCGGCTGCCGATAAGTTTTTATCGGGAACCAAAATTGCCGATTTTGGCACTTTCCGGCGCTTACTGAATCGGGAAGGCATTTTTGGTGGAAAAATGGCGAGAAAAGCCTTATCGGCGCTTACTGCATGAGGCCCTATGTCCTTTCATACATATAGTAACAGGGAGTAAATGTTCCTCCAATTTTCTTTGGACAAACAAGTCCACTAATAGATGTCCAAACTTTACAAAACTTTGTTTACTACATATGTTACTGAACAAATACACTAACATGATATTCCATACAGTGCATGTAACAGGGATAGAAAATAAAGGGATGTAGTGCACAAGTATGTCCAATTACTAGCTACAAACATTGTGAAATGTGATTATTTATACTACATCAAGATGCTAAAATTATATGTGTTATGCTAATTGACAATACAGCTCAAGGAGACGAGGCAGTGTGTTACAGAATCAATGTAATGACAATATGTCTAAATATAGAATATATAAAGCACTGGATCAAATTCATATATAGTTTTTTTTTAAATCTTTTTTATTGTAATTACAGAGATATACAAGTTTTTACAGTATATTAGTCACGCGTCAACAGGAATAATAGACAGAGTACAAAATCTGGAGTTACCACATCAGTCACTCCAATGGAGGTTAAATTTCTTATACCATTTTGTATTAAGTGGAGGGCCAGGGGAGGACCAAAAAGAGGAAGGAGGGGGTAGACGGACTGGAATATGCCCCCCACTCCTCCCCCTCCGCCCAGCCCTCCCATAGACTTGCCCAAATCATGCCACTTTCTGCTGACCTGAAGAAGAGAGGATAACTTTCGAAAGCTTGTCCTATGACATAAATTGTTAGTCCAATAAAAAAGATATCACCTAATACTGAAGAACTCATTTATTCTGCACTATCGCAACTGGACTAACACGGCTATTTTCTGCTTTATATATATATATATATATATATATATATATATATATATATATATATATATATATATCCAATCCATATACAAAATACCACAAGCCCCCCAGTCCATATAAAAAATACCCCAAGCCCTCTAATCCATATAAAAAATACCCCAAGCCCTCTAATCCATGTAAAAAATACCCCAAGCCCCCCAATCCATGTAAAAAATACCCCAAGACCCCCAATCCATGTAAAAAATACCCCAAGCACCCCAATCCATGTAAAAAATACCCCAAGCCCCCCAATCCATGTAAAAATACCCCAACACCCCAATACATATATATAAAAATCCAACTTACCTTGGGGATGATCTCAGCCGGTCGGGCTGGAGGCTGCAGGAAGGGGGGGTGTGGCGTAACGGTGGTGGTGGCAGTGCTGCTGGGGAGGGGGGTGCAATGCTGTGGGGGGGGCGATGCTGCGGGGGGGGCAGTACGGGGTTTTCTGCAATTGCGGTGGGTGTCTGGCGGCTGCGAGGGGTTGCTGGATGACCCATACTGCGGGGAAGGGGTGGCGGTGCTGTGAGGGGCCCGGCGGCTGGTCACAGCAGTTGCCGCCGGCCCTGGTGCAGGCACCCCACGTTGCTGCTCCCGGTGTGCTGCAGGGTTTGGGCCGATGCTGGAACGATGTTGTGGGGGGAGGAGGGTGGTGGGGCGGGATGGCCCTGTGGCAGGATGGGGGGGGGCGGTGACCCGATGCTGGTGCTGCGGTGGCGGGGCTGGCGGTTTTGGCCCGGTGGCTGTGGGGGGGAGGTGGTGGGGTGCGTTGATTAGCTGGCAGGGGCTGCGGGGGGCCGGCAGCTGGTCACAGCAGTTGCCGCCGGCCCTGCTGAGACACCTGTCTCCCAATGCTGCTCCCGCACACGCCGGGCCTCCCTTTCACTCCGGCAACCTACTTCCGGCGCTGCCAACTGGGAGACCCGGTGCTAGGTGCGTTTTTGTTTTTTTAAATAACTGGCGCCTGGCCGCGCAGGGGGCCCTGGCGGCCGGGCACCCCTCTCCCATTGTGCCCAGGATGCTAGTGCCTTTTGTCCCCTGCTGTTGGGGCCCTGTGTATAAATGTATGTCTCTATTTATATAGCACCATTAGTGTATATATATATATATATATATATATATATATATATATATATATATGTATGTATGTATGTATGTATGTATGTATGTATATATATATATATATATATATATATATATATTATAATAATATATATGTAACAGTGTTTCTCTGGGCCCTTCTGATCCTGACCCCCATGTGAGAAAACTGCCCCCCGTTACATGTCATGTCGTGTGGTGCACCTGCTTGCTGACAGGACTCCTGAGTCTCCCGCTTGATGGTATTAGGGATTTCACCAGGTCTGGCTAGTGCTGAGTTCTACTCACAGTTGGTACAGCGCCTACATCTCTTCCAGATCCCCACAATAGCAGGGAGGAGTCTCTGGAAGAGAACCCCTGGGTGCAGCTTCAACTGATTAACTCCAGTCTCAGGCAAGAAGGTTCTTTGAATCAAGGGCATCTTTATTAGCATCTTCATAGGCAGACTGCCCATCATAGAGGCCGGTACTTAGCCGCACATCAGCATAGTTGCCCACCTCAAGGAAGTTCCCTCCTGACTCTGTAATAGAGACAGGGATATCTCTGCCACCTTTCCCCTAAGGGAGGGCCACAATCGGTGCCAGAGCCCTGGCACAGTGTGGGGTCAGATTGTCACACTCTGCAACTGACACTTGAACTGCACAGACTCAGCTCCAACTTGAACATGCTAAATTTTGGAAGGGATGCGTATTATATAGCTCAAGAAAGACCCACCCTTGTGTCACTGTCAGTGGACACAGAGCATGCTGTCACTTCCTCTGCTTCACACTACACATCACAGGGGTTTGAGGGCAAACCTCCATAATAACTTCTGGCAAACCTGCCCTCTAAACAGGGATTACTGCCAGAATGAGAGAGGCATGTAACCCCCAAATTACACAGGGCTACATATACATATATATATATATATATATATATATATATATATATATATATATATATATATATAAAGTTAAGTTATGGTGGGTAAAACAAAGTATGTATTTGTATACAAAGTGGCAAAAACCCTCCACAGCAAAGCATATAGCAAATGGAAATATTACTGTGTGCTCATTTGCATGTCTTAGACAGGTCTGCAACCACTCCTTTCACCATTATCACCCAGCACACAGCACTTCACTAGCACAGCACTATATATATATATATATATATATATATATATATATATATATATATATATATACTGTCGCGCCCCCTTTTATTCTAAAACATTTCCGCATTTTTCCTGGATGTTGCGTTCTCAGCCGCGGTTCATGCGCGGTTCATGCGCGGTTCATGCACGGTTGATGCGATTATTGAGAATGGTTCGGATTTAATAGGTTGCAATTCTTCGCGTGTCCGCCAGATGGCAGATATTCATGAATTGTAATGCACATGCGCTTCAGTAATGTGTCGACTTGCAGGTGTGTCGTTTAAAAAAGATACCACAGTGGGCTATTGTAAATTGGCCTTGGGACTGAAGGAAGAGGTTACAATAATGTATCAATTTAGGCTTTTCATATTAAAGAAAGACAAGCACCAGTTTCTGGTTATTGTCCAGAGAGTCCCGCCATGAGTGCACAAATTCAGCCCGTGTTCCAAAAACCCCACAGAACGTACGCGTATTTAATATGGGCCGCGATTAATGCAACAGATGATAAGATGGCAACAGTTGTTCAAATTTATCAGTATTTTATCGAAAACTATGACTTTTACAAATTTTCGCCAGCTCCTCATGTGTGGAAGCGTGCAATAAGGAAAAAGTTATGTAGCGATCCATGTTTTTTTCGTATTGATCCCGAATTTATTGGAGGGTATTGGTGTGTATCACCGGGTTTTTCCTGTATCTATGATCATGCAGACGGCAAAAGGCGAAAGGTCGTGTTAAAACCAAGTAAGAAACGTCAGTCGCTGGCAAGCAATGAGCCAGCACCAGCACCAGTTTCCAATAACGGCCCTACCGTCAGTGACAACCTTTGCTGTCTGTCCACGCACGGATACCTGCAGCCTGAGCCGGATTTCGCGTGCAGTTTCGAGCAAGCTTGCATGTACCTAAGCGATTTCCAGCCTCATCAGCTGACTACAGGTATAGTAGTCCCGCTACCAACTGTCAACGTGTATGATCAAGAATACTGGACTGGCAGTGGCCTGGCGCCGGCACCAGCTGAATGGGAAATTCTATGGTAAGTAATGTTGCCGTATTTTATTCTGTTTTTTTTATTTGAAATTATCAATATCAGTGCGATTCAAAAGTCAAGCGATTCTCCTGTAAGCAATATCATTGGCTGAGCGGCTTCTACAGTACTGTAGATACTGAACAATTGGTGGAATGCTAGGCGCATGCGCATTGGAACCTTCTTGAAACGCATATGCGTGTCATCACATCGACGGTAGGCGCATGCGCATGTGAACAGGAGACGCCCCCCAATAAAGTTATTGGTGGGACTGACTGGGAACTTCTTTAGGGGACTGACCATTACAGTAAAACTTTTCTTTTTGTTTTTCCTCAGAAAAGAAAAAGGCTAATGGAGGGATTTCGATGGATAATATCGCTTTGTGTTACAATGCCTGCACATTGCTGAATCGGATTTAAAAAACCACGTACCGGAGTTTACAGTTTAGTGGCAAGTTGTTATTGATTAGGATAGAATACCTGAAACAGTATGCTGATGTTTTCCGACCATACAGTATACTGTATAATAAACCCGAAAAAATAAAAAGTATGCATTTATTCTACATGTATTACAGTACATACAGTATGTGTCTTCTATACCAGTACATACTGTACAGTACAGTATGTGTCTTGTATTTTTTTAATACTCTTGTGATGTGCAGTACTGAGCATGCCTACAGTATACAGTACAGTATACCTGGACAGTAGTGTACATTCTAGAATCACTGTATTTTGTTACAGTATCAAAGGAGACAATGGAACAATTTAAAACAAATCAACATTTTCTTTTATTGGTGGAGTAAGTACAAAAACATTTATTTAGAAATACTGTACAATGTATAAACATTTTAATTGCACAGCAATTCAAAACATCAACAGGTTTACTGCTAGTTAAAACATTTATGTACAGAAAGTAAAAACATTTACAGTCAGTCAGTATGGTTTACAGTCACATGTTGTTATTAAAAAAAATTGTTTATTCATAAAATATACAAAACGCAACATCTCCTTTATTAAAGTACAGCAAGTCAAAACATTTACAGTAGGATGGTGTGCAGAGCGGTCAGTCAGGCCTGCACAACTCCAGTCCTCGAGGGCCGTAAACAGGCCCGGTTTTCAGGGTAACCTTTGAAAAACGGGCCTGTTTGTTGCCCTCGGTGACTGGAATTGTGCAGGTCTTGTGTACAGTAAACACAAACATATATTTATTAATACAAGTTAAAACAGCAAACCAAGGAAAGAAACCTAGTTAGGGCACTCTAAACACCTGAAAGGTGATATGGTGAACACATTAAAACAAACACTTTAATTGTAACAAATTAAAATAATGGGTAGTAAAACTAGGATTAAACACTTAGATCCTAAGAGTATGAATACTAAATGAGGTGTTCTGGATCAATTGAAAGGTAACTGCAAATATCCACTAATATTGTGTGCTGCAGTTTGAACAAGTGGGTATGGTAGACCACTGTCCAAAGTTACCAAGACACCGTAATAATTGCTACTGTAGCGGTATGTGCTAGTATGTATAGACCCTAATAAACAGTAAGCTGTTTGTTACTTTCACAGCAATACCATGCATTTACATCTCCTATCTCTCACTTAGTACTGATCCTTTAGAGATCAACTCTGACAACAGAGTTGGTGTTGGATCAGTACTGTTTACTATTACACGGGTATTCATACTAGGTTGGATACTACCATCACCACTACACAACCTATTACTTACCTGAGAGACGCTGAACAGACTGTATACTCACTTGTCTGATTCAGTCCTACCGGTGTACTAAGTATGTGAGTCTAGTATGCCATGCCCACATTGTGGCTCGGGACTTATTCCTATGGTCCCTCATACTCAGCTTCATTATACCTGGGGTTATACATACAGTATAACCAGTGAAACTGAGCTGATCGTTTTTAGACCCTATATTTTATTGTATATCTACAGCATTCCTAGCCATCACTGAGAGTCACACTACCAGTGGCCAGAATCCTGTTCATTTAGCCAATTACTCTGCCCCATTGTTGTTTGGCAGGCCTGGCTAGGGTCCATCGGATCATGCTTGTGTGCTGTATACTTGTTTACTAGGGTCTATACTGTACATACTAGCACATACCGCTACAGTAGCGATTATTACGGTGTCTTGGTAACTTTGGACAGTGGTCAACCATACCCACTTGTTCAAACTGCAGCACACAATATTAGTGGATATTTGCAGTTGCCTTTCAATTGATCCAGAACATCTCATTTAGTATTCATACTCTTAGGATCTAAGCATTTAATCCTAGTTTTACTACCCATTATTTTAATTTGTTGCAATTAAAGTGTATGTTTTAATGTGTTCACCATATCACCTTTCAGGTGTTTAGAGTGCCCTAACTAGGTTTCTTTCCTTGGTTTGCTATTATATGTACTTACCTAGGGAGCATAGACACCTACACATCCAGATAGCTGCGGGGGGTTTCTCTTTTGTCTTCTACAAGTTAAAACACACAACATCTCCTTTATTTAAGTACAGCAGGTCAAAACATGTACAGTACAGCACAACAGTATGGTCTTACCTGTTTTAAAAAAAAATCTTTATTCAAACAGTAAAATTTACAAAACGCAACATCACCTTTATTAAAGTACAGCAAGTCAAAACATTTACAGTAGGATGGTGTGCAGAGCGGTCAGTCAGGCCTGCACAATTCCAGTCCTCGAGGGCCACAAACAGACCTGGTTTTCAGGGTAACCTTTGAAAACCGGCCTGTTTGTTGCCCTCTGGGACTGGAATTGTGCAGGTCTTGTGTACAGTAAACACAAATATTTATTTA
This sequence comes from Ascaphus truei, assembly GCF_040206685.1. NCBI lineage: Eukaryota > Metazoa > Chordata > Amphibia > Anura > Ascaphidae > Ascaphus > Ascaphus truei. Next base: position 173,071,428 of record NC_134487.1, on the reverse strand, counting down.
TTAATACAAGTTAAAACACACAACAACATCTACTTTATTTAAGTACAGCAGGTCAAAAAATGTACAGTACAGTTCAGCACAACAGTATGGTCTTACCTGTTATTAAAAAAAATTCTTTATTCATAAAATATACAAAACGCAACATCTCCTTTATTAAAGAACGGCAAGTCAAAACATTTACAGTGGGATGGTGTGCAGAACAGTCAGTCAGGCCTGTATAACTCCAGTCCTCGAGGGCCGCAAACAGGCCCGGTTTTCAGGACAACCTTGAAATACGGGCCTGTTTGCGGCACTCGGGGACTGGAACAAAACATTTATCAAAAATTTACAACAGTTGAACACTCACGCAAATGCGTACCCCACCAGATTGTCCTTCCATGACCGATGCCTTGCATTGCACAAAATGCTATTAATGCAGTCTCGAACGCCTTTCATTACAGGATCTGTAATTGAAAAAAAGCGCCGCAATTCATCCAGAATGGTCTTTCTTAAATTGTCATGAAGCGCCTTTTTTTCACGATTTCCTTTGTAGTTAACTTTGAAGGCCCACTCGCAGTACATCAAGTAGGACACGTGGTGCTTAAAAATTAACAAGGCATACGTGTGGGTTATACCAGCACTCATCACCCTATACTTCTCCCTATGTGCCGGTGGCATATCGCGCAGGATGATGTCAGGCACCGTATCAATGCAAGCAAATGAAGGTTGGGTTCTGAAGCGGGTGTTCTTCTGTGAGCGGATGTGCTTGTGGCGGCGGGCGAGGGTAGGTTGTCTGGGAGGAAGCTTTCCTTCTGTCTTGGTCGCCGTGTGGTCTTCTGGCGTGGTCTTGACGGGGTTGTCATGTTATCCTCGTCAATGGCACACATGTACACAAATTCTTCTGGTGGAGGGGGTGCGCTTGGTGATGGAAGGTGGTCGATGGTCCCATTCATCACATCCATGCCACCCTCATGCTCCGGCATCGGGGATATGGGGACATGAACACCGAGCAAATTATGTATCCCACTATGTCAGTCTCTATCTTCTCCATCCGTCGATCCATCTTCTCCATCCGTCGATCCATCTTCTCCATCCGTTGATCCATCTTCTGCATCCGTTGATCCATATTTAGCATCCGTTGATCCATATTTAGCATGGTCTCCAGAAGCAGATCTATATTTGCCAGCACAATAGAGTTCCCGGGGATATCCACACTTATCCCATTCAGCATCCGGTCTAAAGAGCTGGTTCTTGTGCATGGCGTGCTGTGGACATCTGGGTTGATGGGTGCTACGGAGGATGAGATGGGGGTTCCATGGAGAGAAGCGGCAGCGTCGTCTAAGAAGGGTGGAGGAGGTGACCTGTGGATATCCGGGAGAGAAGAAGCGGCAGCGTCGTCGAAGAGGAATGGAGAAAGTGACCTCTGGATTTCCGGGTGAGAAGTGGCAGAGTCGTCTAAGCGGAAAGGAGAAAGTGACCCATGGATTTCAGGGGCACCAGCGGCAGCGGCGTCGAAGAACAGTGGCGAAGATGGCCTGTGGGTTTATGGGAGGGCGGCGGCAGCATTGAGGACGAGAAGTGGAGAAGACAGGCTGAAGATATCCGGGAGAGCGGCGGCAGAGTCATCGAAGCGTATTTGTGGAAGTGGTCTGCGGGTTCGATGGGTTGGCTGCCATTTGTTTTGCATTGAGTGTACATCACCGTATTTCTTCTTGACATAATAAGGCTGACGTCTATTAAAACCCTTAGCCTTTTGGGTCAGCAGAAGGTTTTCTTTATTGGCCTTAGGTTGTCACTTTGGCCTTGGCGTGGAAACGGCTGCCGCCTTTCGCTTTTTCAGTGTGATAGGCACGGCAGAGGCGAGTGGCTTCCTGCATCCGTAGAATCGGGGTTGATCTATGGAAGCAGATGGCACAATGCAGTATCTGGACAAGGGCAAGTTCAGATAAAGATCATCGAGTGGTGGGCTATGCAAAGTGTGTAACCTTTTATGCATGGCGACGAGGTACAGGTGTTGAAAGTGGGCGTACTCTAATGTGATTCATTAACGTATAAATACACCATCCATTTTGTGGATTCACTGCACATTGAATACATATCGACTAAACATCGAATATACATTCTTGTGTTTGTATTTCTTTCTACTCGCAGCAATGCCTGTTAAAAAGATTTCAAAGGATCTCAGCATGCGAATTAAGGAGATGTACACAAGCGGACACCGAATTGCAGATATCCAACGCTGGTTAGCTTCTTCTGGCCTCGTTGGCCAGCAACCACCGTGAGCTATCCTGCACACGGAAAAACCAGACAACGCACAAGGACACCAGCGTTAACTAACGCGTAAGTATATTTATATAACTAAATGTATTTATTTTTTTATAAAATATTGTACTGTAGATCTACTAGTGTACTGTAGATCTACTGTATCTAATTTTATAGTTATTTCGGTATATTTATATAACAGCGGTATATGTATATTTTTTATATTGCTGCATATTAATAGAACAATATACTGTGTACTGTAGATCTACTGTATCTAATTTTATAGTTATTTTGGTATATTTATATGTATATTTTTTTATATTGCTGCATAATAATAGAACAATATATTGTGTACTGTAGATCTACTGTATCTAATTTTATAGTTATTTCAGTATATTTATATAACAACGGTATATGTATATTTTTTATATTGCTGCATATTAATAGAACAATATACTGTGTACTGTAGATCTACTGTATCTAATTTTATAGTTATTTCAGTATATTTATATAACAAAAGTATATACTGTATATTGTTTATATTGCTGCATATTAATTGAATAATATCTCACTGTATACTATTTTTACTGCAAATGATGTGCTGTGCTTGTGGCCTACTGCACTGTAACTTACCGGATTGATGTTTTTCTGTACATTGTAGGGAGACAACTCTTCTGGTCGACAAAATAAGTGAGAAGAATGATGAGAAGAGTGCATTAAGGGTCAAATACACTCTGCAGGAAAATCACAATCTCACTGTATCCGAGACAAGCATAAAGAAGATGAGACGCAGAATTGGATGGAAATATGGACGTGTGAGGTTAGTATTGGACAATACAGGAGGTAAAAGTGTTGTTTAAGAACTGTACTGTACCTCTAAAATGAATTATTCCTTGTCATTACAGACCGTACCCCATGACAAGGGACGTAAACAAAATCAAAAGAGTGTTCCAGGCCCAGGCATGGATCGACAGTGGGGAAACTTTCCAGGATTGCATCTTCACTGACGAGTCTACTGTATCGCTGGAGAGATTTGCCACCTTTGCATTCCACAAAAAAGGTTGCATATCTATGAAGCCGTGGCCAAAACACCCAGTGAAGATGCATGTGTGGGGTGCCAACTCTAGGCGTGGACCAGGATGCATTGTCATCTTTGAAGGTAAAATATATACAATATAATGTAGCCTTATGCACTGTACTGTACTAGTGTGCAGTTTTTTGAGCACTTTTCTTTTCTTGTTATAGGAATCATGAATAAAGCTTTCTTCGAAGACAAAATTGTGCCTGAGACTGTGGAATACATCGCACGCAAGTTCCCGGATGGTCACCATTTCTACCAGGAGAATGATCCGAAGCACAACGCATCAACAGCGCATATCCTTGAGCGCGGTATCAACTGGGTGAAGACGCCAGCGGAGTAAGTGCGGTAACCGTGTCTCATTTTTTCCCCACTGTTTTTACTGTGTACTGTATCTCTTAAACTAATTGTCCTTTTTTTCCAATGACAGATCGCCAGACTTCAATCCGATCGAAATGGACTGGCATCAGCTGAAGGACCATATCCGTAAAGTCGTGAAACCCTCCAAAAAGGATGAGTTGGCGAAAGGCATTCTGAGTTTTTGGAACGATGTACTCACCGTGAAGCGATGCAATAAATATATTGACCATATTGCGACTGTGTTGCCCATTGTGATTGAGCGTAATGGGCAAGCATCAGGAAGGTAGTATGGTATACTGAAGTACTGTACTGTAGTATTGTAAGTACAGTATGATACAGGTAAGTATGGCACAGATTTTTCCTTTCCTAGTAGTCAGAGTATACAGTAGTTCCAGTATAGACTAGTTTGACAGTACTATGGTAACTGCATACTGTAGTCCAATATGGAGTAGCTATGCAGTACACAATGCCATAATACAGTATGCAACTACTGTACAGTACAGTAACTGCTCAATTTCTTTCTTTCCAGAGGGAGCAGCCATCTGGTTATAAAGTATTTAACAGTAGTCAGAGTACATAGTAGTTCCAGTATGGACTTGTTTGACAGTGCTAACAGCGTACTGTAGTCCAATATGGAGTAGCTATAGTATACAGTACACAATGCCATAATACAGTACAGTATGCACCTAACTGCTCACTTTATTTATTTCCAGAGAGAGCAGCACCAGCCATCTGGTTCAAAACTATTTAACAGTAGTCACAGTATACAGTAGTTCCAGTATAGACTAGTTTAACAGTACTACACAGCACACAATGCCATAATACAGTACGCACATAACTGCACTAATTTTTTGTTTTCTTGTCTTTTCAGGAAAAAATGATGGACTGGGAGAGAGGGGGGTGTCGTGTACAGTCTGTGAACTGTTTGTACAGTCAAGTGTACAGTATCTAAACTGCAGTAACTGCAAATGTACACAAAACCTCTCCTCTCTCAATGAACTACTGTACTGTACACAGAATGAGGAAGAAGATAAAGACGGAAAAAATGATATTACTATATATATATATATTATAAATTATATATTATTAATTAATATTACTATCAATATGCATTATTCATGTTTACCCACCGGCCCTCAATTTCCATCTGACAGAAGAACTTAATAAAGACTGCATTATGTATTATTCATGATTATTTTTATATTTGATTTTTTTGGTTCCTGTTAAAGTAAAATAAATATGTATTTACATTCTTGATAATCACAATCATTGACAACAACCCCCACACCTACAGTACACCAAAGAAAAAGAATGAATGACAAAACAACACGAATCAGTTAATGGTTTTTTAACTCTCAATTCTCACAGTGCTGTGCAAATCAGATTTACATATCAAATTCGAGAAGGGATTTTTCCAAAGCGTTATCGTAAACAAAGCCTCAAAGGGTTGGAAGGAGGGTTGGTTGAGTCGTGCGCAGTAATCAGCTAGCTCCCATCTCCAAGAGGATTACACGCGGGCACAGTGAGGTGACGCTCGGCTAGGGACGGATTAAAAGCACAATGACAAACTTCAGAAAATGAATGACTCTGTGGAGGTGTCTGTCGATAAGAGTTTCAAATCCTTGAGCGAGCCTTGTGTGTGTTCGTGGGGGAGGGGGCTACAGGGTACAGCTGCATGAAGTTCAAAGATAATGACATACTTTAATTTCAAAAGGCAGGTCATCATAATAATATGATCCCTACACTCCCAAATACAGTACGTAAAAAGCACACAAATCAACCATGTGCAGTCAAACGCACAGGGTCGCAGTCAAAAGCTACAGCACAGATTGAATATCGTAATATCAAGATGGTTTTTGCAGGCTTGTGGAGAAAATAAAAATAAAAAAATGAGAATTTTTTTTTTTTGGGGTCACTCACTCAAGCAAGCAGTGGTGGGTGAAGTTACAGGCGCATGCGCAGTAATCATCTGCTGTCAAGCAGGAATGTGATTGAAACCAGAAAGACACACGTTAAAAGGAATGGTGTGGGAGAGATGTACTGCACTGTAGATAAGATAAGAAGTTGAAATACCCTGCAGGGCAGCAAATTATTCTGTGTGTGTGCGGGGGCGAGTGAGGGGAGAGCGCTGTATATGCCGAAATGTGACACTGTTACAGTACTGTACACACCTATGCGTTTCAACAATTTTCAAATGAGACATACAGTATACTGTAAATATGCAAATTTACAATGACTGCGCGCGCACACGCAGACTGTGTAGTAGGTTGAACTTCTAAGGTATTAGACTTCCAAGACAACAGCTCGCGGACGCCCCCTGAGTTTTTAGACGGCATTGCAGTATTGCAGACAGCGAGAATAAAATGCTAATATCACGAGCGCTAAAATAACGCAATTCACTCCGGGCATCTGACCGAGATTATCAGAGAGCCGCGGATACAGCCGATTTAGGCTAAAGGCGGCCGCCACTGTATATATATATATATATATATATATATATATATATATATATAATGAAAAGAAAGAAAGCGCCCGATCCTAGTGTAATATGAAAAATACACATTTAATATTCCAGTATAAAGTCCAACAAATTTAAACTCACAAACAAATGTGAAAAACAAGCATGTAATGCGTATACTCATTCGCCAACCGCCGGAAGACACTGCTCTGCTCACACGCCACTCTTTTCCTCCGTGAAGTCCCAGCTCCTCTGAGCCACCGTCCAGCAGGGGCCTCAGAGAATGCGCAACCTCTCCCGATGTAACCCGGAAGTCCACCGCTCACCACAGCAACTCCGGATGGGAGGAAATGGTAATGTGACCCCGTGGAGGAGAAGGGGCAAGTGCAGTAGTTCGCCAATGCGTAGCAGCGTATGCAATGTCCCAGCAGATGCCAAAGTGTAAATGAGTATGGTGACAGACTGTCAGTAGCTCACACTAACAATCCCAACGCGTTTCTTCACGCTAAGGTGATTTCAGGTGATCCCCTAACTGGATATATGCAACCCAGACTTTGTCCTGCATTAAGGTCCACCGAGTATGGGGAGATGTTCTGCACATATATGTCGGTGCGTAGAGGGATTTTAGTCACATACTCTCTCACTTCGGGTAGTACCCTATACCCTCTCTGAATCTCTTCCTCAGGGTGCTCTCCAGAGAGAAAAGCTGATCATTCTCATCTCGCTCGGGATAACAGCACCAGACGGCCGTACGTTGCACTCCCCCTGGTAATATGGTCGTCAGTCCGCGTTGATGATTGTAGAGATCCCCGTGATGCTCTAAGACATATACCCAGTTGCACTCCTCTCGTAGAACGGGATCTAGGAGCGAATTGGACAGCGGCAACTCGTTGGTCTCTTTCAGGTATACTCTGATTACAGCTTGTACTATATCAGTATTCGTTCCCAAGATGATCGGATACTTGCACTGGTCTTGGGGCTCTGGGCATACCATTGCGGCAACATGCATGGGGTGTTTCTTGCCGGTGTTCAGTTGGAGTATTTCCAGTTGAACCCTTACAACGCCCTCACCTTCATATGTTCTTCCAACCGCAGGGGGCAGTGTTTAAGGTGCTGGTCATAGAACTTGCGGTATATAATGGTCACTTGTGATCCGGTGTCCAGTAGGGCAGAGGCATAGATCCCTTCCAGTACAACAGGCACGATGGCCGAGGGGCCTACTTGACTGTAAGCATCCCCTGGTGTCATCACTGGGGCCGGAGTCAGGAGGAGCCTCTTCGGGTCCAGTAGAGGTTTCTGGATCAGACTCTGCAATTTTTACATGGCAGACCATTGACCGGGCTGAATTTCCTCTATCGGGAGGTTTTTCCTCGGGGGGATCCTCCCTCTCCGGACAGTCGCTGGAGAAGTGGCACTTCTTACGCAGTTATAGCAAACGACTTTGCGGCGTTCAGGGCGACCCTTGAACGTGGAAGATGGTTTCTCGGAGGTATGGCCCTTCCCGGCAGGCAACCTGGGAGTCACCTCCTCCTCCCGGTTGGAAGGTTTCTTACCCTTTGGGGTTGAGGGGACTGGGGTGTCACTCTTGATGTGTTCCTTGTTTTTTTTGGAGTCATGAAAATGTAGCTGCACCTCATGTCTTCTGATATGACGCAACAATTCCATGTAGCTGGGTGGTACAGCAGCGATCGGGGCGGCCCGCATCGCTATATCTATGAGGTGGCTAGGCAACGACCCCTTTAGTAGCTGTTTGAGTCGGTACCGGTCAACTTCGGCGACTGAAATGATATTTTTGGATAGGAGGTTCCCCAGCGACAGCTGTAGTTTGCGGACGAAGGCAGATAAATCCTCTCTTTCTTTGTGGCGAAGAGCCTTGAACTGGGCCATCAGCTCATCCTCGTCATCTTCTCGGGTATAGGACTGAGTGAGCATTTACACCAGTTCCTGTGCCGTAACTTCTCCTTCCACTTCACGATGTATCCGTACCAGTTGGGAGGCTGGGGCTCTGAAACACTCAACCAATCTCTGTCTTTTGCTGGCTTCGGAGCACGACCACTCCGCTATTACTTGGAGAGTATGTTCCCGCCATGTCTCGATCCCTTCTTCTCCTGAAGGCGTCGGCAGAATTCCAGAAAAGGCTTTTAGCTTCCGGTAGTTCTGTGTTTGAGATGAGATGGTTTTAGCTTCTACTAATTGGGAGGCTGTCATATTCAAGGAAAGACCTCCACTAAGGGGCTGACTACTAGCTCCAGTTCTGACGCTAGGCATGGGTGGGAGCCGGTCTGACCGTCTATCAGTAGTAGGCGAGGTGGGTGGGCTTCCCACCCAGCGGATGAATCCTTATAAACTGCTCAGGGTGAAGGAGACCTTAGGGGGACCTACCCTGTAAAGAGTACTGGTCACCCGGTGGGTCGTGTTTGGCCCAGTACTGGTGGACGGTTCTTCGGGATCCTGTGTGTCAGGATATATCAAGAGACAGTCCTCTGCGGAGGGCTCTGGTAGGTTTAATACATGAGGAACAGTCTCTGAGCATATGTCCAGTGCGGTGGCCAGGAGGTAGGTGGTTCCTGGCCGTCAGCATCAAGTTTATAGTCTACCACCCGGGCGGTGGTCAGCCCCGGACAATTTCTTACTTGTGTGCGCACTGTGAATACGTCCTTGTCACTTGCTACTCCCGCCACTGCAACCGCGCGCCTTGGGGATACCTGCTGCGCTAAGGCCCAGTCATTGACTTCTTTCTTTGACGGCACGGACATGATGGCGTTTAAAGCGGACAATTTGATATGGAATAGGGCACCCCAGGTAGAATCTCAGCAGCGCCTCCAAATATAATGGTATTCCCCCACCCAATCGCATATAGAGTGTGTGTGTGGGGAACCTAATGCGTTATACCTATCAGGCTTACAGGAGGCCTGAGCCTCCGCTAGTGAGAGCCTCGGGTGAATCTCTGGAACGTTCTGGTTTTCAGTGGCTCCACCTATGTAGGGTTCTAGGAATGTAGAAGGTTGCCTACACAGGACACACATATACAATAAGCACAAACACGGAGATGTATATAACCACTGTAAGGATGTGTTAGCACAACGTCTGTAAGTACATTGTATGTCGGGTTCCGCGCCGGCAAGTTGGTGCAGGGCGCCGCCATATTGTTGTGCAAGGTTGAGAGGTCACTGTGTAAAGGCAAGGTTGCGCATGCGCGATGGAAGCGCGCAAATAGCGAACCAATAAGGAGGGAATATGTGCTGAACTTTAACCTCGCGAACCTTGGAGGAGTCGGCTGCGGCTGGGAGCCAATGGACAGGCTGGATTGTTAGGGGAGGAAACAGGAAGGTGGGAGAGGAGACCACGCTAAGGGAAGGAAGGAGGAGATTGCTGGAATAGGGAGTGTGAGAGCAGGGGGTCCGTGACCCACCTGCTTAGGCCAGAGACTATCCCCAGGTCCCGAGGAGTTTCCCCACGTCACTGTAGGGCGCAACATTTGTAGGGACGGCCGTAGTGGATAGGGATTGTCCCGTTAGACATTTTCCAGCGCACGGAGTTGTGAACCGCCATCTCGGTCTGGGAGCAGACGGTGGAGCGGAGCGACAGCGAAAGGTCTGGAACAGATACGACGGACCCTTTTAGGAGAGGTGCGGTCACCGCCGTGACCGGGAGGTATTTGGTATTCATCAAGTGCACCGACACCGGTAATCAGGCGCTGATCCCGCCTTAACGCTAACTTAAGTAGACACTAGCGGTGGCTAGCGGAATGATAACAGTCTTTCCCCGGTCATAAGGACATACTCTATGAGAGCGTGGCAGGGCCACCAATATACAGGACAATATCCCTTTTGAGGTGTGGCCGAGCCACTTTATTATAGGAATGGTTATAGAGTGAACAGAAGTTATATCAATGCTAAGAGTTAAGTGTATGTTGTATTATGTAATGTTGCCACTGAGTGTCATGGATAAGAAATAGTAAAAGGTTGCTTGTTCCACAACGTATGGTATGGTATGGTTCTTGCTCAGGGCAGATCTTCTATAATGGGGATCCTGGGTAAGTGGAGGCGCTGCGCTACGTTATGAGGTGTTGTACCCCAGGCTCCCAGTCAGCGGAGGCTCAGGTCTCCTGGAGCCACAGGTGCTAGTCAGCGGGTTGCAGTCCCTTAGGTAGACGTTCAGAAAAAGGGCTACATTTGGAGGCGCTGCTGAGATCTTAGACCTGGGGTGCCCCAATTTTTTTTCAAATTTGTGCAACAAGCTTACATCATGTCTGTGCCCTCCCCGCTTGAGGTGCGCAAGTGGGCCCAGCGACACGGAATCCCCCTGAATCGTGTTTTCGCCCTGGGCCATGTTCCCGCCATTATCTCTTTAGGCACTGTGACCGACCAGGTCAGTAAACTCCCGCTCCTGGACACTGCCCAAGTGAAAGACCATTTTTACGACCGAGACCAGGCCTGGCGGGAGATTTGCCCCGAAGCACTGCCCGTATACTATTGCTGCCAGAGGCCCCGGGCGTACACTGCCCCATAGTTCAAGTGGACACCGCCGAACCGCTAGCCACATCCACCCCACAGAGAGAATACACCCCCGCATTAGGTGCTGTTGCAGGAGGTCCGGACCGCTCCCCTGCCGTGGCCTGCAACCTCGATGGCCGGCAGCCCTGAGCCTGGGCTCCTCATCCACCCCCTCCGGCCTGAGGCCCGCGCTAAATAGACTCAGCCTATCAAGACTAGACACCTACCCCTCAGTTGGAGATAGCCTACAGGGAGATGCCTCTATTCCCGCGGTGGCCGCAGCAATTCACCACTCCACTCAGTCACTCCAATACCGGAAGTTAAAGGCATTCTCGGGTGATAAACCCACGCCCCAAGGAGGAGTGGGGATAGAAGAATGGCTGGATCACACAGAACAGGTACTACCTGAGTGGACCTGCATGGACGCGGTCCTGAGACAGTGCATCATTGAGTGCCTACGACCCCCTGCGTCCCACATGGTGCACTACTACCGGGACGACCACCCAGATGCTGATGCGGCGGATCTCATCTACTGCCTGACGAAGGCTTATGGAGCCCCTATAGATACCTATGCCCTGATGGCCAAATTTCATGCTCTAGCCCAGAAAGAAGGAGAGATGGTATCCGACTTTCTCAGACGCCTGCATCTGGATTTATGGGCTATGGTGAGGAAAGGCGTGGTGCCAAGGGTGGAGGCCGATGGACTGCGCACCACCCAACTGTTGAGGGGACTCCTACCCCTGCATCCCGTGTCCGTATGTGTCAGTGGCTGTCTAACGCCCGGACAAGCCTTGTTGTTCCATGACCTAATGGACCGTGTCCAAGCGCACGAAACGGTGCTATTGGGGCATGACCTAACCCTAGGGAAAAAGGCCCCGCAAGGAAGCAAAGATGTCAAGAAATCGGAACCGAAAGCCGATGTGCTCGAGCCTGGGGACCCTGACCCAGATGACGCAGGAGCACCGGTGGCGGCCCGATCTCGCCCTACGACGGGGCGGAGCTCACCGCCCGGGAGAAGCGAGAACTACCTCAGCCAGATCCAGTGCTATGCGTGTGGAAAGATGGGACACCTTCGAGCCCGTTGTCCCTCTCTACGGAAAACGGCGTCCCGGCCGGCTCAATCGATGCCGTGCACCCCCCAGGGGGGCGGCGCCGAACCACAGCCCTCCCCGAGCAACCGAATTGGACCCGCCGCCATTATTCGGGTAGTCATTGAGGGCATCTACGCGGCAGCATTGTTGGACACAGGATCCCAAGTGACCATAGTGTATAGGCCCTTCTATGACCAACATTTACATCGGTTGCCGTTACTATCTGCTGATGCCTTACGGCTAAGGGGGTTGAGTCACGAGGATTACCCCATCGATGGAGTAGTAAAGGTGCAGTTGGACATTCCACAACTGAACACTGGCAAGCATCATCCCATGGAAGTGGAGGCCCTAGTGTGCCCCGAGCCTCAAGATCACCCCAGCGCTCCGATCATCTTGGGGACTAACACTGACATTGTGCGTGCGGTGTTCCGCATGTATTTGCAAGAAGCGGGCGAAGCTCCGCTGCTAGCCCTGGCTGCGTGTCCAGTACTACAAGAGGTCTGCGGTAAAATCGCGACTGAAGAGGAGCATGGGATGCTCTATAGTCAAGAGTGGGGATTGACTCAAATTCCCCCTGGAGAAGGAAGGATGATCGTCGCTGCCTGCCACTACCTGGATCGACGCCCGGAGGATCAGTTCTTCTCCTTAGAAAGCGTGGCCCAAGACGAACAATGGCTAGGCTATGTGGTGTTGGCCTCCGTGAAGAAGTGGCCCGGGAAGATTCCGGATCGAACCTGGGTGTATGTGCAGAATATCTCTCCATATCCCATGAGTATTGATCAACGCCAGCTGCTGGGTAGGATATACCCCGTAACACCCGAAGAGAAGGTCCTGAAAGGACGGTCAACGGACACTACACCCACTCATGACTCCCCGTTGGAATTTGACTTCGGAGATTCTCCGCTTCCGGAAGAATGGAGGAGGAGACTGCAGGCCCAGCTACAAGAACGGCGAAGCGTATTCTCCACTAGTGATATGGATGTGGGGTGCAGTCGCAGTGCCCGTCATACCATCCGAATGAACGACGCTACCACTTCGGGGAACGCTCCCGTCGACTCGCCCCTCGGGACGTGGAAGAGGTGAGAAGATTACTCGCCGAAATGGAGGGGACTGGAATCGTGCAGGGATCCCGTAGCCCTTACGCCTCACCCATCGTGGTAGTCCGCAAGAAGAACGGAACGGTCCGCCTCTGTGTGGATTACAGAACCCTGAACAACCGCACGGTTCCCGATCAGTATACGCTGCCCCGAATCGAGGACCTCCTGAACACCTTGACGGGGAGTAAATGGTTCAGTGTGCTCGATCTAAGGTCAGGGTACTACCAAGTGCCAATGGGCCAGGAAGACCAAGAGAAGACGGCCTTCATCTGTCCGTTAGGGTTCTACCAGTTTACCCGCATGCCGCAAGGGATCTGCGGGGCTCCTGCCACCTTCCAGAGGCTAATGGAAAAGACCCTGGAGGACCTAAACCCGCAAGAATGCTTGGTGTACTTGGACGACATTATAGTGTTCGGAAGAACCCTAGAGGAACACGCGGAACGGTTGATGAAAGTGCTGGATCGACTTCAGGAGGAGGGCCTCAAACTGTCCTTGGACAAATGCAAGTTTTGCCGATCCTCCGTGATGTACGTGGGCCACATTGTGTCGGCTGAAGGAGTGTCCACCGATCCAGGGAAGATAGAGGCTGTGGTGAATTGGCCCAGGCCCGGTAATGTCCAAGAACTGCGTTCTTTTTTGGGATTTTGTGGTTATTACCGGCGTTTCGTGGGATGCTACTCCAGTAAAGCCAAGCTCCTGAACAATCTCCTAAGAATTTACCCAGGAAATAGAGAGCCAAAAGGAATCACGGCACAAACACCTTTTGGGGAAAAATTGACCCCTGGATGCGAACAGGCGTTCCTGAATTTAAAGGCCAGTCTCACCCAAGCCCCAGTACTGGCGTATGCTGATCCTGAACGTGAATATGTCTTACATGTGGACGCCAGTCTTAGTGGGCTAGGGGCAGTACTGCATCAGAAATATGACACCGGGCTTCGCCCCGTGGCGTACGCGAGCCGAAGCTTGACTCCCAGTGAACAGAATTACCTGGTCCACAAACTGGAGTTTTTGGCACTAAAATGGGCAGTGGTGGACAAATTACACGACTACTTGTATGGAGTACAGTTTGAAGTACATACGGATAATAACCCCATGACCTACATAAACACCTCCGCCAAGTTAGACGCCACGGGACACCGTTGGCTAGCAGCCCTGGCCAACTATAGTTTCAACCTCAAGTATAAACCCGGGCCCACCAACGTGGGGGCCGATGCTCTGTCACGCCGACCGGGTCTCAAATCCACCCCGGATGAGGAAGTATGGGAGGAAATCCCGGGCCCTGGGATTCGTGCCCTATGCTCCATAGCAGCAGTAGTTAACGATCAGGTGGCGTTCTCGGAGCTAAGAGTCACTGATTCCCTGGGATGCCACTCCCGAGCCATCCCCCGGGCCTATCAGAGTCGAGAAGGAATGAATATTACTGAGGATAAAATCATTTCTTGGAAAGACTTAGTGCATCACCAGATACAAGATCCAGTGGTGGAACTGGCTCGTCAAGCTGTGCAACAAGAAAATCCCTCTATACTCAAACAAGCCCCCAAGGAATTAGTGAAGCTATTGTTGAATGAATTCGGGAAGTTCGAATTGGACAATTGCTTATTGTACCGGGTAATTCCATACCATAATCATCCTGACCGGCGCCAACTGTTCTTGCCGGAGCGTCTAAGGAACATGGTTCTCCGGGCCCTTCACGATGATCATGGTCATCTGGGCATGACAAAACCTTCGGACTACTGCAGGATCGATTCTATTGGCCGAGGATGAGAGAGTCTGTGGAACGACATTGTCGGAGGTGTAACCGCTGTCTACAGAGGAAAACACTTCCCACCAGGGCGGCCCCCATGGCTCATCTGAAAAGCTCTGGCTCTATGGATTTGGTGTGTATGGACTTTCTATGTATTGAGCCCGACAACCGGGGCATCGGCAACGTACTAGTGATTACAGACCATTACACAAGGTACGCACAAGCGTTCCCTACTAAAGATCAAAAGGCAGTGACTGTGGCCAGAGTCTTGTGGGAGAGATACTTTATTCATTATGGACTACCGAATCGCCTCCACTCTGATCAAGGCCGAGATTTTGAGAGTACTCTCATTAAGGAACTATTAAAGCTACTAAATATTGCTAAGTCACAAACCACCCCGTACCACCCAGAAGGGGATGCTATGCCCGAACGGTTCAACCGCACCCTGCTGGATATGTTGGGGACCCTAACAGGCCTCCAGAAAATGGAATGGAGTAAACATGTGGAGACATTGGTACACGCTTATAATTGTACCCGACATTAGTCCACTGGGTACACCCCGTACTTCCTGATGTTCGGGAGAGAAGCCCGATTACCGGTAGATGTGAGGCTGCGGATATCTACCGATGGGGTATCCAATAGAACGCACTTCCGTTATGTGCAGCGGTTACGGGATAGTCTGCAGCAGGCCAATAAGTTGGCTGAGAGAGCGACAGCGCAACTGAATGCGGGTAATAAAAGGCGCTACGACCACAAAGTGCGTCACAAGGAAATTCGCCCAGGGGATGCTGTTCTCCTACGCAACCTAGGCATCCCAGGAAAGCATAAACTAGCCGACCGCTGGAGAGAAGGGGTGTATGAGGTAGAGTCACAGATGCCTGGCCTCCCAGTATACCGGATCAAGGAATCCGAAGGCCGTGTAAAAGTGTGGCATAGGAATCACCTACTCCCCATACCTCAAGTAGGGGACAACGAACTGGAGGTACCCACTGTATCAATGGATGGAGAAATTGAAAACCCAGAGAATGGCCTAGAGACTGTAATACATGCCACCTCTGAGAATCTGATGGAAGGAACCTCTCAAAGGGGCCTTCCGGCCGCGGGGGCATCTCCCGAAGGAGCTATGGGTAAAGAGCCCCTTGGCCCAACAACTGATCCTCTGCCTCCAATGAGTCAGCCATTAGACCCGCAGAACCCGTGTTTTGCACCACAGAGAGACTTTACAAATCCCGGAAACCCCTCAAGGGTAGAAATGGAAACGCCAGTTGAGACTGGCTACTCCTCAGAGGAAGCTGATGAAAAACAACCTCGACGAAGCCAAAGAGCCAGTCAGCCTCCAATGAGAATGGCTTACGATCAATTCGGGGCACCCCATTATGAGGCTCAGCAGTGGGCTCGGCATAGAATGCATTCAGTGGTGGTACTGTTCAATGAAATGTGTAACCTAATTTAAGATAGAGGGGATGTATGGTACAATGTTCTGTTTATATGTATGTAGCGTAGCCAAGCGGGGACGTTGGATTCTGTAAGGATGTGTTAGCACAACGTCTATAAGTACATTGTATGTCGGGTTCCGCGCCGGCAAGTTGGTGCAGGGCGCCGCCATATTGTTGTGCAAGGTTGAGAGGTCACTGTGTCAAGGCAAGGTTGCGCATGCGCGATGGAAGCGCGCGAATAGCGAACCAATAAGGAGGGACTATGTGCTGAACTTTAACCTCGCGAACCTTGGAGGAGTCGGCTGCGGCTGGGAGCCAATGGACAGGCTGGATTGTTAGGGGAGGAAACAGGAAGGTGGGAGAGGAGACCACGCTAAGGGAAGGAAGGAGGAGATTGCCGGAATAGGGAGTGTGAGAGCAGGGGTCCGTGACCCACCTGCTTAGGCCAGAGACTATCCCCAGGTCCCGAGGAGTTTCCCCACGTCACTGTAGGGTGCAGCATTTGTAGGGACGGCCGTAGTGGATAGGGATTGTCCCGTTAGACATTTTCCAGCGCACGGAGTTGTGAACCGCCATCTCGGTCTGGGAGCAGATGGTGGAGCGGAGCGACAGCGAAAGGTCTGGAACAGATACGACGGACCCTTTTAGGAGAGGTGCGGTCACCGCCGTGACCGGGAGGTATTTGGTATACATCAAGTGCACCGACACCGGTAATCAGGCGCTGATCCCGCCTTAACGCTAACTTAAGTAGACACTAGCGGTGGCTAGCGGAATGATAACAGTCTTTCCCCGGTCATAAGGACATACTCTATGAGAGAGTGGCATGTACAGGACAATATCCCTTTTGAGGTGTGGCCGAGCCACTTTATTATAGGAATGGTTATAGAGTGAACAGAAGTTATATCAATGCTAAGAGTTAAGTGTATGTTGTATTATGTAATGTTGCCACTGAGTGTCATGGATAAGAAATAGTAAAAGGTTGCTTGTTCCACAACGTATGGTATGGTATGGTTCTTGCTCAGGGCAGATCTTCTATAATGTGGATCCTGGGTAAGTGGAGGCGCTGCGCTACATTATGAGGTGTTGTACCCCAGGCTCCCAGTCAGCGGAGGCTCAGGTCTCCTGGAGCCACAGGTGCTAGTCAGAGGGTAGTAGTCCCTTAGGTAGACGTTCAGAAAAAGGGCTACACCACTTTACTGTAAATGCAGAATAATCACACACTTTACTGTAACCACTATGTACTTTATAATAATACTTCCCCTAGGGGATAACTCTACAACATATTACGCAGTCCAAAGTGTCTTTCACTCCACTAGGAGTGTACCTTACACCCACCACCATGTACCCCCACACCGTGTCCACAGTTAACCCTTTTTCCCCGTGGTCAGCGCTGCCACTATGTGAGAGTACAGATATATATATTTAGGTGATTCGTTGGTACACTTATAAAGGTACCTGCCGAGTGCTCCTGCACTCGGGCCTGCAAGCAACTTCGAAAAGGATCTGCCGCGTGGTGATCCCATCTGTGATCTGGTCCTTCCTAGCACGAGGGTCCGCCAGGGATGATCCCACCCAGGAGATAGTCTCTGTCTCTTTGGGCATAGGCTTGAGCCCAAGTCTCTTCTCGGGGAGTGCAGCGTCCGCTGAATCCCTAACCATCACTGATACTAAGGTGACAGGGTCCCTAACCTAGGGCCTGTCCCTGTTGCACCATAAGCTGGCTCAGGACCTGACTGGGGCCTAAGGGGCTGCTGGCCTAATGCAGTGGGTCACAGACCCCTGCACTCACCTCCTTCCCCTAGCTCATCTTGGTTCTGACTAACGTGCTCCTCCAGCGCGCGAAACATATCTAATCTCCTCTGCAGGGAGATGTTACAGCCCTATTTGCTCCCTGGTGTCACTTGGGGTCCCTTAAGGCTCATGGGATCTGTAGTCCCTGCTTAGAGCACTCCTCTGGTTGGCCCATGTTTGCGCGCTTGTCCTGCGCATACGTGAACTTTCCTTCCGGTCACCACGCTGAAATCCCCACTGTGCATGCGTGCGCAATGCAATATGGCGGCACCCCGCACCGGGAACCGCCGGGAGCCCTAACGACGCACCCGCGGCCCTAACAACCGGCCGCACGCGTCCCCGGCAACCTCCGCACCAGCTCCTATCCACCCCCCACTCCTGCAACTGCCTTCGGGTCCGCCATGGGGCTCGGCGGCACCCGCAATCGCCAGCCAGATGAGGGGGTGGGGCGACAGACAGAGGGGGACCTGGCTACATATATATAATAAGCAGGGGAGAGAAATGCAGCTCTTCATACACACAAAAATTAAGAGCACACACTCACAGTGCGTATATAGAGTAAATAATAACAATTTAATAAAACAATGGACAACATATATCTGCTAGCAATATAAAATCAGTACAATAAAATGAACAGATAAAAACTTGAACCAGTGGCAGCTGTTTTCTCTGATTGAGATGTGATAGAGCCTTGAGGGTTAATAAGTCTCTGAAATATTGATTCTATTCATGAATAGATAGATTTCAGCAATCAATCAGATGATGTATATGATACAGAGTTCTATGAGACCCCTCTACGTTTGATAGAGTAGCTGTATAACCCCTCCAGCAACTTAAGGGTTAATGCAAGCATCCTTTGATATAATAGGCTCAGCTTCCACCAGGGGAATCCCAATAGAGCTGGTCCGGGATCAGCGCTGATAGCGCCCCCGTCAGCTGGGACCTCCGTGAGCCGCAGGAAATGGTCTTGCAGACCTGATGTATGTATGGGAAAAAATCTGCTTGCCCCATAAGTAAACACCAGAGTACGTACCTGGTCAATCGTTGAGCGGCACCGGATTCTACATACTGCCGGACACTAGCGGTGCCGCTCAACGATTGATCAGGTACTCCGGTATATACTTTTGGGGCAAGCAGACTTTTTATGTTGCCGGAGGGGTTATACAGTTACTCTGTCAGACGAAGAGTGGTCTCATAGGACTCTGTATAATATACATCATCTGATTGATTGCTGACATCTATTCACGAATAGAAACAATATTTCAGAGACTTATTAACCCTCAAAGCTCTATCACATCTCAATCAGAGAAAACAGCTTCCACTGATTCAACTTTTTATTTGTTTATTTTATTGTACTGATTTTATATTGCTAGCAGATATATGTTGTCCATTTTTTATTAAATTGTTATTATTTACTCTATATACGCACTGTGAGTGTGCGCTCTTCATTTTTTTGTGTATTTATAAATACAGTATGTGTGTGTGTGAACACATTTCAGGAGCTCTTATTAAACTGTATATTGTAGATAAATCATGTGTCAGAACACAATAAAGCCACAAGGTTGGTTGGGGGAGAGGGGACAAGCTTTGTGTAGGTACAGTCAATTCTTACCAAGTTGCTGTGCACAGCAGTGTGTTAATTTGCAGGCTGGATGGGAGGTGTTTTTCCACGTAGATAAAAGACAGATTTCTGTTCGCATTAACCACTTCACTGCCGGATAGTTCTGCACTGATCTCTAGTATTTTAATTTTTGGAGCTGTCAATAACATAACTGGTTTCCAGTGATTGGGTTTAATACAAATCTCATCCCCTCATGAAGCCGCTGCCGTTGTAAATCTCTCTGGGGTTGCTCCATTTCCTGCCACCCTCTCCAATTTCCCCCTCTGTCCTTCTCTCCGACATTTGAAATTTCTCTGGATTCACCTCATTTGTCTCTCAGTCTCTCCTTCTGCCTCACTAGTCACAGTTTACTAAGCCTCTGCTTGCCATCTATCTCCAGAATCAGAGACTACTTCCCTCCCAAAAGATTCTCTGGCATTAAATAAATATATACATATATGTAATGTATTACATTATTCCTCCAGATAACACACCATATTCTAATATACAGTAGCTCAGAATATCACACAGTTTCCATAGGATTCATTGGCAGTGTTGATGTAGAATATCACAATACATCCCACCATACAGAACCAGAGGGAACAATTAAGCCTAATTCTACATACAGGTAAATATATGTATAAAGGTTCTGTTTGGATAAAGAGGGAAGAACATGGTATATGATGCCTATTATTGTATATACAATTGAACAAGGGTTCAATTGTATATACAGCAACCCACTATCACCAATCCCATCTCCAGGCATTGTGTCCTGATTCTATTGGCTTTAGTTTGGAACCTTCAGCTAGTTATAGAAGCTGATGACACTGTATGTATTCATTCTAATAACATACTTAACATACATAAATCAAATCATAACATATATTACGCCTGATTCATGTATCTATCTGGAAGAATTAATGACTCCTATTTAACAAACATAAATGCTTCTATACAGCCATCACAAATTCTATCCGAGTTCATTATTTTATATCAGTGTTTCTTTCTTTTCTTCAGTTTTTGCTGAATGAGCCAGCTATGGTGTACTGTTGTATTACTGGCCATGGATAGCCTTTCATGGCTGTGGGGATTCTGAGCTTCTCCCGACTACACAATCTTCTCTTAATACTATATCAGATGATCCTTGTTTGTGCAGCTCAGGTTGATTCTAAACCTAACCTGTCTTGTTCTATGCTGGGAGCCAAATAAAAGGAGCTGGAAATCGTCTAATTTACGGTTCCTTTCAAAATGTGGAAAAGGTCCAAGATGGGACTGAAACGTTGATCTTTTGGAAATAAATGTATCACATTTGAACACAAGTCCACTGGAGTGTGATCTGTATGCTACTACGTAACTCTTGATTGATGTGTACCTGCGGCAGGATTTGTGGGCACTCTTTTTTTTTTCTTCTAATACAAATAAAAGGGACTCCAGTGCAGGCCATGTGGTAATGGCCTCTCCATGACTGAACAGGGCCCTCTCTGGTTCGCTTGGCATAGACATCTTCAAATAGGAAAGAAGGTACTGCACCGACACACTTTATTCGAGCAAATACCCAGTATGTACCTGGCAGATACCTGGAATGCGCCGCTCCTCACCTCTGACAAGCCCCGTTGCGTTTGCCTTCCCAGCCTGGGTTCATGCCTGGCTGACGGGCGGCTGATCTGTTAAATGATAATGATTAGGATTTAATAAGCTGCAATGCTTCGCGTGTCTACCAGATGGCATAAATTCATGAATTGTAATGCAGTATATATATATATACTGTGCAGTATTGCAGCCAGCGGGAATAAAATGCTTCAATCCCTGCCTGGAAAATACCTCAATGCACTATGGCAGAAAACAGTCACAAACCTCAATACACCCGGGTATACCCGAATTCGTGGGACTAGCCGAGCTCGAATAAAGTGTGTCGCCAGTGTATGGGTATGGGTCAGTAAGTCGTACCAACATCTCCAGTATTAAAGGGGATAGCAATGGGAATGCTAAAACCTGTACATTATTTGCTGTATGGGAAGTAGCAACCCCAGTCCAGGCTTTCAGTCTGCTTCGCTGCAGCAGGCTTATTAATATCAGCTGAGCTTTGCCTGTATATATCAGACATTTCCCAGGAGAGGCGCCTGTTACGGTAGGGGTAGTCAGCCTCACATAATAAAAGTGAAGCTTGACTGGCTACCCCAATACCATGAGTAATGGCCGCCTCTATGGGGCTCATTTGGCCGGTATGTAATGTTTTGTGTAACCCCTTCCTGAAAAGAATAATCACTGTGTGATGTCTGGAAGGGGGAAACTGTATGTTTTGGAGAACAGGGATTGTATATGTTTAAAAGCACTTTATTCCATGTTAGTGTATTCCCCCACACAGTTTGCAAGCCAGGAAAATGCCTGTGCTGTCTGTGGCATTTCTTTGTGTGCTGCGCAAGTAATTCATTCAGCGGTGCTGCATGTGGAGAAATGCCGGGTCGTGGCAGAGGCTGGGACAGCTGGAGGATCGGGACAATGGCGAGCAGGGAAGGGCTAAGATGCAGGCTCGGGGAACTGGATCTCGGCAGAGCAGAGCCATTGTTCCCTGTAGACACTGCGGCGCCCATCTTCAAGGGGAGTATGGGGCTGGCCAAGGGAACCGTTGCTGTGACTCAGCCTCATCGGCACAATTCCCGTTGACCAGTTCAAATCTCCCGCTCACGGCATCCCACTCCCCTGTGGGCGGTCAAGGGTGCTTAAGACGGCCCCTCCTCTGATTGGTGCAGCTGGGTGAGTCCTTGTCCGCTGATTGGCTGCAGCCTCACGATCCGCTTCCTGATTGGTCGGCGGCCCCTGCACCATGCTTAGTATAGGAACCGAGGGCTATGTAAGGAGTGCGGCCAATCAGGGAACCAGAACAGTTTTGGAAGTTTTTCGCAGACACGGCTGGCAGGCTTTTCAAAAGTGCTCTGTGTGAATAAGCACTGGGCTTGACAGAGATGCGCCGGAGAAGCAGAAAAAGAAGCCGTTCAGGACAAGTCTTCCGAAGCAGGTTCCTACACCTAGTTGAAGCTAGTTTCTGGCCCCCATGCCCCCAGATGGTGAGTGTTTCACTGTGTTTATGTATTTTGTGTGTTTGCTGGCTTGCCAGAATAAACTTTAGTTTATTCAATTATTGTGTCCTGTCTGGCGATAGTGATCCTGGTGGTTTCATTGTTAAAAGTTCTGGTCCCCCTGTGACAGCGCCAACATAATTTTCAGGACCAGGACAAACGAAGAATAGGGCCCCTGCAAATGTGATTACATAATTACATTTGGTCTACTTTGCCCCTCATGACTCTCTTTCCCCCCCTAGTGTCTTTATGTTATTCCATCTTGTCCCCTTCTCTCATATTTCTCTGTGTTCCCTCTTCAGGTCTTTCTCTCCTTACCCTCAGCATGTCCCTCTCCTCTCCCCACCTCAGGATGTCTTTCGCTCTCCTCTCTCCCCACCCCAGCATGTTCCTCTCCCCCCCCACCTCAGCATGTCTTTCGCTCGCGCCTCTCTCCTGCCCCAGCATGTCTCTTTCCTCTACCCCCAGCATCTCTTTCATTATTTTGCTTCTTTAAATGTCTTTTTCATCTTTCATTCCCCTAATGCAGGGGTTCTCAAGTTCTAGGATTGCCAGGTGTCCAGTATTGAACCAAACTGTCCTCAATTTGAAAACTCTGTCCTGTAAAAATTAGAGGTAAAACTGGACATGTATTTTTCTAGTATTAAGACTGGCTTGAGGGGGAGAGGGAGGGGCGATCAAAGCAAGTTCCTGAAGCCATTCATTGGGGAAATACGTAGGAGGAGGAGCCAAGGGTGTGCGCTCTCATTTGGTATAGTGGATTGGAACTACCAGCACTGTAACGTGCGTCTGTGAGGGCGGCACTTGTCATCGGCTTGTTCGTCTGCTAATCTGATACCACTACTGCGGAGGAGGATCGCACAGCCCTGAGACAGCTGGGAACGGTCATCGCGTCACATCTGGAAGTGACGTCACACCCGGAAACCCGGTGGGCTGTGCAGAGTCAGCTTTCACCATCGTGACCGGAGTTGTTGATTTGGGAGAACCATCGGGCCCCCACGAGCCATCGGCGGAGGTTGGGTGAACACACTGAGCATTGGCTCAACCCACGGGCACCCCTCAACATCATATCCCCCTACGTTTTACGTATCCTTCTGGGGACACTTCTCTGGTCACAAGACTTTGATCTTAAGCCAGGAGTTTTCTTGGTGTTATCCCTCTGACATTCATTTAGCAGGAACTTGCTTTGATCGCCTCTCAGTAATGCACCCACTTCCACTTGTTTTTTATCATTATTTTTTTATTTTATTTTGACAATTGTTGTTATTGTTTGTGATTATATTGACACAATTTATTATAAAGGTGTTTTCTTACCAGTACCCTTTTGACTGCGCTTCCATATTTTTTTCTTTTATTAGGAGGTGATAGCAGCCTGGGGGGGTGGGGCCACAGAGAAAAGGAAACAGCATTGAGTGGTGAGAGGTGTGTGTGTCTCTAGAGCACGTCACATCTTTCACAATTGTGTCCAGTAGTTTTGGAGAAGCAACATGGCAACCCTATTCTCGACTGCAGTCCTCAAGACCCCCCGAACAGGTTAAGTTTTAAGGATATCCTGGCTTACAGAACACATGGCTCAATCACTGGCTCAGTCGAAGACTGCGCCACCTGTTCTGAAGCATTTTCCCTTTTATGTAACTCTATTCAACCTTCAAGTTTCTCTTTCACTCCTCTCCCCCAACATGTTTCTCTCTCCTCGCTGTGTCTCTCTTTCTCCCCACCATCCCCACCGACATGTCTTCCCCCACCCCGGTATGTCTTCACCCCCCTCCCACATGTATTTTTGCCCCCACTCCACACATTCTTTTCTCCTCCCCCCAGCATTTCTTTCTCCCCCCCAGCATTTCTTTCTCCGCCCCAGCATGTCTTTCTTCCCCTCCCTAGCATGTCTTTCTCAACCCCCAGCATGTCTTTCTCATCCCCAGCATGTTTTTCTCCCCCTCCCAGCATCTCTTTCTCCCCCCCTGCATGTCTTTCTTCTCCTCCCCAGCATGTCTTTCTCCCCCCAGCATTTCTCAACCCCAGCATGTCTTTCTCCCCACGCCCATCCAACAGAATGTATTTTTCTCTTCCCACCCATCATGTGTTTCTCTCCCATAGCATTTGTTTGATCTATACTCTCCATCATATATCTCTCCATCCCTCCCCAGTCTGTCTCTCCCCCTCCCCTATGCTGTCTATCTCCCCACCCTCATCCTGTCTCGCTCCGCTCCCATCATGTCTATCTCCCTTTCCCATCCTGTCTCTCAGCCCTCCCCATCCTATCTCTCTCTCCCCTTCTTGTCTCTCTCCACTCCCTCATCCTGTCTCTCTCCCCTCCCCACCCTGTATCATCCATCCCCCATACTATATGTCTCCCCTCCCCCAACCTGTCTCTCTTCCCTCCGCATACTGTCTCTCTCCCCTCCCCCATCCTGTATTTCTCCCCTCCCCACCAGCCTGTCACTCTCCCCTCCCCATCCTGTCTCTCTCCCATCCCCCCATCCTGTCTCTCTCCCCCCATACTGTCTTTCTCCCCTCCCCCCATCAAGAATCTGTCCGCTCCCCCACATCCTGTCTCTCCCCTCTCCCCATAATATATATCTCCATCCTATCTCTCCCTCCATTCTATCTCTTCTCCATCATCTCTCTTTCCCCTCCCCCATACTGTCTCTCTCCCCTCCCTTCAACCTCTTTCTCCCCTCCCCTC
Organism: Ascaphus truei; assembly: GCF_040206685.1. NCBI lineage: Eukaryota > Metazoa > Chordata > Amphibia > Anura > Ascaphidae > Ascaphus > Ascaphus truei. The sequence continues at coordinate 173,046,273 of NC_134487.1, read as the reverse complement.
CATCCTGTCTCTCTCACCATCCTATCTCTCTCACCCCCACCCTGTCTCTCTTCCCATCCTGTATTTCTCCCCTCCCCCACCGTCTCTCTCCCCCCAATCCTGTCTCTCCCTACCCACCCATCCTATCTCTCTTCCCCCATCCTCTCTCTTCCACCATACTGTCTCTCTCCCCTCCCCATCCTCTCTTTATACCCTTCCCATCCTGTCTCTCTCCCCTCCCCCATCCTCGTCCTATCTCCTCCCCTCCTCATCCTATCTCTCTACCATCCCCTCCATCCTATCTCTCTCCCCCCATTTCTCTCTCTCCCCCCCTGTCTTTCTCCCCTCCCCCATCAAGTATCTCTCCCTTCTCCCTATCCTGTCTCTCCCCTCCACACATAATATATCTCACCAGTCCCCCATCCCCTCTCCCTTCCCCCATCCTATCTCTCTCCCCCCGATTATATCTCTCCCTCTCTCATTGTAACACGTAGCTCACCACAAACCAGACGCAACTGCGAGGCTGAGGTAGGGAACTGTAGAAACGCCAACCTACAACCGCGAGGACGCATCAAGATTGTAGAATGGTCTTGCAAGCCGGGTCAGGAGTATAGAAGGTAGAGTTGTCGTTATACTTGCCGGGTCTGGATTGGAGAGTAGCGGATCGTTGGGGTACTTTGCCAAGGTCAGGATTGGAGTGTGGAGAATAGTCGTTGAGGATAGCCGAGGTCATGAGTAGAGAGTTCAGAATGGTCGTACGTAAGCCGGGTCAGGAGAGGAGAGATGTGGAGTCCAGATATGAAGCAGGGGTCAGGCAGCAGCAGGAACAAGCCAGGAAGCATCAAGGTACAAGGCAGGACTGCAGCAAGGTACAAGGAAGGATTGCAGCATGGCACAGTGTCACATAAGGTTATGCTCAGCGATGAGTGTCTGGGCTGAGCAGATATATAAAGGAGCTTGCCTCCAATGGGAAATGGGGCAGAACAAGAAGGGACAAAGGGATAGGCAGCTGGGTCGCGCAGGTGCGCCCTATTGTGCAGCCCGATCAGGTCTGGGGTGGAGCTTCGTCCCGAGCGCGTCACCGATGTCAGGAGGCGGTGACCCGATCACGTGCCACTCACGCACCGCGCATGTCCGTCACAAGAATTGGAACGGAGTGTGAAGGCGGGTCCAGGAGAAGCCTGTGCCACACGCATCACTGGCATCAGGATGTGACCACTCGATGGCGCACCACTCGCGCACCGCGCATGTCCGTCTTTGGAGTGGGGACGGAGACTGGGGATTGATCCGGAGAGGTGGAATGATCGCGCGTCAACCGCACGTGCAGTGGAAACGCCGTGGGATCGCAACTCCCAACCACCAGATGTGACAGGTTAGGGAGGTGAGTTCCGGCCATCAGGATGGTGTATCCTCACAGTACCCTCCCCCCCTCTCTAGGAGCGACCACTGGGTGACTCCAAGATGGTTTATCCAGAAATTTGAGATGGAAGAGGCAAACCAGCCTGTTAGCGTGAACCCGTGGCTTGGGATCCATGATCTTTCTTCTGAATCAAAACCCTTCCAGTGTACCAGATAAAGTAGGGAGCCTCTAGAGAACTTGGAGTCCAGAATGGATTGTATCTCGTACTCGGGTTGGCCTTGCACCGTATGAGAAGGAGTAGGAGAAACTGGAACCGAATGTACATTCTGGACAACTGGTTTGAGCAAGGATACATGAAATATGGATGGAATCCTCATTGAAGAAGGCAATGAGAGTCGGTATCCGACCGGATTGATCCTTTGTGTGATAGGAAATGGACCGAGATATCTGGGTGTGAATTTCATGAATGAACTTGATGTTTCTGGATGACAGCCAGACCTTGTTGCCGATTTTGAATTCCTGAGCAGGTCTGCGGTGGCGATCTGCCTGGGTCTTCTTCCTATTGGTGGCTGTCCTGATGTTTACCTGGACCTTTTCCAGAGATTTTGCAGTTCTTTAATCCTGTCATCTGCTGATGAGGGAGAAGAGAGAGGAAGAGTAGACGGGTGGAACTGGTAGTTCACGAAACCAGGGTTGATCCGCTCTGTGCGTTGTTATGGACAAACTCTGCCCAGGGCAAGAGCTCGGACCAGTCGTCTTGGGAATTGGACACATAACATTGTATGTTTTGTTCTAGGGACTGATTTGTTCTCTCAGTCTGACCATTTGTTTGTGGGTGATACCCAGAGGAAAAATGAAGAGAAATGCCCATTTGTAGGCAAAAGGAGCGCCAGAAGCGAGACTCAAACTGAGAACCTCTATCCGATACAATGACCAGTGGTACTCCGTGAAGACGGAAGATTTCTGTGATGAATATATCAGCCAATTTAGAAGAGTTGGGAAGGCCCTTGAGAGGTATAAAGTGGGATTGTTTTGAGAATCGATCCACCACCACGAGGATAATGTTCATGCCCCTGGATACGGGTAAATCAACAATGAAATCCATGAACAAGTGTGTAGATGGCCAGTCGCGACAGGTAAGGGCTGAAGAAGTCCCGAAGGGAGATTCCTAGGAGTTTTAGTCCTGGCACAAGTTGGGCACGTGGCTACAATGTCCTTGACATCTTTCTGTATCTCGGGCCACCAGAATGTTCTGGAGATGAGATCTAAAGTTCTCCTGGTCCCTGCGTGACCTGTAGATTTGGAGGAGTGACTCCATTGGAGAATGTTTTTGGGGTGCAGGGGAGAAGTGTAAATGCAACCCTCAGGAATTGTAGGATCGGCAGGGATGTGGTCCTGTTGCCACACGATATATTTAAGGACGTTGAAGGTGGTTGCAGAAAGGATACATTTGGAAGGAAGGATGGGTTTTTGTTGGTCCTCAGATTTGTCATCAGAGAAAATTGATGAGAAATGGCGCCAGCTTTGACATTCTTGGTTCCAGGAAGATGGGAGATTATAAAGTTGAATCTTGAGAAAAAAGGGCTCCTTCAACGCATAACAGATTTGTGTGGTCCGTCAGGATTGTTATGGGATCCTCAGTACCTTCCAGAAGGTTTCCATTCTTCGAGTGCTAGTTTAATGGCCAGGAGTTCACAATTCCCTATATCATAAATGCATTCACCGGAAGAATTTTTTTGGAAAAAAATGCACAAGGGTGCAACCTGGACTGAGGAGTCTTCCTCTGAGATAGAAAAGCGCCAACACCGACATCAGATGCGTCGACCTCGAGGGTAAATGGAAGCTTTGGATCGGGATGAATAAGAATAAGTGTGGACACCAACGCTTTTTTAAGGCGAGAAAAAGACTGAATGGCCGTGGGAGACCAAGATGTGGGATCTGCTCCTTCATAATTAATGCTGTAAGAGGGACTTCAAGGGAAGAAAAGTTTTGAATAAATCTGCGATAATTGTTGGAAAATCCTAGAAACCGTTGAATGGCTTTGAGAGTGGTGGGTTGAGTCCAATCCTGTACCGCTTTGACATTAGAAGGGTCCATGGTAAGACCAGTATTGGAGATAATATATCCTAGAAAACCGGTAGATGCTTGATGGAATTGGCACTTTTCGAGTTTGGCAAAGAGTCGATTTTCCCGTAGGCGAAGGAGTACTTGTTTAACGTGAGGTACATGTTCCTGTTTGGATTTAGAAAAATCAGAATGTCATCCAAATGGATCATCACGAAAAAGAATTGAGAAGATCCCGAAAAATTTAGTTGACAAAATCTTGAAAATTAGCTGGGGCATTACACAGAACAAACGGCATGACCAAGTACTCATAATATCCATCTCTGGTATTGAATGCAATTTTCCATTCGTCGCCTTGACAAATTCTGATGAGATTATAGGCCCCACGTATGTCTAATTTGGAGAAAATGTTAGCGCCTTGTAGGCGGTCGAAGAGTTCTGATATGAGAGGAAGTGGATAACGATTCTTAATGGTGATCTTATTGAGACCTCAATAGTCAATACATGGTCGTAACGACCCGTCTTTCTTCTTCACAAAGAAGAATCCGGCACAAGCAGGGGAGGTAGAGTTACGAATGAATCCTCTCTGAAGATTCTCGGCAATGTATTCCCTCATGGCCTTGGTCTCTGCCATTGATAATGGATAAAAGGCCCCACTGGGCGGAGACGTACCTGGGAGTAATTCAATGGGACAGTCAAAAGGACAATGTGGAGGTAATACTTAAGACTTTACCTTATCAAAGATGTCGCTGAACTTGGCATACACCTCAGGCAATAGTACCCTTTCCTTCACTTCAGACGTGGTGGTTCCACAAATGCTACTGGATTCCATGATACAGTTCTTGGTACAGAAGGAGCTCCATAGGATGGGATCCTTGTTCAGCCAATCCACCCAGGGATTATGGATCTGTAAACAGGGAAGGCCGAGAATTACTCCTACGGAAAGTGTGTGTATCACATTGAATTCATTCTTCTCCAGGTGATCGCTTCATGTCTTAAGGTGAAGAACCTCGGTTTCCAGTGAGATGAATGCTGGTTGAAGTAGTCTACCATCAATGGCCTAATGACCTATGGGGTTCTTCTTACGTCTGAGGGGAGTATGGTGACGTTCCGCAAAACCTTGATCTATAACATTATCCCCATAGCCTGAATCGAGGAAGACAAGGTTAGAAACAAGAAACCCGTCCCCTGTAAGAGTAATGGAAAGGAGAATCCTAGGGGGGTTATAAACAGAGATAGGGGAGAGAGAAAGTGTTCCCAATGAGACTCCCCTGGTTCTCATGGGAACTTCGCGTTTCCCGACTTATTGGGAGAAGAATAGGCAAGATGTCCGGGATTTCCACAGTAAAAGACAAAATCCCGCATTCTTGCGACGTTGCTTCTCAGAATTAGAGAGACTAGTACCTCCCAGTTGAATGGGTTTGGAAGTGTCCATTGGTGGTAGTTCGGTGATGCGCTCTCTCTGACCTCCTTTCCTGATGTCTTGAGGGAGATTAGACCTCCGTTCCCAGATGGGAGAAGCCCAGGCAAGTGCCTTATCTGTAAAAAGAAAGATAATGCACACCACCTTGAAGCGTGAAGAGGTGAAGCGGGAGGAATTTATCTCAAACTGTATAAAGCATTGATTCAGGAACCCCCAGCATTCGTGGGGTTCCCCTCCATAGCGGTTGGGTGTAGGTAGCCGGGGTTCATGAAGCGGATGGGCGGCAAACATGACAGGGGACACTACACTATGAGCGACAGGATTAGGAACAGGCCGAGACTTATACTGCTGCGACACACTTTATTCGAGCAAATACCCAGTATGTACCTGGCAGATACCTGGAATGCGCCGCTCCTCACCTCAGACAAGCCCCGTTGCGTTTGCCTTCCCAGCCATGGTTCATGCCTGGCTGACGGGCGGCTGATCTGTTAAATGATAATGATTAGGATTTAATAGGCTGCAATGCTTCGCGTGTCTACCAGATGGCATAAATTCATGAATTGTAATGCAGTATATATATATATATACTGTGCAGTATTGCAGCCAGCGGGAATAAAATGCTTCAATCCCTGCCTGGAAAATAACGCAATGCACTCGGGCAGAAAACAGTCACAAACCTCAATACACCCGAGTATACCCGAATTCGTGGGACTAGCCGAGCTCGAATAAAGTGTGTCGCCAGTGTATATAGAGAGAATGAAGGAACTGAAGTTCTCTGGAGGGCGCGCATATGTTGGTCATTAGCCACTAAACTTTCTGCAATGCTAGACAAGGCGTTGGCGTGCTTGCTCAGGACTCTTCCTACCTCAGCGCGGTCGAAGTTTGTGTGGCTGAGTATACAGTAACGCGTAGCTCGCCACAAACCAGACGCAACCGTGAGGCTGTGGTAGGGAATTGTATAAACGCCAACCCGCAACCACGAGGGCATGCTTAGAGTGTAGAATGGTCTTGCAAGCTGGGTCAGGAGTATAGATGGTAGAGTAATCGTTATACTTGCCGGGTCTGGATTGGAGAGTAGCGGATCATTGGGGTACTTTGCCAAGGTCAGGATTGGAGTGTGGAGAGTAGTCGTTGAGGATAGCCGAGGTCAGGAGTAGAGAGTTCAGAATGGTTGTACGTAAGCCGGGTCAGGAGAGGAGAGATGTGGAGTCCAGATACGATGCAGGGGTCAGGCAGCAGCAGGAAGAAGGCAGGAATCAGCAAGGTACAAGGCAGGATTGCAGCAAGGCCCAAGGCAGGATTGCAGCAAGGCACAGCGTCACATAAGGTTATGCTCAGCGATGTGTGTCTGAGTTGAGCAGGTATATAAAGGAGCTTCCCTCCTATGGGAAGTGTGGCGGAATAAGAAGGGATGACGGGATAGGCTGCTGGGTCACGCAGGTGCGCCCTATTAGTTCTGGGGTGGGAGCTCCATCCCACGCGCGTCACCGACGTCAGGGGGTGGCAACCTGATCGTGCCCACTCGCGCACCACACATGCCCGTCACGAGAATGGGAATGGAGCCTGGAGGCGGGACCAGGAGGACCTTGTCCCACGCGCATCACTGACATCAGGAGGTGACCACCCGATCGCGCGCCCCTCGCTCACCGAGCACAATCGCGCACCCCTCGCTCACCGAGCATGTCCGTCTTTGGAGTGGGGGCGGAGACTGGGGGCGAATACGGAGAGGCAGGTTGATCGTGCGTCGACCGCGCGGACAGTGGAACCGCTGTGGGATCGCAACTCCTGAGCACCAGATGTGACAGGATGAGGAGGTGAGTTCCAGCCATCAGGATGGCGAATCCTCACACTCATCATTCCCCCCCTATCCTGTTTCTTTCACCACCCCCCATACTGTCTCTCTCCCATCCCCCATCCTATCTCTCTCCCATCCCCTCCATCCTATCTCTCTCCCCATTCCTGTCTCTCTCCCCCCATCCTGTCTTTTTCCCCTCCCTATTCTGTCTCCCTCCCCTCCCCCCATCCTGTCCCTATCCCTTCACCCCATTCTATCTTTATCCCCTTCCCCATCCTATCACTCTCCCTCCCCCAATTCTATCAATCTCCCCCACCATCCTATCTCTCTCCCCTCCCACCATAATATCTTTCTCTCGTCCCTCATCCTATCTCTCTCTCCTCCACATATAATGTCTCTCCCCTCCACCCCATCTCATCCCTCCCTCACCCATCTCATCTCTCATCCATCACCCCATCCTGTTTTTCTCTCCTAACCCCATAGTATCCCATCCTATCTCTCTCCCAATCCTATCTCTCTTCCTCCATCCATCCTATCTCTCTCCCCTCACCCATCCTATCGCTCTCCCTCCCACATTCTATCGATATCCCCTCCCCCATAATATCTCTCTCCCGTCCCCCATCATCTCTCCCCATCCTACCTCTCTCCCCTATCTCTCTTCCCCCACACCCATTCTGTCTCTATCCCCTTCCTCCATCTTTGTCTCTCTACCCCATCCTATCTCTCTCCCCTCCCCCATCCTATCTCTCTCCCCTCCCCATCTAATGTCTCTCCCCTCCACCCATCTCCTCTCTCCCTCCCCATCTTATCTTTCATCCATCTCTCCCCTCACACCATCGTATCTCTTTTCCATCCCCCATCCTCCCATCCTATCTCTCTCCCAATCCTATCTCTCTTCCTCCATCCATTCTATCCCTCTCCCCTCATCCTATCTCTCTCCCCTCCCCCATCCTATCTCTCTCCCCTCCCCCATAATATCTCTCTCCGTCCCCCCATCCTCTCTCCCCTCCCCCATCCTATCTATCTCCCCCATCCTAACTCTCTCCCCTATCCTATCTCTCTCCCCATCATATCCTCCCCTCCCATCCTCTCTCTCCCCTCCCCCTATCCTGTCTCTCTCCTCCCACAACCACCCTGTTTCTATCTGCTTCCCCCATCTTTGTCTCTCTACCCCATCCTATCTCTCTCCCATCCCCCCATCCTATCCCTCTCCCATCCCCCATCCTATCTCTCTCCCCTCCCCATCTAATATCTCTCCCCTCCACCCATCTCCTCTCTCTCTCTTCCATCTTATCTCCATCACCCCCATCCTATTTCTCTCCCTTCACCCAATCGTATCTCTCTTCCACCCCCCATCCTCCCATCCTCCCATCCTATCTCTCTCCCATCCCCCAATCCTATCTCTCTTCCTCCATCCATCCTATCTCCCTCCCCCAATCCTATCTCTCTTCCTCCATCCATCCCATCTCTATCCCTCCCCCCATCCTATCTCTCTCCCCTTCCCCCCATCCTGTCTCTCTCCCCTCCCCCATCCTGTCTCTCTCCCTTCCCCACATCCTATCTCTCTCCCCTTCCCTCCATCCTATCTCTCTCCCTTCCCCATCCTCTTTCTCCTCCCCCTAGATCCCTGCACTCCATCCTATCTCCCTCCTCCCCCCAGCTTGTCTCTCTCCCCTTCCCCAGCCTCTCTCTCCCTCCCCCATCCTATCTCTTTCCATCCCCCAATCCTATCTCTCTCCCCTCATCAATCATATCTCTCTCCCCTCTCCCCATCCTGTCTCTCTCCCCTCCCCCTACCCTATCTCTATCCTCCCCATCCTGTCTCTCTCTTCTTCCCCCATCCTGCCTCTCCCCTCCTCCCCCATCCTGTCTCTCCCCATCCTGTCTCTCTCCCCACTCCTCCCCCATCCTGTCTCTCATCCCCCCTTCCTGTCTCTCTCCCCTGCCCCATCCTGTCTTTCTCCCCTCCCCCCATCCTGTCTTTTTCCCCTTCCCATCCTATCTCTCTCCCCCCATCCTGTCTTTCTCCTCCATCCTGTCTTTCTCCCCAAACTGACTCTCTACAGTACCTCCCCCATCCTGTCTCTCTCCCTTCCTCCGAGCCTGTTTTACTCTCCTGTTCCCCTCAGCCTGTCTCTCTCTTCTTACACGGTTTATCTCATTCTTTCTCTATGTTCTGCCCCTATGTATTTATCTTAGTTCCCCCTCATGTTTTTTTCCTCCCTCTTCTCTCACGGATGCCATTCTCTATGTTTAATCCCTCTAACGGGGACTTATCCCTGTTTAGCCCTGTTATTTATTTATTTATAAAATGTTTTACCAGGAAGTAATACATTGAGAGCTACCTCTCGTTTTCAAGTATGTCCTGGGCACAGAGTTACTGTAAGACAAATAATACATGTTTACAAATACAGTTACATAAATGAGCAGGGTATACATTATATACAATACATTGCATGCACAGTTAGAGAAGATGTATATTATGGGCGTATGAAACAGTTACAGAGCAGATTAAAATGTGTGACAGCCTTAGATTTGAAAGAACTTAAACTGGTGGTGGATGTAAGAGTCTCTGGTAGGTTGTTCCAGTTTTGGGGTGCACGGTAAGAGAAGGAGGAGCGACCAGATACTTTGTTGAGCCTTGGAACCATGAACAGTCTTTTGGAGTCTGATCTCAGGTGATAGGTGCTGCATGTGGTAGGGGTGAGGAGCTTGTTCAGGTAGCTGGGTAGCTTGCCCATAAAGAATTGAAGGCAAGACAGGAAAGGTGAACCTAAACTCGAGTGATGACCAAACTAGTTCTTTGAGCATTTCGCAGTGATGTGTGTTATAGTTGCATTGGAGAACAAAACGACTAATTGAATTGTTGAGGGTGTCAAGTTTGCTAAGATGGGTTTGGGGTGACGAGCCATATACTATGTCTCCATAGTCAATAATTGGCATTAGCATCTGCTGTGCGATACGTTTTCTGACCAGGAGACTTAGGAAAGATTTGTTCCTGTAAAGTACCCCTAGTTTGGCATAGGTCTTTGTTGTCAGGGTATCAATGTGCATCCTGAATGTTAAGTGGGAGTCAAACCATATGCCAAGGTATTTAAAACTAGTAACAGGAGTTAGGGTGGTGATAGTGTTGGTTCTAATCTGGAGTTCAGTCGCTGGAAACTTTAAAAATGTAGTCTTTGTCCCAAATACCATTGTTACAGTCTTGTCAGTGTTTAAAAACAGTTTGTTTTGGGAAATCCAGTTTTCGAGTCTGAAAAAGTCAGATTGAAGTACGTGTTCAAGGTCAGAGAGGCTATGGCTGTGTGCATACTGTCGCGGCCGAGTTTATTCTAACATTTACCCGGTCTCGGCCGCGACAGATACCGGGCGCGTGCCGCATTCTCCCGCACACGCGCCGGAGCCTCGGAGGATCGGTCCTCCGATCGGGGCTTCCCCCTCCCCTCTCCGGGTCCGCCAGATCCCCCGGAGCCCCCCACCGCCATCCCCCACATCGTGGGACACCAGGGCTCCCTTCAGGGAGCCCTGGGCACGCACGCCGTGCGCGCACGCTCCCGATGAAGCGTGACCGCGCATCGGTGACTCGCACGGCATGCCGAGGGGATTCAACACGAAAGCCGGGAAATCTCGCGGCTTGCAGCTCTAGCCGTGTTCGAATAAAGTGTGCCGCCTCTGTATAGGATTGTGTCATCTGCATACATGTGTATTGAGGCTTCCTGACAAGCTGTGGGAAGATCATTGATGAACACTGAGAAGAGTAGTGGCCCCAGAACAGAGCCTTGCGGGACGCCACGGGTGATATCCAGGGGGTTAGAGTTAGAGCCAGAGATGGACACATGTTGGGATCTACCTGATAGGTAGGACTGAAACCAGTTTAAAGCATGCTTCCCTATTCCACAGCACTGGAGTTTGTTAAGCAATATAGCATGATCAACAGTATCAAAAACCTTTGCAAAATCTAGGAATACTGCACCAGTGAGTTGACCCTGTTCCATTCCACACTGGATTTCATTGCAAACTTTTAGCAGGGTAGTTACCCCCGTGACTAGGGAGACTACCTGTGCTGTATTACCTGAGTGGCATTCAGGAGGCCTGATCCTCTGCCTGTGGGAGCCTGGAGTGATCACGTTCATGGTACGCAGCGCCTCCACCCAGAAGAGATCCTAATGTAGTAGGATAGCCTCTCCCAGGAACCCAATGCAGACAGTAAATACACAGAAGAGGGTATATATGTGACGGGAGCTTTGTGACAGGCTATTAATAATACACCAAAATATATATATAACTGGGTTGAACTGGTACGAGACTTAGATATGATAAAATATAATTTATTCCTTGATAAAGGTGAACACACGAGATATACAAATAACAGGCAAAATATGGACACTCACTTAAGATGGAAATGATGAAACAGTCATATCTGGACTGGCAGTTCATAAAGCAATCTTCAAAAATCATCAAGAAACGAAAAACATGAAAAACCTCTGGCATGAAGACTATACATGAAGACAATGAGTGAGGGGGACTCTGGCTTATATACCATTTTAACCCTTCTCTTACATTCAAGATGCCGCGCTGTCTAGAAAAAATCTTTTTAAAGCTTTTTGAAGCAGCTTTTGGACTTGCGAAGTATCACACTTAAAAACCAAACAGTTCCTGGGTCCCTGGGCCCAGCATAAACAATTAGGCAATTAGCCTTTGATCACCGGCTATGTTAATTCTTTGCAGTATGTTCTGCTTGCCTATTACCATAACAGAGGGAGTTTGCAGTTTTCAGAACAGAACCAAAATTCCATATACACTGTAAATAACTTCATAACTTCAGTTCAGTGATACTTACGGGCACACGAGTGATATTAATACATTCCGTCACACATGACGCTCCCAATGAGACTAAATATTACCATGTAGTACTAAAATTAAGAGATATTAATATCTGGCTCTTAGTATATGTTAGATATCAAGTGTTTAGAATCATTATTTGTGGCTCGGCCCCACGAATACACATATGTAATGTTTAGCATGTTCAGCCGAGGACATCTCATAATATTCTTATATTTAATAAGGTCACCCATTCTGATTTCTCCTTGGGTAACCGCACCCCTCGCCCTCATCAATGAATCCTTTGAAGCAGGGACCCCTGAGTAGTGGACATTTGTCACCTGGTGTTAGATTTCACACCCAATGCCCCTGACCTCCTGAATCAGAGGCGTTTGTAAGTGTGAGTTATAATGCTCACAACCCACTCTACCTTCCTGCAAACAGGTAGAATCCTGAGCCTTTGATCAGGGCTGTTTCCTAACCATTTGGTCGCTCTCCTGACCATTTGCATTTAGTAGACAGGCATCTTTGAGGGTAATTTAAACAAAGGGCTAGAATCACTGTTTTAACATTAACCCTTTCCCTCCTGCAGCAACCCTAGTGTATGTGTGGGTGCAAGCACTAGGATAACACAATACAGTTACACAGGGGAATAAGCATTTGGATATTGAAGTGAGGTAAAAACACATTACTGGACCTCAGTCCAGTTAACCCCTTGCTTCCCAGGTGAGGGTAGAGGGTGGCCAATTGGGGTGTAACCCCTTTAATCCCGGGCCAAATCCTCCCCATCGTCACACTTCCCCTGCTCAAGGGGTGCCTGGTGGCCCAGCTGCCTCCCCCTGGCACTTGGATACCACTGGCGCCCTTGAAGCACTAAATAAGTCCTGAGGGGTTGGCCTGGCAAAATTGTCCTCCGGCATTATCCAGTACATTGACCTGGCCACAGTGGATAGTGAAATCCAGATCCTGCGGAGCCGGGCTCCACCGTAGCCGCCGGGCATTCTCCTTTGCCTCCCACTGCCCCCCACCCAGTGCCTGGTTAACCAAGTCCATGTTGAAGGGGCCCCTTTGCAGACCGGGCTGCACACTGCCCAGAGACTGGCATGTTTCTGCCCCAACAGGAGACCAGCTATCCAGCACAGACCGTCGCTTTCCTGTCAACCAAGTCTGGGAAAGAGCTATGTCACTATCCTGTAGGGACCCTACCTGCCCTGGCTCTGTGCCAACCTGTAGCTGCTCTGCTATACTCCTGACTCTCCTCCCTGGCTGCCTATCTACCCACAGCCCCTCCTTTGGGAACCCTGGGGAATATGTCAGAGGGGTCACTCCTGGCCAGTCAGAGCAAGGGACCTTCTGCCTACCTAGCCCATCCCTAGCTTATTCCAGCTGCCTGACACCCCACTGACCTCCTATCTCCCCCTGCTCCATGGTGTCTCCCTGCCTAGCCTCCCCTAGGCCCAGCACCTCAGCCTGCTGCTTACCTCCCTGCAGCCCACCTGCACTCCTCTCTCCCCTGGGCAATTCTAACCCAGACACTGGAACTACCTGAGTGCACCTACCTCCCTGACCTTGTCTCCCCCTTACCAGGGATGAGCTCAGGGGCATCTCTCCAGATGCAACCGCCTTACCTTTTGGCTGGCAGGTATCCCTGGGGTGGCACAAGCTTGCCACTGCCCCGGATACCCCCAGCCCATAGCCAGGCTGCAACAGGGGGTTGCTGATCTGAGACACCCCCTGAGGCTCTGCCAGGGTAATGGGAAATTCTAGCTGCCATACCTGCTGCTGTCCCTCCCCGGCTACCACTAGCCCTACTTCTCCCACTGAGATCTGATGCTGGCTACCTGCCTGCTGTCTCCCCTCACTCTGCTTCTTCCTAGCTAATCCTAGCCTCGATCCTAGGGATACCTGAGTGAGGCCATCTCCCTGACACTGTCTCCCCATTACCGGGGATGAGCTCAGGGTTGCTGGTGCAGATGCACCCACCTTAGCTCCTGGCTGGCAGGTAATCTGGGGGTGGTCTAACTTTGCCACAACCTCTGATACCTCCAGCCCATAGCAAGGCTGCAACAGTGGGGCTCTTAACCGAGAGTTCCCTTGCTGCTCCGCCAGGGTAATGGGGAAATCTGGCTGGCTCACTTGCTGCCTTCCCTCCCCGGTTCCACTGGCCCACCCAACCCTCTCCCAGGCAATCCTACCCTAGAGCTAGGTGCTAACGGGGCTAGCCCCTCTCCCTGAAGCTGTGTCCCCATTACCGGAGGTGAGCTCAGGGTTGCTGGTGCAGATGCACCCACCTTAGCTTCTGGCCGGCAGGTAATATGGGGGTGGTCTAACTTTGCCACTACCCCTGAATTCTGGGGGTGGTCTAACTTTGCCACAACCACTGATACCTCCGGCCCATAGCCAGGCTGCAACAGTGGGGCTCTTAACCGAGAGTCCCCTTGCTGCTCCGCCCGGGAAATGGGGAAGTCTAGCTGCCCTACAAGCTGCCCTTCCTTCCCCTCCCCTGGTGCCCCTATCTCCTGCCACCCCCCCAGTCACCCGTATAGTGAAACAACAGGGTACAGTCATAGGGACAAATAAGTCAGGGTCAGTCTGCGACTTGGTCTGGCTTACCTCGCTGGTCCCCGCAGAGACCTCCGCCTTCGTTGGTTCCAATTGCAGGGGGACTGGAGTGACTGCCGCCGGCACCATCTGGGCTGGGCAGCAATGGGCCGCTGACGCGACAGCGCCCGGGTTGGGTACAGGTACAACGGTGCAGGACAAGGGTCCCAGGTCTTTGTGGAGGAACACAGCTCCATGCAAACTTGGTAAAATAACCCCCTCCCGCAAACCATGTCCCTCCCCCCAAATAAAATTGCCGCCGGCAGGATGCCGGAGTGGCGGCTCCTTCTCTGCCGCCGCCGCTTCTCCGACGGGATCAGGTGGATGGCCGTCGCTCTCTGCCGCTGTTGCTGATGCAGCCCGTCCAGGTTCTCCAGGAGACGTCCCGAGGAGGGTTGTCAACCTGGCTGGGCGGGAACCATCAAAGGATGCCGCTAACTGGGTCATCTTTTCTGCAGCTCGTGAGCGCTGGCCCTGAGGGGCTTCTTCACCCGATCGCGCACGGTCCGGGCACTGGCATTATTGTGGCCCATTTGTTGGCAGTACCTCAGCGGCTGCCGGTGATTCTCCACCACCGGTGGACTAACCCCAGCAAGGGGCAACGGAGGCCAGAGCAGAGTTGCTTGAGCGCCGGGCTCTGGTAGGGGATAAGCGGGTCGGTGTGGTACCAACGCCAGGAACTGGGTCCACTTCGTCGGGAACCACGTCTTGCCCAACGCACACACCAGTGCTAGCTCTTTCAGGGAAAATGGATGGGCCACCGCAATGGCCGTTACCTCTCCTGGTGCAAGACTTCCGTGGTCTCCGAGACCACCCGCTCCCTCCCCAAGTCTCTGCCGTCCCGGAGCTGGGTCCATTCCCTGTTCGCCGGGCGGTTTGATGGTTACAGCGGCTGCAGCTGTTGATCTTTGCTCAGCCTGCCGAGTTTCATGCTCACCGATCGCTGTCTCTCTCTCAGCCTTGCTGGCTGCTGGTCCCCGCGCTGACTTGATGCACTCCTCCGGTCTCGGTGCCCGGCTCCAGTCAGACGGATGGCCGGCACTTTGGTTCTGGAGGCAATGCTTCTCACAAGTAGGGGAACAGTGAGGAAGTGCCATATCTTGTGTTATATGTTGTACACTGTGTGTTCAATATCTTTAGTCCCAGGAACTCGCAATTACCATCGAATTCCCACTGTATCACAGTACCCCTCAGAATACTGTAATCCAGGTCCAGTTCAATCCCGCCGCTTGCCACCAGTTTTATTAATAAGCCTGTGACGGGAGCTTTGTGACAGGCTATTAATAATACACCAAAATATATATATAACTGGGTTGAACTGGTACGAGACTTAGATATGATAAAATATAATTTATTCCTTGATAAAGGTGAACACACGAGATATACAAATAACAGGCAAAATATGGACACTCACTTAAGATGGAAATGACGAAACAGTCATATCTTGACTGGCAGTTCATACAGCAATCTTAAAAAATCATCAAGACACGAAAAACATGAAAAAGCTTTGGCATGAAGACTATACATGAAGACAATGAGTAAGGGGTGCCTCTGGCTTATATACCATTTTAACCCTTCTCTTACATTCAAGATGCCGCGGTGTCTAGAAAAAATCTCTTTGAAGCTTTTTGAAGCAGCTTTTGGACTTGCGAAGTATCACACTTAAAAACCAAACAATTAGGCAATTAGCCTTTGATCACCGGCAATGTTAATTATTTGCAGGATGTTCTGCTTGCCTATTACCATAACAGAGGGAGTTTGCAGTTTTCAGAACAGAACCAAAATTCCATATACACTGTAAATAACTTCATAACTTCAGTTCAGTGATACTTACGGGCTCCCAATGAGACTAAATATTACCATGTAGTACTAAAATTAAGAGAGATATTAATATCTGGCTCTTAGTACTGTATATGTTAGATATCAAGTGTTTAGAATCATTATTTGTGGCTCGGCCCCACGAATACACATATGTAATGTTTAGCATGTTCAGCCGAGGACATCTCATAATATTCTTATATTTAATAAGGTCACCCATTCTGATTTCTCCTTGGGTAACCGCACCCCTCGCCCTCATCAATGAATCCTTTGAAGCAGGGACCCCTGAGTAGTGGACATTTGTCACCTGGTGTTAGATTTCACACCCAATGCCCCTGACCTCCTGAATCAGAGGCGTTTGTAAGTGTGAGTTATAATGCTCACAACCCACTCTACCTTCCTGCAAACAGGTAGAATCCTGAGCCTTTGATCAGGGCTGTTTCCTAACCATTTGGTCGCTCTCCTGACCATTTGCATTTATTAGACAGGCATCTTTGAGGGTAATTTAAACAAAGGGCTAGAATCACTGTTTTAACATTAACCCTTTTCCTCCCGCAGTATGAGTGGGTGCAAACACTAGGATAACACAATACAGTTACACAGGGGAATAAGCATTTGGATATTGAAGTGAGGTAAAAACACATTACTGGACCTCAGTCCAGTTAACCCCTTGCTTCCCAGGTGAGGGTAGAGGGTGGCCAATTGGGGTGTAACCCCTTTAATCCCGGACCAAATCCTCCCCATCATCACAATATAACAACAGTATTTACTGACGCAGAGCAAGACACAACAATATAGATATGGCCATACAATATTCTACCTCCCAAAATAACACCTCCTGAGTAGAATCCCCAATGTACTGGAGTGCTTGGTCACTTAAGCTTTTAGTGTCCACAGACAGTCCCTCCCCAAAGAGAGTGTGTGGGAGAGCGCTACCTACAGGGTGTTGGGCCGTTGGTGCACATATAGGAAATACCTCCCTGGTCTCAGTCCAGACAAGGTCAACTGAGTGTCTGTACCCGTGGATCCGCGACATGGTCCCATGCTGCAACCGGATGAATCTTTTCCAGCGCTGATCCGCAGGCGGTTGCCTCTGGAGTGGATTCCCGTTGGAGTGTACCCCTATAAAATAGTCTTTGAGGATGTATTGGAAGAAGCTTGTGGGGAGCGCAGATTTTCACCATATGAAAGGAAAAGAATATATAATAGTGTAATATGTCCAAACACCTGTGGCAATATGTATGGGGATTGAGATTAAGAACTCACATTCTTCCAGTTAAAATACAGCATTAGAAGACAATCTGAAGACTCTGTAGTTTGCAGGGGGGTCTTGCTTAGAGTACTCTCCCTGGTGTCAGTGGAACAAGCCCTCGATGGAAACAGAGACAACTCTAGTGCAACATTGTATGTTCACTCATAGTATATTCAAAAAAAGCAGTGGTAATTTGCACTTACATTAGCACCATGTGCATAGACACATAAAAATCAAAGCGCAGCAGCAGTATACACCATCTACCCCTCTCCCGGTATCGCTTCGCGTCACTTCCGGTCCGGCCCGTCGCGTCACTTCCGGTTTCGCGATCGATCTTGAAATGGGTCCACACGGGTTCTGGGGCATGGGGGGCACACTCTGGGTTGCTGCTGGTTCACTCTACGCGTTTCGCTGGCGTGGCAGCTTCGTCAGAATCCGATCTGTAGCATAATGCTTCTGTGTACATATTTATACCCTTACTTGGTTCCTATTGGATGATTATCTAATTCGCCACATTTGAGGATGTATGCCTGGATCTGGTCCCAGACCGCAGACTATGCCTTGCAGGGTGGTGTAGACACTGTGTCCCTGACACTATATGTGGAAGTGTCCGTATCTATGGGTCTTCCCTATTCAGCTGCAGGTGCCTATTGTGAGTCAGGGACTAACTGGGCCTACAGGGGAAAGCTGGCCTAGTCCCAGGGCTACTGGCACCTGGGACCCTACCTCTCTCCTCTGCATCCTGCTTCCAACTGCCCTATCGTGCTAATCGCGCATGCGTGAACATACCCAAGATGGCGGCACCCTGTTGTAGGTACTGCCGCGGTCCCGGCGACTCGATCACCCCCCCTCCATGGACTGCAATACTCCCTGCACTAGTGCGCACCTACCTCTCTCTCACGAGTGCCTGCACGCTGCCAGCAACCAGCCACTCACTCCCGCAGCCCCCACTGGTGGTGTCCCACCAGTTGCCCCCCTCCCGCAGCCTGGCGGTAAGAGGGGCACATAGCTACACCTGTTTCAGTAAAGCAGCCTTAGAGCTCAGAGAATCCAACAGAGAGATAGTTGATTGCAGCCACTCAATTAACTAGTCTCCACCTGGACTAATGAGAGCTCTGTAAAAAGCCTCCTGTGAAACACAAGACAGATTCCTTAGCTCACATTTGAGCTGACAGAAGGAGAGCAAAGAAACCTGCACACATACACTGTCTTGAGCACAAAGGCTGTGCTGAGATCAAAACATCCAGACACCTATATCTCCTGGACACAGATAACCCAAGAACCAGCCAGAGACTGACATGGAGGGCCACCTGCTCAAGGTACCTATTCAGACTTTGGGGTTATAGGCTGGTAATGGGAATATCCCTCCAGTCCTGCAAATAAGGTCTGGGGAAGTAAGTTAGCCCATACAAAGGGATAGGGGTTTGTTATTTTGTTCTTTTTGTATGTTTTGCCTGGATAAAGGAACAGGCTCAATAAAGCCAAAATATAATTTCACCCTAAAACAGTCTCCATTTGCATGCCTCTGCTACATCTCTTACAATCCCCATTCATATTTCTCTCGATTTCTCCTCTTTTCCTTATTCGCACCCATGTATTTTCCCCTTCATTGCCACCCTCTCTGTATTTTCTTTCCCCATCCAGTCTCTCTTTTCTCCCCCTCATGTCTTTCTTTTCCTACTTATGTATTTCTCTTTGTGCTTTATTTTCTTTTTGTGTTTTTCTCTTTTCCTATCTGTCTTCTCCCCTTTCATGTCTGTTTATTTTCTTCTGAACTAACCCCGCTTACTGACAGAGGCCCCCTCCCCTTCACTCTCACCTTTCTCAGCCTGTCTCTCTGGAGGCAGCCCCAGCCCCACCCTGCTCTACTTAAGCCCCGCCCCGTGACCTGAGCCCTCCCCACCTATTGAGGCTCTTCAGAGGAAGGGATTTCCCCTCTGTGATCTTTCTGCTGCATCTCAGGGTCCTTCAGAGAATTAATGGGCCGGCAGGGGGCTGGGCCTCCTAAACACACTGGGCCCGGGACAGCAGTCCTGGCAGTCCCCACCTGACGGCGGCCCTGCTTCCCAGTCTCCTTTGCTAGCAGTAAAATTCAGAACCCACCAGCCACACCTTCTACAGTACATCATGGTAGTAAAGCCTAAGTTCTCAATTCAATACATTTTTACCCACATAGTACATTTAAACATGACAAATAAATACATTAAATTATATTATAGTTCGTGAATAAAATTAGCTTCAAGATATTACTTACAAATATTAAAAAACAGCATAGCACTTGGCACAAATTCTACAATGACAGAATATAACTGGACATTTGTATTATTTTTAAATTAGTCACAGGATGGTAAAAAGGTATATTGTCTATTTTTTGCCAGCAGAATATAAACGTTGTATTTCTATTGAGTAGAAAGTAATAATGTTGATGTGATCAATTACTTCCGGGAGGCAAAATGGAAATTGAGGTTTGTAGCTAAGTTTTATATTTTTTGCAAATATGACATTTTGCCAGTAAAATGGAAACGTGCATATATAGAGTATTAGAAGGATTATGGAAACCACAAATCACATTAGTCAGGTGGAGTTCAGTACTGTGTTTGACCTGTGTGAGTAGAAAGAAATGTATTACACTAGGGAAGTAATCAGACAATTATAAGGAATTGTATTGTATGTCTTTA
Source organism: Ascaphus truei (assembly GCF_040206685.1). NCBI lineage: Eukaryota > Metazoa > Chordata > Amphibia > Anura > Ascaphidae > Ascaphus > Ascaphus truei. Next base: position 173,026,482 of record NC_134487.1, on the reverse strand, counting down.
TTTATATAGCGCCAAAAGTGTACTTAGCGCTTCACAAAGAATACATTACAGGGAATTTTAAAATATAATAAGTGCAGCAAAACCAGACAATAGGAAAGGAAATCCTGCCCCAAAGAGCTTACAATCTAAGAGGTTTGAGGGGAAACTTACAGAGACAGCAGATGAGGGAATAAGTGCTGTAGATGGGTGTGCTTGGCCACACTGGGTGGAATAAGTGACTGTGGGACAATAGCCATGAGTGCAGGCTATTGGGATGCTTGATTTGTGGGGTGAGTTTTCAGGTTAGTCAGTGTTAAATGAAAATGTTAACACCATTTACAGGGGAAGAGATGGCAGGGAGGCGTGGGTGAGATCAGGTGTGTATGTCTGGCTTCAGGCTTAGGAGAAATCCCCAGCAGCAAGAAGGAGAAGATTGAGGGTGTGAATAGAGGATTTGTGTTGGTGTTTTTTTATTGAGGGTTGTTGGGAGCGAGGTGTATAAATAATGGTGCAGTGGGGAGTGGGGAAGTTGGAGAGAACAGAAACATTTACAAAGGAGTGAGGAAACAGTAAACAGAAAGAGCAATAGGGCGGGCATAGTGAAATGCAGGAGGAGAGACTTCCCAGTTATTGGAGGATAGGAAGAGTACAAAAAATCACAGCTTTTAGAAAGTAAAGTTCTCACAGTTATAAAGTTGTTGTTCAGAGTCCAGATCTTCGTCAAATCTTCATCTCCAATTTCAACTCCAAAATTAACTCCACACACATAAATGTTACACTTTGATGTTACACACAGCCAAGGAATATTAAATCATTTCTGTAAGTTTTTCTTTCTTTTCATTTTCAGCAGGGACTCAGAGGGGGAACGATGACCATCACCTGTGTTATAAGGTAATTAGATTTATGCATATATCCTGAATGACAACAAAAAGTGCGAACAGAATGTAGAAGGTATTTCCAGGACAAACTGTTAAAATGATTAGAAACTGCTTATACTTGTCTAATTTTATTATTTAAAAAAAAAAAGTAATAGACCTCATAGTTTTAATCGACTAAACATACGGTATCACTGTAATTACTGTTGTTAACTTTGAGAAGAGCATTTGTTATCCATGCAGAATGATTTTGTTAAAGATGCAGAATGCAACGTTTTCCTAAAATGTGAATTTATTCATTTTAAAATATCTCCTGAGAGTACATACAACTCACATTGAGCCAGTAGGCAGCAACATTGTTATTTGCCATGGAGAGAAAGAGATGGCAGCTATAAATTGCCTCTCAATATAATCTAAAAAATACATACTGATAACATTGCAGTGCTACTTCATAAAAAAAGAAAGTAAAGAGTCAAAGCGAGGGCACAAAAAAGTTTATTACAGCCCTGCAAGACTCACGCAATGCGTGTGTCTCACGAACAATGGGGTGAATCTCACGCTGATGGGAGAACCTGAAACAGAGTCCTTAACCCGACCCCTTCACATCATAACTCCGCTCCATTGTGCCAAAATCTCCCAATTGTACCAGAACCCCAAGCATTATCAGCACAACTGCGCCCTCTTGCATTGTAATCCCACCTTCGATAGGCTCTGGATCCATTGCTCCAGAGGTGAGAAGGTGCGTCACACAACTCTCACACAAGCATGAGTCTACTTTTCACTTTTCACTCAGGAGTGGAGGACCCATAACTAGGGTGACCAGATTTTCAAAAGTTTAAACTGAAAAACTTAAAAAAAATTATTTATAAAAAAATGACATCAGTTAAAAACAACTATTATTCCCCTCTTCCCTCATTCTCTCTCTTTTTAGTCCATCCATTCTCTCTCCCCTCTCCATTTTCTCCCTCCGTTCTTTCTCCCCCTTCCCCTTAACTATTCATTCTGTCTGCCTCCCCCATTCCTTTCCCCCATTCTCTCACCGTCCCCCTCCCGCATTCTCTCCTTCCACCCATTCTCTCCTTCCCCCTCCCCCTTCTCTCTCCCTCCTCCCTACTTTCTATCCCTTCCCCTCCCCCATTCTCTCCCTCTCCCTCCCCATTCTCTCTCCATCCCCCTCTCCATTCTGTCTCCTTCCCCCTCTCCATTCTCTCTCCGTCCCCCTGCACCCATTCTCCCTCCGTCCCCCTCTCCCCATTCTGTCTCTGTCCCCCTCCCCCATTCTCTCTCCCTCCACCTTCCCACATTCTCTCCCTCCCCCTCTCCCAATTCTCTCTTCTCCCTCCCTCCTCTCTCTCCCACCCCACATTCTGTCTCTTCCTCCCTCTATTCTCCTTCTCCTTCTCCCTCTCACCACTCCTTCCCTCTCTCCTCTCCCTCCCTCCATCCATTCTCTCCCTCCATTCTCTCTCCCCCTCCCAACTCTCTCTCTTCATTCTCTCTCTCTCCCCCATTCTCTCTCCCCCCATTCACTCTACATCCCCCTACCCCATTCTTTGTGGAGCAGGGTGAAGGGGGTCCGTCCTATTGGCTGCCACCATCCAAAACCGGAACTTTTAAATGATTCGGCAAGAAATGTCAGGACATCAAATGAAAATCCGGGACTGTCCCGGGTAAACCAGGATGTGATCACTCTACACTTAACAGCTCTAGTATTAAAAAAGTGCATTTCAGACCAGAGTCTGAATGCAGAGTGCATTACAAAAGCAGCCCAGCGTCTCTGTGGTTATATCACATGCTGTCACAGTGTCTGTCACCTCTAGATGTGGCCTGTGATGCGTCATAATTTGCCCTCTGTTCTAAAAGCTGCATTACTCGAAGTGTTAAATTTTCTGAACAAACATTGTATCTCTGAGAAAGCAAATGAGACTGAGTTGCAAATATGTTCTGTTTAAATACAGATAGAAAGCAAACAGCCCTGTAATCTGGGTTTGTGTGCAGGTTGCTCTGCAATATCTGTCCGAAACCAAATCTATCTACGGATCCTCCTCTTGGGATGGTGAAATCCATTTATTTTCTACTCCATAAAAGGACATTTGACCCCTTTAGAGAAGGCTCTGGCAATCTTTTAAATGTAACTAAACACAGCAAAAATGTAGGACAAGATGTTACATTACTGAGTGCTTTCACCTTGTTGCTTAGTGGAACTGGTTTAATTATGCATGGATATATATGTGTAGCCATGGCTGGTCCAGGTTATACTTTCTGCCCCCTGTCATGTAAGTCCTTGTAGCTACGGGCAGTGGAAGGCTATCCTGTGAGGTTTACCCCCCTTCCCCCCTCCCCACCCTCATGCTGCCTCTCTGAGTGACAGGAGTGGATGTGAACTGGGTCTGTGTACAGCCAATAATGGTGCAGACCTTGTGCCCTCCCCTTCTGTGCCTTAGAGAGGAAGTGTTCTAAATTATATTAAGTCCAGGTCTCCTCCTCCTGGGGTAAAGACATTCAGTCCAGGTCTCACACTCCTGACTGCAGCCAAAGATCTAAACAGAGTGCTAGGCCTCAAGACTACAAGAAGGCCGGTACCATCCAGAGGTCTGGGACCTATCCTAAAACCCCACGGATTCGCAAATGTAAACAAATAACACTCCGCGCTGATGCTGTCACGCATATAATGCTGCACTGGCGGGGTTAAACTTTTGATGCTGTCTGCTGCAGGGACTCCACACCCCCTAAAAGAAAGTGAGTTCCATTGCAGAAAGCTCACAAAACAAAGAAAAAAGAAAAACATAGGCATTTGCTGTAATAACAACTGCTGTGGCGGCTACAATAAATTATCCTATTTTATATACCCCTGCCTAAGTCTATTGGGTAGGAGTATACTTGAAGACTGTAATGGTGGGGACTGTCTCCTGTAACCCTGTAGCCTGCTATGACTGGAGGCGTTGCACCAGAACGTCAGCCTGAGGATCACCAAAAGCCTGTTCTGTTTCCCCTTACCCTTGGGGACGCTCAAGCACCATGACACCTGTAGCTTTAGCAAGATCTCCCAGAGGGGGGAGAGGAGGGGTGGAGCAGTGCTACATATGTATTACAGATGAGCTTTAAATGAACGGTGGATATCTGAGTCCCCCTAGCTTCTGCGATCCAAACAAAATTTAGCCTGTGGCTCAGATCATGCTAGCAAACACACAGATACCCAGCAAGCTCTCAGAAACCCCTCAAAATTACCATATATAATTACCATATAGATGTGTCAAAAGGAGTGCTACTGGGCGTGGCTAATTGTATAAAACAAGAAACAAAGAAGTCCAAAGCAACATCCAATGTGACAAAAATACACAGTGAAATACCTATATATCTCCTGCTATCCACCTGAGAGGTATAACCACCCATCCTGAGCAACTAACCCCTTCACCCACCCCTTCTACCCCAATTAACATTAAAATATATTACAACAACCAATACTATCCAATACACCCATTGATTGCCAGTGTGGTTACCTACACCTTGAATGGGAGCAAAGATAACCCCAATAGCAATGAATGGGCAACCTACTACCACCCACTCTACCCCCCCAACAACCCCTCCCCTCTCAACATAAACATTACCCAGCCATCATACAGTAAATTAAAGTTGTACTTACCCCTACCAGGATGAAGGCAACCCTCGTCCTCATCTCCGTCCTCCATGTGCAGCAACATTCAAATTAGAAAACAAACTACTGGCCACTAACCCCTTAATTACCTTAGACGTTATGAACCGGTATAGTAATTAAGGGGTTAACACCACCCGCTACCCACCCGGGAGGCATACCCACCCTCCCTGGGGAAACTACCCCCACCCCCTCTACCTTCATCACCACACATACAAATGGGCAAAAGCCCTAGTAGCCAAAAATGGCTAATAGCACATTTGCCCATTAGTTTTTAAAACAAAATAAATACACAATAAGATAACATTTACATAACAGTACAATACATTACACAGTAGCCAATACAACCATTGATTGTCATTGTGGGCAATTTTTTTCATTTAAATGTAATGTATTTTATTTGGTGTTTTTTTTTTTTAGGTTGCCCATTAATTTCCATTGTGGCATTCCATGCCAATATTGTGGGCATGGTTTACTACAATGAAAATGAATGGGTAGATGGTGTGGTGGATTTGCCCCGGGGATGTAGTTAGACCTCACGTGTGGGTAGCAGGTGGGGTTAACCTTTTAATTACTATAGCGGTTAATAACCTCTAAGGTAATTAATGGGTTAGTGGCCCAGTAGCTAACTTATAATTTTAACGTTTCTGCCCATGGGGAACGTGTAGGACAAGGACAGCCTTCATCCTGGCAGTGGTAAATACAACTTTAATTTACTATATGCTGGCTGGGTAATGTTTTCTTTTTAATGGGCAAATGAGCTATTAACCAGATATGGATAATAGGGATTTTGCCCATTACTCTACTATATGTATTGGGGGGTGGTGGTGTTGGAAGTGGGGGGTGGGGGGTGGGGTTGTAGGTTGCCAATTCATTGCTATTGGGGATATATTTGCTCCCATTGAGGGCATAGGTAACCACATTGGCAATCGATGGGTGTATTGGCTAGTATTGGTAATTGTGTTTTAATGTTTATTGGTGTTAGAGGGAGCGGTTGGAGGTGGTATTTGGCCCGTGGTGGCGTTTATGACTACTGAGCAGTAGTAACCGCTAAGGTAATAAAGGGGGTTAACTTCTCCCGCAACCCTACCGATAAGCCTAATTACCCCCCACGGGCCAAATACCATCTTCACCCATCCCCCAATCAACCGGGTACTGGTATTTAATCCCTTCATTACCTTAGTGGTTAGCTGCTAATGTGATGAAGCTATCTGTAAATGTATTTCTAATACATAGGATTGATCAGGGGGTCTCTGGAGCTGTTGCTTCAATCTGATGCTGTAAAAATATTGTTTTTCTTCTAATTCACATCGCAGATCCCATCCCATGAGAAGATGCGAGTTTCTTGCGAGTTGCAGCCGCGATGTGATTATCGATGCTACCTGAATACTGTAGCGTGATATCTCAAAAAAATGTGAGTTTGAGCATTTGTTGAGCTCCCGCTTGGGTTTGTCTGAGCAGGAGCGCTACCAATCAGGAAGACGCATTTCCCGAGCAAGTTTGGCATGTTATCAAAGCTTTGTGAATAGCTACACTTGCCAACTCATTCGAAAAGTGCTCAAAATGCTTGATGAGATATGTATCAAAGTTTAGCGAATAGGTCCCTAGGCCTATTTTAACTTAAGCCAGGGGTTCTGAAACGTTTCCATGCTGTGGACTCTTCCCGGTGTTAAAAATAATTTGACTTTACTTATACAGCTCAACCCCGTTATAGCGTGATTCACACTGCACACACACACAGCACACTCCACATACAGCACACACTGTACACACAGCACCAGCACACAAAGCACCAGCACATTGCACATAAACAGCACACACACACACAGCCCCCCCATCCCTCCTACCCCCTACCTCTTGTGTCATGGCTGCTTTTGGCATCGTGAGGCTGCTGGGGGGATCGGTGTGGGGGTGCTGGGGGGATCGGTGCGGGGTTGCTGCTTGGGGGGATCTATGAAAGGGTGCTGGGGGGGATTGGTGCGGAGCTGCTCGGGGGGATTAGTGCAAGGGTTCTGGGGGGATCGGTGTTGGGGTGCTGGGGGGGAAGTGTGGCTGCTGGGGGATCGCTGGGGCTGCTGGGGGAAGTATGGTGACTGCTGGGGGATCGTGTAGGGCTGCCAGCGCCTCAATATACCTTCTCCCCCCTCCTCCTGATCGGGCGCACGGCGGCCATTTTTTTAAATTATTATCGCGACCACGGTTATAGCGCGGTCGGATCAGATGGCCCCGAGGACGGCGCTATAATGGGGTTGAGATGTATTTAGCTCTGTTTATCAATCTATTTATACATATCCGCATTTCAAAATGACTTGACCTGTATCTAAAAATTGACTTAGTAGAATATGCAATGTCTGCAGCTGAGAGGCGTGGGGAGGGAATTTTGAAAGCCTCCAGGGCGCGCAGTTTGGGATCTTCTGTCTTAAGCCTCCAGAGAACTGGTTACATGGCCATGGCCTTAACGCTAGTGCTGTTGCAGTATTTGCTGCTGAGAGGTTGTGCACTTTAAGAGTGACCACATCTAGGGCCTCATGTAGTAAGCCCCGATAAGGCTTTTTCGGCATTTTATAGCCGTTTTTTGCCCTCCTGATTCAGTAAGCCCCGATAAGTGGGAATTATCGGCAACTTTTCTTCCGAAAAAAAAAATTTCGCCACCCGGCTGCCGATAAGCCACTTATCAGGACTTTTTTTTCCCGCCTGAATTCAGTAAGCCCCGATCAGCTATTTGGTGCTGATCGGCAGGCCAGATTGGAGATTTTATGGCCAGTCCAGCCCGCCAACTAAAGTTGGCAACTTGCTGAAGGAGAAGCATCGGCAAGGGCGACACTTAGGAAAAATCAGCCCTTTTTCCTGCCTGTGATTGATGCCGGGGGTCTCCGGAGCTGATACCCGCACCGGAGCCCCCCGGCATGCATCCGAGGCAGGAAAAAGGCATTTAAAAGCCACTTCATTACCTTAGCGGCTAACCGCTAAGGTAATGAAGGGGTTAACCCACCGTGCCAGCGTTATTGTGGGTAGCGGGGATGGGTGAGGGGGGTATTTGGCCCTGGGTGTGAGTTTAGGACTTGCGGGGGGGATGCGGGGGCACTTAACCCCTTCACGACCATAGCGGTTAATACCGCTACGGTCCTGAAGGGGTTAAGGCCTCCCGCTACCCACCCGCAAGCCCTAAACAACCACCGTTGGGGCTAATGCCCCCTTCACACACACCCACTACCCACAATAATAAAAAAAACACACCCCAGCCCCACAATAACGAATTAAATAAATAATTAAATAATTCTATATATATATATATATATATATATATATATATATATATATATATATATATATATATATATATATACCCAACAACACCTATACCCCCCTAATATACAGTATAGTAATGGGCAGAATGACTATTATCCACAAATGGATAATAGTGCAGTTGTCCATTTACAATACATACACAACAATAAAGACTTTAAATACATATAGCACTCACCCATGTCCCACTGCCACGATGACGGCCATCCTCATCTTCATCCTGCTCATGCCCCATCAGCTTCTGCAAAACAAACACAAGAATTACAACATCCAAATTAATGTCCCCTAACCCCTTAATCACCATAGCGGTTATTAACCGCTACAGTTATTAAGGGGTTAAGCCACCATCACCCACATACCCTCCCCCACAAAGCCCCCCAACCACCCTCACCCAATACCCACAGGGGAGTCCTACCAAATACCCTTGGGCCTAATACCCCCTCCCCCAGCACACACAGTACAATAATGTGCCAAATAACTATTATCCACATAGGGATAATACATTATTTGGCCATTATTAAACACATTCAATAACGTTAAAATGTAAAGAAAATTGTACTAACCTCATCAATAAGAAGTCTCCGTCGCCAGCATCATCCTTGGGGTCCGTTGCCAACATTAGAAATAGCCACAACATTTGAATATCATTAACATAACACTGAACCCCTTAATCACCTTATCGGGTACTAACCTGAAAGGTAATTAAGGGGTGAAGCCATCCTGCAATGCCTACAACAGTTATGCATAACATGCTCAGTGAAATAAAAACCAATTGCCTAACCAAATTCCATTTAATCATTCAATCTGTAGGCTCACATGCCTCATAAAACATTGCATTTAAAGTGTATACATGTAGCATAACATGTAAACTGCATGTACACGCTGCAAATCAATGTTAACAATACAATAATGCCACTCAAATCGCCATACATCACAAGAAGTATATTATTTAATACAATAAACTCACCATCAATGAATTACCACACATCAATTACATCCCTAAACAATTAAAATACCATCCATACCAATTACACAATGAACTAAAGCTATCCTAACAGAGAACAACTTCAAAACATAGTCAAAAGTACACCAACAATTACAATATAATAAAGCAAGGCTTTCCATATCCTACTGTACGGCCTGGAAGCCCAAAACTTACATCTGTCTAAAAATAAAATACATTTAGCACACATCAATGCATAGCCACAATGATTAACAATACAGAATTAGAAGCTTTAACAACACTATCATTTCTTACCCTGTATATATATCTGTACACATACATACAGACATACATACAGTGGGAAGAAATGATATGCATTATAAAAAATGAAAACATGAAAAAGCAACACAAAAAACAGTTACATTAAGTACATTTCTTTATTTAACTTACCATTACTTGCCCCCACCGACTCCCGTTGATCAGCTTACTCACGAACCAATCCACGACACCATCCACGACACCATCCAGGAACAAATCCACGACACAATCCAGGAACAAATCCACGAACCAAACCAGGAACCAATCCAAGAACAAGTGCAGGAACCAATCCAGGAAGCAAGCCACGAAGAAATCCAAGAAACAATCCACGACACGATCCAGGAACAGGAACCCATAAAAGAAAAAAACATAACAAATTAAACATTAAAATAATAAAACATGACAATCAAGGGTTGTACTAGTTTTATTCTTACTGAATCTGTATTAAAATACCTTGTTCCGCGGTCTTCTTGACGTCCGGTGCCACGCCCTGGTCTTCAATCTTCAGGAGGAGGTCCGTCCTCCTCGGCATCTGCCTTCAAAATGAGACGACATAGGCTTTTAAAGGCCTATGACGTCACATTTGTCGTCATATGGTTCCCACGGCCCTGATTGGGCCGTGAAAACCATGTGTTTTGGCCGATGTAAAAAAATTGATGACGTCACTTAAAGGCAATGCCAGCACAGCCAATCAGAATGGCTTTGCTGCTATTGCCTTTAAGAAAACGTCATGAAATGACACATGGCCAGACTCACATGGTAAGCCAGCCAATCAGAGCGTGGGAACTCCATCCCTACTCTGATTGGTTCAAGTACCATGTGAGTCTGGCCATGTGTCATTTCATGACGTTTTCTTAAAGGCAATAGCAGCAAAGCCATTCTAATTGGCTGTGCTGGCATTGCCTTTAAGTGACGTCATCAATTTTTTTACATCGGCCAAAACACATGGTTTTCACGGCCCAATCAGGGCCGTGGGAACCATATGACGACAATTGTGACGTCATAGGCCTTTAAAAGCCTATGTCGTCTCATTTTGAAGGCAGATGCCGAGGAGGACGGACCTCCTCCTGAAGATTGAAGACCAGGGCGTGGCACCGGACATCAAGAAGACCCCGGAACAAGGTATTTTAATACAGATTCAGTAAGAATAAAACTAGTACAACCCTTGATTGTCATGTTTTATTATTTTAATGTTTAATTTGTTATGTTTTTTTCTTTTATGGGTTCCTGTTCCTGGATCGTGTCGTGGATTGTTTCTTGGATTTCTTCGTGGCTTGCTTCCTGGATTGGTTCCTGCACTTGTTCTTGGATTGGTTCCTGGTTTGGTTCGTGGATTTGTTCCTGGATTGTGTCGTGGATTTGTTCCTGGATGGTGTCGTGGATGGTGTCGTGGATTGGTTCGTGAGTAAGCTGATCAACGGGAGTCGGTGGGGGCAAGTAATGGTAAGTTAAATAAAGAAATGTACTTAATGTAACTGTTTTTTGTGTTGCTTTTTCATGTTTTCATTTTCTACAATGCATATCATTTCTTCCCACTGTATGTATGTCTGTATGTATGTGTACAGATATATATACAGGGTAAGAAATGATAGTGTTGTTAAAGCTTCTAATTCTGTATTGTTAATCATTGTGGCTATGCATTGATGTGTGCTAAATGTATTTTATTTTTAGACAGATGTAAGTTTTGGGCTTCCAGGCCGTACAGTAGGATATGGAAAGCCTTGCTTTATTATATTGTAATTGTTGGTGTACTTTTGACTATGTTTTGAAGTTGTTCTCTGTTAGGATAGCTTTAGTTCATTGTGTAATTGGTATGGATGGTATTTTAATTGTTTAGGGATGTAATTGATGTGTGGTAATTCATTGATGGTGAGTTTATTGTATTAAATAATATACTTCTTGTGATGTATGGCGATTTGAGTGGCATTATTGTATTGTTAACATTGATTTGCAGCGTGTACATGCAGTTTACATGTTATGCTACATGTATACACTGTAAATGCAATGTTTTATGAGGCATGTGAGCCTACAGATTGAATGATTAAATGGAATTTGGTTAGGCAATTGGTTTTTATTTCACTGAGGATGTTATGCATAACTGTTGTAGGCATTGCAGGATGGCTTCACCCCTTAATTACCTTTCAGGTTAGTACCCGATAAGGTGATTAAGGGGTTCAGTGTTATGTTAATGATATTCAAATGTTGTGGCTATTTCTAATGTTGGCAACGGACCCCAAGGATGATGCTGGCGACGGAGACTTCTTATTGATGAGGTTAGTACAATTTTCTTTACATTTTAACGTTATTGAATGTGTTTAATAATGGCCAAATAATGTATTATCCCTATGTGGATAATAGTTATTTGGCACATTATTGTACTGTATGTGCTGGGGGAGGGGGTATTAGGCCCAAGGGTATTTGGTAGGACTCCCCTGTGGGTATTGGGTGAGGGTGGTTGGGGGGCTTTGTGGGGGAGGGTATGTGGGTGATGGTGGCTTAACCCCTTAATAACTGTAGCGGTTAATAACCGCTATGGTGATTAAGGGGTTAGGGGACATTAATTTGGATGTTGTAATTCTTGTGTTTGTTTTGCAGAAGCGGATGGGGCATGGCCAGGATGAAGATGAGGATGGCCTTCATCGTGGCAGTGGGACATGGGTGAGTGCTATATGTATTTAAAGTCTTTATTGTTGTGTATGTATTGTAAATGGACAACTGCACTATTATCCATTTGTGGATAATAGTCATTCTGCCCATTACTATACTTTATGTTGTGTATTGCTGCTATGTTTATTGGGGGCATTTGTCCCCAATAAACATGCTACTATGCGTTAACCCCTTCATTGCCTTAGCGGCTATCCGCTATGGTAATGAAGCAGCATTAATGTATTTTAATAATATTGTGCGGAAGCAGGAGGCCCCCTGAGCTGAAGCGCATTTATTTGTGGCTCAGAGACCCCCTGCCTCCCGAGTTACAGGCCCCGGTTTGGGCCATCGGTTACAGTGTGGACGCCATGTTTATTGCGGGGACGCTATAAACATGGCGGCGACACTGCCACCCGATGACACATACCGGGGCCTGTAACTCGGGAAGCAGGGGGTCCCTGCTCCACAAAGCAATGCGGTTCAGCTCAGGGGACCCCCTGCTCACTGTACAGTATAATTAAAAAGACATTCATGCTGCTTCATTACCGTTGCACATAGCCGCCAAGGTAAGGAACGAGTCTTTATTGATGTGTGTGTGTTTTATTTATACTGTACATGTGCAGAGGGTCTCCGGAGCAGAATAACGTTGGTTTGAGGTCCGGGGACCCCCTGCCCCCCGAGATACAGGCCCCTTTATGGGGTGCCGGTATCCCTCTGGTTTGTTTACAGGTCGCGGTCACGTGATCGGGACCTTTAAACGCCGAGGGATACCGGCACCTCATAAAGAGGCCTGTATCTCGGGGGGCAGGGGGTCCCCGGACCTCAAACCAACGCGGTTCAGCTCCGAAGAACCCCTGCACATGTACACTATGAATAAAAGTTGTTTTTAAATACTTTTTTTGGTGCCGAGGTTTGCGCTGAGAGAGCGGCTTGTCTCTCTCAGCTGCAAACATCTATCGGCACCAAAGGCTTATCGGGAGCCTTATCGGGAGCCAGGCTGTATCGCCACAGCTCATCGGCAGCTTTGCTTTCGCAGTGCTTCAGCAGGGATCGGAAGGATTCGGCCCTTACTGAATACTGCGAGGGCAAATCGCCCAAAAAAAACATTTTCGCAATTCGTGCCGAAAATTTTGTATCGGGGCTTACTGCATGAGGCCCTTAGTCATTTAAAAAAATAATAGTGATTTTCTCTTTGTGCAAATGTGATACTCTCTTATATTCTTCCGCTCCAGTGTATATTGTGTTATCTGTTTCGCGGTGCTGTCAGTGACACTACATATAGCTCATTTCATAGAAGTAAACAAGCGGGGCAGAATGCCTGTACATAATAAAGCTGCTCTTTACCTGTCAGCTCGGTGGAATAGTGAATGTAATTGCACTTTCTTTCCTTATCCCTGCTGCTGCAGAAGGGGGGCGTTTGCAATGAGTCCCTGACAGTGAAGGGGTTAATATAGCAGTAAGTGGTAAGCAGAGGAAAACAAGCTACGTACTATAATGATACTAACAACAGTATATAAACTTCCAGATCTCAATATGGTCTGTCCTATAGTATAGTGAAAACAGTAATACACAAAACCCTTGATCAATAGTCAATTTGGTGCGGTTCTTGTCCCTGCTAACCTCAGACCTATTGGAGAGTTTATCAGGGGTTTCCCTTTGGTGGTTTGGATGGGGTTAGAAGGTATAAGAGTTGGATAGCAGGGTTCAACAGTTGTAATTGTTGTTGAGGGACTTTGATGGAAGGGAAGAACGTAGTTATTTATTTTAGATGACTGAAAGTGTTTAGTCATACTTAGCATCACTCTATGTTTAAGGTAATGTGGAAGTACATTTAAACAACATGATAGCCACAGCATGCAATAAAGCAGTATCTGTCTGTCAGTGCCACAGGATGCATTGGTGCAGCAGTCATATTGTAGTTTATGCACTGCCCTCTGAAGTGGGAGACCACTGTTTGGTAGAGGCATTTTTCAGATCTTGGGAAATCACTGTATTTGCTTTGGTTAAGAAAAAACTGGATTGCAATCTCTGGGGTCAGGGCGATACTGCAGTGCTAAAATCCTCCTTCAAAAAACAAAAAACAAATATATGGTATAGCGATGGCTGGTCCAGCTATCTCTACCTACCCTGTAATGTAAGTCAGGGAAGCACAAACCTTTGGAGCTGCGCCCCCTGCCTGCTCCCCCTCGCTTTCGCTCCCACCTCAAATGACGCCAAGGGGTCACGTGACCCCGTTACCATGGAGACGACTGTGTGAAGTCACTCCGCATGACATCACAGCGTCATTTGATGCTGCGTTGCCATGGCGACACGTAACTCCAACGCATCTGAACTCCGGTAAGTTTGTTGCAGAGGCCTCAAGCGATCCCCCGGCATGTAATTTTAATGCCTTGGGGAAGAGCGCGGGACCTCTGCAAGCGCCTGCGCCCCACCCGAAAAATCCTGCGCCCCCCACTTTGCGCACCACTGATATAAGTTCTAGTAAGACACAGACAATGACAGGCTGTCCTATGGGGTTTTCCCCCTCCACATGCTGACTTCCTGAGTGACTGAAGTGGTAGGGTGACCAGATGTCCCGGTTTAGCTGGGACAGTCCCGTTTTTTTAATGTCTGTCCCGGCTGCCTGACATTCTTTAAATTGTCCCGTTTTTTTGTGTGGCTGTCCCGGTATTGACCATCAGAGCAAGGGGGCATCATAGAGCAGAGAATGCTGGCAGGGAGGAGAGTAGGAGTAGAGTGGAGGCTGGGTCTGACTGCAGCTGCAGAGGGTGGAGGCGGGGTTAGTGTCAGCGACGCCCCAGCAGTGAGAACTTCCGGTGTTTGCTGCCAGGGCTCAAGATGGCTTTCCCTCCCCCTCCCCCCGTTCCACAGTGACAGGTAGGGACACACACACATATACTCACTCACTATAGGAAGACAGAAACACAGAATGGGGAGAGAGAGACACACAGCCTCAGGGCATGAGGAGAAGCATCGGGTGATAGAGGCACACACACAGCATGGGGAGAGAGACACACAGTATTGGAAGAGAAACACACAGCATGGGGAGACAGACACACTGCATGGGGAGAGAGAGAGACACACACAGCATGGGGAGAGTGAGATACACACAGCATGGGGAGAGAGAGACACACACAGCATGGAGAGAGACACACACACACAGCATGGGGAGAGAGAGAGATGCAGAATGGGGAGAGAGACACAGCATGTGGAGAGAGACACAGCATGTGGAGAGAGACACAGCATGTGGAGAGAGACACAGCATGTGGAGAGAGACACAGCATGGGGAGAGAGACACAGCATGGGGAGAGAGAGACACACAGCATGGGGATGGGAGAGACACACAGCATGGGGAGTGAGAGACACAAAAGGCATAGGGAGAGAGTGACACACAGCATGGGAAAAAGAGACACACAAGGCATGGGGAGAGAGAGACACACACAGCATGGGGAGAGAGAGACACACTGCATAGGAAGAGAGAGACACACAGCATGGGGAGAGAGACACACACAGCATGGGGAGAGAGAGGCGCACACACACAGCATGGGGGGGAGAGACACAGCATGGGGAGAGAAAGACACAACATGGGGAGGGAGAGACACAGCATGGGGAGAGAGAGAGAGCATAGGGAGAGACAGACACATGCAGAGAATGGGAGAGACAGACACACAGAGAATGGGAGAGAAAGACACAGAGAATGGGAGAGAGAGAGACAGAATGGAGGAGAGAGAGAGACAAGAATGGGGGATAGAGACACACAGCAAATGGGGGAGAGAGACACACACAGAGAATGGGGGAGAGAGAGCACACAGAATGGGGGATAGAGAGACACACAGAGAATGAGGGTAGAGAGACACAGAGAGAATGGGAGAGAGAAAGACACACAGAGAATGGGGAAGAGAGGCACACAGAGAATGGGGAAGAGAGGCACACAGAGAATGGGAAGAGAGAGACACAGAGAATGGGGAGATAGACAGAAAGGGAAGGGTGGAACGAGAATGGAGGGATGGGAGGGGAACAAGAATGGAGGGATGGGGCGGAGAGAATAGGCTGTGTGTGTGAGAGGGGCGGAGAGACATAAAGGAGACATAAAGCGCAGTTGATGATGTCATTTGTTTTATAAATAATTTTTTAATGTGTCCCGTTTTTTACTTTTGTAAATCTGGTCACCCTAAGGAGTGGTGTTGCATGTGCTGGGCCCTCCCTCGAAGAGCTACAGGAAGGAAGTGCCTAAATTAAAGTATGAAGTTCAGCCCCTTAGGGGTGGGTCCTTCAATCTGTGATTGGGGTTCTAACTATCCCTTCATGGGATAGGAGCTCTGAGCTCTCCTCCCGGCTGGGAGAGAGAGACATGTGCTCAATCCCTCATGGGCTGAGGCACTAATTCAACCCAGAGAGTCCTCACCATTACCAGCAGGCCAGTACCATCCAGAAGCCAGGGATCAAACTTATTAACTAAAGCATTCGCTGTAACAACATCGCAGTGACTGCTATAATAAAGGTCATCCTCATTTATACTTCTGGCTCCGCGGCAGTCTGTGTGGAGCGAGTATTGTGAGTAAGGAATGTCATAGCGGGGACCGCCTTCAGCCTTGATGAAGCCCCCTATGCCTGGAGGCGCTGTCACCAAGAAGAAGAACAAGAGGAATCCCTAAATTCTGCCTGTCTTCCCCCACACCATCGTGGGTACCTCAGCTCTCCTGTGCTAAACAGGTAACCATCACTACACCTAGCAATAGCCATGACTAAATCTTCCGGGGGGGGAACATGTGCTACAATAGTAATGGGGTTTCACCATTTCCCTGACGGAGGGGCTAGCAACATACTGTACAGCAAAATAATTTGGCCTCTGCGGCAGTGAAAGTGTTAGGTGAAGAGCAAGGTAAGATTCCAGAGCCTGGGCATAGGTAGCTAAATTCACACACACACTTTATAAGAATGTATTTGCATTTTCTTCCTGAGCGATGTAATGTCATTAAATGCAGATCCAGGACACACAAAGTGCTTGTTTGTATTAATATTCAAAAAGCTACATCATTTGCTCTGTTTGTAGGTAAACATTTTTCCTGCTGCCAAGGCCTCGGAGCTTGGAAAATATCAAATGTTCAAACAAAGATACGAGGCAAAACAGCATTAGAAATAATGATGGTAAATACTGTCAAACAGCTGCATGCTCGAACCCTTATAATTGATAAGCCGGGTGTAGCCATCGTCTGCCAGAAGGTAAAGTAATGAATTGCAAGAAAAGAAGAAAACCCTGTCATTCCCCTTAACTGATGATATTTTTTTAACCCTTTGCGTGTCCCATGACGTAGCCACCGTGGCATGGATTATCGCAACGTCATCGGCTCCTGTGGAGCGCGGAGTGCACAGGACCTTAGAGAAGGACACTGCCTCTTTGGTTCTCGTCATCAGTGATGCCGTGCGATCGTCTTGTGCCGGAGGGGCTGGGGGCTGGGGCACTCTGGTGCCGTGGCCTCTTACGGCTCTCAAAGGGTTAATTCACATGCACTGTAATTCATTATTGGCCCTTCGGACAGCAAAAGGATTAATTTGCCAGAACAGGACCCTTTAACTACAGTAGTATTTCAAAGATGGTTGGAGTCTCTGAAGTGGCAAATGTAACCCCTGTGCTGCCAGGTAAGCCTGCCACGAACTGCAGCCACAATGGGGGTTATTAATTGAACTGCTAGGGGCGGATTGGGGCAGCAATGGTTTACGTGTGATAGTGCCCCGATTGGTACTATCACAGTTTAGAAAACCCAAAACATATTTTTAGTGGTACTGTATGATCTGATTTGCATGCTCATTGAGGAGCACTGTAAATTGCCACATGTCATTTTAACCCATTCCCGGAAAGCAAACCCAGTTATTACAGCATAATCATTTATCAGCATGAGATTTCAGTGAATTTAGTGATGTTCTTAATAATCAATATGAGCAGATTTAAATCATTGAAAGCATTGCAGAAGTTTAGTGAATACAGATCTACACAAGTTGCATCCCTACTGCATATAACTTCTGCATGCTTCTCTGTGTTTGGCATATCATATGACTAGGGCACTTCATGGACTTCATTGCTATACTCTGGGGGTTTTTTTCTTCTTCAGCAAAATCTACTAGCTGCAAAACAGTAAAACTGCTGCTGTACCAGATTTATTTGTAGCCCTGTTTCCTTATGAATACAGTCCGCTACCATATGCTGTATAACCTGTAGGCTCGCAGGGCCTAAGCCTCCGCCACGGAGAGCCTGGGGTACACGTAATATGATGTATAACCTTATACTTGGTGCAGCGCCTCCACCTGCGATGGCTCCCCCCAGAGGGGGAGTGGTTCCTCGCAGGACTTTATATATCACTCCACACACGCTCAACATAAAAAACAACCGAATGACTTTACTTATAGCATATGCAATATACATCATAGATATTATACTTATAACTTAGCAGGTATCCCTCTCTAGAGGAGACACTATCTACTGCGTCTCGCAGAACGCTCCCACCTCCACCGGGTGCTCCCACCCCGTGTCCAATGACCCCAATAATATGTCCCCCCACCTCAGTGAGATAATGGATAGATATATGGGTGACTGCAGAGCCACTATGTCCCGTGTGAATACAGTATAGATCGTTGGTGCACCTGGTGATGTTTACCTGCCGGGCACTCCTGTACCCGGGCCTGCCAAGGATCTTCACAAAGGATCAGATGTGACTGGATTCAGCAGGAGCCGTCCGGGGCGATCCCACCCAGATGGCTGCAACACAGTAGAGGGTCTGAGCCCTCTACAGAGGTAAGATATGTACTGTCTCTGAACTTTGTCTCTGAACATACACAATAAGGGGCACTGGAACCTGTCTAGGGCCAATCCCTAGCTCCGCTCCACGCTACAAGGACTCACGGCCTAACTGGGCCGGGGTATAAGGCCTAGGTAGGGGCTGTGTGCCTCCCTACACCTGTAGCTCTGTCTCCCTCCTCCCGCTAGCTCTGACACAACGTGTGACCCTATCTCCCGAGATCCCAACCACTCAGTTAGTTCCCTGGCGTCACCTGGTCTCGTGGTGGCTACTGGGACTCGTAGTCCCCTACGCTCCACCCTATCGGAACGATTCCTCCTTCGCGGGCTTTGGCAGCTATGCCCGCACATGCGTGACCTCTGCGCCCTGGCCAACCCCGCAACCGCCTGCGCCCGTATTAGACGGCGGCGCCCTGATGTCGCGGAACCTCCGCTTTGCCGGAGCGTCCCTTGCCCGGCTGCGACCCTCCCATTCAACAACATTGCGAGAGAGGGGAGCCCGGCTACATATTAAAAAAAGAAAAGTCTCACTGCCTTTGTGGAAATTATTATTATTATTATTATTATACTTTATACAAACATACAGATGCAGCGGCCGTTATTCAAACAAATCACGGAGTCGTTTTCATGTGCGATGCTGTACTCCACGTGACATTAACGTTACCAATCGCCCCAGACACCCGTGTTTATTGCGGTTGCTTTGTTTGAATTTCATGGATTCTGTTTCTTTGTGTGCAATGAAATGCAAGTGTCAATTTCAGGTATTTAAAAACCAGAACAATAAAATGCCATTTTATTCTGGAAGCCAGAGGGTCACGTGGTGATGACTTAGCTCAGATAGTGTCAACTCGCCCTCTTTTCCAAGCACGACAAGGTCTGTTTCTTTTCTTACTTTATTTTGGAGAAAGTAGGTAAATACAGTTTCTTGTGTAGAGGTGTAGGTCTAAATCTCTGTGTGTGCTTAGTAGTAAAGGGAGGTGAAAAGATAATCCTGCAGCACCATTACAGGGGTTACAGCGAGGTACTCACGAGTCCAGAGGAATGGTGGAAAGGAAATGGCAATGTGTGCTGGGTAGTAAGATAGTCTGCGGACAGACCATCTGTGGGCAGAGCAGAGGGGGAGAAAGCAGACTAGCCCATTAGAGAGAAAGGCTGGGGCTGCCATGGCAACTCATAGGAGTGTCTGGGGAAGCTACAACATGTAGCAATAATGTTGCATCTTTAATGCAGCAAGCTGCTGGGAGAGGAGAAATGGCACTGTATTTATCACACAAGCACTGTGTTTGTGTGTAGAGCCAAACACATACAGCTGGCACTAAGAAGCTGACAAGCAGGGCTGCGAGGAAAAAAGGGGGGGGGTGAAACAGAAGTGCAGACAGGGGTATACCTGTTCCATGACACTCCCCGTCTGGTATCTGTAGATACCACTATATAACATGCTATGTGGAACATATGTGCAATGCAAACATAACATAACAATGCAAAGGTCCATATTCCCATAGCAAGGTGATACTGGCGTTAAAGTTCTTTGGCCAATATTCCAGTAAGGGAAGCCGGGTGGATGCACAGCTCTTGGTTAGCTTGATGCAACACAATGTCTTTTGTAAGAGTCTCTGGCACTGTTTCCTTTTAGCCCTGTGAGAAAACAGTCCTTTTGTCTCTGCAGTTTTATCCACAGAGCACATCTCCTTGTAAGTGCGCCAGTCGTGGTAGCTTGTCGCTCTATCACCTGGCGTTCGGCAGAAGGAGATGGCGTTTGGTTCCTTGCGGAAGCGGAACAACACTTCTGGAAGACTGGTTGTCGAATCTAGTCCAGTAAAGAGGGCGTCTTTCAGAGAGACTCCCTGAAGTTGAGTGCTGGGGTTGAACATTACCCAGATTTGATCGGGTTCCTGAGGGTGGTAGGCCCCAGGTGATTGGAGGTACCGACATTCTTCACCTTCCTCCATTAGAGGTGCTGGCTTTGCGTGGCCGGTAAGGAATATCTTTTGGATGAAGGCCACAAGGTTGTTTTTGGTCTCTGGTTCCCTTTGTAGGTCGCAGAGGTGCGAAGTGAACCTAGAGATGGCACGTTCTCCATTGTTTGGGAAGCGCCTTCTTGGTGAACGGAATGGTAGCGGAGTCACCCAACTGCTTAGTCCGTCTTTAGAGAGCTCCTTGACTGTTAACTTCGGGAATCCTCTATCTTCCCTTGATGATGTTTGCTTGTCATTGTCCCTTGTTGTCTGGAACGCTGTGCACCGTAGGTCATTGGTGCATTCCTCTTGCACGAGAACATCTCCCCGTAATTTGGTTAAGCGCTTTTGTGTCTCATTGTTGACTACCATCGGGAGGTTATTGTCTCCCCAGACGTAACGAAGAACAGTCTCTTTTGCCCTAGTAAATCCCTTTATGAAATGTCTCTGTGGCTGTCTCTTTTTGGATGTGTGAGAGGACAGTCCTTTTGACACTGTGGCTTCACCTGTGGGGCGCAATCTTTTGCGACTTTGCCAGCCGTGGCAGTTGGTTGCTCTGTTGCTTGATACTCTGTGGAGAGGAACAACTGTATGTCTTAGTTGTGCCATTGCTCGCGGGAGTATTGTCTGATTGTTTATTGTTTTTTGGACGATCCCTTTGTCGGTCACCTTTGGGAGGTTACTCTCTTCTTTCGGTGGAATCGACTCATCATCCTTAGCTGTCTGGACTGCTGAGAATCCTAAGCCATTGTCGCATCCCATCGACGTGAGGATGTCTTTGTTGGCCTCAGGGGTATGACCTTGTCTTTTCTCTTCACTTGGCCCTTCGGTCACTTGGAGATGGCCAAGACATGGTTCAGAGAGAGATGTGTGTCCACATTCTGTCACCACCGTTCTGCGGGCATCAACGTAGTCTTGCCCGTGCTCTTTGTTGGTGCACGAGTTGCCCACTATCACCCATCCTAGGTCGAGTCTTTGGGCGTATGGTGCGTTGTGGGGTCCGTTATGCTGTTTACGGACTTTATGTACCCTCATGATGTCCCTACCAAGCAGCAGCAGGATCTTGGCGCCTTGTTCTATCGGCTGGATGTGGTTGGCTATTCCTTTGAGGTGGGGGTAATGGAGTGCCACGTCTGGTGTGGGAATCTCGTCCCTGTTTGTGGCCATGTGGTTGCACTCGATGAGTGTGGGAAGGGGCATGTTCACTTTGCCGTCTATTGAGCATGTGGTGTAGCCATTCACTCTTCACCCTGTGGTCTCCATTCGCCCTGCGCACGTTCTGAGAGTGTAAAGAGAAGTACCGTCTTGTATGTTAAACATGTCGAAGAACTCTGACCTGACCAGCGATCGGTTGCTCTGGTCGTCGAGGATTGCGTACATCCGAATAGCCTTCTCAGGTTGTCCCTGGGGGTGCACTGCGACGAGGCATATTTTGGAGCAGGACATTTTGTCACCTTCTTTTCCGCATACCTCAGTGCGCTGAGATGTGACGGATGTTGACTCTCCTTCTTCTTTCTCCCCGCCATGCTCTGCTATGGAGGATGGGTTCTTGAGTTGGTGGAGTGTCATTGCCTCTGGGTGTAACGCTGTCACGTGCTTGTCACTTTCGCACACTGTGCATTTGATCTCTTCCTTACAGTCCCTGGCTAGGTGAGTCGTGGAACCGCAGCACTTGAAGCAAACACCGAATTCTCCAAGTAACCTCTTGCGTTCCTCTAGGGACTTTATCCTGAACCCAAAGCACTCGTTGAGTGGGTGTGGCTTGTTGTGTATGAGACATTCCCTGTTTGGGTCCCTTGGTTCCTTGTCTCCGGCGACTGACTGATCGGGAGTAGTTTGGGTCGTGGGGGGCACGTTCGTCCTGCGGACCGAGATGGGCGTTTGGGTGTTACCATAGCTCGTCACTGGTTTCTCGTTCCTCAGGCTGCTTGCACTGTATGTGGTTTGCGCACCCAAGAAGAAGCTGGGGTCGTTCCTCGTCCTTGCTGCTTCGCGAATGAAGCTCAAGAAAACTGAGAATGGGGGGTAGACGACTTGCTTCTCCCTTTTGTATTTGGAGCCTTGTGAGATCCATTTTTCTTGGAGATTGAAGGGTAGCTTCTCCAGGATGGGTCTCACTCCACGAGCTGAGTCTAGGACGTTGAGACCTATTAAGGAATGGTCTTTCCTTGCGAACTCCAGTTCTTGCAGAAGGTCTCCAAGATCTCATAACTTCGAGTAGTCTTTATTTGTGATCTTGGGGAAGCTGTCGACTCTTTTGAAGAGCGAATACTCCACTGCTTCGGGGCTGCCGTAGGACTCTTCTAGCCTTTCCCACACTAGGTCAAGACCTACTTGGGGTTGATGCGCGTTTGCTGCCCGCAGTCTTTTTGCGTACTCTCTGGATTCGTTCCCCAGGAACTTGACTAACAGGTTGAGCTCTTCTCTTGCTGAGAAGTCCAAGCTGTTGATTGCGTCTTTGAACGTGAACTTCCACGTCCGGTAGTTCTCAGGGTGGTCGTCGAAGCTGATGAGTCCTGCGTGCACCAGGTCACGCCGGATCATGTACTTGGCTATGTCTGTCAGACCTGAGGCATCGGCGTGTTTGTCCCATTCTGAGGTAGTTGCTGGGACGGTCTGTGCGGTCGCCTCTTCCTTGGCGTGAACGCGTGATGGCTGCTGGCTAGTGTGAGGGGCTGTTTTTTCCCGCGTGGGTGTACCTGGATTGCGAGCCTGTTGTTGTGCATCCGTGTGCGCTCTGGCGTGTGGATCACTTTTGCGGCTGTGGCTATCCCAGGCAGCATGTGCCATTGACGGAGCAGCGTCTTCTCCTCGTGGTCCTAGCGAGTCTTCGGTGTCTGTTGTGTCACTCCCTCCGTGTTGAGATGGTGCGCTGGTGATCACACTGAAGAGGCTCCTTACGTAGTCTTCAGTGCGTTGGACTGGATCCTCTGAGGCAATCCGTCTGTATGGTTGCTCCCCGCCGTCCTGTTGCGCAGCTGCTTCCAGGACTTCAGCTTGGGCTATGGCGGCGGCGGCTTCCTTCTCTTGGTTAAGTGCCTCTAGATCCGCGTCTAATTCGGCCTTTCTGCGTGCGGCATTGGCAGCGGCGGCAGTAGCAGCGGCGGCAGCATTGGCAGCGGCGGCAGTAGCAGCGGCGGCGGCGTTGGCAGCCGCGTTGGCAGCGGCAGCGTTCTGCTCCTCCTCATCTATGCGCGCTCTTTCTGCCCTTACGGCTGCCTCTCTTCGACCATATTCGGCCCTGGCACGTGCGGCCTCTGCAGAGGCTCGCGCCTTGGTAGCATTTGTGCTTGCGCTGGACGCGTTAGATTGCGCTGATCTTGCTGACCTTGATGAGTGTCTGGATGTGCTTGAGCGCTGTGACGCAGTCTCCAGGAGGAGCCCTTTTTTCTCGCTTTGGGCGTCCGTGATGGCGGCCTGCACGATGCCATCACGTTCTAGGTCGATCGCCTTTTGTAGGTCGCGCTCTCGTATGCTATCTTCCGTGTTAGTTCTTGTTAGATAGGTGAAGTATGCCTGTGACAGCGCTTGGTAGCCGGAGCGGTCTACCTTCAATTGAGTTATCCCCTGCTCGAGCTGTTGCACATTATTGCCAGCGCCGGTGACATTGCGTACCCCAAGTTATTTCCCAGGCCAACTCTAATTTAGCGCGGTGCGCTTCAATGTCAGTCTCATATTTTTCGCGGGCCTTTTGTGTCAGTGTGACTGTCCGTTTGGGCCTTGCGCCGGCCTGCGCCTGTTGCAGATGCGCAGCGGTCTCTGTGTCTGAGTGATCGCTTTCCTGCGTGATGTCTGGTGAGGCTCTGAGTTCTGCCATGCTGTAGGTGTGTGTAGGCCTTTTGCCGGTGCGTGTGGCGTGTGGTCTTTTACCTTGTCAGCGATGGGCGTCTGTCTCAGATGATGCCGAGCGGTGTCCTGCGGCATGCAGCATAGGGGTAGCTGTTTTCACAGGTGTCCGGTGGCTCTGACCCGTGTCCTGGCGGGTGTCCGGTGGCGTGGCCCTTGATGGCGCTGGCCGTGGGGACGTGCGCAGGGGTAGGTGGGAAGGTGGCTCCTCACTATGGGGCTGTGCAGGGGGTGGACTCAGACAGAGAAAGGCAAGTTAGGTTTGTGTAAGAAGCACTGTTTGTTGCAAAGCTGCTGTGCAGTGTAGGCTGCTGCTTTTCTGTTAAGGCTGCAGGCTGCGTGCAGTTTGCTGTGGAAGCTGCTTGCTTGTGCTGCTGTAGAGGCTGCTCTGTATAGCTGTGTAAGCTGCTTGCTTGTACTGCTGTAGAGGCTGCTCTATATTGTCATGGACTCTGGAGTAGCAGCTCCTGTAAGTGTCTGTAAGGCACACGATATCTTTTCACTATTCTGGAAGCCAGAGGGTCACGTGGTGATGACTTAGCTCAGATAGTGTCAACTCGCCCTCTTTTCCAAGCATGACAAGGTCTGTTTCTTTTCTTACTTTATTTTGGAGAAAGTAGGTAAATACAGTTTCTTGTGTAGAGGTGTAGGTCTAAATCTCTGTGTGTGCTTAGTAGTAAAGGGAGGTGAAAAGATAATCCTGCAGCACCATTACAGGGGTTACAGCGAGGTACTCACGAGTCCAGAGGAATGGTGGAAAGGAAATGGCAATTTATGCTGGGTAGTAAGATAGTCTGGGGACAGACCATCTGTGGGCAGAGCAGAGGGGGAGAAAGCAGACTAGCCCATTAGAGAGAAAGGCTGGGGCTGCCATGGCAACTCACAGGAGTGTCTGGGGAAGCTACAACATGTAGCAATAATGTTGCATCTTTAATGCAGCAAGCTGCTGGGAGAGGAGAAATGGCACTGTATTTATCACACAAGCACTGTGTTTGTGTGCAGAGCCAAACACATACACCTGGCACTAAGAAGCTGACAAGCAGGGCTGCGAGGAAAAAGGGGGGGGGTGAAACAGAAGTGCAGACAGGGGTATACCTGTTCCATGACACATTTTCTGCACTCGCCTGCACTCGCGTCTAAAGGCGGTATGGTTGGGACAAATCGTGCACCATATCATGGGTATTCCGAGGTATACAATACGTGAAGTGTTTGAATAACGGCCGCTGCATCTATAGAAATTGTAAGCAGATATAAAGTGTCTGTCCTGATTTTTGACCATCTTCCTCCTTGCTGTGAAGCCTCAGATTCTATTTGATCCTAGCTTCATTCCGACCTTAGAAACCCCTCATGTTTATCCCCAGCAGCCGTAAACTCCAGT
The DNA here is from genome assembly GCF_040206685.1 of Ascaphus truei. Classification (NCBI taxonomy): domain Eukaryota; kingdom Metazoa; phylum Chordata; class Amphibia; order Anura; family Ascaphidae; genus Ascaphus; species Ascaphus truei. Next base: position 173,000,791 of record NC_134487.1, on the reverse strand, counting down.
ATTAACATCACCCATTTCCATTGGGATGCTGTTCCTTGAATGCACTACTTGTTCAATGAAAAAGTCTACCTCACCCCCTGAGCATCTCAGCTTCAGAGCATTACCTCTTGTTCTAGCACTTCTTTGAAATATGCTTCCATCCCATACCTTGTTGATACCTTCTGTCTATTACAATGTTTCTCCCATGGCCAGGGCCCCTGATGGGGGGGACAGAAGGGACAGGTGTCCCGGGCCCAGTGGCTGGTGTTGCATGTTGGGCTAACCTCTGGCCAAGCCCGGCTGCCGGTGCACTCGCAGCTGGGCCCGGCTCTCCTTCAACACGTCCTGCATCCTTCCATCATCCCTGGACAATGAAGCTGTTAACATTACTGTATTCCCTTGGAGTAACTTAAAGTGGACAGATGAAGAGAAAGGACAGGCAGAGAAGAGGAAGGAAGGAGGGGATAAAGGGTGGGAGGGGAAGAGATAGAGTGGAGGCCTACAGGTTGGACCAAAAGGAGGAGGAAGGAGGAAAGGGAGCGAAGAACCCACCCCCCTACATCAAGACTCCTCCCTAAACAGACCAGCCTACACCGTGCCTTTTTCAGCAGCCTAATATTTTTACTGTCAGGCTAAGAACCTTTATCCTCTTTTAGTTTACATCTGTTTCTAATTCTGGAGCCAGGGCTCCCAGATTCTGTACAACTGGTCAGTGGACTGTTTTTATTGGGCTGTTGATTTTTCAATTGTTATGACCTCATTTATTGTTATGACCTCTAGTGTGAGTTCTTCTGGAAGGGGGTTTGTTTTTTTCCAAGCCGCCACTATGGAACACCTAGCAGCGGTTAGAATAAAAGAGATCAACCATCCCATGGGAGCTGAGAGATTTTCTATAGGTTTTTCTAGCAGAAATGTCAACGGGTCTAGAGGAATTCTTGGTTCAGATACCTCCTGGATTATATTCCGGACCATGGTCCAGAAATTCTGGATTATCGGGCATGTCCACCATATGTGGGCCATGTCTCCTCTTAGGCCATACCCCCTCCAACACATATCGGCTAATCCAGGAAATATCTGGCTCAGCCTACTAGGAGTTAGGTACCATTGAAATAGGATTTTGTAAATATTTTCCTTTATTATTGTGCAAATTAAAATTTTAGCTGACGATTCCCAGATATCCACCCAATCGCCAATACCTATCTCCACATTGAGGTCTTCCGCCCATTTTAGCATGTAATTATGATCTGGTGTATCCTCTGGCGATTCCATTCCTATGTATATTCCGATATCAGGCCCCTCTGGTACAGTAGATGCAACTCTTATTCGAACAAAAACCAGTGGCAATTCACCAAAAAAACCAGGAAACACCCAGGTACATTCTGAATACATGCCTTAAACTTTCCTTAAACTAGCCCCAGCATTTCTGCATTGATTAATGGCCTATCAGATTAACAGCGGGGGTCCCTGGCAGTCCCATTCAAACTGAATTGGAATGCCAGGGATCCCTGCTGTGTTAATCCTATGAGTCGTTAGTCAATGCAGAAATGCCTTAAACATGCCTCAAACTAGCCCAGAACATACCCAGCACATACCCAGCACATACCCAGCACATACCCAGAATGTAACCCGGCTAGTTTACGGCAAATGTTAGAATAAACGTTGCCTCTACTGTAAGTGCCTTTTTTGCAATATGTTTCGAATTTAGATAAATTTGGAATGCTCGCTCTATGAGAAATTGCTAAAAGAAAGTGTCTAATCTGCAGAAAATTTAAAAAATGGAGATCTTGCGTTTGATATTTTTTTGGAGCTGCTGGAAGGACATGATCTTCCCCTTGTCTACCAAGTCACCTGCTGTCATGATATCAAGATTTTTAAATAGGGAGAATTGCTTTTGAGAGCATCCTGGGAGGAACTTGGGATTATTGAATATGAGTGTTAACTGGGATTGGAAGGATGCTAATGCAGATGTCTTCTTATTTTTAGACCGTACTGTCACTGCCAGCTTTATTCTTAAGCTTGCCGTGATAAAAGCGGGGCATTTTCTCAGATTTAAACGGAGTTTCCCTGCAGTTTCCCGCCGCCTCTTGCTATTGAGGCTAGCATTACCGATCTTACCACCCTCTGCCTTTTATCTTTCCAGATTAATTGAAATATCCGGTTTTGAATAATTTTTAGCACAGGCAGGGGGGTATTTATCGATAGGGTTTGAAAATAATACAAAAGTCTGGGGAGGACATTCATTTTGGTGGAAATTTCTCCCCATCCAAGAGATCTGGAGTTTATTCCATGTTTGTAAATATTTTTTAATTTTATCAAAGAGGGGAGGAAAGTTACACTGGTATAGGGATTTGTATGAGTTTGCAATCTTGACTCCTAGATACAGTACTTGATATAAGTATAGCTCCATTTATAATTACAATTTGATTGCAAAAGTTTAATTTCTGGCGGTGGAAGTAATATGTTTAGGGCTTCAGATTTATCATTGTAAATTTTGTAGCCCGAAACTTTACTGAATTGGTCTCATTTGAGTTGGAGATTTGGAAGGGATGTTATTTGATTGGCTAAAGTTAATATAACATCATCCGCAAATAGGGAAATCTTATAGTTAATTCAATCAATTGGGATTCCTTGTATATTGACTTCCTCCCTGATTATGGTCGCTAGGGGTTCAATCGATAAGGCAAAGAGAAGCGGGGACAAGGGGCATCTGTCTGGTTCCATTTTTTATTTTGATAGGGTTTGAGTCTCCTCCTGGAAGTTTGACATACACTGTGGGGGACTGATATAGGGCTCTAACACCCTCTAGAAACCTTCTATGTCTTTTTAAACTACGATTCCCTCAGTCAGAAAAGAATGTATTTATTTCTATCAAAGCATAACTGTGGCACCGTTCATCCCTGGAATATCTGTTTGGGCCAGCCATGGTAGCCAAACTTTTAGAAATTTAGCGCCTGTATCATTAACTAAACTGGTTCGTTTTTCCATCTGGCAGAAAAAACAAATTCTATTTCAAATTGCAGTGATAGATGGAATTTCATTTTGCTTCCATAATGCTACGATCTCACATCTCGTTGCTATTGCAAAATGAACAACTAATTTATTTTTGACCCTGGCTAAACCCTGAGTTGGTCTGTTCAATCTGAAGAGCCAAAGTCTGTTTTTTAAGTATGGGGAGGCGGGAGGGTTGTAACTTAAATTTTATTAATTTTGAAAACTGGAAACAAAAAGAAAGCAATATATAGTTGAAAAAAGGATGTTGTTAACATGTAGTCATGACCCGTCAGCCAGAAACTTCTTGTCATCCAATTAACGCAACAACGTAAGTCAAAATAAATTAAATGAAATTAAAGGGGTGAAAGGAGGGTATAGGAGGGGGGATTCATCTTTTTTTTCCTAGTTAATATATTTAATGAAGTGTTGCTACTCTCTCCTGACCGGCCAGGGCTCGTCTCCCTCTTACTAGGTCTTACTGTATCTGCTTCCAGACCCCTCTTTCTCCCATCCGTCCCTCAAGGGAGAGTGCATTTCCCTACTATCAAAGCATGATCGTATATTGTTTATCCCTGGGATATCCGTCTGTGTCAGCCAAGGCATCCAGAATTTTTGGAATTTAGCGCCATAGTAATTACCAAACTCGTTAATTTCTCCATCTGGCATACAACCCAAATTCTGTTTCTCATTTTGGGTATAGATGGGGTTTCTAGCTGTTTCCATAATGCTAAGATCTCGCATCTCATTGCAGTTGCAAACTGAGCAAGCAATTTACACTCGACCCTGGATAAACCTTGCATTTGTCCATTCAAAAGAAATAACCATGGGTCTAACGGAATTGTGAGGCCCAACATCCTCTGTAGCCAATCTCTAATTTTCTCCCAAAGGGGCACCAACTTGGGGCAAGACCACAGGATATGTAACAAATCTGCCTGCTCTCCACATTATTTTGGGCACAATGGTGAGTAACCTGCTAAAAATGTTGATAATTTTTGTGGGGTCAGATACCATCTCATCAAAACTTTATATGCGTTCTCCCTTAATGTCATGCAAATCGAGCTCTTTGCTGCTGCTGTGACCATCTCGTACCATTCCTCTTCCTCTGGCACCTCGCCCAAGTCCCATTGGAACATGTACTGCAATTTCTTATCATACCTCATGCCAGAACAGGATACTTCTCTGTATGTCTGAGATGTGAGTCCCCTTGTGTCTGTTTCCAAAGTACAGAGCTGTTCAAAATTGGTGAATCGGGGGCGGGCTGGGAATTGTTATAAAAGGCTCTGATTTGGAGGTACCAAAAAAAATCTGTATGTGGGATGCCCATTACTGACTTAATTTGTTCAAATGTTTTTGTACTAATTCTGTCCTCCAGATCTTTAAGTCAAAAAACTCCTATTTTTCTCCAAATGCTGAAATCCTTGCCATTCAGGCCTGGAGCGAAATCTGGGTTGTCAAATGGGGGTGTCATAAGAGAATTTTTGGTGGTCAATGAGCATCTAAATTTAGCTTTCGCCCAAACTGCCAACGAGTTGGTCATTGAGGATAGTGGCTCTTTGATAGATTTTAGTATCCGAGATGGGAACCAGATTATATTATGCAGCTCCAGTTGCTCACATATTTCCTTTTCTATTGCAACCCAGCGTTTGAGACTTGGATCACGGTGCCATTGGATAATTTGGCATAATTGGACCGCCTTATAGTATGACCACAAGCAAGGAATCGCTAGTCCCCCCGCCAATGTTGGCCTTGGTACCGCTAGTCCCCCCGCCAATGTTGGCCTTTTCAAGATCCTTCCCCTCACTCTCGATCTTTTATAATTCCAAATAAATTTGGAGACCAAAGCTTGGAGGGTTACAATATCCTTCCTTACCAACGGGATTGGTAAGGTCTGGAACAGATAAATTAAATGGGAAAGCAAATTCATCTTGATACAATATATTCTGCCAATCCAGGATATATTGTTTGTGGACCAAGTTCTAATATCTTCTCTCAACTTTTGCATGAGCTTGGGATAGTTGGCTTTGTATAAAGTTTTGTAATTATTTGTGATACTAATTCCGAAATAGTTGATGATTTTTGGTTGCCACTTGAAATTAAAATGAATCTGAGTCTCTCCAATTCATTGGGTAAATTGATATTTAAGGCTTCTGACTTTGTTTGGTTGATTTTGAAACTTGAGACTCTATTACATTTTTCCAATAAAATGAACAGATTAGGCAGAGAGGTGAGAGACCTCAACAGTGTCAGGAAAGTGTTGTCCGCTTAAAGTGTCACTTTGTGGGTCTGAGTATTCACCTGAATGTCTGCTATGTCTGGGTTATTCGAATACGTGCAGCCATGGGTTCCATACATACTGTAGGCCGAACAGTACATGGGATAGCGGACATCTCTGTATCGTGCCGCTCTGAAACGAGAAACGATCTGATGGAAAATCCTGATGGATTACTCTAGCCTCTGGGTTCGAATACAATGCTGTAATTTCTTTAAAAATTATGCCCCCAAACCCAAATGCCCCACGCGTAGCATGTAGATAAGGACAATCAATCCTATCAAACGCTTTATCAGCATCCAGTCTCGGCACCATCACCCGGATCTTTTTAAAGTTAGCCACTTCAATCAGATCAATTATTCGCCTCATATTCTCGGCCGCTTCTCTACCTTTAATAAACCAAACCTGATCCGAGTGGATGTCTGGGTAGGATTCGACTCAATCTGTTAGCTAACATTTTGGAATACATTTTAATTTAATATCTGAATTTATTAATGATATAGGTCAATTGTTTTTACAATTTGTAGAGTTTTTGCCCTGTTTGTATATGAATGAAATGGACGTTTGTAGCATCTGTTTTGGGAACGTTGCCCAAGCAAGCACTGCATTGAACATTCTAAGAAGATATGGGGCCAACAGATTCACAAACTTTTTGTAGTATAAATTTGAAAATCCATCAGGCCTGGCACTTTGAATGGTTTTAAATTATTTACTACTTCAATCAGTTCCTTCACTGTGAAATCTTGCTATAGACTCTCCTCATCCTCTCTACTCAACCTCGGCAACTTTGAATTTGCTAAAAACGCTTTTAGGGTCAGATTGATATTTGAAAAACAGAAAGTGAATCCCTGCGCTTCTCCCTTTGGGATGGCAGTAATTGGGGAATAAATATATATGGTGTAAAAATCTATAAGATAAAGGAGACTTTTGGTTACATCCTTTGATCAAATAATGCCAAGCCTGCTAACCACGTCAAGGTAAGTCTCTATAGCAGGTCCCTACGCTAAATGCATACTAATGTTATGTGAAATAAACCCAGAAGGGTTCATATATCCAAGAATATGCTTATATAACCTAGTGCAGTTAAAAACTGATAAATACAGTACCTGTGAGTATACATACATGTCTGCAAGTAAAGTGAATAGTGAAAATACAAGGACCATACTGGGAGATTATATACCTTGAAAATGGAGGGACTGGCCTCCCACAATCCACTCAATAAAGCAGTTGCAAGTCATTTGGTTAAATACATTAATAACACCCTAATAGTGGTGCCCTCTAGGAGAGTACTGCTAAGGATTTAATTCGGCCCAACAGAAAATGTAAAACAAATATATAATCACCGCGCTTCTCCATGTAAAGAACATGCAGTTGGCGAAGGGATTGGCCATACAAATGTGAAAAACAGAAAGTGAATCCCTGCGCTTCTCCCTTTGGGATAACAATAAATGGGGAATAAATATATATGGTGTAAAAATCTATAAGATAAAGCAGACTTTTGGTTACATCCTTTGTTCAAATAATGCCAAGCCTGCTAACCACGTCAAGGCAAGTCTCTATAGCAGGTCCCTATGCTAATGTTATGTGAAATAAACCCAAAAGGGGTTAATATATCCAAGCATATGCTTATATAACCTACTGCAGATAAAAACTGGTAAATACCAGTGAGGATACTTACATGTCTGCAAGTAAAGTGAATAGTGAAAATACAGGGACCATACTGGGAGATTATATACCAGATTGATATAGTATTTGTATTATGGGTTACTTTCTCCCAGTTATAGAGCTGCTCATAGTAATTTTTAAATTATTCCACTATATATTTGGGATTAGCCGTCACCCCACCTGATTTTCGCCGAATAGCTTGTATATTATAATTGACCTGCTTATTCCTAATTTTGTTAGCTAGCAAAGTATCTGCCTTGTTCGCGTTTTCGTAAAACTTCATCTTTGACCAACTTAATGCGTTCTCAACCTGGGAGGTTAAAAGCATATTCAATTCAGTTCTAACGTCTTCCAGGGCTTTTAGTGTATCAGGTTTACCATCTGTTTGTTTTTATCCACTAGTTTTTTAAGCTTTAATTGTAATTCTAAGATTTTTGCATCTCTCGTTCTTTTTCTGCCTGCGGCAATACTCATAAGTGTCCACCTGAGGGTTGCCTTGTGGGCCTCCCATAGGGTCATCTGGGAATCTACACTGTCTGCGTTAATTAAAAAAACTTGGTTCAATCTCCGATTTCACCGAAACCACCACATCTGGGATCTTCAACATTCGTTTAATTTCCAATTCGCTCCTGGCCGGACCAGACTCATTTGAGAGCACCTCGGCTCTATTGGTGCATCATCTGACCATGAAATATCATGGATCCTCATCGAGGAGATCTTTGGAACCAATCTGCTAGACACAAAGAAGTAATCTATTCTGCTATAGCTTGCGTGGGGGTGGGAGAAGAAAGTGTATCCCCTTTTGTCCGGGTGAAGCTCTCTTCAAATATCTACTAACTGTACATCTTTGAAGCCCTTAACTAATGTTGCTCCCCCCTTTTTCCTTGCTCTTCGGGACACCTCTGATCTATCCAAGCCAGGGTCCAGAACATTAGTGAAGTCCCCTGCCCGAATTACATAGCCATCAGCTACTCTGTTCAGGGTATTAAAGAATGTTGTGAAAAATTCTGGATTGTTTTCGCATGAGCGTAAACATTCGCTTTCGTTAACTTTTGACCCTGGATGAACCCACTATTATTATGTATCTTCCCTCTTTGTCTATTTCGATCCTATTCACTACCAAAGGGCATCTGTTGTGGATCAAAATTGCAACTCCGTCTTCTTGCAGTTATCTGAAGAAAGATAGTAATTCCTGAAATTTTTGTCTAGATATTTACGAAAATATTTCTTAAAATCTGTTTCTTGTAACAACACTACACCTGCCTTTTTCTTCTTATAGCCCATGAAGGCCACTCTCCTTTTATTCGGGCTATTAAGACCTTTAACATTGTGTGAGATTATGATTAGTGACATGATAAAGTCTGTGTCCTAACGCTTACCTTTGCCGGATCCCGTGGAGAGACCCCAGACCGCCAGAGGAGTCATGACCACTTTTTGACAAGCCACACATTTAGGATGAATCTGGGGCAGGGGGTAGAGGGAAATTTGGGGGAAGAAGAAGAAAAAGAAAAATGTGGAGGAAATGAAATTTGGAACAAGCTTTTTAAGATCCTATTCATGGCAATAGCATTTCCGTTTTTTAGCACCAGCAGACCAAAGGGAAAGGTCCAACGATAACGCATGTCATTGTCCTAAGGATCTTCATTATGGGTTGGAGTGTGTGCGTTTCTTACTTAAGGTAGTAGGGGAGATGTCTCAGAATATTTGTACCTCAAACAACATGAAGGAGGAATTTCTTGTTATTTTACTAAGTGAGGCTGTTATCTTAAAATAGTGGAACCTCATGATTATGTCTCTGGGTGTATCATTTGGTTGAGGTCTAGCCCGCAGGGCCCTGTGCATCTATTGAGATGCAGTTCGGCCTCAGATTTATCTGTCATCACAGACGTCAGCCATTTAATAATGAATTCTTCCACATCTGATGCTTTCTGGGACACCACAAACTCGTATGTTATTTCTCCTGTCCCTATTTTCAGCATCCTCTTGCCGGTCAGTGATGGTAGAGATCTAATTCTTCAGATAAGAATTTGTTTTTTCCATCTTACACATTGACTTTATTGTGGCATCTAGTTTGGACTCTAGTTCCTCTGTCCGGCTTCCAAAGAAGGTGATGTCTTTCCTCAGTTCTTGCATTTCCTCATGGAACAGTGATTGTAGAGCACAGAAGAGATTTTTTTAAGTCCGCTTTTAAGTCACTTCTTTTGACTAAGTCCTGTTCCCTGCTATTACTTCGCTCTTTCCTTTTGTCTTTCGGAGTCAAAGCCATACGGTGTGGCAGGGGCCACAGGTGCACCAGCCAGCACCATTTCAGCTGATTGGAAGTAATTTGTTAACTTTGTGGACGGTCTCTTTCTTTATGCTCTCTTGGACATCTTAAGTAATCCAAATTTAATTGCCGGGTCCTGCGGGTTTGATCCTGCTCGTTTGCGAGTGTTTTACTTTATATTAGTGCTGTGGGGTGACAGAGCTAGTCACCTATCCCGCCATCACCACAGTCATTGCACATGTACCCTTCATATCTATTGTATTACTTATTCTCTATCCCCCCCCCCCGTGGATTTATTGCAATATAGTTTTTATATTTAATAGTTTTTATTATTTTTTGCAGGTATTATTGTAGCACCTTGGATAAGGGGTATGATATGGGGACTCACACCATCAGTAATCCTGTACTTTTATCTCCAAAGCCCCTATCCTCTTCTGCTTGAGGTGCCTCCCAGGCCAACTGCTGCTCTCTTTTACTGGCCGTGGAGGCACACACTGGTTGGGGAGGTAGGGGTTGTATATATTTGTGGGGTGAGGATTTTTTTGTATGTATCTGGTGGTGGGACATTTTTTGCATTGGGCGGTGGGGTTTTTTGGTGTATATTTTGTGGGGGGATTGTGTGAGGGGAGGAGGCAATGAGTGTGAAGCAGGGGTTGAGTGAGAGTGGAGTAAATGATGCACGGGGGAGAGTGAGAGGAGAGAGGGGTGAGTCAGGAAAAGAGGGAGTAAGAGTGAGTCACAGCGGAGAGAAATATATGTGAGGCGGGGGTCAGGGATTGAGTGAGAGTGGGGTAATTGATGGAGGGGGGGAGAGTGAGAGGTAAGACGGAGGGGAGAAATACATAGTAAAAGGTAAGGAAATAGAGGGGGCTCACGAGGTGTGAAATGGGGGGGTTCGCAAGCTGTGAAATGGGGCTCGCAACACTGATGACGGTGGGGAGGTGGGTCCGGTCAGGACTGTAGTCATGGGCCCTGAAAAATCTGTCAGCGGCCCTGCCCATGTCCACCTACAGTATCCACCTCCTTTCGGTCCTTTAGTTCTTGCTGCTGTTATGATGCTGACCGTGAACCGTTCCAGTTTCTCTTCTTTGCACCTCTAATTTGTTTACGAGATATGACCTCCAGAACAGAGGCCATAAATGAGCTGCTTGGTTTTGCAGCTCTGAGATGTTATCATCTTCGCACTTCTCAACGGTGCCACATCCCATCTTACAGCCTACGAGGCTTTGTACCTCAGCAGTCTGTCATAGCTGATGCCAGGAACATGCTTCAAAGTGAAGATCACCTACTGAACTTATCTGTAGAGATGTTTTCTGCTATTGCCCATGACACTCGCGCCCTGCAGATTTCACAAATCATTTCTGCCGACCACAACATCAACTAAAATATGCAATTAGATCAAACAAAGGCATGAAAAAAAAAACAACAACACAAACGCACACACAGAACAAGCTTGTTCATTTTCAGAGCATCAATTTGGCTTCAAATACAACATCCACAAATTTCCCTAATTGAATATATGATTTTATTTTGCTTCATTCAAGCAGCAGAGTGATCCTCATAGTGTGAAAAATAATTGAACTATGATTAAATCGATAGCCCGCTCAAAGGAGTAATTTCAGTTTTTTTGTTATCACTCCATTAAAAAAGGATTATATTGGAGCCATTATCAGGGAGTTTTACATGATTGAGAGAAAATAATGTGTTTTTTTTTTTTGCTTTATGTGTTATTGCCTTAAATGTTTCCTGTATATTATTCTCAAATATGGGGATTCTAATAATAGTTCACAAAATGTGTAGCAACTGCAGGGAATGTGGAGTCTGTTTACCAAAGTCTCCCTGTTTTGCCACAAAACAGTGAAAAACAAATTTCAACATATTTGACAAAGAAAGGGAATTCGCAGTGAGAACTAGTGTTTTACTTAAAAATCTGGATTTGTATTGGTCCCAGTTTTGCAGCACAGAGGCATTAGCAAATAGTACCTGGTATCATGCTACTCTGCAACTGTGACTTCCTGAATCTTTGCAAAAGAAGCACCCTCATCTCACTCAGCCCCCGAAGTAGGAAATAGAGGCAGCCAAAACCGTTACTGCTCAGTGGTAAAGTGAAACATAATCCCTCTTCAATTGGTATTTGCTGCTGACAGAGATTGTCTATAATAAAGCCAACCGCAAACTACAACTACAGAGCTGAGAGCAAGAGCAATTAATAAGAATGAAGACTTTTAATTCAAGGTCATTTAGCCAGGGATCTTCTGAGTGCCTCTGTTTTGACATAGTTGTTGTGATGCAGTGTGTCCATTAAGCAACCGCTATATCTTGCTTAATTATTTGTGGTAATATTTCAGTTTCTCTTATTACCGGGTTGCATGCAACCTGTAGGTCAGAGGACAGCTTGATAAATAGGATGCCATGATCCCAATGATTTGAGGTCTTGCTTTTCCCCTGGCTAAACAGAAAAACAGTTTGTCTTACTGGCCCTGCTAATTGCTAAAGAGCTCAACAGATTCTGCTCTAAAGAACACTGTAGCATTGATACCATAGGTGAAAGAAAATGAATTTGCCACAAGCTCTGAGGTTGCTGTAACCTATGCTTCTGAGAGGTCTGTGCCAAGATGACCAGGTTTCATACTGTACATACATATGCAACCTGCACATGTTGATGCAAATTAACATTTTTGACGTGGGATTTGGATGAAACTGCAAAATTAAAGTGGGTATAGCATTCTGAAAAAAAGAAAATGTTACAGTAGTAGCACCAGCAAAATAGTGCTGTGTGTGGAATCCAAGACCAACCAGGAGGATGCGAGGCAATGCATGAAATAATACATATGTTATCCAGACACATACTGTATTTACCTGGATAACATATTTATTACTTGGAACAAATTATGTATTATTTGGTACCCGTCCTCCTCTGAGACGGCAGAGATGGGTGAGCCGTGTAAACACTCCCCTCGCTCTCTGCGCCTTGTGAGTTAGTCCATTTGTCAGCTCTGGGCAGCAGTCAGGAATTTATGTACCAGGAGACAAACTAGTGTTATTTTCTACTTTGGTAATAATATTACATTGGAAAATCTCAGTGAACAAGCCACAAAAAACCAATATACAATGTAATATTATGTAGCGCCGCTGTTTCCACATTTGTTTTCAGGCAGTAATGGAAACTAGGGAACAGACTCGTTCAGCAGCTTTGACAGAACTGCTCACTTCACTCATCAAGTGTTCTTCTAATCTGGTAAAATAATAATTCCCAGGCCTCAGGGATCTGCAGCATGACAAGCTTGTGGCCCACAGCAGGATGACACAGCGAGCAATGGTATATGTGTCATTGTGTTAACCTGCAGTGAGAGGGACAGACTTGATAAGCCCATCGATTCTTCCAGGTTCTATGACAGGGGTGGCCAACCTCTTTATCAGGCGTACCAATAAATAGGAGCACATTTTTTGGCAGGTCAATAGTCCTACTGCCCCTCTACATCCACTCTCCCCCATTCTCTCTCTCTCTCCCCCTCCTCTCTCACCCATTCAATTTCCCTGCCTTCTCTCTCACTCAATTCCCCCAACCTCCTCCTCTCTCACCCAATCACCCCCTCCTCCTCTCTCTCACTCAATTTGACTTCAGGGAACAGGGAGAAGGCCTACTGTCAAGCAGCAGAGAGGAGCTGGGCCCCAAGGGTGGATGCGGAATTGGATCCGACTTCTGGGCTGGACCAACTTTCAGCACTGGTGGGGGGATAGCAGGCCATTCCAAATGCCGTTGTCCAACAGGCCGTGGTTAGTCACCCCTGAAATATGACGTTCCATCACATTGCAGTGGGAGAAAGAGATAGCAGAATGTTCTACAGCCACCACATGGTGACACAGGAATGCAGACAAGACATGTTTCACATTTAGGCCCAAAACTACTACACAGACGCACAATGAGCACACAATTAGATTCCTGTCAAATTAATAAATCCGTTTCACAAAGCGAGCGAAAAAAAGTGAATTTTTTGTCAATGTACTGGATTTCCTAAAAAGATTTAACCACATGTAAATCAACATTTGTACTTATTTATTTCCTGTAAAAAACTAATGGTGTTTTTTTCAGACTCAATTAGGTTATGCTGGGTAAAAAGGGACAAATAAACTTTATATAGCAAATGGTGAAGCAAGTTTGGGGATCTATGAAAGATATGCAGATTCACTCAGGGGTTTTCTGTCTTTGTTCTACTCTGCACATTGGAGGGTTTTTGCCCCTTTGGGACCCACTCTGCCAGCTTCACAATGCAGTCAGTGGATATGACTAAGTTCAGACTGATCAATGCAAAAGGATGAAACAGCTGTGTCTAAGCAGGTTCACTGATTCTGCATTTCCTTGTCGTAGACAGCTGTACAAGCTGTATAAAAAAAAGCAGGCAAAAATGGACGGGAACCTAAAAGTCACATGCCCATTGGGTGCTCATTTTATGCCACTACCGAAAATCCTTGTCTGCAGCTTAACCACAGTATGACGTACAGTATGAGAGTGGGTTTGAAGCAAGCAGGTGACCAGTAGAAAACATTCAGATACACTAAGGGGTCTTTGCTGATGTGAAGATATACAGTGATATTGGCAATCTATACATTTTCCTTTGTGCCTCACCTGCTGCCCTCTAACCCAGTCCTCAAGACCTCCCAATAGGTCAGGTTCTCAGGATATCCCAGCGTCAGCCTAGGTGGTTCAATCAGAGGCTCAGTCAAAGACTGAGCCTCTGATTGAGCCACCTGTGCTGAAGCAGAAACTGATTGAGCCACCTGTGCTGAAGCTGGGATATCCTGAATACCTGACCTGTTGGGGGGTCTTGAGGACTGGAGTTGAGAACCTCTGCTCTAACATATAGCAATAATAGAGGGCATGAATATGAAGCAACGGTGGGGATTATTAGAGGCTACTTATCATGTTTTAGTGCCTCTGTTGTATAACAAGCAGCACCCTTTGAGTGGTTGTCCTTGCCTAGTCATACACATTACTTCCATATACTACAGCGTTCTCATTTGCTGTAGTGATTTAGCACATGCTACTTTGCAGACAGATTCTGCCGAAATGAAACATTGTCATTTCAAATTTGCTGTTAATACACTAAATTAAGTTAATTACGCAAGTTTAAGGAGTCGGTGCTGGAACAAACAAGCTGCACCTGAGTAACAAAATTAAATGATTTCTGTGGAACGAAGTGTGATTCTCTTCCTTTAATAGACATGGTGCTTTTGATTGCACTGCGTTTGCTCTTGTTCTGTAGCTGGGAGACTGATAAATACTGTATACCCCTAAATGTTTAGTTACTGCAGGGACCTGCGTGGATTGCACACAGTGTGTTGCAGGACACTTGAACTGCACTTAAGTTAGAAACTATTTTACATTTCATCTTGTATTTTGATTAAGTCTGATGAAAAAGTAAAGGAGGTTTTTTTGTTTGTTTGTTTTTTTTTATTTTTTATGAATTTGCTGAAATAATTTTCTGTTTTCAGTTGCCAAGAAGAGATGCCCCAGGGGAAATTGAGTGCTCTCTAAACAACAAACAATTCTATCCTTTCTACTCCCATGCAATTTGACTTCCATAATGTAATATCAAGAAGGAAGCACTTCAGCGGCAAATCCTCAGAACAACGCACCAAAGCAGAATATCAATCCAGGCCTGGAAACGACAGCACGTACAGACGGGCGCTGGGTTTAATGGAATGTAATTCTGCAGAAGGCAGAGGTGAGACAGAGCCTAAATATTGAAAATAAATGAATTAATTATCAGTGGAGAAAGCAAGAGACTGAGAGCAACGAGAAATCGGAAGAGGAAGAGAGGGAGAAAGGAAGAGGAGGGAGAGAGAGAGAGAGGGATCATGGGGATATATATAGAGAGAGGGGAATCGGGGGGGGGGAGAGAGAGAAAGAGAAATCAGGGGGGGAGAGAGAGAGAAAAAATAAATCAGGGGGAGAGAGGAGAAATCAGGGGGGGAGAGAGGAGAAATCAGGGGGGGGAAGGAGAAATCAGGGGGGGGAGAGGAGAAATCAGGGGGGGGAGAGAGAGAAGAAATCAGGGGAAGAGAGAGAGAGAGAAATCAGGTGGAGAGAGAGAGGGAGAAATCAGGTGGAGAGAGAGAGGGAGAAATCAGGCGGAGAGAGAGAGGGAGAAAATCAGGCGGAGAGAGAGAAATCAGGCGGAGAGAGAGAATTCAGGGGGAGAGAGAGAGAAATCGGGGGGGGAGAGAAATCAGGGGAGAGAGAAGGAGAGAGAGGAAGAGAGGAATCAGGGGGAGAGAGGAGACATAGAGGAAGAGAGGAATCAGGGGGAGAGAGAAGGAGAGAGAGAGAGAGGAAGAGAGGAATCAGGGAGGAGAGAGAGAGGAAGAGAGGAATCAGGGGAGAGAGAAGGAGAGAGAGAGGAATCGGGGAGGGAGAGAGGAATCAGGAGGCTAGAGAGAGAGAGAGACTGATACAGAAAGTGTAAAAGAAAAACAAAAGCAGTGTTAGGGAAGAGTATGGAAAACTTGCTGAAAACTAGAAAGGGAAATTAAGGCATTTTGGAAGAAGAGACAGGAAATTACAGAGTAAAATAGATCTCAAATCAGGGCATTACGTACCTGCTGAAGAATGTCCTGATTGGGTTATGATGCTCTTCAAACTCTACATTAAACTGCAATGATCAGGTATCACCTGTTCTGTTGGGATTATGACATGGAGTAACTTAAATCATGGTAATGAAACTCTTAAAGGGATACAAACACATGTATTCAGTGTTGAAAGCGAAATCAAAGTTCTAAATGAGAAAGAAGGGTAAAACATGGGTAGAATCATCAAATTAGAGGGAGAGAGAGAAAAGAAAAAATGATGGGATAGACAACAATATAGAGAATAGGTAAGTAAAAGTTATAGAGAACAAAATAATTTAGGAGAATTAAATATTGGTATGAGAGAGAGCAAGAAATATTAAGGGAAGGGAAAGAATGTTAGGGAAGGAAATAAAATAGAAGGAAAATAAGACCATGTATGACATATATTAAGGGAGGAGAGGTATGGCAGCACACTGAGACACAGAGCATCACAATGAGACATGTCAAAATAACCACTTCACTGCTACAGGGGCTGCAGAATATTACACTGAATGTATATACTGTAGTGCTTTCTGTTGCAAAATGTTCCTTTTTTCAAATGTTACCACTGGTTAGAATTGTGTTGCTGTTGAAAAACATCAACATGCATTAGGCATGTAATTACCTAAATCACTTCTGTCTGCGCTTTACAGCTCCTTCATCTGAGAGAGTCCTATTTAATAGAGTACACATTGACTTATGTCCCTCCCAAAAAAACATGTCGAGAGATAAATGTGAACACACTTGAGATACATGGGAAATAAGCCTACTTGCATATTTAAACAAGCTCATTTTCCAACTCTCTTTCCACCCCCCCTCCCCTTGCCATCTCTATCCCCCTCCCCCTGGATGGATCTGTCTAGATCTCTGAGTGAAATGTTGTAGATTCCTGCAGCACCTAAGACTGATTTCACATTTTATTTAGCCCTGTAAAGCTTGGTGAAATAAAAACAAAATGTCACAAACACAGTCTGGACTGATTCGCATATGTCTATAACTGACACACGCAACTCCTCAGAGTTCATCCAGACATTCATTTTGCACTTTGTGTTTGACTGAACCCAGGTCTTTTTCAGCTTGCACTCTAGAAGGCCTTTAACAATAATAGCATCTGATCCTATGAGGCTAACATACAACAGAACAATGTCTCCCTACAGGCACCTGCAGTCACTGTACACACTGCCTAAAGATTATGGGGCATATGAACTAAATCGTGCTAATCTATAAACCATACTGTAAGGTGCCTTCACTTGAATAGCCCAAAAGGTGCCATACCGCCAAGGCAGCACCACTTAGAAAATCGGCTCCTCACTCCTACACTGCACAAAAGTGTAATAATGGCAGCCTGAGGCATAATAGTTTAACTCTCTCAGTGGAGAGGATTGGGGAAGGTCACCTTTAATACTTTATCCCAGTGATAAGGTAATCAGGTTCATGCAGGTCCACTCCATCTCTGAGACTAATTAGGGAAAGGGACAATGATAAATGAGGGATAATGGGAGTAAAACCTACTAAAGGTACCGGCTACAGTGTTTACAATACAGTAAACTTTCCAAATTGATTTCGATCTGTTGTACTGTGTAGGTTGCAATAGCAAGTAAGGGACAAACTGCTTTCAAAATGTCACAGGTTTCTTCTTCAGCCTTCTACCTAAAAGTAGGAGCTGTCAGGTTTACTGTACGATGCTCTTTCAGCTATGAGAACTACCATGTTTGGTTCCTAAAAGGTATCACAGCCTACAACAAATCTATATTTATCCAGGACCAATACGGTTGCTTGAACATTGAACTACAAAATAATTTTAAAATACATAGCTTAAAACAAGTAAACACATTGGGGCATATGTATCAAGCAAACGTGGAGCAATTCTGGGTGAAACATTTGCACCATATTTATTAAAGAAAACATTGGATTTTTTTCTTTGATGCATATGGGGTATTGTTTTATCTAGATGTGGCCGAACCTGTCAGAATCAATTTCATGGATTTTTCCCGTCTTTTTGAGGGCAGTCCGATCAGTGGAATGAAACCTGGAGGCGGAGTGTGTCCTCTTAAGTCTGTGCAGAATCCTTGAAATCCACCGATAATTTTGTCCGCCCAGCTTCGGCGGAATCAGTGACAAGAATCTTCTGGAATCTGTTCTGCGGATTACACAAAGTCTAAAACCCAAAGCATTTAGAGTATATTGCCACTCCCACTTCCTGCCTGTTTGTCACACACTTTCTGGTGAGGGAACGAAGCGCGTGTATGGGACTGTGTTTGGTGGGAAAGGGAGAGATAGAGAGAAAAACAAAAAGATTTAAAAAAATAAGTAATTTATAAGTAGAGGGATACAAATAGAGAGCTTGAAAGAAAGAAAGATAAAATAAACAGCACAGACGGTGAACTAGTGGATTTTCCTGCTAGCACCAATCATAAGAGTAGCCATAGTACTGGGGCATCTGCAACCCCTGTTTTGAGCATACAGTACCTCAGGAACCGGAAAGAGTTGTCTCTCTCCACGGATAGAGAGAGCATAGAAAACCTGATAGCATGCACTCTCTAAACAGTCTAAAACATGTGTAACGGGTATTTCCTCACCCCCAATCGCAGATAGAGTGCATGTGAGGGGGAACCTAAATGTTACCAGGTGTGTGGTGCCAGGTGTGTGGTGTTCACAGGAGGCCTGAATCTCTGCCAGTGAGAGCCTGGGTGTAACCTCTGGAACGATCTTATAATTACAGCGCCTCCACCTATGTAGAATTCTAGGAGTGTAGAATGTCCCCTATACAGGACCCACAAATAGTAACCACATACACAGGAGTATATATATAACACATGTTTACTATATCGGTTTACTATACAGGTTTACGGGCTAACCGTTACCCATGGCCTCTCTTTTTTGGAGACAACAGTTCTGCCTCATTCTAGCCAAAGACTGAATCTTTCTAGTGGCTATGAATATGAGTGTGAATATGTTTGATCATGGCAACTTCAAAAGGAGAAGAAACAGGGCCAACAGATTGAATCATACTTCCCAATCTAACAATGGGACACCATTTGAATACGATTGTGACCAGCAGCCCCAACCTGATTATACCATGACAGGTCCATCTGGTAACCTGGTCCTACCTGACTACTATCATACAGTAGCAGTCGAACCTTGATTTTACCTCTAATGCTCAGTATGGCTACCTATCCGAATATCATCCTCCCGAATCTCGTCCGCATCAGCAAGTTTGGCAAGGTTGGCAAGAATTCTAACGAAGGCAAATATAATATAATTTTTTTTATTAACTTTTCTGCCCTATTTCTCATGAATAGCCCGTAATACTGATCATTGATTGATATGATACAGGACTGTATCTGATATGATACAGGACATGTGCACTCGAGAATGGGAACGTGTGAGCATGTGTGCACGGCACGCATGCACAGTTGTGTATAGTTTCTGTATACTTACTTTAAAGCATAATTAAAGCATTTTTTTTCAGAATCGAAAGCGTGTTAAATCAACATCCACAGCACACAGCCATCAGATGAAGTTTCAAATAAAGACGGAGACCCCAGTATCCCTGATGAGATGGAGTCGTCCAAAACAAAGGGCAGAAAAAGATAAGTAGTGCTTCACTTACTGTGGAAGGAACAGACACTTCCGCAGATCTCGCGGAGAAAAAGGGGGTAAGAGATGCCCTGCAGCCTAGAGAAAATCGAGGCTTTGTCACGCATGACAGAATATCCAGAAGGCAGAAGTCGTGCAACCCAAAGAAGTGTCTGTCCAGTGCCAACAGTGAGGAACCTTCAACCAACCATACCAGGGAAGCGGAGCCGGAACCAGTGAGTGATCATCCCTTGACCAGCCCTGAAGATGCACTGCAAGCTGCCAGGCATAACTGTGATCTGCTCCTTGAAGAATTGAAAACGGAGAGTGAAAATAATGCTGAGCTACAAAAGACTATGCACGCAATTTACTCGGCGGCCAAGACCGAATGGGAGGATCTAAGGATGGATCTAGATACTGCGAACAATACTATTACCACCATGGATGAAATGTAGTATGAGGAGGCACTGCAAGAGATTAGTCTTTCAGCAAGAGGTTCGCGATTGCCATAGGGAGGTGGAAGTCTCTCAGAATGAGGTTCATACTCTCCGCATAGAACTGAATGCCTCACACCAGGTGGTCAACAGTATCATTAAAAAATGCCATGGCAGACTCAATAGGTACCGTTTCAATGGCCTCAAATTAGTCATGCCCAATTGTCCATCAGCTATTTCATTCATGTGGATTCTGGGGTCATCATTGAAGGTGATATTGAGAATTAAATCATCACGCATAGTAACAACGAACTATGTGACCGGTAGTTTTTCTGTGTCAATCAATTAATGTTGTCCTCATTTCTTCACAACAGATATCACATCTCCTGGCTTGTCAGCTTCACTGGCTTTATAGTACTACACAGAGTCCATGATTAAGACATACCCAACTTGCTCGTGCCCACCAGGAGCATTTGGCGTCGATCGAGCAATCTGAAGAGCGTTTTTTGGAATCTCAAATATCCCGTCACCAACAATTGATGGGGGTTCAACAGCAAATCGTTGCAGAGCTACACAGCATAAAAGACATTTTGCAAATGAATACTAGTGTGTTTGAAGTTCATAATGGCTCATTACAATCGATAGCTGCCAGTTTAATTAAACAGAATGAGATAGGTGACTCAGCACTCGCGTCTACACTATAGTCTCCTGCCTCATCTCCAGCTTCATGTGAGTTGGGATTTTTTTCTCCGTCTAGATCTATTGCACACTCTCAGGCACCATTGTTGGCATCATTTCCGGCACCATTATTGCCATCATCTCCGGCAACATTATTGCCATCATTTCCGGCACCATTATTGGCATCATATCCGGCAACATCATTGCCATCATCTCCGGCATCATTATTGCCATCTTTACCGGCACCATTAATTTTGTCCACTCTGGCACAATTAATTGCAGTGTCACCTGCACAAAGAAAAAGATTGGGAACAAATAAGAGGACAGTGGTACGAAAATATTGGTGCCCTGTGTCGTGTACATGGCAAAAGAGGTTTCAAGGGCACACAATGGAGGCAAATGTGAAGTTATACACTGCAGCACCTACACAGCTATGTACACTGCCATGTACTCTCCTAATGCCAGTGACAACATCACCCTTGGCACAGCCATCTACAGCCATACCAGTGACCACAGCACAGCCATCTACAGCCATGCCAGTGAGCACGGCACAGCCATGTACAGCCATGACAGTGACCACGACACCCTTGGCACAGCCATGTACACCCATAATGCCAGTGACGTCTGCACCTGAAACTGCTATTGTGTGGCCAAGACTGCCAAATGTTCGTGGCAGAGGTCGCACACGGCCCCGACGCACCCCAACAATGGCCATTGACTCGCTCTCAAACATTGATGCATGAAAATCAATCAATGTTAGATGTTACTATTTTGTTTTGTGGTTCTTATTGGGTCATACATACACATCAAACATGCTTCCTTTAAAAAAATAAATACATTCTTACCCTTGTATGTTGAGTCTGCAAACTATGTCCTTTCATACATACAGTAACTAAGAAGGAGAACATGTTCATCCAATTTTCTTTTGACAAACAAGTCTAGTAATGGATGTCCAAACGTTCGCAACATTTGTGTTATACATCTGTTACGGAAGAAAAACAGTGACATTATATTCCATACAGTGTATGTAAAGGGAATAGCAAATAAAAGGATGGAGGGCACAAGTATGTACAAATACTAACTATAAATATTCAATATTGGGATCATTAATACTACCTACAGACAGTATAAATATATTTGTTATGCTACTGTAAGTCACAATACAGCTTAAGGAGACATGCGTGGGACTGTGTTACAGAAGCAATGTATTGTCAAAATGTCTAAATATACAACTCAAACACCACTCTAACAACATAATGTGTGGTTATTTTTTGAAAAACATGCTTAATGTTAGCCTAAAACTTCACATGTACACACTTGCACTACAATGGAAAGAGACACACAGTACATATATAGATATCTCTATACGTGTGTGTGTGTATATATATATATATATATATATATATATATATATATATATATATATATATATATACATATATATATATATATATATATAAAAACAAAAAAAAGAGAGAGAGCGCACGCCCCATAGCATAAAACTGTGTATTTAATATTGAAAGGGGAAGGGAAGGGGGGGGAAGAAACACACTCACAAGATTAAAATGATATTTAGGCAATTTGAGATAATATCACCACCATCTAACTTGCCTAAATATCATTTTAATCTTGTGAGTGTGTTTCTTCCCCCCCCCCCCTTCCCTTCCCCTTTCAATATTAAATACACAGTTTTATGCTATGGGGCGTGCGCTCTCTCTCTTTTTTTGTTTCTAGATACCCCTGGATGTGGTTTATCCCATGTGAGAGCAGCCGGAGACCCCTTTATCAGCATTTTTCACCTATATTCATTGACTAATATCTAAGGACTGGTTGGACTTTATATACTTTTCATTTGCACTTTGGCACCACAGTATATTTACTTTGTTAAGTTTATTGTGTTACACATTATTGTTTATGGATATATATATATATGTAGATTAGAATTCATGTATTATATTCACAATATTTAGCTTAAATCACTTTTAGGAATATTTCACTCATAGTTCTACTCTGGCGCTACTACCTTTGTTCTTCTCATATATATATATACATATACATACACAATCTGGGGCTATCACCAACAAGATCCAGGTACATGCTGGGTACATTAAATAGGTGAGTGAGACCGCAATCACCATATGTACTAGAGTTGTGTGTATAGTAGATGACAGGTGCTGGAAAAGGTATAGATATAGTAGTATCGGTGTTGATCAAGAAGTTTGATCAGAAAGAAACCCTTTATAGTTAGCACTCAAATGTCACACATATTATAATGGACACAGTGGTCCCACAGTAATATACTGCTGGTCTGTCAGGTACTTCAGAGACACCAGGGGTGTCAGAAAAATAATACAATTTTATTAAATATACATAGATAATTAAAAACACAGATACATTATTAAAAATCCCTATAGTTATGTGGCTGATATGTTCAGGTGTAATTAGGTAAGTTCTATTGACTATTCAGTAAACCGACATATCTTGACATCCAAAATCACAGCTGAAAAAAGTAGTTATAGTTGTTAGTTGTATCACGAAGCAGGTAGTAAAAATAGCTACTCAAACGTGGTTATAATCTTGCTTAGAGTATATGTCTAGCAGCCTGGTACACATATATAGTGTGGTGTTCCAAAACCAATAAATGCAGATATATTGCTTAATAATATTGGTCTCTATGTGTCACATAATACCCAAAGGAGATAAAGCATATGGAGTATCCAAAAATGGTTTAACAGAGGTGTGGACAATACAATGTGTCTCTATATATCACATCTGTATATATATATATATATATATATATATATATATATCTCAGGTATGTCACTATCACTGCTACGGTATATCCTCTTGTTTCGAGGTTCAAGCCGCTTGGTTTGCGGTTCACGCAAGATAAACCCGTTGTCTGAAAGTGAGAGAGCGCATCCGTCATATATAGCATAAATTCGTATCCAGAATTATGTTTAGTGCTATGTCTGGCAAAGTGATGGTCAGTAAACTGCTCGGTCTCTACACACTTGTAAGGAAAAAACTTAGCTGCATGTGTGCATGATACAAGCCTGCTCGTAGCTGTCGCTGTGGGTATATTACTGTGGGACCACTGTGTCCATTATAATATGTGTGACATTTGAGTGCTAACTATAAAGGGGTTCTTTCTGATCAAACTTCTTGATCAACACCGATACTACATGCTGGGTACATGCTGCAAACATTTCAGTGACATTTCTGCAGATACTAATGGCCCATTGGATTAACACAGCAGGGGTCCCTGGCAGTCCCATTCAGTTTGAATGGGACTGCCTGGGACCCCCGCTGTTAATCCGATGGGCCATTAGTCTGTCTGCAGAAATGTCACTGAAATGTTGCAGCATGTACCCAGCATGTACCCAGGATATACCCAGGATGTACCTGGGTCTTGTTGGTGATTGCCCCAGACTTGTTTTAGAAAACTTGTCGGCACTACAGTAGGTGCCATTTCTGTACCAACTGCCAATTTATGCAGACCGGCAACACGTTCGCCCATCCCCAGAATGGTAAACCCATCATGATTAGGCAATACTTGAACTGCGAATTGAAGTTCGTGGTATACTTTATCAAATGCCCATGTGGTCTTTATTATTTATGCAAAACAATGCGAATGCTTAAGGAGCGCATCAGTATCCATCGATGCGCAATTATAAAAACACTCCTCAGCACTGAAGACAACGATGATTTGAAACACCAGCCGTTAGCTAGGCACTTCAGGAAGTGTAAGCACAGCCTGGCAACATTACGCTGTATGCCCATTATACAGGCCCGCACACCCCCACGTGGTGGTGATCAAAATATATTACTGCTACAACTGGAGGTCAAAGCTATTTCTGATCTGAGTACAATGACTCTTAAGGGACTTAATGAAGAATTTCAGTTGAGTTGTTTCCTTTAGAGATGTCACATATGCTTTGTGGGACTTCCTAATATGTGGCCCTTTATGAGCATGGTCTCATGCCTCACTTGTTGTACTGGACCCGTATGCCCAACCGGTTATAGATTTTATTATCTGCCATCGGGTACAATATTGTCTTACTATGCTTGTTCCTCACTGTGTATTTTGTTTGCATATGTTGCTATGTATCTATGACTCACCTTACATTCATAGTTATGTATTTTATCCTGAGCCCTGTTTCACCATTATATATGCTTGCATAGTTTTGGCATTTAATCCCAGGACATGAGATATACTATGGTGACATGTTTTACATTGACTTTATTGTCCACCTAGTACTATATGGCTATTTTTGTAGCTGCCATTATCCTTGTGACAGTGTATTATTATGTGTGGTAGGTGACAGTGCTATGTACCCTTTGTGCAGTATTGTTTCCCGATGTTTTGCACATCTAGTGCATCTTCCCCATAGTACAGACCACATCACTCCTCTGCACACTTCCCCCACACACACTCACTCACTGAAGTATATTAGTCAGGCTGCGCTAGGAGGATGTTAGAGGCTCAGACATCTGACTGCTTCAGAGTGAAGCCTTAGTCAGCCGCTTGCCAGCATTAGTATGCCTATCCATTGTTATGATAGCAGGTGCAGGCTTTAGAGCTTACCGGCGGGTTACCATGATGACCAGGAGACGCTAACATGGTGCACATGCATGTCAGGCACGCACAACAGGCTGTCCCTGCCCACACTAAATGTTGCTATAGACGCTTTCTACGTAGCAACTGCTGATCTGGGGCCATGCGTGACTTCAACAATATGGAGGTTGGTTATGTAAGGCATTAAGCAGATGATGTAATTTTCGTGGTTTTTTTAGGCTTTTTAATTGATTTGTGCTAATTGGTTAATTGGCAGACACTATTGGATGTATATATGTGTTGTGTTTTGTCACTCTCCCCTTGCACACCCCTGAAGAAGGTCCTGTTTTGGAGGACTGAAACATTGGATTTCTTGATGAATCACCTTTGTCACTAATACACTTGTATTGATGAGAGAGAGAGAGAGAGAGAGAGAGGGGGGGGGAGAAGAAGAGAGAGAGTAGGGATTTGATGAGAGCGAGAGAGAAAGATGAAAAAGAAGAAGTGAGAGAGAGAGTAGGGATTTGATGAGAGAGAGAGAGAGAGAGAGAGAGAGAGAGAGAGAGAGAGAGAGAGAGAGAGAGAGAGAGAGAGAGAGAGAGAGTAGGGATTTGATGAGAGAGAGAAGAAGAAGAGAGAGTAGGGATTTGATGAGAGAAAGAGGCAGAGAGAGAGAGGCAGAGAGAGAGAAAAAAAAAGAAGAAAAGAGAGAGGGGGAGGGGGAGAGAGAGAGAAAGAGAGAGAGGGAGAGGAAAAAGAAGAAGAGAGAGAGTAGGGATTTGATGAGAGAGAGGGAGAGAGAGAGAGAGAGAGAGAGAGAGAGAGAGAGAGAGAGAGAGAGAGAGAGAGAGAGAGAGAGAGAGAGAGAGAGAGAGAAGAAGAGAGAGAGTAGGGATTTGATGAGAGCGAGAGAGAAAGATGAAAAAGAAGAAGTGAGAGAGAGAGTAGGGATTTGATGAGAGAGAGAGAAAGAGAGAGAGAGACTGAGACTTGTTGCAGAGGGACATTAGCTTTTGTAATTAACCTGAGTGCTGGCTGTGGAAGGGTTAGGTCAGATCTCCAGGGCTAAGGCCACACTTGCCAGCACAGTTATTCCAGCACATGAAATTGCTGTGTGCCATGCACATGTCTTTCAGCCTCCTCCCAAGGTAAGCTGCTACATTTATTTATTACTAATGAAATATATACTACTTGTTGCTGTCAATCCACTTACTTACTGGAAAGGTATGAGCATTGGGACAGGACATTAAATACATGTTTAAATGATGCCACAATGTAATCCTATGTAAAGAGCGCTGCAGAGGTGGCACTAGCAGTACAAAAAAACCTCTGATGTATCAGTAGACATGTATGTGTAAATATATGTTTATTTGTGAGAGTATTATTTATTTTATTTATAACATGTTTTCCCAGGAAGTAATACAGTGAGAGAGAGAGAGCTGTAATTGCATTTTTACTGCATCGGATGCATGCCGGGGGGCCCTGGTGCTGGTATTAATGGATATCAGCTCCGGAGACCCCCGGCATCAATCCCATGCAGGAGAAAGGCCTGATTTTTTCTAAGTGCCGTACCGCTGCCCTTGCCGATACTTCTCCCAACCTTCTTGACAACTTTTTTTGCCGGGACGCATTTGCAAGGAATTCTCAATTCTAGAGTGGCGGTCAGCTGTGAAAAGCTGCCCGGGGCTTCTAGAATTGAGCGTATTTGAAAAACTGGCGATCTGTGCTAAAAAGTGACTTTTCGCCGCACGGCTACCAAAAAAATTTTACCGGCAAAAAAACCCTGCGATTTTTGCTGTTATCGGCAGTTTATCGGGGCTTACTGAATCCCTGAGGCATTTTTGGCGAAAAAAATGCGAAAATGGCTTTTCAGCGCTTACTGCATGAGGCCCTTAGTTCATATATGCTTTGTGAACCAAGAAGTAAACTCATGTCTCACGCGCATGCACAAATGTGATGACGTCAGAGGCGTCATTGTGTCATTATTCAAACAAAAACAAGCTTCATTTGAAAAAAAGTACAAAAAGGAAAATTTGTATAGTAAAGAGATATAAATGTTTAAATCAAAAACATTAGGGTTAAAAAGTTTTGATGTACTCTGGTCCCCCTTTCTCCCCCTTCCTTCCCCATCCCCCTTAGCATCCCCCCCCACCTCTCCCCCCCCCCCACCTTTTTGGCAAGCTGGAAAGGTCTCCAGGTGTCTTGGATTGGAAGAATAGTTAAAGTCAAAATGAATATACTTCCAAGATTATTATATTACTTCCAGACACTTCCGGTCAGGATACCTGGATCTGAATGAAAAAATCTACAAAATAAAATATTCCACTATATCTGGCAGGGCAAAAGGCCCAGGACAGCTAGATCAGTCATGCTAACATCGAAGATAATGGGGGTCTGGGTGTCCCAGACATCTTACAGCATTACCAAGCCACTCAATTACAAGTGGTAATATGGATTGCAGACCCCAGCACATTATTGCTTGTTGGCTATTGAATCTCAGTACGCCAGAAGAGTCTTCTCTGCAAATGTCACTATGGGCCCCAGAAAAAAAAGAGCTACAGACTAAACTGTTTGAGCTGGGTCCGATGAGGTGCACATGGGAAGTATGGAATAAATTAAAGAGCAAATTCAAATGAATATCAACCATCTCACAACTTATCCCACTTTTTAATAATTCAGGTTTCCCCCCAGGATGTCATACTAAACCATTTGACCAATTCAAAGAGAAAAACATTAAGACAATTGCCGACTTACTGTATTACATAATAGGAAATGTCTTAGTTTCCAGAAGCTACAAACCAAATACGAGACTCCAGAATTCTCTATGTTCAAATACTAACAGATTTGGGATTTTCTGCAAAATCTTCCCTGAAATTAGAATGTCCTCCTCTCAAATTTCGAAGCACTATGTAGAAGAGGTACCTATCAAAAAGGCCTGATCACAAAAATATATGCGGTATGGAGTCCGTAGTGGATTCGCCCAATCATGATTACATGCTCAAATGGACGGCCGATTTGAACATAGAAATTGATAGAGATGACTGGGAGGATATTTGGGAGTTTGCTGCAAAGACCTCTATCTGTACCACAAAAGAGAATATTTACAAAATCCTATTTCATTGGTATCTCACACCGAGTCGTCTGAAGCAAATTTACCCGGCAGCATCAGATTTGTGCTGGAGGGGCTGTGGGCAGAGAGGTGACATGGTTCACATTTGGTGGTCATGTCCAGAGTTTCAGAAATATTGGGCCATGAAGCAAACTATCATTAAAGATGTAACAGACCTCTCTATTCCTGTGGAGCCACTGACTTTTCCACTAGCAAGACCAGTTGAAGATATAAGCCGGCCCATGAGACTAGTGTTATTTATACTAATGGCTGCTAGGTATGCCATGGCGACGTCCTGGAAGAAAGTAGCACCCCCCTCAAGACGAACTGTAGAAAGAAGAATAACCGAGGTGATGCTGATGGAAAAGATGACAGCCTTCTTGAAACATTCAACCGACGAGTTCATAAAACAAGGGCCCCATGGCTGGAAATCAATTCATTAATTAGTTGTAATATGCCAAAAACTAAATAAAAAATATCAAAAACAGGTGTCTGGGTTGGTTGTTGGGGGAGAGAGGAGGGGGGAATTCTCCCCCGCTCCCCTTTTTACCTCCACCCATTCGCTCTCCCCCCCTCCTCGCCCCCCTCTAGTCCCTCTTTGTTGTCCTCTCGTTTCTTTCTGTTGATGTTCCCTTTCTCTGCTTCTCTCTTCCCCCAACATAGTATATATATTACCCAGGAATAGCCAATCCCTCAACGTGGACCGAAATAGGCCAGATCTAAGGTCTAAATTATATGCAACTTCTTTATAACCGGAGTAGTAGTACTCTTCTAAGACTGTTTTGAATTTCTACTTAATAATACTACTATTCAGTGGAGGATAATGTTTATACGGTCATATTGTTGGATATATTATGTCTAATACGTGTACTATGCGGAAAGCTAATAAAAACTATCTGAAGAAAAAATGCTTCATGACTTTACCGCCAAGGTTATGAAGGAGTTAACTCCACCCGCTACCCCCTGCCTCCCCCCGCAAGTCCTAAGCACACAAACTAAGGGTCAAATGCCGCCTTCACCCACCCCCACTACCCACAACAAATGTTCCACTGGTACTTTACTCCTTCATTGCCTTAGCGATTAGCCGCTATGGTTGCCTGTAAATGCATGTTTATTGCGTGATATTCGTGCCGGAGGTCTCTGGTGCTGATTTTAATGGGTATCAGATCCGGACACTGGAGCTATGAATCGGATGCTGAAAAAAAAACATATTTTTTTCTAAGTCCTGTCTCGCCACCTTCCCTTTCCTGGCATGAGTATTTTGGGAGAAAATCACAATTCTAGGGCCGCGATAGGCCTTGATAACATTATCGACACTACTAGAATTGCACGAGTTTCAGAACATGGCGATAAGTGGCTTATCCCCGCTCACTCTACGATTTTCTTTTTTGAACGTTGAAATTTTTGGAGATTCATTATTTTATCGCCCACTTATGGATGCTTACAGAATCGGAGTAGGCATTTTGGGCGATAGGTGCTCGATAAGTGGCTTATGAACACTTGGTGCATAGACCCCACAGCCTTTGGCTCGCAGGTACAACACCAAACTAAGAATTCACGAGAGTCAATCGGTATGGATTAAAACGCTGCCCAGCTTTAACCACCCGTGAATATGGCTACAGAACCTGATGCAGGTGGTCACCCTAAACTCAGGGAAGAAATGATCGCCCGATGCAGAGGAAAATATGTGACCAGGCGGTCAGAAGAAACACTGTGCTTGGGAAAAGTCCATATCTCGAGTGACTGAAGAGTGCTGAGCTCAAGCACTAACTTGAGGAGACATTACTGACCTGGAGAATAGGCTCCAGTCCCAGCAGCAAAGAGAATACTATGGCACTCTCACATATAGGTGAATGAAAAACGGCTATAATACTACCGTACTCGTGGACTCCTTCATGCACCTATATACTGTTGCATTACAATGGAGTCCAAGGTCTGTTGCTCTACCCCCGGGGTCTTTCCAGGATCCTCAATGTGATGAGAGAGATGAAGATTCCCTCATTTTTTCTTCTCTCCAATCCCATCGGGACTGGGGGTTCTTGTTCTCCATCCACTCTCATTCAAAATGCGGGGATATATCTAGTGAGAGTGGAAGGATGGGCTTTGGCTGTGGTAAGCCTGAGCTTACCACAAACAGGACAGGCATATAAAAGGGACATATCACTGTTTGAGAGAAACTGCTTCTAAATCCAGTAGTGTGCTGGTTAATTTCCCACAGGCAATCAACCATACTCCACCTGACTGATTAGGATTTTTAGAAAAGCCTGATGTGAGTAACAGGAGATTCCCGAGTTCACAATTAGACTGACATAGGAAAGCATAGTAGCCTGCATTCAGACTGTCTTGAGCACAAAGGTGTACTGAGATCAAGACACTCAGACACCCAGAGACCTATATTTCCTGGACATAAGGGACCCAGGAACCTGACAGAGACTGACATGGAGAGCTACCTGCTTAAGGTACCTCCTGAGACTTTGGGGTAATAATAGGCTGGTAATGGGAATATCCTTCCAGTCCTGCAGATAGAGTCTGGGGAAGTAAATTAGCCCTTACAAATGGATAGGGGTTTGTTATTTTGTTGTTTTTGTATGTTTTGCCTGGATAAAGGAACAGGCTCAATAAAGCCAAGATATAATTTCACCCAAATTGGTTTCCATTATATGTACCTCTGCACACATCTTTTACAGTCCCATATTCACAAGACTTGCAATGTAGACATGTGAAAAAAAAACCTTTGGGGTTGCTTTCAAGCCACAACTGTTTTTTGTCTAAGCTGTCTTTAAGATTTTGATTGGCTTTTAGAGCACGTGCCAATTTGTCCTTTAAATTGGACGCTTTTGAAAATATTACTTGTGGTTTTGCTGGTAAAAAATTCCCTTAAAAGTGGATCTTGTAGGATTTTCAAATGTTTGCTCAGG
Organism: Ascaphus truei; assembly: GCF_040206685.1. NCBI lineage: Eukaryota > Metazoa > Chordata > Amphibia > Anura > Ascaphidae > Ascaphus > Ascaphus truei. The sequence continues at coordinate 172,969,736 of NC_134487.1, read as the reverse complement.
ATATTTTTTATTTTTAATGACTGAGTACTATACTGAGTAACAAAGGAAATCCAATTGCCCTGAAATGTATTTGATTTGTCTTTTGATTCCTCTTGTATTGTTAGGATATCCTTCCTTTCTAAATCAATGACTCTTTGGATCGCATTGTCCACTAAATCAAGATCATAATTCTTCTCTAAAAACTTTTTTTCAAAAGTTAAGATTGTTCCTGACATATGGCATCTGATGTGCAATTTCATTTCACTCTTCTCAGTTGTCCATAGGTCATGTTGTTTAGCCAATCCCTATGATGACAATTTGTCTGATCTATACATGTGTTGCAATCTATGGATTTTAAATGAGTTTTACATTTAATTACACAGTCTTCCACATAAAGATGTAAATCCAAAAACTGGATATTTGTTCTACTTAAATTGTATGTAAAATTCAGATTCCAGTCATTGCAATTTAGACGCCATGCCATATGAAAATCACATAATCTACAGTGAGGTCGGGAAAAAATTGGACACTGACACAATTTTCATAATTTTGGTTTCTATGTACCACCACATTGGATTTGAAATGAAACAACCGAGATGCAATAGAAGTGCAGACTTTCAGCTTTATTTCTAGGAGTTGAACAAAAATATCATATGAAACGTTTAGGAATTGTAACCATTTTCATACAAATAATCAGGGGCTCAAATGTAATTGGACAAATTAACAGAATCATTAATAAAATGCTCATTTTTAATACTTTGTCGAGAATCCTTTGCAGGCAATGACTGCTTGAAGTCTTGAATGCATGGACATCACCAAACACTGGGTTTCCTCCTTTGTGATGCTTTGCCAGGCCTTTACTGCAGCTGTCTTCAGTTGTTGTGTCTTTCTGCCTTTAGTTTTGTCTTCAGCAAGTAAAATGCATGCTCTATCGGGTTGAGATCAGGTCATTGACTCAGCCATTGCAGAATATTCCACTTCTTTGCCTTAAAAACTCATGGGTTGCTTTCGCAGTATGTTTTGGGCCATTGTCCATCTGTAAAATGATGCGCTGTCCAATAAACTTCGCTGAATTTGGCTGTATCTGAGCAGACAATATATCCCTATACACTTCAGAATTAATCCGGCTGCTTCTATCTTATCATCAATAAACACTAGTGTCCCAGTGTCATTGTATGCCAGACATGCCCATGCCATCACAGTGCCTTCACCGTGTTTTACAGATGATGTGGTATACTTCGGATCATGAGCCGTTCCAAGCCTTCTCCATACTTTTTTCTTCCCATCATTCTGGTACAGGTTGATCTTAGTTTCATCTGTCCAACGAAAGCTGTTCCAGAACTGGGCTAGCTTTTTTAGATATTGTTTGGCAAAGTCTAATCTGGCCTTTCTTTTCTTGAGACTTATGAATGGTTTGAACCTTGTGGTGTACCCTCTGTATTTGCTCTCGTGAAGTCTTCTCTTTATGGTAGACTTGGATAGTGATATGCCTACTTCCTGGAGAGTGTTCTTCACTTGGCTGGATGTTGTGAAGGGGTTTTTCTTTACCATGAAAGGATCCTACAATCATCCGCCACTGTTGTCTTCCGTGGACGTCCAGGCCTTTTTGTGTTGCAGAGCTCACCAGTGCATTCTTTTTTTCTCAGAATGTACCAAACTGTTGATTTGGCCACTCCTAATGTTCCTGATATCTCTCTGATGGATTTTCTTTTTTTTGGCAGCCTAAGGATGCCCTGTTTCACTTGCATTAAGAGCTCCTTTGACCGCATTTTGTGGGTTCACAGCAACAGCTTCCAAATGCGAATGCCACACCTGGAATCAACTCCAGACCTTTTACCTGCTTAATTGATGATGAAATAATGAAGGAATAGCCCACACCTGTCCATGAAACAGCTTTTGAGTCAATTGTCCAATTACTTTTGGTCCCTTAAAAAAGTGGGGGCTACATATAAAACAGATGTAATTCCTAAACCCTTCCTTCAATTTGGATACTGCATAGTTGCAAAGAGAAGTGCTCAAAAAACAGAAATAGTTATTTTTTCAAATGAATTCTATACTACATGTGGTGTTGTGTGAAAATTAAGTACTGGGTGCAAAAGGAAAGAGTAGCATCCCTAAAACAAAAAGTGAAAAAGAAACAGCAAAGGATATTTTGTACTTATCAATAAAGGGACTTTCATACAAATCCATTCACCATGAGATGGGGGGATATCTATTCCACCTTGTCATGCTGCACCTGATGTTATATTTTAGGGTTACACTATGATCTTCTTTCTTGTTTTTCTTGTCGTTTTTGTTTGTTTGTCTTTTTTGTGAGACTTCAATCAAGAGCTCCCTCAGGAATGTTTGATTCCAATGACTGGTCTCTGTACTTGGTCACATATTCACCAGGTTATTTCATTAGAGGCTCCGGTAGTGTTAATTTGTCTACTTTTGCCCCACAGTTACACCAATTTTACCTTGATATATATGCTCTATCACCTGTTCAGATTAGGAGGCCAATGCAGAGAGCAGCGAGAAGGCTAATATCGCCAGTAATGTGCCAAATTTGCCTACAGCAATTCAGAACATGGCGAAAATCTGACGAGCTGAGTAAAACCCGCCAGTTTTGTATGTGTTCTTAAAAAACTCACCGCGTGGGTGGCGAGAAGCCATATCTCGCCAGTTTTAAAATCCGCCGTATTCTAGTAGCCCCAATCAGCATCTCGGCGCTGATCGGGGCTATAAAATGGAGAGATTTTCTCCAAATCGCTCCGCCAACAGAAGTTGGCAAAAAGCTGCTGCTGAGCGGCGATATGTGACACCCAAAAAAATCTGGCCCTTTTCCTGCCTCGGATTGATGCAGGGGGGCTCCAGAGCTGATACCCAGGAATATCAGCACCGAAACCCCCCCCCCATGCATCCAAAGCAGGAATAATGCATTAACAGCTCAATTCATTACCTTAGCGGCGAACCGCTAAGGCAATGAAGGGGTTAACCATCCATTACCATGCTTTCTGTGGGGAGCGGCAGTGGATTAAGGGGGTATTTGGAATTTGGGGGGGTTTTATGGTTTCCGGGGGTGTTGCGGGTCAACTTAACCCCTTCATTACCATAGTGGTTAATACAGCAACGGTCATGAAGGGGTTAAGCCCGCAAGCGACCCACCCGCAACCCATAAACAACCACTGTGGGGGCGATTACACACTGCACCCATCCCTGCTAACCACAATATATATATATATATATAATTTTACATATATATATATTGTAAGCAAGCACCTATCCAAAGCAGTAAAGAGTAAAGTGGTATAAAACTTACTATTGAACAATGTGTACATAAAGCAAATAATATTTACATCATGAACACAATTGCAATCAATGCTCCAAAACAAATACACGCTTGAAAGTAAACATTCTATATAAACAAAGCAAGTCGACAATAATAAACTAACACACAATTAATGCCATCCGAAAAGCTTGACGCAGTGGGGAGAGGGCCTCCCCTCAGAAGAAGATGGACCTGCGTCACAGAAGAAGAAGCCAGAAGACCCCAAAGATCCCGCAGGCGGTGAAGAAGACCCCGAAAAGAAGACCACAGACGGTATGGATTATAAAGACAAGAAAGAAGACACCACATTGAATTACAAAGGTTTATTATTTTATTTATTATTATTTTTTGCTGGTTCCTGTCTTTGGATGTGTTGCAGACATAGCGGTTTTCCCTCAAGTCGGTCATTGGTCATCTAAAGGTAAGTAAAGTCAAGAAATGTATTTTATTTCATTTGTAATGTTGTTTTTTGTTTTTTTCTCACAAGTCGGATTTATTTTTTTAATGTTCTATTCATGCCCATGTATGTATATATATATCCCTCTTGCGCTATATACATACATGTTTATTAAAGGGTTGTTTTTCAAATGTTTATTGCATTTTTTCATGTCTTCTACAAGTCCTTTCCCTCTTTGCTTACTATTTTGTGTGTGCAGTGTAATGTAGAATTACTTCTCTCATTTCAGATGATTATGATTGCATGGGTATATGTTGGGACCCTGCCTTAATTGTTTAATGTGGCTTATTTGGTGCATTTAAATTGTTTATGATCGTGTTACTTAGGAATACATTTGTTTTTGCACTGGTTTTGTGTTTGTCTACCAATCTTCAATAGGGATTTTTGTTTAGATTTGCTTGTAATGTATTTCGGATGGCATTAATTGTGTGTTCATTTATTATTGTCGACTTGCTTTGTTTATATAGAATGTTTACTTTCAAGCGTGTATTTGTTTTGGAGCATTGATTGCAATTGTGTACATGATGTAAATATTATTTGCTTCGTGTACACATTGTTCAATAGTAAGTTTTATACCAATTTACTCTTTACTGCTTTGGATAGGTGCTTGCTTTATTCTCTTATGAGATGTGTTTTTATTTTCATTTGGCTTTGTTTTTAATTTGGCAGTAATGTTGTCAATTGCAGATCAGATGTTTTAAATAGCTACATGCATGTCCTTTCCCATTTCTTTGTACAGTAGGTTGCTTAATCAAACTTATATTTTACATACATTTATAAAGATATATGTAAAATATATATATATATATATATATATATGAAAAAAAATAAAGAAAAAGAAACAGGCGCACACACAGAGCATTACCATAATTAAAATTGTATTAGAGGAACATAAAATCTATAAAATGCCCACTCACAAAAGTACAGCAATCAATAGCATGTATGAGATAGGCTCTCATGTGCCAACAGCTCGATCATCAGTGTCCGGTTCAGGTTAGTGGCGTCGTCACGTGACCTTCCCTCGTGCAGCCGAAACCGGAAACGGAACTCCTCGCATTCAGTGTTCAACGAGAGAAGTCCCTCCAGGGAACAATGCCTTGAAAGTTCTTTGAATTGTTGTTAAACGGCCGTGAAACACACAAGAGCCAAAATCTGACTGCAAGCAGCAACAGTGTTCGTGGGCAAAATGGCAGCCGCAATCTAACCACACCCTACGCGTTTCTTCATCGATGATGACTTCTTCAGGGGATGACGAAACGCGTAGGGCGTGGTTAGACATATAGATATATGAGAATGATGAAGCCACTCTACAAATGAATGGGTGCAGGGTGGCTTAACCCATTAATTACTTTACCGCTTATTAACCATTATTGGTATTAAGGGGTTAAGTAAGACCACAATATATTTGCTATATGTTGTGGGTGGGTTATGTATAGTTTATTAAAAATTGTTATGTTTCTTGCGGGTGTGTGTATTGTTTTGAATGTGGGTATTGGGGGTCGGGGGTATTGTTCCCAAGGGACGGAGGGTAGGCCTCCCGGTGTGTTGGGGGTGATGGTGGTTATGCCTCACAGGGGTGGGTAGTGGGGTGTATTAATGTTAAAGTATTTATGTGTTTTGTAATAATTTTTTTGGGCCACAGACTTGATACTGCAGGCTACACCCGAGGGCCACCGCCAGGCTATAGTACCATTCCTGTGCCTAAAAAAATTACTATGGTTTATGTATAAAAGGGGGGTTTAGGTGTTGTTGGGGGCACAGAGCCTGATTGTGTTGTGTATAGCAATGTTTATTGGGGGCCATTGTCCCCAATAAACATGCTACTGTGACTTAACCCCTTCATTGCCTTAACGGATAGCCGCTAAGGTAATGAAGCAGCATTACTGTATTTTTATTATTAGTGTACATGTGCAGGGGGTCTCCGGAGATGAACCGCGTTGGTTTTATGTCCGGGGCCCCCCTGCTTCCCGAGATCCAGGCCCCGTTATGAGGTGCCAGTATCTCCTATGAATGGAAATGTCCCGCGTCACGTGATCGGGCTATCTCAATGCATAGGAGATACCGGCACCTCATAACGGGGCCTGGATCTCGGGAAGCAGGGGGGCCCCGGACATAAAACCAACGCGGTTCATCTCCGGAGACCCCCTGCACATCTACAATAGTAATCAAATTGTTATGTACACATTTTTTTTTTCCAGCCGAGATTTGTGCAGAGAGAGGCGGATCTCGCTCTCTGCTGACAGATCTCGCCAGCGGAGCCCTTTTCGCCATGGCTCGCCATCTCTCTGCCGGATTCCTCTCACAGATATGCGCACCTTCCACAGATTCCTCTCACAGATATGCGCATACTGCGAGGGGAATCCACCAAAAACATGGAGAGTTTAAAGTATGGCGAATGGCCATTCTCGTAGTTCTCTGCATAGGCCCCTAGTTCTGTAAAGGAATGAACTTTTAACATAGGAGCTGTCCAGGTGCTGAACTATTCCTACAGTAGGTTGCATCTATTGTAGCTTCAAGATCTGATGCTTTTTAGATTGACCATAATGGTGACACTAGATTTAAAACTGAATGTAATGTTTGAGATCCCTTCCTACAAGTTTAGATTCTGCAATATAGAGCAATATCAAGTTTAATTATACACTCCAACCGTCTAAAACATATCTGATCTGCAAATGCAAAGATCCAATCATGTATTACAGCTCCTGACCCTAGTTTCCACTCCTAATGCCCTCTAGCCTCTTCAATATAAGAATGCAAAAAGTCTACAGCAGAGAAGGACTCTCCTGCTACAGTAGTTACCTGTGTAGATAAGAAGCAAGAAAAGACATCTGAAGCACAAATCAACATTTCAAGCATGGAGATGCTCTACACAGTTTCTATAAATGTTTAGGTTTGAGATCAGGAAGATATAATGGTATTCACCATAATTATACTTTGTTGCATATTTGTTTTCACGGTGGGTTAATGCATCCCGCGGCAAACATAAAGTAGTCCTATAAAGTAGTATAAAGTATGAACAATGGAGTTGCATTAACATTAATTTTAGCTTTTGTTTCATACTTTAAGATTGTAGTTAGTGAAACATGAACAGGAGTAAAGAAATGCCACATTCAGATGTGGCAAGACTTACTATCCTCAGTACCATTACAAGGTGCGATTCCACCCGCGGGAACACTTTGTGCACTGCGGTCCAACGGAATCACGTCCCGCGGTTTTGTTGGCCTTTTTTATTTAATTAGAATGCAGTGTGTCCAGCAGATGGTACAGTGAATATAAGTGTCCATCCCTTGCGGTGAGCCTATTGAACGGCACAAGAACTTAGCAGGTGTTTTATACTTTAACTGATTTCAGTGGTGGGCAATTGTTAAGGTGTAAAATAAATTATATTTCTGTATTGTACCTTTTAAACACATCATTTTTTCATAGAGACTCTTGGGGACACCCAGACAACCAGAGATGGGGAAATATGGAGACAGCTTTGTATATGACAATTTTCTTTAAAGTCATTCCACGCCCTCCTTGCTTTGTTTATACTGTACTTAGTTAACTAAGAGCAACAGTTATTATAATAATGTCTAGGATGGCAGGGAGACATCTTTACCACCCTACAGAGTCCATCAGGAGCCCCCCGAGCATCCTGCATATTGATGCTAGTTTTCCCTGGCAGAGAAATTGGGAATACGTGACCTACTCTAGTAATTACATGTGTTTATTTACAAATTATATATTACTTTATGTTTTGTACAAGGACCCTGGCCGAGCTAACTCACGCCTCCTGCTGCAGCTGGGCAATGAGCAGGAGAAGGAACAGAGATGGCCTCCTTGGCTCCAGTTGGATGGGGGAAATGACCTCCCACAAAGAATTTGTTACTTACCTGTTTATTATCACTGTAGTAATTAAAAAAAACACCTTAATAAGCTTCTCTCACTGGGCCACTTTCAGTAAATGTTATTCAACCCTACCCTTCCTCCCACCCAATGTATTGCACTTCAGAGCACTGAGTCACGGATATACAGTAGCTTAATGGAAACAAAAAAACAGACTTGCTTGGGGTTTAAGGTTTATAGAACAAAGTTCTAGTAAATAGTGCTCCAATGACTGAGGTAACTGATCTGAATGATACAAATAATACAAGTAATCTTGATTGAAGAACTTCCGCAAACAGGAATCTGCAATATTAGTGAGTACTGGTATACACAGGTGAGCGCTAAACAATGAGAAACATAAATAAAGTCCTGGTAGGTGCTGTAGATGAGAGGTATAACAACTCCACTAAATCACTTCAAGTAGGACTGCATCTCAAGCGCTGACATATACCGTGTGTAGGTCCCAGTAACCAATTCAAAGGTAACTCACATGCAGTAGCCTGATGTTCCTCCGTGGGCGTGCATCCCCTGGAATCTGTAGATAGTAATCCCCGAGGGGGAAGGTGAAGCGGAGTACAGCCGTGCAAACGAGGGATAAATCCAGGATAATAGCCCATCAGGTAAAAAACTTCTTTATTGAATGAGCAACACCATGTTGTTGCTCATTCAATAAAGAAGTTTTTTTACCTGATCGGCTGTTATCCTGGATTTATCCCTCGTTTGCACGGCTGTACTCCGCTTCACCTTCCACCTCGGGGATTACTATCTGCTTTGGTTTAGGCAAACAAAAGGACCCATCCACCTTCCAAGTGATGCCTGACCCCTCCTCTAGCTCCTACATGAGAAACAGTTCCCCACCCAGTCTGCCGGCCCCTGTAGTTTTTAGAGCAAAAGAGAGGGAGGGTGTGAGCTAAGTGTGGGTGGGAGTTAAGGGTTTTCTGTATATTTTGTTTATTTAATAAAGCAAGCATTCTATCGTAATGTATTATGCAGTTACCACACAGCATAGCATATGAGTACCATACAGTACATTATATATGCACAGCCGTGTTCCAATAAAGCAGCACATTGTACTGTATAATAACTGCATCTATTTTTTTATTATCTTACCGGTGAAACTGTACAAGAGACAGCCAGGGCTGTTGATGAAAGAAGAATGTATTATTTTTCCCAAGTCTTTATTATTTCTGTTACTGTTTCAAGCAATAAATATTTTCATAAATCCTACACTGTTGTACATTACAATACATGTTTCCCTAATTTACTTTCATAAATATGTCATAATTTATCAAAACTGACTGTGTAAGTTATCTGAAGTTTCCTTGCATTGAAATAGTGTACGGGGATAAGGGGTGAGTTAAATTAGGCTACGCTTGTTGCAATGGCGACGGTGACGTCAGGCTGCGGTTGCTGAAAAAATCAAATTGAGATGACTTTTAGCGATAGCGAGCAAGCCGCCACCCCTTCAAACCGCCGGCACTATAAGCGCAGCCTTACACAGAACAGTACAGAACGCGCATTATTGTAGCAAGAGCCTCGGAATAGTGTGAATTGAATTCAGGTTAAAGACACTAGCATCGCCTATCACTACTGTAAAGTAGCATGGCAGCCGACAATACCATATGGCAGCCATGGGGCCGCAACATGCAAAGAAGTACCAGGGAATTGTACTTTGTTTCATGCAGTCACTGGAGTAGTAAGTCTGGCTACATTTGTAATATAAATACACACGGATTAACAAAGATTTGCTTGATCCCAAATGAGGAAATAACAATACAGTTATTAGAGTGTTTCAATTATTAGATCTCAGTTTTAAGTCCCTAAATCCTATTGTGAAGATTTCACTCTGCTTTTTGCCTCCATATAATGTAAAGACCTGTGTGTTATTCCACTCACAGGTGTGATAATTGAGCCAGTTCACAGAGAAACTCAAAATGCTTCTGCTAAGAATCTTAATAAGAAAAGAAAAATCTTGACAAAGGTCAGTGTGTTTGACCGAAACATTGATGTGTGTGGATTAAAATTCCCTTTTTTATTTGTATGAAGACCTCTGGAGTACCGATTCCATCGTATTTTAGGAGGGCGTGTCCTGCAAGAATCTTAATAAGCCATAGTCATTTTATGAACGGCTGTGGTGTGATGACATCCTAAAGAACCATGATAATCCAGGCCCTGCTCATTCTGAAGTAAAGCCATGCATAAGATAATTCAGTTAACAAGTCTTTTAACTATAAGACACAAATCTATAAGAAACCAGGCATCATTAGCTGCTCACATAAGTCATGTTTACAATCTATTCACCCAGAAAACCCTTATTGTGGCTGTCTTTACAAGCTCTATGGTGATAACCATTGGCTATTTTCAGAGACCCTAATTGATCTGGCCTCCAAGCCATAACATTTTAGAGCATATTAATTCATAGAGAACATTGCAATATGTTATTGAAGTCTACTGGCTGTATTTACTTTCTTTTGTATATCTATGTTAGCTTTTTTTAGCACCCTTAATGTGCATGGATGTTAAGCATGGTACATATAAATATATTATTACAGCAGCATACCTGCTTACTGACTCAAGTCAACAGAATGACAATGGTCCTGTCCAGCTTTCTTCAGAACGTACTCTATTATACAGTACCAAAACAGCAAATAGACCAGCAATGAGAATGCAAAACTAGGTCACAGGGGAATTGTACCGCAAACTCCTTGCTGCCAGACTATCCCCCTTTTACAGTGACACTGGCTGGTGGTTATGGAGGCTAGAACCAGGCTACTGATTTACATTGTAAGCAGATACTGTATGTCAGAGATATACAGTGACAGATCTTTATGAAGTGTTGTTTGATTATCTATCTCAGATTAAAATCTATGATTTACATAATGGTATCTATTTATCTTTAATAAGCCATTACTGCTGGAAAAACCTGATCTAAAATATATTTTATTCTAGCAATGAAAAGCTTTGCGAGTTTGCAATTCTGTTGTTACAATGAAAGAGATCTGGGATATAGGGCTGAGAAAGTAGCTCACTAGTAATGTCACTGCCGTTGAAGCAGGTGAACCCTGGTCAAATGCTGGTTTCTTGTAAACATAGGCAAGTTACTCAATCTTTCTGTGCCCCAGGCACCAATATTAGATTGTGAGCCAAGGCAGGGCCTTATTGTGCCTACAAAATTCTATGAACAGTGCTGTGTACACAGTCAGCACGTTATAAGAAAACACCATTATTCGAAACTCTCATTTATCCAAACAAGGAACGGCCATAAACAGAGATATTCACATTACGATTGGTCACAGCCAAAAGGGGAACCAGCCTTTGCAGCTGCACACAGTGGAAGAGAATGTACAGTACTGTAAGAAGCAGAGTTGTGCTAGTCTCTTGGAATCAGTTTGAGATGTGACAGAACAGTAAAGACAAGTGAGACAGGATTGAAACAGTCTCGAGCAATGTACCGGAGTGCTGGGCAATAAGGTGATATGAGAACTGAGCTACAAGTTGGTGCACCAGAGTATGTGGTCTTGAAAGAAGGGAAGACACTTTCTTCAAGCACTGAATTATTTAATGGTGAGCTAGTGCATAAAGTAAATCATGGGGGATGCTATTTTTGGAAATGGTAACATGCTTCTTGTACAAAGATGGCATAGTGACATATATGCAGATATCAGAAGATACTTAACTCTTGCACTGTTACTGTAGCCCCCCTCTTTCTTCCATGGTCAGAGTGGAGTTATCGCACATGAATTATTAAAGGTTTATTAGGATAATCCATGTCTGCAGTGCATTTTGACCAATATCTTAAATCATTCAAAGCGCCTAGAAGACCTGACGTAAAATCCATTCATCACATGCACAAGTGGCTCTCAGAGGCGAGGGAGTTAATTGTATTTTCTGTAAGACCACAAGGCCCTGCGTAGCATGGCAATGACAGGCTGGCTTGTTCGTGCTTTGTGCATGCCACCTCTCATTCCTCCAGCAGAGGGCACGCTGTTTCCAAAACTATGGCAATAGCAGCAAGCTTCTGAGCATCAGCAGTCCCTGGGAAAAAAAATTCCTCCTGAATCACAGCTGCTTTCAGCATAGCTACAAAACAGTTTAAAGCTAGGCAGCTATATGGATAAACCTAGCCGGCACTTCTTTTAAACTTGGGTTACCAGACATTCTCAGTAGGGTCTTATTGCGTTTTGACAGCACACAGGAGGAGACAGGAGACAGGATGGATTGCTAAGGATGGCAGACAGCAGTGGGCAAGGCATGTTAGGTATTACGAAGATTTTTCACAGAAGTTGCATACCTTCCCTTACAGGCTGCATCTTCTACCTTATATTGCATCCAAATACTGGAGATTTCCCTCTGATCTGAAGAGCCATCTGCAAGGTACAGGAGACTTCTAACCTCTCCCCCCTTTCCCTAAAATCCTTCTCCCCATTTCTGATTTTCCTGGGCAAAAGACGGAAGAAAAACTTTGCAGAGAAAAGAAAAATATCAAAGGTTTTTGAGGGGGGTGGGTGGGAGGGAGCCCAGCCTGGCAAACAGGATGGTTTGAGACACAGCCCTGTACCGACCATGAAGGCAATGCTGCTTTGTAATTGAGAGGAGGAAGAAAAATATTCAAGAGTCAAACCCAGGGAAAAGGAGGAAGGAATCACTGGGTAACAGAGGATGGGTGAGTGAAGTTTTGCTGCTTGCTGCTCACAAAGGCTGCCTATGTATGTGTCTGGGAGAGAATGGAAAGCTGCAAGCTATGTTTGACTTGCTTCAGTTCCCATTATTGTATCCATAAAACACACGGGGTGATGCCATTCTTGTGTTCACTGTATGTAACATAGAGCATATATAGGCTTCAGCAGAGTAATGCATGGGAGAAATTATGTACAGTATTGCTTACCTCTAGGCACATAGCTACATATATGCACTATCTGTATTCCCATATCTACGGTAATCTCGTGCATATATGCATATACTGTACTTGTATTTATAGATATGTGTGTGTAAATACATATAGTTAGATATATACACATAGACACACACACGTGTATTTTATAGGGTTTATACATGTGTAGGGATACAATGAATGCACATAAATTACATTCATTATTTCCATGTTAAAGCTGAATTTTGTCTGTGTATGTTTATACACACACACACACACACACACACACACACACACACACACACACACACACACACACATAATTCAGCAGTTTGAAATAATTATTTGGCACTGGGGAAGAAGCCTGCGTATGCCCCAGAATGGCTCACCACATATCCTCTCAGATTCACACAGGCTAAAGCAAAGCCACACTGGATCTATCTGTGGTGCACACACACTCAACGCTTTACATGGAACAGGAGCTGTGCAACCCAGAGATAGCAGTGTGCAACTTCTGCATCAGGCTTGGTACAGGGGAGAGCAAGTTTGAGCAATTCTTAATTGAATGAGGTTATCATATCGGCGTTTCATTGAAGAAGGGGCCAGTAGACAGTACATCCGCAGATATATACTGTACAGTACAGTATGTGTGTGTGTGTGTGTGTGTGTGTGTGTGTGTGTGTGTGTGTGTGTGTGTTAATATATAGATACACACACACACACACACACACACACACACACATATATATATATATATATATATATATAATATTAAATATTGAACTCATTCAATTAAGAATTGCTCAAACTTGCTCTCCCCTGTACCAAGCTTGATGCAGAAGTTGCACACTACTACTGTATCTCTGGGTTGCACAGCTCCTGTTCCATGTAAAGCATTGAGTGTGTGTGCACCACAGATAGATCCAGTGTGGCTTTGCTTTAGCCTGTGTGAATCTGAGAGGATATGTGGTGAGCCATTCTGGGGCATACGCAGGCTTCTTCCCCAGTGCCAAAGAATTATTTCACACTGCTGAATCCAGGGCATTCATTACACAGTCATAGAACGGAGAGTCATAGAGAATCCTCTTTAGTAACAGACAACAAGGAAATGCCAGCTGGGTTTTGGCACATTAACCCTTCCCCTTTCTATCCTCTTAGTGCTAGGAAGGACATGCTGTGTCGTAGAAACCACTGCTGGGGTTAAAAAAAAAAACATTCACAATAGAAATGCCATCCCATCTCTAATCTGTTTCCAATCTGCAACACTGTTATTACTTCACCTCTCTCTTACAATCCTTTACTGATCCCTCTCAGCAAAGAATGATTCAATTTGTCTCCATTAAACGCGCTCAACTAATTTCTGGTCTGCTTCCAAAATCTCACCAGCACAATTAACAAGGTCAGGTATTCTGCTAGCTCCCAGCTCCCTGTCTGATATATGACTGGGAAAGATTTAGGAGCAGTGTCGTGGCAGGAAAACGAACTTCAGCAAATGTGTAGGATGCGAGAGATGTAGAGGCGCACTGAAAGGGTTACATTTCTAACCCCCAACCTCAAGTTTTTTGTTGTTGTTGTTGATGGTCACTCATTAGGAATAACAATAAGCAAACACTGCATTGCTTTAATTAAATTCCAGACACTAGGAGTAACATTCAAAGACAGGGACAATACTGTAGGTTAGCGTTTCTTACTGTATGCCTTTTCACTGGCCAACTAGGTTGACGTTCTGGTTTTTTTTTTCATTACACACTGCCCCGAGATGATCTATTTAATTTGCCAAAAGACAGAAAACCTGCCTTAGCAATACGATTCATTCTTATTTGACACAAAATTAAAATAGCATGGTTGTTATCTGAAAGTTTCAGTATGCAGCACCCCTCCACAGACACATTTCGTACCCAAAAATATGTGATCAATTAAATAGTAAGCAATAACCTTTATTATTTGGACTAACAACAAATATTTGAAGCAATACTTGGTGTTACATCCAGCTGAACAATATAGTTTAGATCATTGTTAAATCATGCTCTAAATGCATGCTAAATGATCACATTGAAGAGATTAAACAATATACTGTGGTATTATGTATGTACATCTTTATTTATATAGAGCTTTACAATACACTTGACATAATATTATAATACATAATGGGAATAAGAGCTTCAGACATAAAACGATAGGAACAGGATTCCCTGCCCCAAAGAGTTTACAATCTAAGTGGTATGCTGGGACAATTTACAGAAATAGAAGGCGAGTGTCCAGGTGAGTGCATTTGCAATGGGCCAAGGTCAGTGGAAATGAGATGTATAGTATAAGCCAGAGGACCAAATGCTTGGTTAAAGAGGTATGTTTTAAGAAAGGTCCTAAAGATGGAGAGAGAGGCTGCCAGTCAGATATTGAGGTGTGGGCAGTGAGTGAGAAAGGTTTTAGACTTAGATACAAAAGGGACAGAAGACATATTTGAGCAGTCAGGCAGGTGTATAAGATACATTAGGACAGAGATGTAAGGAGGATGAAGAGGGTATAGCCTTAAAACAGAGGAGGAGAATTTTGTATGTGAAACAGGATTTAATAGGAAGCCAGGAGAGAGATTTCAGCAGGAGAGACACTGAGACAGATTTAGGAGAGAGCAAAGTTATTCGAGCAGCAGTTAGCCGGACATTAGGTTAGACTAGTTCAGACAGGAGAGAATGAGGGTTTGTATTAGAGTTTTAGCAGTAGAGCTACATAGCAAAGATTACATGTGTCAGAGAAAAGAGAACCACATTGAGGCCATCTTATTTTCATCCATCTGAGTTAGTTGACAATCAGGAAATCATTTTTCGTTTGCTATCAACTGGATGCTGTACAGGGTTTTATAAACACTAACAACCAGTTCATCTCTCACCTCTCCATATCAAGGAATGATTGTTGCTCAGAGGCTCCCCTGCAGGAAGACCAGCATATTTGACTGTGGTCTTGTTTTTTTATTAGGTTCAATTAAAACAATGCCCATACTACTTAAGGGGTTGTTAGTGAGGGCTTAAATGAATTTACAAAGTTGATGCCTTTGTTAAGCTTTATAGTTTTTTAATGCACATTTCTTTGCAATGTTGCAGGTTTCCAACTGATGAATCAGCTGAAAGGCATGAGTTTAGCACTGGTACTGCTGCCTGCTCTCCTTTTGGTGATGTTTGTGGGGGCCCAAAAAGCTTGTCCAAAGAACTGCAGGTGCGATGGGAAAATCGTGTACTGCGAGTCCCACGCATTCAGAGACATCCCCCAGAACATTTCGGGTGGCTCCCAGGGACTGTCTTTGCGTTACAATAGCATCCAGAAGCTGAAGTCCAACCAGTTTTCTGGCCTTAACCAGCTGGTTTGGCTTTACCTGGACCACAATTACATCAGCTCGGTGGATGAGGATGCATTCCAAGGGATCAGGAGGCTGAAAGAACTTATTCTGAGCTCCAACAAAATCCCCTACCTGGCCAACGCCACTTTCCATCCTGTTCCCAACCTGCGGAATCTTGACCTATCGTACAACAAGCTGCAGACGCTGCAGTCGGAGCAGTTCAAGGGCCTCCGCAAACTTT
The DNA here is from genome assembly GCF_040206685.1 of Ascaphus truei. NCBI lineage: Eukaryota > Metazoa > Chordata > Amphibia > Anura > Ascaphidae > Ascaphus > Ascaphus truei. Next base: position 172,953,681 of record NC_134487.1, on the reverse strand, counting down.
TGATTCTGCACCTGCGGTCCAACTCGCTGAAAACGGTGCCAGTCCGAGTGTTTCAGGACTGCCGCAACCTGGATTTTTTGGATTTGGGTTACAACCGGCTCAGAAGCCTGTCTCGCAACGCCTTCGCTGGCCTCCTTAAACTAACCGAGCTCCACCTTGAGCACAACCAGTTCTCCAAGGTGAACTTCGCTCACTTCCCTCGCCTCTTCAACCTGCGCTCGCTTTACCTGCAGTGGAACAGAATCCGTTCCATCAGCCAGGGCTTAACTTGGACATGGAGCGCTCTGCACAACCTTGACCTTTCTGGGAACGACATCCAGAGCATAGAACCGGGGACCTTTCAATGCCTCCCCAACCTGCAGAAGCTGAACTTGGATTCCAACAAGCTCACCAACGTCACCCAGGAAACCATAAATGCCTGGATATCCCTGACCTCCATCACGCTTTCTGGAAATATGTGGGAATGCAGCAGAAGTGTCTGCCCTCTGGTCTTTTGGCTCAAGAACTTCAAAGGCAACAAGGAAAGCACCATGATCTGTGCCGGCCCCAAGCAGATCCAAGGCGAGAAGGTCATCGATGCCGTGGAAACTTACAATATCTGTGCTGAAACCCCTTTGGTGGTGACTGAAAGAGCTTACCAGACAACTAAAGCACCTCCCAAACCCCAGTTCATCCCCAAGCCTACAGTCTACAAGTTGGAGAGTTCACCACCAACAGCTTACACTCCCAGCCCTTCCCCTGGACTGCAGACTCCTGTGGCTGAACAAGATTACGAGAATGTGTCCTTCCACAAAATAATAGCCGGGAGCGTGGCCCTTTTCCTGTCTGTGGCCATGATCCTACTGGTCATCTACGTGTCTTGGAAACGTTACCCCGCCAGCATGAAGCAGCTGCAGCAGAATTCCATGATGAAGAGGCGCAGGAAAAAGGCCAGAGAGTCGGAGAGACAAATGAACTCCCCTTTACAGGAGTATTATGTGGACTACAAGCCTTCAAACACTGAGCCCATGGATGTATTGGTTAACGGATCTGGACCCTGCACATATACCATCTCCGGCTCCCGGGAATGTGAGGTATGACAAGTCACCCAACTCAAATTCTAAACATGTTGCTGCTGCTGCTACTGGGAAGGAGAGGTGTCTTGGTCACTAGGATGAGTTATGAGGATGATAGATGCAGTATATATATATATATATTTTTTTTTTTATCTTTTACGTTTAATTGTTTTTACTGTGGGGGTGTTTTTTTTTTTTTTTGTCCGCTTGGTTTGAGAGGTTGTTTAATTGAATGACAGCAAAGAAAAGCGACAAGGTTTTTTTTTCTCCCGTGGGAGCTCAGACGTGAAGGAAGTCCGTTCAAGGATGAGATTACATTTGAATAAGCCTTTTTTTCAATGGCAAGAGAGAGAGAGAGAGGGAGAGCGTTTGCCAAGTGGGGCAGATAGGGACAAAACTCTTGCGTTCCCTTAATGAAAAAAGGGCACTTTGTGCCTGTTTTCTGGTTTGTTGACTGTTATTTCTCAGCCCTTTTTTTTTTAGGACTAATGAAAGGATTTGCCCTATAAAAGCCTGGATCAGAAAAAAAAAATATATATATATTTTCTGGATATCAAGAGGATCTAAGCCAAAGATAAAGACACAATTTTGCTGGTTTTATGGAAAGAGAGAGACTGTGTTCTCTGTTGCAACATTGTCGATGCGTTTCATGCAGGCTCACAGAGTATGTGACATGCCTTATGCTGGAATGATAAGACTGCCTTACCTTTCAACAAATTGAAAGAGGGTCACCACATCTTTTTGTAACCGTTTATACATGGACCAATAAAAAGTATTGAACACACATAAGGAAAATCTAGTCCTGCTCCTTTTTGCAGATTAAAAAAAAAATTGCCGATAGTCTCTCATATCTGTACCAGAGACTTGAGAATCAACGCGTTGCTTATTCCACCCAGCAACGAAGGAGGTTAAACCCAAATCCTTTCAGTATTCCACTTCCCAATGCTCAGGGAGGCTATGCTCTTAACCCCTTCACTGCTGAAAGGGTTAATGGACGCTTAGCCAGCGTATCTGTGTGTGCTTGTTACATTATTGCTGGTACAGTAACTCTGGGATATCTGGGTACAAAAGGCGGAATTTCTTTTTTAAATGTGTCTTTTATTCAAATGCAATAGATGGTCTTGCTTTTTGTGTTTAAAGCAAACGTGAAGATTGAGCGGGCTGCACTGCCAGTACATATCAATGGTTTAGAAACAATTATGTACAATACTGGGCGCTACATTTGCACACTGCAGATGCTCTCAGTTCCCTAAACCTTACTAGAAGCAGGAGGCTTCCTTAATGCCACCTATTGGTAAGGAGAAAGCTGGGAGGCTGGGACCCAGCAGCCTGCCTTTACAACTGCTTTTACAGACAACTGATGTGTTGGGATTATGTTGCCCTTCCACTGTGCTATCTGCTTGGCCGCTGTTCTAAAAGTGGGATTGCTGCATATTGCTCCATCTGACATACATGTCAAAATACACACGGTGAGCGTAACTCTACTGTGACAGAAATGATCAGAGAGAGAGAGAGAGAGAGAGAGAGAGAGAGAGAGAGAGAGAGAGAGAGAGAGAGAGAGAGAGAGAGAGAGAGAGAGAGAGAGATTTTATATAAGAAAAAAAAAGAAAACCATGTGATAATCTGTTTCTATATTTTTTCTATGCAGTAAATATAATACAAGTGAGATGATGACCCAGCAATAATGGTTATGTAATAATAATAGGCTGGAGTTATGTTAATAGTGTGTCAATAACAGGTCACTAAAGGTCCCATATTGGGAGCAGTAACCTGTGATCAATTACTAACAACCTTATTGCTTTTATACAGTTTTATATTTCGTGTTCATTTCATATTTAAGGCGTGCTAACCTTTTGCTTTGGTATATTATATTTCTTTGCACATACTGCATCTGATTGTACTGCACACAAACTCCATATAGCAATAAAAAGGATATTGCACAGTCAACAATGCATCAACCTATATTCATGGTGATTTAAAATAATGCATAATTAACTATGCATCGCCCCACATCTCATTATACGTAGTAAAGGTTTTTGCTGACTTCTTTCATGCCTTTTCTTTGCCAGAGTAGGCATGAAAAGCACTGTAGTGCATTTCAATGCAGGCACCTCTGACAGGGATCGAGTTGAAAGGCAGGCTAAGTCCTTCTAAAAAGAAGGATATACTGTATAGGAGTGCCCAAAGGTGAAATTTTTTCCTCAACGTTTCAGCTCCCAACAAAAGGCTCCATTGGGAGCCGAAATGTTGAGGAATGAATTTCACCTTTGGACCTTGGAGTACCTGTCCTGTTTTCTTCTATCAGATGTTCTGCTTTACTGACACCTGGACAGTTTGCATCCTAATATCTCCTGTATCTACACATGTGGGTGTCTGATTTTCTGGACAGACAGACAGACAGACAGACAGGCAGACAGACAGACAGACAGACAGACAGACAGACAGACAGACAGACAGACAGACAGACAGACAGACAGATAGATAGATAGATAGATAGATAGATAGATAGATAGATGCATGCAGCGGTACTGTAGTGATTCCTCACTAATAATGCTGGGATCTGTTTCTTTGAGTTTTACAACCCAGAAGGGTCTAGGCTGGCTCAGAGCATTTAAATCAGGATGTTTTCCTTCCTCTTGCTCAGTCATTCTGTTGGGAGGTCTTCAGTCCGAGGCCAGAAATAATAAGTTGTTAGTGTTAGAGGTTTAAAATGTCTGCACAAGTCAATAATTCAGGCAACATCGTTAAACATTTCCACAGCACGTTCAAGTAGCAGGTACACCTTGCCATTATTAATTAGCTTAACAGTAAGAAAACTTTATGCAGATATTTTAAGGACAGGAAAAAAATAACAATAATAATAATGATGATATTACGGATATTATATTTTAATCTTGGCTCCTTTAAACACCTAGGCTTCTTTGGGATTTTTATGGGAAAAATGCTGCTAGAGTTGGAATAAGGCACTCCAGGTGTTTTCATGGAATGCAGCAAGTAATTTAATCTTAGGCTGCTGTGAGAACATGTAACGCATGACACTAACATTTCACCGCCCCCTCTAGAGATGTGTAAAACTGTCCTAAATGCATTCTTGAAATTCTATTACCAGAGAATTGTTTCACCAAGGCTCCATAATGTTGCCATATTAGTGAGTTTCCACAGAAATATCGCCAGACAGTGAGCGAAACCTGGTGTGAGTATCCTTATTTATCGTCGCAGAATTAAACAAATCTAGCAATGTTAAAAAGTCTTTGCAAATTAGCTTTTTAAATGAAATTGTCATGCACATTGACTTTAAAAGGCAATCCAAGCACAACATTATTTTGGTGATTTAACTTTTTTTTAAATAGGATTGAAGCAAAGGGGTCTCAGGAGCGGAACCCCACTAATTTTGGCTTCCGGGGCCCCCCTGCTTCTAAAAATACAGATCTCCATATGGGGTACTGGTAGCCGCTCACGTCAGCTAGCAGGGTTCATGTCATGGCGGAGTTTCAAAGCTTCCGCACCCTGCGGGCCAATAGGAAGCCATGATGTCATCAGGTTTGGCTTCCTATTGGCCTGCGTAATGTGGGAGCTGTACACTTTAAACTCCAGCCGGAACTGCTACCAGCACCCCATACAGAGGTCTGTATCTCTGGAAGCAGGGCGTCCCTGGAGCTGAAATTAATGGGGTTCAGCTCCGGAGACCTCCTGTTTCAATCCTACGTAAAAAAAAAAAAAACACCCGTTCAATTGCTCCTTTAAGTAGCAATACAGTTTGCACTATTTGTAGTTAATTTCTTTGTGTTTATAGATGCCGCAGGTGCATAGATTTAAGGACATGTAATTACCTAACCTGCCAATCGATCGGCAGACATGCTGATTTCCAAAGTGCACACGATGGCCGTCTATTTTAAAAGCAGAAGTGGTGTACTTTTGTAAATAGTTACTATTGCAACCCAAGGAAGCTTAATGAATTGCATAAAGGGGGAGGGGTGGTGGGGAGGGAGTAAAAAACAGGCAGTATTATCTAATACTACACTTATGATTTAAAGTAAAAAAAAACACACATATTGGGTTTTTAATGTATTGCTGCTTTTTTAAATGCTTGGTGAATCGCCTGTGAAACCTTTTAATATGACTAAAAGAGGGCCAATTTCGCAACCTCGAGCAAAAGGTTTGCACAACTCTGGTCTCCTCCTGCAGCAAAAGTGTACATGTATCAACACCGATAGCACAGGAGTGGGCAGCAATTATTGCCATTGAGTCCCTGGTACAAATATGGTGCCTCTACCAATGATGGACTTCTGCTATTAATATCAATGGTGGATTTCCTATTTGAGGATTGTTTCTGCTACTGTATTAAGATGAGCCTTGATTCTCAGAGTCGCTTGGAATTGTAACCTTTTCAGTGCATTAGTGATGACCACCACGTACAATGAGCAGATATCTCATGTGCTCAAGAGGTTAACATGGAGAAATATACAATAATGGCAGATAATGAAGCAGAAATCCCATTACTAAGTCTGAACACATGAAGGCATTGCGGTTTATTCAGTAAAGTACCATAGCCATTATCACCCTGTAATGTCATTCATTTAAATATCCGTTAACTATTGCTAATGACTGAAAACGAGAATCCACATTAATGCAATACTGTACATATTAATGTGGAACCTTACACTTTCAAGGGATTGCAGTGACCTTATACAGTATATACTGTGAGAGCAAATGCACATTCTTATAGATCCCCATCTTTCTTTCACTTACTGCTGCTTAAAAACCTACAGTTCAAATATAATTAATCATGCCTTATCCTTTATTGTACAATATCATTAACCCTGTCTTATTCCTTGGCTCAAAAGATTGGATCTCTGATTACATATTTTGGCCAAAAGATGATACACAGTCCCATAAGAGTAGGTCCTAAGGTAACAGTTCTTTTGTAATTATGATAATAACTTGATTTCATAGAACGCTTTCATCATAATGGGACTCAAAGCATTTCAAAATTACAATATAGCGCACAGAATGCAGTCCTGTATATTGAAATATATAGGTACAGTCCCTGCCATGATAAGCTTACAATCTATGGTCCATATTTATAAAAGGATGGAAAAGGAATGAATGGGAGTAAATGTGTGCTAAGCCTCCATTTTGTGGATCTGAGCCTATGTTTGGTGTTTGAATCACAGGTCGACAAAGGTGTGAACATGAACTTTAAAAACGTTATTATGTCATAATTGTGGTATAAGAAGAACAAACATTTACAAAATGTGTGTGGTACGTACTGTATAAAGGTTGTTATGTGATTTACATTTGAAATAGAAGGAGTATATCCCTAAAGGGGGTATAGAAATCTTCCCAAAATATGTCACACCGGTATATAGAAATATAGCTCTCATTTAAGTCATAATAGACAAGGAACACACAACGTTAAAAACACTTTTAAATCTAGACATAAATCAGTGAGAGCAGAATAAGGCAAATGATATTACCATACTAATCACAGAATAACATAACAAATATATCGAAGGTTACAGGGAAGAAACCAGTAGGATCCTCACTGACCAGAATAACAGTACCCGGGTACAAAGTGAGACAAGAATAGCCTTAGCATAATTGTATTAGAGTGCATAGAAGAGAAACATGATATCACTCAAAGATAAGGTGACTGAACCAATTGGTCCCGCAGGGTAAATATACATAAGGCAGAGTTAATGTTGCATATCACCCTACTATCTGCTGCATAGTCCTCCAGAAGTAAATAAAGCATCCACAATCCCAGATTAGTTTGTGAGAGAAATTGTGTAAGCAAGGGGAAGAATGCCAAAAATCCCGATGCTGCTCACAATGTCTGCTCTCAGTTGTGACCCGATGTACGTTTCGCGTATTGTTTCATCAGGGGCATGGTTCTCGCATCACTCTTACCCCCTCCTCTCTAACTCTGTCACAGTGCCCTCCTCTCTCTCCCATTCCTTTCTAACTCTGACTCAACCCGCTCCTCTTACACTTAATTCCCCCTCCTCTAACACTTGATTCCCCCTTCCTCTTGCACTCAACCCCCCACTCTCGGGTCCTCCTCCGGTCTTGGGCCCCCCTGCATTGCAGGGTTATGAAGTAGAATAGTTACACCCCAGTAACATAGGTATCCAACAGGAATCTGCATTCCATGAATCTAAAGTTCCAAGCATTTTGTAATACACATGTATGTTTATATGTACAGTTAATGTACAGATGCACTGGATCTGCAGTAAAGTGAAGGCTCTGTGCTCCATGCAACACATTTCTACTGTGAATACCATGTAATATATTTTATGGTCTAGGCTTGGAAGCCGTGGTGGATTTCCCAATAGGCCTGATAGGTCCGGGCCTAGAGAAGCAAAATTTGGGAGGCAAATTTCCTGGGTTTGTTTCTTTTTTATATATACGTAAAATTTGAATCCATATTTGTTACCTCTGGTGGGATTGGCCGAGGCACGGTCCACCCGGCAGAGCGCAGGCTCACACAGGGAGTGAGTGAAATGTTTCCTCTCTCCTCTTTGTAATCTGCTGAAGGTTTCATGGCAACCCGCCGGACAGTTCCATAAGAAGGGGATGGTGAGATGGAGCAGCAGCAGCAACAAGCAGCCCACAGCTTGGGCAGCAGTTTGAAAGAGAGCGGGGACACCTCCTAAGGGGGGGGGGGAGAGGGTGTTTAGCCAGGCACAGCTCAAATGGGGCTCCCTTCATCCCAACCCTCCCCCCTTGTCCATAGTGGCGCTAATGATATTATTGTGAACAAAAAATTTGGGCAGCAAAAAGGTAAGTGCCTATGGACTGCAAAATTGTTGGAAGCAAACAACACAACAACACAATGATATAACTGATAACATATACTATACATATACTATACTACTATACTACACTAAGGGGTATTTATATTGAAGCACAGACATATTGTATGTGATTTGCATAGAGATGAGTGAGTTCATATTTTGGAAATCCAACCCCTATGAACTTCCACAGGCAGGCGTTTGGATTTCCGAAATCCAAACTCGGATTAATCCAGACCACAGCATGGATCTGTGTGTCTGTGCCCAAATCGAAAAAAGTCTGTTTGAGACATTTCAACCCTTTGAAACTGTACCTCCTTTCCCTTGCCACCATTCACCAGTGCCTGAGGCAAGGAGAGAGACACAGAGGGGCAAAGACAAACAACAGTCTAAGACCAGTCTCTTCCAAAATATCAGTCAATCTGTTCCAATTGGGGTAACATACAGTATGGTATATCATACGGTGTTACCTGTTTAGGTATTTTATATTTTATTTATATTACAGAATACATGTAAGTGAGCAGAGATACCACCATAGCTCCAATTGGGTTAACACATCTGTTGAGGATACCTGTTTGCTATATCACACAGTGGTGAGCAGGGAGATAACACAATTTGATCTGACCTGTGTCTACTCTTAGTACATCAGTTATTCAGTTCCACTTGGGTTAACACCATTAGTTTATCTGTTGGTTTTATATATAAGTAAGCAGATATATATCCCCATCTGAACAGTGTACTTTCTACCAGTATATCGGTCTGTCAGTTCTAGTTGAGGGTAACATCCTTGGATTAACTATTGGGTATGTATTTATGTAGGCACAGAGATACCACTATCTGACTTGTCTCTGCTCTCTACTAGTATACTAGCCAGTTAATTACAGTTGGGTTTACATACCCTTATGTTACATGTTGGGTAAGTTATAACTAAGAAGTCATTATTTTGTAAAAGAGGAGAAAGCATAATTTTATCTTTGCTGCAAAACTAGATGTTTTGCTACATCAAAGACCAAGTGCTTAAGGCCACAAAGTGAAAATCCAATATTTAAAGATTCAGATGTTTAAATTAAATTTATTTTTGCTTAGATGCCTCTAAGATCTGAATCATTAAATGTGTATCTGACACTACGTGGACTACCCAGGTACATAGCACAGAAAAAGAAATAAGAGCAGTGCAGCAAAACTGCATAAGATGTACATGTGCACTGTGAAAGGTCTCTTTCATATATTAATATTTTAAATACTGTACACATGTCTTGTCAAATGATTCCTCAAACTGTCCATCTCAGTCTTCATAAACCACAGTATTATTTTTCTTTTTGGTAAATAGTTTACAAATGGAATACATACTTATAGATGTAGCAAGATTTAGTTTCTCTGGAGCTAATGTTGCTCTGGCACTGGGGCAGTCGCGGATGCAGTCCTGCGACTTGTCCCGGTGCTGAAAACAGTAAATATGGCTACATCTACTGTATACACAAGAAAAAAACCAGCTACAGATAGCATGATATTATAATTTTGTGCAACAAATTCCCAGTTTTCCATAATTTTCCCCAAAGATTCTCTAGGCAAAATCAGATCTTGGAATTTTTTTAGAGGCACAAAAAAACTTAACAAAATCAAAACAAGTAGTCAGGTGAATATATTTTGTTTTCAAATTCTCCTAACTGTAACAATAAAGTAATTTAAGTTTATTTCATTCGTCTCAGATTGTTGAGGAGGTTTATGCTGCTTTACATTTGGCAGATGCAGTGAAAAAGCAAAACATGGAGGCACCCAATTTGCTACACTTTATTGCAATCTGTCCATCATGTAACTCTTCTCTAACTCCTCCTATTGTAAACACAGAATGGGATACATCTCATTATAATCTGTGTATCATGTAACTCCTCCCTAACTCCTCCTATTGTAAACACAGAATATGATACATCTCATTATAATCTGTGCATCATATAACTCTTCCCTAGTTTATCCTATTGTACACACAGAATATGATACATGTCATTATAATCTGTGCATCATGTAACTCCTCCCTAACTCCTCCTATTGTACACACAGAATATGATACATCTCATTATAATCTGTGCATCATGTAACTCCTTACTGAATCTGCAGTCCCAGTGCCTCGGCGTGCACTGTGCGTACAAGCACCGCCCCTCAATGGGGCTTGGCCCAGTACACACCTTCGCGCAGAAGGTGCAGCTGCGCCATACTACAAGATTTTCCAAAGACAGTGAAATTGCGACGGAGGCGTGGCCATGCCCCCGCCGGCGGTTCAGCAAATGAGGGAGAACCAGCCACGTGAGGTCATGGTCCGCCCCCGCAAAAACCCCACCACGCCCCCCCCATCGCAATCATGCCCCCCTCCCCCCCCCCCCGTCACATTCTCTCCTCTCCCCGCAGACCTCACATCGCAGTGAAGCGCTGTGCACGCAAAGCCCCTCCCCTCCCCCCCGCCGAGCGCGCATGCTACAGTGCTGACTGGGACCGCAGCCTAACTCCTCCTTTTGATGCTCCCTAAATCACAAGCTGACGTTGAGGAGAAAATTGAAAACCATACTGCTTGCATCAACTTGACTCAAAAATCTCATTTATACATACTGTAGCCCCTATTATTCCCCATTGCTGTTTTACAGTCTGCACACATGCTATTTTAATTCAGCACCAAACCAACAGTAGTTGTTCACCCAAAATGCTTCGATACCTATTGCATCATTGGAGCAAATGCAGTTTGTGCTTAATACACTAAAGACTTTCAAAGGGCTTCTAATCATAATCATATACTGTACTGCAACATGCAGTACCCTTTTACACAAGGTGAAGATGATTTCCTTCCTTAGCCATAAATGCTGCATTAATATCTTATAAATCATGTCTTCATTCAGAAAGAATACAAAAAAAATTGGGATTACACTGCTAATTATCTTGGACTCAGCATGAAATACAGTGCTACACAATATGCCTAATAGGGAAAGATTAGCTGGGATGCCTCATCTGGGTAATGCTACTGTGTTTTTTTTGTGTAAGATTTTACAGTAGCTGGAAAGATAAAGCAAAATGCTTTGATGAGCCACACATGAAGGCATTTTAACATCATGGATCAAGAAAAGGTGCAAGATGCGAAATTTGAGATGAAGGCAGGATTCACTAAAACTCAATGCGGGGTGTCACACTACCATTCAGCATTAACTACCATTCAAGTCAATGGCAGTTAGTATCATATCATGGAGTGATGCCCCACATTGCATCTTGGTGAATTCAAGTTTAAGATTTCTGCATCAGTTTAATATTATTCTAATATGCGTCCCAGTGCTGGAGAAGATTTTAGTTCCATTCATTTATATGGAGATGAACTTCACAGCATTAGGCATGTGTGATTTTTGTGTTTGCGGAATTATGTGAACGAGGCAAATATGTTTTTTTCACAAAGAATTTAGCGAAAATGGGAGACTTTCCAAATAAAAATATTCAGCACTAAAAGGCAATGTGCATTGTGAATTCCTACAAGAGAAGCAAATGGCATTACAGTGACGTGGCCCTTTGTATTGCTACTATTTTCGCAGAATTCTGGTGAAAGTCACACGATTTTGCTGTATTCTGGTGAACATGTTACACCTAAAGTCTATTTGTGTGCATTACCAAGCACTGTGACCTTTTGCATTACCGTGAAATATGAGAGAAAAACTTGAAAAATGTTGCAGAGTTCACACAACTCTACATCGGATAGGGACTTTTAGTTGCAGCCATACAGCTTCCGAGAGACAGCTGTCCGTAGCTGTTTAGCCTCTGGCTGTTTCGGCCCTCATGTAGGTGATTAGAGTTAGGATTAGGGTTAAGGTTTTTAGGGTTAGGGGTTACGGTTAGGGTTTATAGGGTAAATCCATAGGGGATACATTACCTGCGGCAGCTTCGGCGAACTGTCCCGGAGGTGAAACGTCTGTGGCTGTATTGTTCTAAACCAACTCTACACAGCATATTGGGTAAAGAACTATGATGAATATTACCAGATAAGCAGCAACAGCCCACAATTGAACAGTATGTCCTCTATCTTACCACTGCACCTCCAGTTCAGGAAATATTCCCCTCTCATGTAACTCTTAAGAATTGGAAATAATGAATGGCTATCACAGTTACTGGCCAGTAGCAGCAAGAGGGTAACAACTGTGTTACCAAAGTCACCACCAAAAATTAAATAGGTCAACTGAAGTGGTAGCTGCGTTTACCCATTCTGGCACTAAAGGGGTTAAAAGAACTACTGAAATTCACAGGGATTAGCAGCTCCCTGCAGTACATTTGCAATTCCCCCAACTATAGCAAACTGGTAATTTTCTATTTGCTCCCCTACTAATTCTCATATTGCTCAAAGCATTCCCACTGGGATCGCAGAATCTCAGAAGAAAAAGTATATGTTCCAAGAGAGGTCACACGATCACGGGCACCAAAGCAATTACAGGAGGCGAGGATACAGAATTTCACTCTTCCCATTCTAAATATGATTAAGATTCTCCTGGTATCTTCAAAGGAGTAAGTTAACCCTGCCTCTACAGTACCTACAATTTTCCCAGTGAGTCTGTATCTCAGGTCTCCCAGGGTTCATAGATAAAATAGCAGGGAATATTTTGCACTGGTATATCTATCCAGGTCTGTGGGTGGAAATTAGATTGAATTCCTAGTGCTGAATTGTTAAATCGGTTCCCCATGGATTTGCGAAGATGGCCCGGTAGGATTTTATGTATGAATGAAATGTTATTCTATTGGATTCTCATGACCCACTTATTCTGAAAACTCCTTGGTGTACATGTGAAATATCCAAATGAGTATTTTTAGGATCAAGATACGCACACAAACCACACAGGAAATTGAATACACTGAAGAGTTAATGTAAATGTAATTTTGACACAAATATCAACACAGTGTGGGGAAGGTTTTATATAGGATTTATAGTAGACAAGGCTGAAAGAGATACAGTATGTCTATTGTGATCTACCTTTTCTAAAAAAACTCCAGTACATTTCTAGTCATCCAGAGGGAGGCAAACAAAAAACTCCGGGGCAACATTTATGCTTATGCTATTTATTATTTCTTATGTAATTGTACAAATAGAAACATACTGTGTACTGTGGATTGAAGGTTAATAAGAAGCACTTAGCCTCCCACTCCTCTCCAGTCTGCACATTCTTCTTACCGCTGTGCAACCTCAGACCCTATTAGATCCTTTGGTTTCTTTCAAATTGCAGGGAGAAGGAGCGGCTCAGCGAGTGAAAACACTGACTGGCACTGTGTCTGAAGCACGACAACCTGGTTCCCTTCCCAGTATCTGCTCCTTGTGACCTTGAGCAGGTCACTTTATCTCCCTGTGCCTCCCTCAGGCACAAAAAGCATAGATTATACGCTCTCTTCAGGGCAGGGACTGTGTTTGCAAAATGTCTCTGTAAAGTGCTATGTAAAACTAGCAGCACTATATAAGAACAAACAATTATTATAAATTAATGATAGCCTTGTGTCTATCTCAAACATTTTTAAAACCCCTTACTCAGTCAATCTGGACTGTTTGCCGGGGCACAGATGAGTTTTTGAGTGTTTGGCAGAAGAAACCTGAATTTGAGCATAGCAGTGCAGATGGCTGTTTTAAAGCAGCATTCCCCCTTTGTGTGAACCAGGGAGCCCTCCAGTGTTAAGCCCAGGCAATCAAAGCCACAAGTGTGCCCCAACTACAGAAATAGATATATGATTTTTTACTTTTGCTGGGAAAAGCAAAGATGGCTGTGGGTTCACTCAATCAGAAGCTACAATATCATCTTCCAATGATGTCACTGCTTTCTTTTGTTCACCAGAGTGAGACTGACCATATAGTTTCCCAGATGAAAATTATTGTAAGGGAATTTCAAAATTAATATCTCAGGAACTGAGGGGTGTCGTGATTCAGTTTTGGGGGACCTCTTGTTTCAAAAAAGTTACATATATACTGATTTCTTCAATCAATATATCAATAAGTTCTATCTTCTAGAACTTAAAATCTAATTAACAACTATTTGGTATGTTTCTGTGAGTTGATTAGGCAAACCCTCCCTTAATTGTTAGTCAAATGCATATAATCAGAGTATTTAAGACAGTCTATATTGGATGTGAGTCATATGGCTGTGTAACATCTTACGTGTCACATTTAAAGTGTCTCTAGAGTTAATTTTGGAGTTGAAATTGGAGGTGAAGATTAGACGAAGCTCTGGACTCTGCACAACAACAACTTTGCAACTGTGAGAACTTGACTTGCGAAAAGCTGTGATTATTTGTACTCTTCCTATCCTCCAATAACTGGGAAGTTTCTCTTCCTGCATCTCACTAGGCCCTCCCTATTGCTTTTTCTGTTTACTGATTCCTCACTCTTTTGTGAATGCCTCTGTTCTCTCCAACCTCCCCACTGCCCACTGCACCATTAATTATATACCCCTCAATAAAAAAGCACCCACACAAATCCTCTATTCACACGCTCTATCTACTCCTTCCTGCTGCTGGGGATCTCCCGTAAGCCTGAACCCAGACATACACACCTGATCTCACCCACCCCTCCCTGGCATCTCTTCCCCTGTAAATAGTGTTAACCTTCTAATTTAATACTGACTAACCTTAAAACACACCCCGCAAATCAAGCATCCCAATTGCCGGCACTCATGGCTATTGTCCCACACCCACGGTCACTCCTACCACCCATTACGACCAAGCACTGCCATCTACAGCACGTATTCCTTCACCTGCTGTCTCTGTAAGTGTTCCATCATACCACATAGATTGTAAGGTCTTCGCACAGGGATTTCCTTTCCTATTGTCTGATTTTGCTGCACTTTTTGTATCATTATAATTCCCTGTACTGTGTTCTTTGTAAAGTGCAGAGTACACTTTTGGCGCTATTTAAATAAAGACATACAATACAATATATATACAGCTCAACCCCCTTATAAAGCTGTGCTTGGGGTCCAAAGAATTACATCGCGTTATAAGCGGATCGTGTTAGAAATAATGTACAATTGTATGAATTGCACAATAAAGTATTGAAGATAACATTATTCGTGTTGTAAAGTATTCATAAATACGAAAATTGGGAGCTGCACTTGCATCACATTATAAGCAGATTTGCGTTGTAACGAATTGCATTATAACGGGGTTGAGCTGTATATATATAAATAAATATATATATATATATATATATATATATTATGTGACAAACGGCTTACTCCGGGGCTCCGCCGTCTGTCCGGGACTGTTAGAACACGGTCTTTTAGGGTAGGTTAAATGATGAGACGTCACGTACTGTTCCTTTAAACAGGCTATGCCTGGTTTATTCAGTCCCAGGCACTGAGACTGCCACAGTTTAAACAGAAAACAAAGCCAAACAAAAAGCTGCTCGTCTGAGCGATAACTTAAACTTAGATGTCCCTGACTCAGAGTTGGAAGTGGCTTGTCCACTTCCACCAACAAAATAAGTACCTTTGCAGTCTTTAGACAAACTAACAGAATGAATGAAGCGATTTGGGAAAGAGGCTTTCTCACCCCTCTGCAGTTCAGCAGCCTTCCAGGCTCTTGGGCGGGGCCCAGAGGAAACAGGAAACAGGTCTTATATACCTGAACTCTAATCAGCATGACAGGTGACAGAAAACAGGCAGCAGACAAACTGTGGAATGGAGTGCCTGTACCACGAGGCTGCCCTGTTCAGCTTAGACAGGACAGAAACTGTTCAGTATCCTGGGAGCCCTGTATATGGAGTTTATTACCAACCCCTGGTTTCTGTCACATATCCTCCCCCCCAGCTCAGACCTCGAGGGGTGAGCGACCATGGATATTAGGGAGTGCATCCTTGACAACCCGTCGGCATTGCCATGTTTGTGCCCCGACCTGTGTTCCACAGAAAATTTAAAGGGCTGTAGGCTTAGGAACCACCTGGTCACCCTAGCGTTCTTCTCCCTATTTTGACACATCCAGGTAAGGGGTGCATGATCTGTGACCAATCGGAACTTTCTCCCCAACAGATAATACTTGAGTGTCTCTACAGCCCACTTTATTGCGAGACACTCTTTCTCGACTATGGAGTAATTTTTCTCCTGGGGATTTAGTTTCCTACTTAAATAATGGATGGGGTGCTCCTCCCCTTGAGACTCCTGGGAGAGTACCGCCCCCAGCCCTACCTCAGATGCGTCGGTTTGGACTACGAACTCTTTGGAGAAGTCAGGTGTGACCAACACTGGTTGGGCACAGAGAGCTTCTTTCAGGCTTCTAAAGGCCTGTTCGGCTTCGGGGGACCACTTTACCATTAGCGGTCCTCTTGCTTTTGTGAGGTCGGTTAGTGGGGTTGCCTTAATTGCAAAATTGGGAATAAACCTCCTATAGTAGCCAATTAACCCCAAAAAGGTCCTTACTTGTTTTTTTGTGACTGGCCTTGGCCAATTTTGTATCGCCTCTACTTTGAGTGTTTGTGGTTTGAGTAACCCTCTACCAATAGAATACCCCAGATACTTGGCCTCCTCCAGACCAATAGTGCATTTAGCGGGGTTAGCAGTTAGTCCAGCAGACCGAACTGCGTCGAGCACAGCTTGGACCTTTGGAAGGTGGGACTGCCAATCTTCACTATGGATTACCACATCATCCAGGTAGGCGGCAGCGTACCGAACATGTGGTTTTAAAATTTTATCCATCATTCTTTGGAATGTGGCGGGAGCTCCATGTAAGCCAAAAGGCAGCACCTTATATTGAAAGAGGCCGTCTGGGGTTGAGAAGGCTGTTTTTTCTTTTGCCCTTTCTGTGAGGGGAACCTGCCAGTACCCTTTTGTTAGGTCTAGGGTTGTGAGATATCGGGCTTTGCCCAGTCTCTCTACAAGTTCATCCACCCTGGGCATAGGATAAGTATCAAATTTTGACACCGCGTTTAGTTTCCGGTAGTCATTACAAAACCTTGTTGTACCGTCTGGCTTTGGGACTAAAACTATAGGGCTGTTCCACCCACTTTGGGATTCCTCAATTACGCCTAGTTTTAGCATTTTTTTAACCTCTAAACTTATAGCCTCTCTCTTGGCCTCTGGGATTCGGTACGGTTTAAGGTTAACTCGGACCCCCGGTTCAGAGACTATGTCATGTTTAATTACGTTAGTTTTACCTGGCTGTGTAGAGAAGATTTCTTTGTTCCTTCTCACTAAACTCTGGACCTCTCGTTTCTGATGCACGGACAGTGTTTCAGCTATGCTAACCTCTGGGTCAGTTTCTTGATTCTCTGACGGACCTGGGGGTACTAGGGTTAACAAGACCTCTCTATCTTTCCAGGGCTTGAGTAGGTTTATATGGTAAATTTGCTCAGGTTTCCTCCTACCTGGCTGCCTTACCCTATAATTTACTTCTCCCACTCTTTCCAAGACCTCATATGGCCCATGCCATTTAGCAAGGAATTTACTCTCCACGGTGGGAACCAGAACTAGTACCCTATCACCTGGAAAAAAAATTCTGACCCTAGCACCCTTATTATACGTATTCCTTTGTGCTTCTTGAGCTTTCTCCATGTGTTCCCTCACTATGGGTAGGACTGCAGCAATGCGGTCCTGCATTTGGGCAACATGCTCTATTACACTTCTGTAAGGGGTAACCTCGTGTTCCCAAGTTTCTTTGGCTATATCCAGTAAGCCCCTTGGATGTCGGCCATACAATAGTTCAAACGGGGAGAAGCCTGTGGATGACTGGGGAACTTCCCTAATGGCAAATAACAGGTATGGTAACAAACAGTCCCAGTTTTTCCCATCCTTATCGACCGCCCGGCGTAACATGCTCTTTAAGGTTTTATTGAACCTTTCCACTAAACCATCTGTTTGTGGATGATAGACTGAGGTTCTGAGATGCTTGATTTTTAGGAGTTTACATAGCTCTTTTGTTACTTGGGACATAAATGGTGTTCCCTGGTCAGATAAGATCTCTTTAGGAATTCCGACCCGGGAAAACAGAAGTACTAACTCTTTTGCTATGTTTTTAGCAGAGGTGCTACGTAGGGGAACTGCCTCCGGATATCGGGTAGCATAATCTAATATTACCAATATATGCTGATGTCCCCTAGCAGACTTTACTAGGGGTCCTACTAGATCCATAGCAATCCGGTCAAATGGTACCTCTATTATGGGAAGGGGTACCAATGGGCTGCGGTATGCTTTGAACGGGGCGGTGATCTGACATTCTGGGCATGAGGAACAATAGTTTGTAATTTCTGCCAGAACCCCAGGCCAATAAAAGCTTCGGAGAACCTTTTCTTTTGTCTTTTCCACCCCTAGGTGTCCCCCCAATGGATGACTATGTGCGAGGTGTAATACTACGTTACGGAATGTCCGTGGTACCAACAATTGTTTAGTTGTAACTGATTTTCTTTTATCAACCCGATATACTAGGTCGTTCTCTACCTCGAAGTAGGGGTAAGCAAGTGACCTATCTGGTTGGCCATGAGTACTATTCTGGTCCCGTATATTTCCCCTTGCTACCGCTAATGTGGGGTCCTCCCACTGGGCCTTCTTAAAACTCCCAGGACTGACCTCTAGGTCAGCGAGGGTCTTATCCTGTACTGGGGTGGTAAGTGCCTGATCAACATCTTGATTTGGGGTATTCCCTACCAAAGTAGTGATGGGGAAGGGAATTTCACAGCACTCCTCCTTTTCCCCTTTCTTATTTGGGCCCTCGTCAACCTCCATTTCTGAAAAAGGGAAAGGATTTGTTTCTTCTAACACTTCGTTATGGTCCGCTATTGAACTCTGGGCGCTATTCTGAGCTGGGGACCACATTTTTAGAAAATGGGGAAAGTCGGTCCCTATTAACACATCATGTGCCAGTTTGGGTACAACACCCACCTTGAAATCTAAAGAACCAAATTCTGTTTAAAAAAAAACATCAACAGTGGAATATTCATGATTATCCCCATGTATACAACAAATTGCCACTCTTTGTGAACTGTTTACCTGTTTCTTCTTAATGGGCAATAGGTATTCGGACACTAGTGTGACCATACTCCCAGAGTCAAGAAGTGCCCGAACCCTCTTACCATTAACCTTTACAAATGCCCACAGATGGTTATTCAAGGGGTCCTCTGGGCTAGGGCCCATACATTGGGACAACAGCGAATAAGGTTCCACGCTGTTGCATTGCATGGGCTCATCATTTAGTGGGCAGATTTTTGCTGTGTGGCCCCTCTCATGACAATTTACACATTTAGGTACATAGTCTGTGTCCCACTTAGAGCCTTTTCCCGGCTCCCCATGTTGGCTATTGCCCTTAGTGTGCGAACCACTGTTGCTGGTGCTGCGTGAAGGTGGTCGCCGCTCTTCAGCTCCCCTTAACCCCGGTACCCTTTTACCGTCTCTGGAAGAGTCCTGGAACCTCGGGGAGTGGGGTTGCTCCACGACTGTGGGTTGCGGGTGCTCTCCTGCTGCATTGTACCTTTCTACGAGGGCCACAAGCTCATCCGCATTGTGGGGGTCACTCCGACTGACCCAATGGCGTAAGGCAGAGGGAAGTTTCCTCAAGAACTGGTCCATGACCAACCGTTCCACGATGTGGCTTGCTGAGTTGATCTCGGGTTGTAGCCACTTCCGGGCGAGGTGGATGAGGTCATACATCTGGCTTCGGGTGGCTTTATCCATCGTGAAGGACCATGCGTGAAACCTTTGGGCGCGAACAGCCGTGGTTACGCCGAGGCGGGCGAGGATCTCGAACTTCAATTTTGCATAGACGTTAGCTTCGGCTGGCTCTAGATCAAAGTAAGCCTTCTGGGGTTCGCCGCTTAGGAAGGGTGCGATTAGACCAGCCCACTCAGCTTCTGGCCATCCCTCTCTCTGTGCCGTGCGTTCAAACGTGAGAAGATAGGCTTCCACATCATCCGAGGGTCCCATCTTCTGAAGGTAGTGGCTTGCCCTGGTCATTTTCGGAACTGGGGCTGCCGCTGCCAGTGGAAGGTTACTGATAGTCTCCCTCAGGATCTCGAGTTCCTGCTGTAAGCCCTGAGCGAACCGCTGTTGCTCCTCTTTCAGCAAGCGGTTTGTCTCTTGCTGGTTTGCATTCGCCTGTTGCAGGGCTTCATTCGCGTCTCTCTGGACAGCGACATTGCGTACCAGCGCACTCACCACGTCTTCCATCTTGTTTGGAGAGAGAGAAAAAAAACTTTTTTTTTTTTTTTTTTTTCTTTAAAGTTCTTTAACCCCCAGACCTTTTAGTGTTCTGCCCGCATTCTCCACCATATGTGACAAACGGCTTACTCCGGGGCTCCGCCGTCTGTCCGGGACTGTTAGAACACGGTCTTTTAGGGTAGGTTAAATGATGAGACGTCACGTACTGTTCCTTTAAACAGGCTATGCCTGGTTTATTCAGTCCCAGGCACTGAGACTGCCACAGTTTAAACAGAAAACAAAGCCAAACAAAAAGCTGCTCGTCTGAGCGATAACTTAAACTTAGATGTCCCTGACTCAGAGTTGGAAGTGGCTTGTCCACTTCCACCAACAAAATAAGTACCTTTGCAGTCTTTAGACAAACTAACAGAATGAATGAAGCGATTTGGGAAAGAGGCTTTCTCACCCCTCTGCAGTTCAGCAGCCTTCCAGGCTCTTGGGCGGGGCCCAGAGGAAACAGGAAACAGGTCTTATATACCTGAACTCTAATCAGCATGACAGGTGACAGAAAACAGGCAGCAGACAAACTGTGGAATGGAGTGCCTGTACCACGAGGCTGCCCTGTTCAGCTTAGACAGGACAGAAACTGTTCAGTATCCTGGGAGCCCTGTATATGGAGTTTATTACCAACCCCTGGTTTCTGTCACAATATATATATATATATATGTAAAGATATAAAAAGAAGCACAAGCTCCATAGCATAAATCTGTAAGATAATAGGGGATTTATTAGAAGGGAGAATGCCCAAATGATAGGACATGCACTTACAACAGGGTTAAAACATAAAGGCATGTAGAGTTAATACTCAGTGCTGGAGACGTTTTTCACCATGGGAGCGGGAGAACTGCAGTCTTTGTAGCCAAATAACATCAGTCGTCTGTTCTTATCAGCGGCATAGCGATGTAGCAACCTCACTGTGTGAAGATGTTCCCTCAGCCTCGCGGCACACAGCTTGCTATAAATCAGCTGGATGCCTGCGATCAGCTCTCAGACTCATCGGAACACAACAGTAGCTTCCCGTAGCTCCTCTGCGTGGTGATGTCACGTCAGCAAATCACGTCCCTACGCATTTCGGCACGATCATGTGACTTTATCAGTGGCCCCTGTTCTTGACGAAACGCAGAGGAGCTCCTCTGCGTGGTGACGTGACATCACCACGCAGAGGAGCTACAGGAAGCTACTGTTGTGTTCCGATGAGTCTGGGAGCTGATCGCAGGCATCCAGCCGATTTATAGCAAGCTGTGTGCCGCGAGGCTGAGGGAACATCTTCACACAGTGAGGTTGCTACATCGCTATGCCGCTGATAAGAACAGACGACTGATGTTATTCGGCTACAAAGACTGCAGTCCTCCCGCTTCCATGGTGAAAACCATCTCCAGCACTGAGTATTAACTTTACATACCTTTATGTTTTAACCCTGTTGTAAGTGCATGTCCTATCATTTGGGCATTCTCCCTTCTAATAAATCCCCTATTATCTTACAGATTTATGCTATGGAGCTTGTGCTTCTTTTTGTTTCTTTTTCTGTAGGTATTTTGGTGGTTGGCTAAACCACTTAAGAAGCTGCAGTTTGGCTCCAAGTGATCAGCTGTTTGGACTAATGAAATCAGACTGTCCTCTCTGCTTATTACTATTTGTGGTAACTGGTTGTGGTTGTTGGAATTTAAGTAACTATCTAACTGTATTTACAATTTCACTATATCTAGTTAGTATTTAACTGGCAATTGATTAATAATGTTTACATTTATATTTAGTTTCATATTGTCAAATGGTGTTAGCAGTTACACTAACTCAGTGCTACTTTCTTTTATATATATATATATATATATATATATACACATAAAAGCAGCAGGGTTGCTGCTTTAACACCAGACATACGGGGATAGAATAGTGGGATAAGCGTGGAGGATAAAAGGTGGACAGCAACAAAGTATGTTGACTCTCCCATAGAAGCAGGGGTGTAACCATGAATAAAATCGCCGTTAGTTTTTTCCAGTCATATCTGGCTCAGAATGAATGGCAGTGCAGCAAGGCAGATTCGTCAGGATTTTGCTGCAGAGCTGTTACTGTAAATGAGTGATCTGAGCACAGTGCATTGTTATACTGATATCTTCATTTCTAATCTTCTGTAACACCTACTCAATTTGAGTGGTTTGATTAACATAGAGGGGTGAAGTTGTGGCAAAGACAGGCTTATAATTAAAGATGGAAGAATCAGCACCGACTGAATGGTATTTCCATGAAACACTGCATCTTGAAGAATACTCACAGTGCCCTTGTTTAACCAGCATTATTCAAATTGGAAAATTTTCAATGCTTTTATAACTGTTATGTGTCAGGTTTGCAGACGGCAATTTAGGTCACTGGCAAAAGCTGCATGATTTTCCATGAGTGAAAAGTACCTAGACATAAAATATGATAGAAGATTCTACAGTAACAAGGGAAAACAGGCAGCCTGGGAAGGTTAAATGGTCCTTAAAGTGCTATCAATGTCTATGTATTGGGAGACACTGTAAAAGCAATAACTTTGTTTCCTATGTGTGAGATCCGAACAGTACTGTAATACATGTAATAAAAAATGCAAGCTGTTGGGACAATACCATAATGGCTAATGGCACAATCCCCATCTGTGCATTGACCCTGGAGTGGTAGTGGGTGTTGCATCCACTGCAGAACCAGCCCTGAAATTGAACCTGTCATTTGGAGGTCTTTAATACATGAAGTTATTTGTATCAATTTTGCCTGCTGGTATAAATCATCTATATGCAAACTGGTCACATGGAGCAACAGAAGGAGGCATTATTTGTCAAACACATAGTAGTAGATGAATCGGTTTGTTACATTTGACGCAATGACAGAATGCTGTATTAGTTAAGTAATAATTCCATTAGAACTGCATATTACCTGGCAATTAATATCCCATATGGAGACTTAAATCAGACAGGGGCATTAAGTGGCCAGACTATGCCTTGTTTTAAATGGGATTTTTACAGCTATATAACTAAATATTATTAAATATTGTTTATATTAACATTTTAGTGTGATGATTTCATTTTCTTGGGCATATTAACCAAGTGTTTGTAGCTTGTGAGGTTGTAGTTTAAATAATAATCAACAAAGAACATGCCATTGTCTGGACATTGATAACCTGGCTGAATATTTGTTTTGATAAATATTTATTTTAATGTTAGCCGCTGTTACTGGCTTAAATTTATAGGCATCCCTAAGATATTTAAAAGATCTAAAGCGCAATCTGTACTATTGTACTAAAGTGTACTAATGGCTCTGATCATTATATACAGTACATACTGTACTGTATTACTTATCCTCATCATCATCAGGGTATCTGCAGAGTAATGTCAAAGCATGGAAAACCCAGTCACAACTGCAAGTAAATGCATCATTGAGCAACTGAAAAGGAAAATATCTCTACGCATTCTCTGTTTGTGTAAACATTAATGAAACTCAGCTGGGCTCGGCCTCATAAATGTAGACAAACCATATCAAACTACTGTAAACTTCCATTCAGAATAGAAAACAGCCTCAGTGTGCACAGAATGAATAATACACCAAATACGTTGCTTGATTGGTAAGGACTGTATAATTAGTACTACCTTTAATATGCATGTTATTTCGAGATTAGAGACATGAAAATATCATGGAGGCTTGTTGCTTGGATAACATTATCGCTAACAAGTGTTGAAGTATCCTTTTTAATAATGTTTATATATTTATCATTCTTAGTACGACATCATTATGTATTAAAGAATAACATAACGTTTTTGAATTCCTGTCAAACAATCTTACAGTCGGATCAAATCCTTTTGGCACAGCGTAGCGCCTTTAAATGTTGGTCTTCAGTACATACAGACAGTTGTGAAATAATCTGATGTGTCAAATTCTATATCTTTTTCGCCATGTAAGCTTCCGTGGCTATCATTCTGCATCACACGTAAGGAAGTCTCTATTATATTAGATGCAACCACAACCAGAAAATGGCCCAGCAAAATTCTGTTTGCATGGCTACATCTTCCCTAACATAAAATGATTGTTTATTTCTGATGCAGAGAGGATCGGGATTCAGTACGCATCATACACGTTGCCTGTGTAAGAGCTAATTATAGGATTTTAGAATCCTATAGAGAAGTAAGCAATATAAATGATCCCTTCAAGTACTTTAGGAAATGTAGATACACTGGTTGTATATACTGTAGCAGGAAATGTTTACAAAGCTGCCAATGTACACACGTAACTGTTCAAGGCAGATACTAGGGGGCTATTGTAAAAAAATATATACATATAGGTTTTGAGTGACCTCACAAAAATCATGGCTGAGAGCAGCACTCTGTAGTAAAGGTCACAGAGGACAAGTGAACATTTCATTCTACGCACCATTGTATGTTTCACTTGTGCTTCAGAGAAAAAGTGCTACACTTGACCTTGGTTTGTTTCTTGTAGTATCTGTTGCTTTTTTTCTCAGGTTACTGTCAGAACATTGTCTCTCTCCTTTTTTCCCCAGTGATATACTGTGATTATATCTTTACTTTGTATAGACTGGTTGTAGGCATACAGACACAGGTTTTGTAAGTGGCGCTATGACAAACAACATATTCCAGTTCTGGAAGACAGCGATTAAAACATATTCCAGCTCTGTAAGGTGTTTTATTGAATAGCACTGCTTAGTAAATATGGGCCATCTGTGAAATCTACAGTATGTGTAACACCGCCTCAGTGGGGTTACCAGGTTACTGTGAGGAATTAATAGTGGGATAGTGTGTGCTGTGCCCCACCCTGTGTTACCATGGGGATGCTGATGTCAGAAGTGATATATAAGAGAGGGGCTAGAAATCAGGTTTCGGAGGACAAGGGGAGAGGCACCTCGGGGAGAGAAGATAGGGATGTTCATAAAGTGATAGCACAGACCAGGACCCCATTTTATCATGTTGTAGATAGGGATAATGCCCCTTTAAGTTAGGATCCCAGAAGAGGGCTAACGGAGTTCTGAATATCTAAGGGATAGGAAAATGGCATGCCACAGAGGGCCTCAGGAAAGAGGGCACCTGGGTGTCGGCGGATCAGCTCTAACCGCGGATCTGCATTAATATTCCTCATCAGTCTGTATGGATGTGGCAGTTCTCAAACAGGCCTACGGTATGGGTCACTTCAGAAGGATCAACCAAGACTCCTATATGGGCCTAGTGTACCCGGTATAATAACAAGGATGATCCTGAAGCAACAAAGGGGGTCGGATTCCACATCTAGTTAGAGCAACTAAGTACCTCTATTTGAGTGTTAAGAGTGGGCACTAGTGGAAGCACCATATTCATGTATGTAATCCTCCCTGCCTACCTAGGAAGGGTACATCAGTGTTTTATGTACTGTATTGCTACTCCGCATGGGTTACCTTAACTCAGGGTGCTGGCTTCAGGTAGCTTGGCGATGAGGCAGTGAGTTTGTGGAATAATAGGCGCCAGGGCCGTTTGTCATGCATTAGTCTTTTATTAAGGTCCAAGGCACAGGGACCACACACCACACTTTAAATAACATTGTACTGTTTCTTTATTTCTTTATTGTTATCGATGTATTCTGTGCTTCCATGAATGCCCACTTGACATTCAGAGGGAGGTATATATCTTAGTTGTTTAACTGTTCTAGACCTGGACACCCTTCCTTTTCTGTTTAGGATACCCTTCTGTTTTATCCTGGTACTGCTAGGCCCATTTGGAATTCTAGTGTGTTCTTTATAAGTGACCCCAATACCTTTTTTCTCAATGTGGGAACTGCCACTTTTCTGCAGTGGGACAGGACAGTAAATGCAGATTTGGGGTTAGTGCTATTCACCGACACCCAGGAGTCCTTCTTACTGAGACCCTCTATGGCTGGGGTGCGCAAACTTTTCAGTCTGCCTGCTCTCTCCCCCCTCCTCCACCCCCCCCCCTCGGCTCTGGCATTAAATGACAACACCTCACCACTCTCCCAAACTCTGTCTATTCCCAACTGTGCTACCTTGGCTTTTCCTGTAGGAGACATGCTGGATTTCCAATTGGCATGTGACTTTACTGGATACACAACTTGCATAGTTCAATCCTAAGTGTTTCGTGGCAGTGTCACTTCATCAGTAAAGTTGCTATGATCACCAGGATCTGTGTCCTTTATAGTGTCATTGTCACGGGAGACCAGAACGTCCCGGATCCTTTGATTGAGCAAAGCGAGAGATAAAATAAATTGTGATTTATTTACAACATGAACATACACAGCTTGATTTATGAAATAATACAAATTAACACTTACTGGGATGGGGCAAAACAAAATAAAAATGTTCCCTGACCGAAATTCCCAGAAACAAAGTCTCTTGGCACCAATTCCTAGGAGCGGGGTTGGTGCGCAAACAGAGCTGCAAAATAGTCTCTGCGCCACTCGCAACCACTTTTTCTCCGCCGAAGGTACTTTGTTCATTTTTCCTCCGTAGGATTGGTTCCGGATTCCCTAGTTCTAACGAACTATCGACTTACAGTAGGTTACGATGTGATAAAGTTTCGAATCCAGCTCAGATTAATCTAACTCCCGATCGGCTGCACGGACTTTTAAAAGCACCAAAGTCCTATCTGTACACTCTGCAGCGAATCGTGGTGTGGGAACTAAACTTTCTACTTATGGCAAGGTTTCCAGACCTTCATGGAACTGGGCAAAGGGGCTTTAAGGTATGCCACGGGCATGCGCGGACTTTGCACCTGTCCCGCTTAGCATACCTAACTAAGCCCACTTCCCTGGTGACATCTTGCCTCCCTCCCCCGGACATCTGCTAGGGGAAAGCTGTTTACATCTCCCCCTCTCCACTTAGCACTTTAACATTTGAGTTCTTTTTTTAACTCCGGACTTGGTCAGACATTCTGTGACCATCCCTGCAGGGTGCCTTAGAAGTCCGGGGTTAAATTCTGCATGACTCACTTGCAGGGATCTCCTGCCATATACCTTTTGATCACTGTACTTGTGAATCAAGTGTTTCCGCTGCTCCACCTGCTTGAAGGAAAACTCCCTTGCTCTTATAATATTAATACACTTAAAAGAGGGGCACTTTCATTCATGACTTTTCATAAAAGTTTATAAAAAGTAAAATATAACCGTTTTAATGATGTACCCCCAGCCGCACGCACAGCAAAATTCAAAGCGCTAGGACGTTTCTAGCCAAAATTAGTTTAACGCTTATGTGCTATGCACGAAGCCGCTGGCATTTAAAACCTTTTTTTTCCTTTCTGAAGTCTGCGGTGAAACACTGTTACAATGTTCATAATTGATACATCACGTGTTACAATACTTATACAGTTTCATGCCTGGTATTTATGTGGCCCCCTTATACCTAGCAGAACGCACACAGACAAATATAATATATTTCCAGGGTTGCAGCCATTACTGGGCTGCAGAGCTGACACTCTACATTTTCCCAATATGACTCAGGGGCACCCAGACAGGCCTAATACCTTTATTTACAGGCCTGGGTACCCCCTCACCGTCACAGTCATCAATTGGCCTAATTGTTCAATTAACCTGAGCATATGTTACTAATAACATACAAATAGTTCCTACATAAGATATCTTGGATCACAACTTTACCCCACAATATATGACAGGTTTCCTCTTATTCATATACCTCTACATATATATATATATATATATATATATATATATATATATATATATATATATACACATCCCCTTGAAAAAGACCTCTCTGTGGGGTCGAAACGTCAATTATCTGTGATGCTGTTGAAGTTAATATAACCTTTTGTCATCTTCCTACTGTGTGCTGTCTCTACTTTATCAGTCCTCGGATGGTAACGTATATTCTTTCTATTTATTTTTAAGGGACAAGCACCAGGCCTCATTATTATCTTTACTAGGAATGCTGATTCTTGCATTTTTGTGTGTATATATATATATATGCAAGGGTGTATAATAATGGATGCCAGGAACTGTTGTTAATAAAACTGTCTCTTATGCGTGTCCCCAAGTAAAGGGACTGCTCATACACTCATTGACAACTCATTGACAATGTTGTACTGTGTTTGTGGATGAGCAAATGAGCGAGTGAAGCGAAGACTTCAACTAGACTTTGAAACCTCTTTGGTTGTGTGTTGTGTTTTTATCTGTGTGTTCTCTCTCCTGATGACATATTGATAGTACCTTTCTGCCATCCTAATTTAAATCTGGCAGAAGTTTCAACCAAATTGGTGCAGGCCCCATCTTGTAATATGTTTTTTTTTCTTTAAGTGATAAAATATACATTAATGGTACTTCTCACTGGATTCTTGATACGAAACATTGAAAATATTATTTACTTGGGGACACGCATAAAAGACAGTTTTTTAACAAAAGTTCCTGGCGTCCATTATTATACAGCCTTGCTACCACATCACCCAGCCGCCTGAAGCCAGCACTCTGAGTCACGGTAATCATGCTGAGTAGCCAACCATTGCAAAATTATGCAAACGCCCTAGCAGCCGGGCAGGGAGAGTTACATATGTAAGGGCAAATTTATTTTGAGCTGGTGAAATCCCTAACAAGTTAATAAAATTTTACTGCATTTTTCAAGTATGTAATAATGCTACAATGTCTTTGCTATGTGCACAGTCAGCAATAGAAATGTACATTTTGAAACATAAGTCAATACTAAGAGGAGTTCACAATCTTATATTGTTGCCATCGACGCAGGGGGATAAAGTGACTGTAATGCTTCACCAATTGTGTTTGCAGGAAATGTTCATCGGCACATTGCTTAAAATATGGCCAATGTTTCCATGTTAAACCCAGAATTGAGAGAAAATGACAGTAAATAAATGGCCATGGTGCCTGGATTAAGGGTCATGTGACGTGAACATGGACTCTTATTGCATGCCGATCTCATGTTTGTTGACAGATTCATTAAAATTGTTCACTAACAAAAAAAAAAACATATTTTACCAGGTCCATGAACTTCAATGAAGGTTTCACACATCTCTAACTAGGAGGTAATACTGGTGTATTCCACATCAAATGCAGTGATGACACTACTAAACCGTTTGAGAGAGAAGCGTAATTAACTGTAAAGCTCATTTATATGTTGATGAGAGTTTACCTGGAAGAGAGCCCTTTTCAGAGTGTGAAAGGACAGACACATATATCAGATGAATGAATCCCTACTAATTTTAAATCTTTGCTGGTGCCAAATGACATACTGTTTCCCTGCGATGCATAACCATCCCATGCAAATAGCAGAGGCATTATTAAAAGGAGTACAAAGATTAATATGGCCTGTGCCGAACCATACAAGTAGCCTGTAAGGGCATCTCATACCTGTTTGCTAACCAGAGAATATAAACAGCCTTTGAAAAAACAAGACAAATGTTAAATCAATAGTCCGTGTGCTGGAGTGCCTAACACATTTATCCCTGGTGAGGACCTTTGACTTATTAATCTCATTCCCCATGGCAGTTCACAATATGTTATTCCCCTGCAAACCTCCATGCATCACTATCTCTTTTGCTGGGTTTTGTGCAGCATAGAAGAGGTGATGGTTTGCTTGGATCGTGGATTATGTTTTCCTCATAGGACTAAATTCCTAGCAGCTGCATCAGCCCCAGAAAATATGTCTCATTCCTGAATTGAAAGTTAATGAAATGAACACAACCCATATAAAAGACAATGTCATGCAGTACATATCCTTGTTACTCAAATGCATACAATCATTTTCTCTCTACAGATTGCTGGTAGGATATGTTGCTGCATACAAAATATAGATTTCTACTAACAGCAAAATAAAGATTGTTTTGTTTGCTTTTGCAATGTACGTATGCAGTGCTGTAAACAATATTTTGCAGGCATAATGTATTTTCTGCCCTGAAGAGCTTACAATCTAATTTTGGTGCCTAAAGCCACTGGGACTTGCTCAAGGTCACAGGGAGAGCTAATGTAGGGGTTAAAATAGGTTCACCCACTTCAAAGACAGTGTCCTTACCATTGATTTACTGCTTCCATTCCAGAGGTGTGGGGCAGTTAGTGAGTGAGAGAGGTTTTAGGCAGAAGAGGGCTTTAGATACAAAAGGGGTGGGCATCCTTGAAAAGAACGCAAGAGTCGGCAGCTGTATAGCGAGAAATGAGGGCTGAGATGTAAGGAGGGCCAGAGGAGTGTGTTGCCTTAAAAGAGAGGAACAATCAGATCACTTAGGCTAGGTCCCCAGTAAATGCTGCCACGCGCGCTATGACGTGCGCTGCAGGAACAAGAACCGCCCATCAATGCGGCCGGGCACACTAGCTGCCTTGGCGCATAATTTGCTGCTGCGTTGCTTGACTAGATTTTCTGAAGACAAGAAAATTATTTTTAGAACTGGCAACGGAGCGCTGGCCATGTGTGTTGTCCCCGCCAACCCCCCTCCCCCCATCACAATCTCCTGCAGCTCAGCCACAGAGCGGAGAACACAGCTGCACATGCCGCCAGCCTCAAGGCGCACGTGCAGCAGCCGAGACTGGGGCCGTAGCCTTAGAATCCATGTCTGAGAGCTCTGATTCCATCATACCATGTATGGGTGGACACTGCTACTGTAGTAATTACACCAGTAACTAAATTACATCTTATGTGCTTAATTTATGGTTCTTAATATAGCTTATAGAGATACTGTAACCACTGTATTATGAGCATCTCTTTGTCTCACCTCTGGTCATCATTAAGGGCTGTATTAGAAGATAGTTAAATCATGTTTTTCTTTTTGTTGGTATTAAGTTTTTCTGCATCTCTCTTTAGAGTTGAGTTTTTATAGACCAGTATATATAACCGAAAAGTAGCATTTGTGCATTTTTATTTTTTCATGTACTTTGGCTGGGACTGACTGGTATACAGAGACAATGCAGGGATCAATACAGACAATACATTTTATGCATACACATTTACAATCAACAGCTGCTAGTTGGCAGAATACTGCAAACAAGCTGTGTGTGTCTATATATGTTGCCCCCTTTCCCCCATGTCTAGGGACACTGCCTGTGGTGCGTTACCTAAGTGGCTTAGAGGAGGCCTGATCCTCTGCAGCTGGGAGCCTGGGGTGATCATGTTTGTGGTTACACAGCGCCTCCACCTGGGAGAGATCCTAACACAGTAGGATTACCTCTCTCAGGAACCCAATATATATATATATATATACAGTAAATACACACACTGGGTATATAACCACAGTATTTACTGACATAAAACACACACCAAAATATAACAGTGACTACACAATACTCTTCCCCCACAGTAACACCACCCTGGTGGAACCCCCCAAAGTACTGAGGTGCCTGGGCACTTAACCTGTTAGTGTCCACAGACCAGGCCCACCCAAAGAGTGTGTGTGTGGAGTAGCGCTACCCAGAGTTGCTGCACTTAGTACCTCTCCTTGTCTCAGTCTAGACCAGGACAACCCGAAGATGTTGATCTGTCGGACTGCATAAGGATCCCACACCATGTCTACCAGATCCTTTCCGTCCACCACTGGAGGGATATCCCGCACAGAGTGTGTCCCTGTAAAGTGTCCCTGGTAAGGTGCCGGTTGTCTGGTCCCAGCACTATCACCAACTGTGGTGAGCTAAGGGGAAGCATCTCTATCTGGGGCTTTCCCTGTAGTACCACAAACTCAAGGGACTCAGGGCCTAACTGGGGCCTGCGGGGCAACTATAGGCCTAGTCCAGGGAATCACAGCTCCCCGGACACTACCTGCTCTGTTGCTGCTCCACTTCCGACTAGCGTGGTGGCTAATTCGCCCCAAACTTAACTCTGCCCTGATCGTGAATGCTGCAGCCCTATTGGCAGTGCTGCGCCTTGTGATCTGCAGCCCTAAGCCGCCTGGGATGCGTTGTTGCACAACCCTGAGGAAGGTCCCTCTATGTGGACCGAAACGTTGTTTGCGGTATGTATGTATGTATGTATGTATGTATGTATATATATATGTATGTATGTGTGTGTGTGTGTGTCACGGGAGACCAGGTTTATTGTACAACTTCACCAGGATCATTCATTGAGCAAAACAAGATAATGATATAAATTGTAGTTTATTCACAAAAATAGGCATACACACAGTGAAACACAAAATACAGACGAAAAGCACATTTACTGGGTGTCTGGGGGTCGAAAACTGGACTGTTCTAGATGCAGGGAGTTTTACCCTGACCATGACTTAGCCTGAAATCCTCTGGTCTCCAAATCGTCGTGAAGTTCCACACGCCACCTCTCCCTTCTCTTCTGAGAACTTTGACTTTTTTTGACCAGGGGATAGTACCAAACTCCTAGAATTAAAATCAGCTTGTAGTTCCAGCCACGACCGCTACGTTAGATTAATAGAACTTGGGCGCTAAAAATGGGACAGAATCTGGCAGGCAGACTTTCCTGGTATGAACCCGCCTGCATTGCTACCACTAGAAATCTCTAACCTGATTGGCTCAGAGGTTACTTATAGTATTTGGAGTTTCATTCGCAAAATACTACAGCCATCAGCGCATGGGAACTTTCTTAGTAGCCGATCAGAGCGAAACCGGTCTAGAAAGCCGGGTCAGCGGGATCATGCCATCCGCTAGGTCAGGCTTTCCAGGTCTGGCAGAACAAATAGCAGCCCGGA
Organism: Ascaphus truei; assembly: GCF_040206685.1. Classification (NCBI taxonomy): domain Eukaryota; kingdom Metazoa; phylum Chordata; class Amphibia; order Anura; family Ascaphidae; genus Ascaphus; species Ascaphus truei. Next base: position 172,921,039 of record NC_134487.1, on the reverse strand, counting down.
CAACTGCCATTGTTCCCAGGATGTGGGTACTTGAGCTCTTCCCTGCTATCCAAATGGCTTTCACACCTCTGGCATCCTCTGGCTACTTTGAACTCTGATGTCCACTAAACTTACTGGCACCAACTTGGTAGCCCTGACAGTCTGTGTGGGCATCAATTCCAAACGTCGCAGCTCATACACAGTGCACAATAGTATATAACAGAGCTATTACAGTATTAATCAAATATACCTTAATACCTATCTAAGTCTCTGGGTATGGGGAATAGAATAGAAGGATGCACTTTTATTTCTAGCAGCCCTTATTCCACACACACTCTCTACTGGACTTAAACTGGACTCTGAGAGTCTCCTCACAACCTCATACATGGTTGGAGTGCCCATGAACCCCAATATAGGTTCTGGGCTTCCTGGGCATTAACTGGGGTATACTCCTTAACCTAGGGACCCCTTATAGTTACAGGGACACTTTTCATCCCTTTGCCCCATTTACCTTTCTGGGCTATGCTGAAGCAGGGAACCCTAGCAGTGATCGTGCAAGCGTTATCAAGGGGAGATATTGCCAGGACAATGTGAATACATGTATCCGAGAATCAGGCATGATTACTGGGTACATTCTTAGGGCAATCCTTGCTCGCTGGCATCCCTGGAACGGTAAAAACACAAAGATTCTTTATTAATGCAAATGACAGGTTATGCATATAACGTTACTGGGCTCAAGAGCTGACACTCTTGAACCCTTATACTCAGATCAGAGGTAACCAAAACAGAGCTGGACCTTTTTTAAGAGCCTGGTTACCCCTCACCGTCACAATATATATAATCTGCACGGATAGGTCTAAGTTATGTTAAGTTACTTAAAGTGATGTTAATTTAAGTTAATGTCACATTAATTGTAATGCTTCATGGCCTGTTTCAAAAGGCTCTTGCCGTGGAAGAGCGCAGCCGACCTCATATTCTCCTGCTCCTCCTCTCCGGCATTTCCAATAGCTACGTCACTTTGTCGTGACATCACATTGTCGCAGCAACGCATCACCCTATGACATCCCGGCCTCACGTTGTCCTGAAAACGTATCGGCATGTGACATCATGTTGTCATGGCGATTTGTTATAGCGATGAGTCGTCACAAGAAGAAGATGCCAGAGATGAGCAGGAGGAGATGCCGGAGCTTGCAGATAGTGCAGGGCCTCTGTAAGCGCGGGGATTGGTACGACTGCACCGATGAGACCGCCATCAACCCAGCCCTGGCTATTTCATCAAAAGACAATAAAGTAACGTTAAGTCATGTTTTCTTCTGTAAAGAGCATTACCTATAATGGACGTTAGCCATAAGGAGATGCAAATGCAAATGAGATGCAAGTAAGGCGTTCGCATATCATCCCCTTTCCACTAAAGCCCGTTAACTTTAACTTGGGGACTTAACTAACTTTATTTAAGTTATCTCCTAACCATGACGTTACTCCTATCCAGACCCTGAAATAGCAGTTACATAACATACAGCAGCGTTATTTCCATCTCCTCTCTCTCCACTACAGCTAAGCTCTACTTCGAGGTCAGGATAGGCGTAATGCTAAGTCTGACATAACAATTTTTTTTGCATATAATTAGCTTTGTGGATATTGATGTTTTAGGTAACATCGCTGTATGAGTCCAGACTTGGTCGATCTTGGCCCAAGTTGCCGAAAGACCTCATCAAATACCTGGAACAATGGAAAACACTTTTTTTTTCACATGATCCTATGATTACCTGTTGCCTGCGATAGAAAGCAGATAGAATCAGGTGAAGATTTCAAGTTCAATGAGGTCACCATCCTCACTTTGACAAGAGAGCCAATATACTATAGTATGAGGATAGGGGGAGAGGGCAAGCAGGGGATTCTAGGAATGGAAATAGCTGTTACAAAGTCTCCCTTAATATAGTGACAAAAAAAATAATTCTGTAGATTCTGAATTAAAAAAAAATAATAATTTTGCGTAATTGATTTTTCATTAATTTGATGTGTTTTAGCTCAAAGTTGATTTTGGCAGAACTACTCACTAATGGTCACATTTACTAAGCAGTGTTATTTTCCGATTGAAGGTCTTTTTGTCGCAGGATGGTGACTTATGGCAGAGCACAGCTTAGTAAATATGTGGTTAACGCCCTGCTCCCAAAAGCTTCTACACTCATTTGTAGTGCCTACAGGTACAGTATGAAACTTGAGACCAAATTTACACAGAGTATGATTTATTGGAGAACATAACAAGTAAAAGACAATACATTATAAAAGGACTTTCACGTGTCTTGTGGTTAAAGCATTGGCTTTTAAAGTGGAATACCCTGTTCCAAAGAACAATGTCAGCTAAATGTAACTTTAGACACGTGATTTCCCTTTGGGCATACTTAGGAATACAATGTTCTGCCCTGTTAGGGTTTCATTATTGACAGGTGACAGTCATGATTGCGGGTCTCTACAGTATATTCAAAGCTCGTGGTCATTTTATTCCTTCATGTAGAGCAGAAAATGTTGCTTTAAAACAGTGGTGAGAAACCTAATCTAGTGCTGTGTCAGCAATGCCACCAAAATGCTATAAGACAAACCCAACCGGACTGTATAATCCCCCCCCCCCTTATTTGAATAAAACCCCACATACCAAATACCATATTTAAACTAGAATAATAACTATAAAATAAGTATACCTACACTGCAGAGCAATGCTTGCGTCTAGGATGGAAGAGGTTAAGAATATAGCTACCTGCACGTGTCTAAATCAAAGTCAACAGCGTTTAGATTGTGAATGCAAAATATAACAGGATTAAAGAGCCGTAGGGTTGAGCATGCTGAGTGCCCATTGTTGCCCATATTTACTAAGTGGTGCTATTCGATAAGACACCTCCCAATGCCAGAAGACATCTTATGGTCTGTTCACTTCAATTGAAGGTGTCATAGCATAGAACCACTTATTATTAATTGTTTATTTGTAAAGCACCAACATATTCTGCAGCACAGTACAATTGGGGTACAGAGCTATGTACATTACATAAACTGAATGACGTAAGGACAGCACAAACAGATACAAAAGGTAACGAGGGCCCTGCTACTGGTGAGAGCTTACCATTTAGCACAATAACAAAGCCTATATTTACTAACAGGTTTATATGGTGTCTCAGATTATCGAGGATTATTGAGGGACATTTGATGAATTTGAACAGCAGGAGTCATAAGGAGTCATTGGAACAAGGGAAGGGTCATTTGCACAGTACTGCCATGAGACCAACCTGCTACTCTCATCATCCATCATTATCTAGGAAAGAAAATATTCACAGGGATATCAGAGGATTGTCTCAGGCCAGCAGTTAACTCACTGTAAATAGCGGTATCACATCTTCCAAACATTTCCCAAACTCACACAACTTAACCTGCAGTGCTGCATTAGAAACATAAACATTGTCCATTGACATGGTGTGGCCATTTTTCTGTCTGTTGTAAAAATTCAAACCCTACAGAATGTGAGCCTTAACTTTCTTTCTTATATAGGATCTAAATATATGTCTATCCCAAGTATTGTTGAATGCCATTACTGTATTTACTTATTCTACCTCTATTGGGAGGCTCCTACGTGAATCCACTACGCTTTCTGTGAAAGAGTATCTCCCTGAGCCTCCCACTCTCCAGGTTCAAAGACTGACCTCTCTTCCCTCTCCCCCTCTCTCTCACTCTTCCCCTTCTCTCACTCTTTGCCTCTCTCACTCTCCCCTGCCTTTCACTCTCTCCCTCTACTTCCCCTCCCCCATCCCACTCTCTTACTCCCCTTTTCTCGCTCTCCCCTTTTCTCCACTCTCTCTCACTTTTCCCTTCCCCTCCCTCTCACTCTACCTTCTTTCCCCTAGACCTTAGCTATGGAGCCTACCCAGTAGTGGGGAGGGCACGCTCAAGTGGCCGAAGACAGAAGTTAGGCCTGATTTCCAGCAGAGTGTAACTTCCAGGTTCGGACCGCCGAAGCAGACCCCTCTACTGGTCCGGGACATATGTCTTTGCGCTCTCCCGCTGCCAGCAGCCCTGCTTGTGGCTGCGCTAAACATAACTCTTGTGGGTTTAATGTAAATGCAATGGGACACTTCTGGTCCAATTTAACTTTTGGGAAATACTATAAATCGCTCCAAACTGCGAGGCTGCATTTTAAACCAGCTCTGCTACGTAAATCTAAACCCATACATACACACACATATACACATATACACACATACACACACACACACACACACACATATACTGTAGATGAAAACTATACATTGATATGGTGTTTGGTAAGGAAACAGGTGCTTGAACACTAAGCCATGAATACCGAATGTATATCTAAACTAGAATAAATGATTCTGCTTTAAAACAGCAATTCTGATACCCATTTTTTTCTTCTTTTAATAAGTAAAGAATGTGACAATGTGTTACTCTACATTCTTACAAAGCTGGCAATAATGTGGTGCTTCTGTTATATGGTAAATCTGCAAAAATCGTGATTGTATGCCTAACAAAATGGCACCTTCTAACTTTGTGCTGCAATCTGTGAAATGTTGTTGATATCTAACATTTCATTACTAAGTGTAACACATTGTTGTTACAGATCTCAGAATAATAGACAGTCTTCTGTTTGGAACACAGCTACAGATCTATTTGTGATACTTATGGACCTGGGGGGGATATTATAAGGGGGTGGATATTATAAGAAGGTAATGGACCCCGGGGCGTATTATAAGAAGGTAATGGATGGGGGGGGAGGGGAGGGTTATCAAAAGGAGGTAATGGACCCACAGGGGGTTGTATTATAAGGAGGTAATTATATACACAGATGGGCCCCAGCATGCAAATAAATACAATAGACAATTGTCAATTTGAATAAATCAATAAAGATATACAGCTGCAGCCGCCTTTATCCTAATGCGGCCGTAGCGGCGCAACTCTGATAACCGCGGTCAGATGCAGTATATTTTTTTTTTTCGGAATATGTTCCGATATTTTAGCTCTCGTAATTTTAGCATATTATTAGCGCTGTCTACAATACTGCAATACCGTCTAAAACTCAGGTGGGCGTTCGAGAGCTGTTGTCTTCAAAGGCTAATACTGTAGCAGTTCATCCTAAGTCAGTACACGGTCTGCGTGTGTGCGCGAAGTAATTGTAAATTTGCATATTTATACATGCATGTACAGTGCTGTGGTATAGGTGTAGGTCATCAGGAAGCGCAAAAATATGTGGAAACAGAACAATAGAATGATGGTGCAATATTGTAAAACAACAGTGACAAAAATGTAGTGTCAGGTCTATCTACAAAGTACTCACAAACGTGAGAAGATGTGGAGCACATAAAGGTATCTTTGGGTGCTATATAGCCACAGAGCGATCAGGAAGTCAATCTTCACCATAGGGATGCAGGCTTCAAAGGACCTTGGTGTAAATAAAACCAGACATAGTGCAGAATGTATACAAATTTATAAAAAGTAAGTGAAATACAATGCACTCACATGATTCAAGGTTTAAAAAAGCATTACGATCACACGCAGTGGATCTCAGCAGCCGGATGAGTGATGTCTCTGGTATCCCTCTGGTGTAGCGTGCGTGTCACGGATGCCTCTCACCGAGGACCGGAAGTGACGTCATCCGCTCCCAGGGGTTCCGGCCAGTGTAGTAAACGTCACTCTACGCATTTCACCTACTCGGTTTCATCAGACTTTCATCAGGGGTCTGATGAAACCGAGTAGGTGAAACGCGTAGAGTGACGTTTACTACACTGGCCGGAACCCCTGGGAGCGGATGACATCGCTTCCGGTCCTCGGTGAGACGCATCCATGACACGCACGCTACACCAGAGGGATACCAGAGACATCACTCATCCGGCTGCTGAGATCCACTGCGTGTGATCGTAATGCTTTTTTAAACCTTGAATCATGTGAGTGCATTGTATTTCACTTACTTTTTATAAATGTGTATACATTCTGCACTATGTCCGGTTTTATTTACACCAAGGTCCTTTGAAGTCTGCATCCATATGGTGAAGATTGACTTCTTGATCGCTCTGTGGCTATATAGTACCCAAAGATACCTTTACGTGCTCCACATCTTCTCACGTTTGTGAGTATTTTGTAGATAGACCTGACACTACATTTTTGTCACTGTTGTTTTACAATATTGCACCATCATTCTATTATTCTGTTTCCACATATTTTTGCGCTTCCTGATGACCTACACTTATACCACTTACCACGAGGATTGGGAGAGCAATCCTGCACCGGGTTATAGCAGCATTTCCACATATGTGTTTGTATAAGTATCACTATTTTACTATTATCACTGCATAATTAATTATTTGTACACTTTGGTATATTTTAGAGCACCACTATTTGATAAGTTTCCTTTTCACATGTACAGTGCTGTACTGTATGTCTCATTTACACATTGTTGAAACACATAGGCAAGTACTGTAACAGTATCACATTTCGGCGTATACAGCGCTCTCCCCGCACACACACAGGCTAATGTACTGCACTGCAGGGTATTTCAACTTCTTATCTACAGTACACCTCTCCCACACCATTCCTTTGAATGGATGACTTTCTGTCTTCAATCACATTCCTGTCATCACATTCCTGCGTGTATAACGTGCAGTGCAGAGCCTGGTTTGATTTATTCTTCTGTGTTGATTATTAATGCTCATTGTGGGGAAAAAAATTCAAGACTGACCAAAACATTTTTTTTTTATTTTTTCTCGTCATTTTTTATTTTCTCAACATGAACATGTGCCTGCCTAAACCATCTTGATATTACGATATTCAATCTGTGCTGTAGCTTTTGACTGCGACACTGTGCGTTTGACTGCACATGATTGATTTGTGTGATTTGTATGTATTCGGGGGTGTGGGGATCAAATTATTATGATGACCTGCCTGTTGAAAATATGTCATGTCTTTGAACTACAGTACAGCTAATCCTTCATGCAGCTTTACTCCCCTCCCCCCCGCAGACACATACAAGGCTCGCCCAAGGGTTTCAACCTCTTATCAACACCTCTCGAAAACCATTCATTTTCATAAGCTTGTCTTTGTGCTTGTAATCGTCCCGAGCCCAGCATCACCTCTCTGCGCCTGCGTGTAATCCTCTTTGGGAAGGGAGCTAGCTGATGATTACTGCGCATGCGCCTATAACTTCACCTCTCAAAAACCATTCATTTTCATAAGCTTGTCTTTGTGCTTTTCAGCCCCTCTCAGACCATTCGTTAATTTTCCTATTGTTGGCTTTTCCTTATGTTAATCTGATTATGTAACCAATTATTAAAAAGGTAGCCAATTATTAAAACTGTATGTCTTCTTGAAGAATCCCCCCACACACATTCACAGTGAATTTAAAGTTCAAAGAAATAAAATCTTGATGTAATTAAATATGTATTTTATTTTATCAGGAAAGAAAAATACAAATAATCATTGAGAGAGGGGGTTTTTGTGGAAATCATGACTGTATATACACTATTGAAGTATGCAGAAGAGAAATAAAGAAATAGTACAGCACAGTTGAAAATTGAGGGCCGGTGGATAATCATGAATAATGCACTTTGATAATAATAAATACAGTAATACAAATTTTCCGTCTTTATCTTCTTCCTCATTCTGTGTAGTTCATTGAGAGAGGGGAGGTTTTGTGTAAATCATGACGGCACTTTAGATACACTTTACTGTACACACAGTTCACAAAATTTACACATGATACCCCCCCTCCCCCTGTCCATAATTTTTTCTCTGAAAAGACAAGAAAAGAAAAAAATTGTGCAGTTATGTGTATACTGTATTATGGCATTGTGTACTGTATAGCTACACCATATTGGACTACAGTATACAGATAGTACTGTCAAACTAATCTATACTGGAACTACAGTATACTGTAACTACTGTTAAATACTTTGTAACCAGGTGGCTAGTGCTGCTCTCTCAGGAAAGAAAAAATGTGTGCCGTACTTACCTGTATCATACTGTACTTGGTGTGCCTGTACTTACCATACTACAGTACAGTACTATACTATACTACCTTCCTGATGCTTGCCCATTACGCTCGATCACAATGGGCAACACAGTCGCAATATGGTCAATATATTTATGCATCGCTCCACGGTGAGTACATCGTTCCAAAAACTCATTATGCCTTGCGCCAACTCATCCTTTTTGGAGGGTTTCACGACTTTTTGGATATGATCCTTCAGCTGATGCCAGACCATTTCGATAGGATTGATGTCTGGCGATCTGTCATTGGGGTTGGGGGGAAAGGACAATTAGTTAAAGAGATACACAGTAAAAACAGTGGGGAAAAATGAGACACGGTTACCGCACTTACTCAGCTGGCGTCTTCACCCAGTTGATACCGCGCTCAAGAATATGCGCTGTTGACGCGGTGTGCTTCGGATTGTTGTCCAGGTAGAAACGGTGACCATCTGGAACTCACGTGTGATGTATTCCACAATCTCAGGCACAATTTGCTCTTGGAAAAAAGCTTAATTCATGATTCCTATAACAAGAAAAGAAAAGTGCTCAAAAAACTGCACACTAGTACAGTACAGTGCATAAGGCAAAAGCGTGTGACTTATTTTACCTTCAAAGATGACAATGCATCCTGGTCCACGCCTAGAGATGGCACCCCACACATGCATCTTCACTGGGTGTTTTGGACGTGGCTTCATAGATATGCGACCTTTTTTGTGGAATGCAAAGGTGGCAAATCTCTCCAGCAATACAGTAGACTCGTCACTGAAGATGCAATCCTGAAAGTTTCTCCACTGTCGATCCATGCCTGGGCCTGGACCACTCTCTTGATCTTGTTAACGTCCCTTATCATAGGGTACGCTCTGTAATGACAAGGAATAATTTTATAGGTACAGTACAGTTTCTTAAACAACACTTTAACCTCCTGTACTGTCCAGTATTAACCTCACACATCCATATTTCCATCCAATTCTGCGTCTCATCTTCTTTATGCTGGTATCAGATACAATGAGTTTGAGTTTTTTTTTCTTTGACCCTTAAGGCACTCTTCTCATCATTTTCTTCACTTATTTTGTAGACCAGAAGAGTTTTCTCTCTACAGTGTAAAGAAAAACAACAATCCTGTAAGTTACAGTGCAGTAGGCCACAAGTACAGCACATCATTTAAAGTAAACAATAATAGATAGATATACTGAATTATATAGTAATATAAATAAACTGAAATAACTATAATATAAGATAGATCTATACTATATAGTTATATTAATATGCAGCAATATAAACAATAATAGATAGATATACTGTACTGTATTATATAGTTATATAATTAAACAGAAATAACTATAATATTAGATAGATCTATACTATATAGTTATATTAATATGCAGCAATATAAACAATAATAGATAGATATACTGTATTATATAGCTATATAAATATACAGAATTAACTATATCAGATAGATCTATACTATATAGTTATATTAATATGCAGCAATATAAACAATAATAGATAGATATACTGTATTATATAGTTATATAAATATACAGAAATAACCATAATATTAGATAGAGCTATTCTATATAGTAATATTAATATGCAGCAATACTGTATAAACAATAATAGATAGATATACTGTATTATATAGTTATATAAATATACTTACTCGTTAGTTACCGGTGGTGTCCTCGTGCGTTGTTTGGTCTTACCATGTGCATGGTAGCACACGGTGGTTGTTGGTACAACGAGGCCAGAAGCAGCTAACCAGCGTTGGATATCTGCAATTCGTTGTCCGCTCGTGTACATCTCCTTAATTCTCATGCTGAGATCCTTTGAAATCTTTTTAACAGGCATTGATGAGAGTAGAAAGAAATACAAGCACAAGAATGTATATCCGATGTTTAGTCGATGTGTATTCAATGTGTAGTGAATCCACAAAATGGATGGTGTATTTATACGGTAATGACTCACATTACAGTACGCCCACTTTCAACACCTGTACCTCGTCGCATGCATAAAAGGTTACACACTTTGCATAGCCCACCACTCGATGATCTGTATCTGAACTTTCCCTTGTCCAGATACTGCATTGTGTCATCTGCTTCCATGGATCAACCCTGATTCTACGGACGCAGGAACCCACTCGCTTCTGCCGTGCCTGTCATGCAGAAAAAGCAAAATGCGGGAGCCATTTCCAAGCCAACGCCAAAGCGAAAGGCTAAGGTTAATAAAGAAAACCTTCTGCTGATCCCAAAGGCTAAGGGTTTTAATACACGTAAGCCTTATTATGTCAAGAAGAAATTCGGTGATGTACACTCAAAGCAAAACAAATGGCAGCCAACCCATCGAACCCACAGGCCACTTCCTCGATTACGCTTCGACAACCCTGCCACTGCTCTCCCGGAAACCCACAGCCCATCTTCTCCACTACTGTTGACGACCCTGCCGCTTCTCTCCCGGAAATCCACAGGTCCCTTTCTCCATTCCTCTTCGACGACGCTGCCGCTTCTCTCCCGGAAATCCACAGGTCACCTCCTCCATCCTTCTTCGACAACGCTGCCGCTTCTTTCCAGGGAAACCCCATCTCATCCTCCGTAGCACCCATCCACCCAGATGTCCACAGCACCCCATGCACAAGATCCAGCTCGATAGACTGCACGCTGAATGGGTTAAGTGTCGATATCCCCGGGAACTCTACTATGCTGGTAAAGATAGATCTTCTTTTAGAGACGATGCTAAATATAGATCAACGGATGGAGAAGATGGATCAACGGATGGAGAAGATGGATTAACGGATGGAGAAGAGGGATCAACGGATGGAGAAGAATGAGACTGACATAGCGGGGATACATAATTTGCTCAGAGTTCATGCCCCTGTATCTCCAACGCTGGAGCAGGAGGGTGGCATTGATGGGATGAATGGGACCTTCGGCCGCCTTCCATCACCAAGCGCACCCCCTCCACCAGAAGAATATGTGTACATGTATGCCGTTGACGAGGATGACATGACAACCCCGTCACGACCACGCCAGGAGACAACACGGCGACCAAGACAGGAGGAAAGCATCCTCCCAGACAACCTACCCTCGTCTGCCGCCACAAACCCGCTCCCAGAAGAACACCCGCTCCCAGAATCCAACCCACTTACGCTTGCATCGATACGGTGCCCAACATCATCCTGTGTGAGCTGCCCAATCCACTCAGGGAGAAGTATAGGGTGATGAGTGCTGGTTTACCCCAGAAGTATGCCATGTTAATTTTCAAGCACCAGGTGTCCTACTTGGTGTACTGCGGGTGGGCCAACAATGTAAACTACGAAGGAAATAGCGATAAAAGGGCGCTTCCTGAAAATTTAAGAAGAGTATTTGGCAGAAGAGTATGATTGGAGAGGTAAGAGGAGATCCAGGATAGAGCTTTGTTATGGATGCCAAGAGTATGGAGAATGTAAAGGAGAAGAGGGTGGTCCACAGTATGAAATGCTGCAGAGAGGTCGAGTAGTATGAGCAGAGTGTAATGACCTCTGTCTTTGGCAGCATGGAGGTCATTAGTTATTATAGTGAGGGCTGTTTCAGTGGAAGCCAGATTGTAGATGGTCTTGGAGAGAATAGGTGTTGAGAAAATGGAGCAAGCGAGAGAATACAAGATGTTCAAGGAGTTTAGAGACAAAAGCCAGAAGCCAGACAAGCCGATAGTTAGAAAGACAGGTAGGGGCAAGCTTGCAGTTTTTGAGTACTGGTAATGTAGAGGGGACTGGCCTAAGGAGGGAGTATAAAAGGGCACTGGGCCTGGGAGAGGAGATGTAGGGGGTGCTGGGCCTTGGGATGGGGGTATAAAGGGGTACTGGGCCAGGGTCAGTGGTAAAAGGGGTTACTGGGCATGGGGAAGTATTTAAAGTGGGTACTGGGCCTGGTGAGGTAAAAGGAGGTATTGGGCCAGGGTCGGGGGTAAAATGGGGTACTGAGGAGGGGATAAAGGCGGTACTGGGCCTGAGCAGGGGGTGAAAGGGGTACTGGGCCTGGGCAGGTGTTAAAAATGGTACTAACCTGGGAAGGGGGTAAAAGAGGGTACTGGGCCTGGGGAAGGAGTAAGTGGGGTTACATGGCCAGTGGAGGGGTTACGAGGGGGTACTGGACCTGGAGAGGAGATAGTGGGCCTGGGGAGGGGGTACTGAACCTTAGGAGGGGGTTCTGGGCCTGGGGAGGTGGGTACTGGGCTTTGGGAGGGGGTGAGAAGAGGTACTGGGCCTGGGGAAGGGGTACTGGCCCTGGAGAGGGGGTACTGAACCGTAGGAGGTGGTTCTGGGCCTGGGAAGGGGGTTATAGGGGGTACTGGGCCCGGGGAGGGGGTACTGAACCTTAGGAGGGGGTTTTGGGCCTGGGGAGGGGGGTACTGGGCCTGGAGAGAGGGTTCTGGGCCTGGTGATGGATTAAAATGGGATACTGGGCCTGTGGATGGGGTACAAGTAGATACTGGGTCTGGAGAGGAGGTAAAATTGAGTACTGGGCTTGGGAGGGGGTACTGGGCCTGGGGAGGGAGGACAAGGGGGTACTGGGCCTGGGTGCAGGAGGATACTGGGTCAGGAAGCATAGTGGTCCTGCCTGGGCCCTCGGATGGGCCTGCAGGCCCAGTGGAGGCCCGCAGAATGAGAGCCGTCAGAATCCCCCCATCCAGATGGGTGTCGGCCAGCAAAGGGGAGGGATCACTAGAGGGGGCCTGGGGAAGAGGAGGGTTCTGCAGAGGGGAGCTCGGGAAGAAGAGGGCCCTGCAGAGAGGGCCTAGGGAAGAGGTGGGCCTTGCAGAGGGGGCCTGCGGTAGAGAAGGGCTCTGCGGGGGGGGGGGGGGCCTGGGGGAAGAGATTCCCCTTCTTGCCTGCAGGCAATAAAATCTAATGCCTCCGGCAGCGGGGGTGGGCCCCCTTGACTGTCTGGGCCTGGGACAGCAGTCCCGGCTTTCCCCCCATGGCATTAGGATTTAACTTTAAAGATTTTCACGTTTTGCTGCTTTAAATAGTAAAATTTAGTAGAAAAAGCATCTCTCCCTCTCTCCCAGGCAGCATCCAGTACCATTCTCAATTATTTCATAATCACTATATGGATCTTCCTGTTGATGCCTAAAAATCTGCCAGAGCTGTGTCCCCGTACATTTAGATCTCAATTCCAGTAACAAATTGCTGCTGCTTATTGCAGCCTTCAATGTTTCCCTGTCCACAGTTCTTTATTTTTGTATAATTTTTACTAGCTTCATAGTGCGATTGCTACAATATGTTAATCACATAGAAGGGAAGAAAAAAAATACACTTTGTCCTGAAATTTTAGCCAGAAGTCAAAAACCAATCAATAAGAAGGATCTTAGTGGAAAGTTAGTGAGCGATTTGGGAGTGGTTATAGCAACACTTAGTAGAGGAGTAACAGGAGCAGTTACGGCAGGTCCAGGAGTTTAAGTGAGCAGTTACGGAAGGAGTTAAAGGGAGCAGTTATAGGAGCAGTTGCGGAAGGAGTTAAAGGGAGCAGTTATAGGAGCAGTTGCGGAAGGAGTTAAAGGGAGCAGTTATAGGAGCAGTTACGGAAGGAGTTAAAGGGAGCAGTTATAGGAGCAGTTACGGAAGGAGTTAAAGGGAGCAGTTATAGGAGCAGTTACGGAAGGAGTTAAAGGGAGCAGTTATAGGAGCAGTTACGGAAGGAGTTAAAGGGAGCAGTTATAGGAGCAGTTACGGAAGGAGTTAAAGGGAGCAGTTATAGGAGCAGTTACGGAAGGAGTTAAAGGGAGCAGTTATAGGAGCAGTTACGGAAGGAGTTAAAGGGAGCAGTTATAGGAGCAGTTACGGAAGGAGTTAAAGGGAGCAGTTATAGGAGCAGTTACGGAAGGAGTTAAAGGGAGCAGTTATAGGAGCAGTTACGGAAGGAGTTAAAGGGAGCAGTTATAGGAGCAGTTACGGAAGGAGTTAAAGGGAGCAGTTATAGGAGCAGTTACGGAAGGAGTTAAAGGGAGCAGTTATAGGAGCAGTTGCGGAAGGAGTTAAAGGGAGCAGTTATAGGAGCAGTTACGGAAGGAGTTAAAGGGAGCAGTTATAGGAGCAGTTACGGAAGGAGTTAAAGGGAGCAGTTATAGGAGCAGTTACGGAAGGAGTTAAAGGGAGCAGTTATAGGAGCAGTTACGGAAGGAGTTAAAGGGAGCAGTTATAGGAGCAGTTGCGGAAGGAGTTAAAGGGAGCAGTTATAGGAGCAGTTGCGGAAGGAGTTAAAGGGAGCAGTTATAGGAGCAGTTACGGAAGGAGTTAAAGGGAGCAGTTATAGGAGCAGTTACGGAAGGAGTTAAAGGGAGCAGTTATAGGAGCAGTTACGGAAGGAGTTAAAGGGAGCAGTTATAGGAGCAGTTACGGAAGGAGTTATAGGAATTGGTTATAGGACGAGTTAGAAGAGGAGTTATAGGAGAAATTAGGGCCGGGGTTATAGGGAGTGCTTACGTGCATTTAGGGAAGGAGTTGTAGGCAGAGATTATAGAAGCAGTTTGGGGATGTGTTATTCTGCACAATATTATAATTTGATGCATCAAACATTGCGTCTGTCAATGGTACAGTTTTCTATCTCACTGCATCATTTAGGTCCTCCTGAGCATTAACTTATTTGCTCAAAAGATCAGGAGCATCAGATAGAAGAAACTCAAATCAGAAGTTACATACACGGGCATCCACCACCACAAACTGAAAGTTTTTGCCCTGTGTTATGAAGCAGATTGAGGTGTGTAGACAAGCCTGAAATGCCATGATAAGCAACATAGAAAACCTTCTGGCAGATCTGAAACTATTAACCTTTTGTGTATAACAGACCATGGTGAAAATCACAGTGTCCCCTTCTGAGTGACTGCCCTATAGGGAAATTCAATCTCTGTCCTGCTGGACCTAATTGGATGTGCACACACTCCTGTCTCCCGGACTGTGATCAATTCCTTGATTTATCCAGCAGCCTTGCTGTATTTACTATCTACTTAATGATGCCCGGTGCTGGTAGTCTTATTATTTCAGGAACATTAATTTTCAGTTTTGAAAAATTCATGCTGGATTTAAATTGCTGTTTGTTTTTTAAATGTTTTTTTTCCCCAAAGTGGTGCTAATGAGCTTTTGTGAAACGCACTCTGCTAAAAACAGTTTATAACAGTACTCACACCTTATAATTTTGAGAATATGAGAATGCAGATAACTGAAGGGAATTTCCCACATATATAGCTTGGCTTACACGGTACAGATACCTACACACACACACACACACACACACACACACACACACACACACACACACACACACACACACACACACACACACACACACACACACACACACACATATATATACTGTATATATTACATTGTACATGTCATTGTTAATGATGTTGTATGATGCAATTGAAAGACACATTTTTCTATAACCATCTACAGTCCATGTTAACATCACATTATGCCTTAGACTCAGGGGTGCGCAAACTGGTGAAATTGTATTGGTGGATTTACCATTTGATGGCTTCCTTTTTTTAAATGATGGGATGTCATCTTAAATGGAGGGAAGCCAGCCAATCAGTTAGCATATGCTTCCCTCCCTTTAAGATGACGTTATTTCAGCAAACCGCGAAGGTAATGAAGAGGTTAACCATTGCCGCAGCCTTCACGGTAGGCCTAACACCCACGCAGAGACAACTACCCCCTTCACCCAACCAAACCAGGTACAATGATTTAACCCCTTCATTACCTTGGCGGCTAGCCACTAAAGTAATGAAGCGGTTTTTATTTAATAACACAGTATTGAAGCAGGGGGTCTCCAACCGCATTAATTTCAGCCCCAGGGACCCCCTGCTTCCCAATTTGCAGTCCCCGGTATGGGGTGCCAGTGTCTCCGCAAAGTTTAAATGTCCCGGTTACGTGACGCGGGAGATTTAAACTGTGCTCCCCACACCGGGGCCAGTAATTCGGGAAGCAGGGGGATCAGCTACGGAGACCCCTGCTTCAATACTGTGTTATTAAAATAAAAAAAGTGTGATCACCTGTAAGAGCTGTGCATGGAGATGCAGTTCTCTCTGTGCAGCTCTTATAGACTGCAGGCAGATCGCACCGGCACTTAGAAAAAAACATAGCTATAGACACTGCTAACTGGAGCGGTATGGCATTTTCCTACCAAACGGTATCTGACTTACGATAACTCTTTCCAAAGACCATGATAACACAAATAGCAAACCGTTCGATATGGCAGTGATCTTTTCGAAGCAACCTGAATATGCCCCTTAAAGCAGCAATTCAAGCTGGCCATTTTTTTTTTCTTATTTTTTTTTTTTTACATAGGATTGAAGCAAGAGGTCTCCGGAGCTGAGCCCTATTAATTTCAGCTCCGGGGTTCCCCCTGCTCCAGGAGATATTTACCTCCGTGGGGGGTGCAGGTAGCCACTCTGGCTCGCTAGCTGTGGCTAGTGTAAAGACTGCCTTTCAAAGCTCCATGATGTCATCCGGGGTGGCTTCCTATTGGCCCATGTGACACAGGAGCTTTAAACGTGCAGGATATAACGGAATCCCTTTTCGGAGGTAAGTATCTCGGGAAGCAGGAGAGTTCCAGAGCTGAAATTCACAGGGTTCATCTCCGGAGAACCCCTGCTTCAATCCTATGTAAAAATACAAAATAAAGGTACAAAGAAATGGTCTGCGTTATAACAGGGTTCAGCTGTAATTAGTTTTGTGGATTTGCATTACCCGTTCATGGAAAATAGCAGCACAAATTTTAAAGACGATTACCCTTAAATTCTAAACTCCCAAACCTCCAGAACCACAATGTTTTAATTGCATTTATTTGGGAGAATTTGTCAAAGTCTCTCAGCTGCAAAACTGAAGCAAAACCGGTGAAGAAAATAAGCCAATTGGTCTAAACAGGAATTTTCTCCCTAGTATTTCCCCCCAAGATTTGCAGTTGGGAGACCTAGAGAAATAGACCTTACTGTTTTTTGCCCCAAGCACTGCCCTCCCTTGCAAGAAACCTTGACATGGAGAATCCTGATTGCTGAAGCACGTCATTGATAGACGGATTCAGCCCCCACTAGACTGTATGCATTTCTTTAGTTTTTGGAAATCCTTTAAAATACCACAAATGCTCTCACAAATCTCCTATTTATTTACACTCATATTTAGAAACAGGCAGGAGGATATTCAGAATATCTTCAGACAAGAAGTCAAGAAGGAAGGGAGAGTACGCATATATTGTGAATCTACCTGCTGCTAGTAACCAAACTCAGCTTCCTTTTAATCCGGTGCTGCTCATATGTCTAATATTAGAAGTTTCACTTCTGAATGGTTACAGGTTCTGTTTGCCATATATAATGAAGTTATTACACTTTCCTACAATGCAGCTCCTGTTTTGCATCAGCCCTGCTCCTATTTTAACACAGCAAATATGCTCTATCCATATGTTCAGAGCAGGCTTGCTTATTTTGATAGATAGAATGAGAGCAAGAACCACTCTTTGTCCTGCCCTCCCCTTACTATCTGTTCACGTTTCTGTGCTACACACAAAAAATGATATTATGGAGTATCTCTAGGGCCCTCTTGAAGTTTTCTCCTTGGCTACATGCATAGTGATACAAGGAGACATGTCTCCACTTCCTAACTAATGCCACGTTGAAGGAATCATTCATAGATTGTCTACTGCTTCCAATAGTTGTAAAAAATAAATAACAAGGGAAAACAGTTTTTCCTGTTAGGTCAAGATTTAAGGGTCACGAGCTGCACCACAAAAACTAACACTATGGGGTAGATCCTTAGAGGTCTGTTAGATGTTTTATCGTGACGTCCACCTCATTTGAGAATAGTTGTAACGCATATCGACAAAAGGGGATTAGAGTTATGATGACCTCTTATTAACCAGAGAAATAACAGATCGCTAGCTTTAGACAGACGTCTGGCTTACTCATATGCAAATAAAATGATAATAAACCATTAGCCTAACATCGCAGATCCACAAACCTCTGTTATTATTAGTGCATGGAAATAATGTTACAATGATTAGGTCACACCAAAACCTGCCATTAATGACATCCAGACCATGATTATCATAGCATTATTTGAGGGACTTGCCTACAAGCCGAAAGGGGGGGTCTAACATGGTACCCAAATGATTGTACTGAGTATAGGACTTAACCCTTTCATTACAATTGTCATACAAAAATATATTATGGATCATATAAATGTCAGAAACACATCAAGAGATGCATCTGATAATGTGTCGGGAAATTCATGTAATAAACTGTGCTATGGTTTTCAGGGTTTATAGTGAATGTAGGATATGTGCGACAGACCATATCATTTTGACTGCAGTATATTTAATATGGGTGTACAATAATGTTTAAATATTTCTAACAATAATTACCAAGAGACAGAAGTAGTGAACAAAACTTTTATTCACACAGTTAAAGTACTGTGTGCAAATCAGAACATTGTTAAAATAAAATAGGGTCAAATTGGACCAAAAGTGTTCTTTGTGGCAGAACTGTCCCCAGGGACACTGACAGGGGAGGACAGTCAGGACTGTTGGCCCAGCCCCCTGCACGCACACTAGTTCCCTGCAGTGGGCCCTGAAATGCAGGAAATACAGAAGGCAAATCCCTTCCTCTGCAGAGCGTCCATAGGAGGGTGAGGCCTATGTCAGGGGGCGGGGCCAAGATCAGGGGATGGGGCCTTGAGGACAGCAGCGCGGGCAGAAGCAGCAGTCTGGGAGACAGGCTGAGAGAGGTGAGAGGGAGGGAAGGGTTAAATCAGGGGGGTGCAAACAGGCATGGGAGGGAAGACAGAAAGGAAGAGAAACATAAAAAAGAAAATAAAGTACAAGTAAGAATTACATAAGAGGGAAATGAAAGACATGAGGGGGAAAGAGTGAGAAAGGGGGACGGAAAAGAGAAAAAGATGTTGAAAAAAGACAATTCAGGTTGACAAGGAAGAGGAAAATAAGGAAAAGACGTGGGGGGGGGGGAGAGAACCATGGGGATTAAATAAAGAGAATGGCATGGGTAAGAAAAGAGAAGAAGGAAGAAAAAAGGCATGATGGGGAACTAATATAAATACATGAGGGAGAAGACGGAGAAATAACTAAATGAACCGTGTAAGAAGAGAAAACCGCTGGGGGAACGAGAGAGACAGGCTAGGGGTGGAGGGAGAGAGAGACATGATGGGGGTGGGAGGGGTGAGAGAAACAGGCTGGGGGGAGGGGGAGAGAGAGACAGTCTTTGGTGGAGGAAGAGAGAGAGATGCTGGGGGGGCAGGAGAAAGACAGGCTGGAGGAGTGAGATAGGCTGGTGGGATAGGAGAGACAGACTGGGGGGATTGGAGAGAGAGAGAGAGAGAAGCTGGGGGGTGGGGAGAGGAGAGAAAGAGGCTGTGGGGAAGCAGGGGAGGAGATATATGTGATGGGAGGAGAGAGGATACATGCTGGGGGTTGTGGGGGAGAATGGCGCGCTGGGAGTGGGGGAGAAAGGCATTCTGGGGTAGGACAAAGATGTTCAGGGAAGGGAGAGAGAATGATATGCTGGGATAGAGGAGACAGAGACATTTAGGAGGGGAGAGGAAAGAGGGAGACATGCTTTTGGGGAGGAGAGTGAAAGACATGCTGGGGTGGGGGATAGGAGAGAGAAAGACATACTGGGGGAAGGAGAGAGACATGCTGGGGTGGGGGAGAGTAGAGAGAAAGACATGCTGGGGTGGAGGAGAGAGACATGCTTGGGAAGAGAAAGACATGCCGGGAGGGAGGAGAGAGAGAGAGACATGCTATGGGAAGAGAAGAGAAAGACATGTTGGAGGGGGGATAGGGGAGGAGAGAAAAAGACATACTGCGGGGAGAGGAGAAAAAGACATGCAGTGGAGAGGGGAGAGGAGAGATAAGGAGAACATTTTATGTTAAAGAGAGTTACATGAAGGGGAAAATAAGAGTCAAGGGAGGAAGAGGAAAACATTGGAGGAAAGACACAAATAAGGGTGAAACGAAATCGAGAAACATATTAGGGGAAGGAAAGTAGAAAAAGACACTGGAAGTAGGAAAATAATGAAAGCCATGCTGGAGGAGGGAGAGGAGAGGAAAACATGGGGGGGGGGGAGAAGAGAAATGCGAAGAAAGGGGAGAACCGAGAAACAGAAGGGGAAAAGATGGAGTTACATAAAAGGTGTGTGAGAGAAAGACGTTAGCGGGGAAATGAAAAAAAAAATGACATTAGGTGGAGGGGGGAACAAAGAGACATAATTGGGCAAAGTAGACCAAATGTGATTGTCATGAAATTTGCAGGGGCCCCATTCTACAAATTTGTCATGTGCCCCAAAAATTCTGTTGGCAGCTCTGACTAACATGTGCGTTAATTGGAATGAACGTTATAATTTGGCCAATGCCATGTGCAGTTTATTAGTTAACTCTTCTCTGTGCAACGAAAACTCCAGTAATTCAGCTAACGTAATGATGCTAGTTTGCCAAACGGCCATTGTTTTCGCATATCATTAGCTTTGTGGATACCATTTAAACAGAGGAAAACTAAACGGATATTACCTGCTTAGGCAACTTCGTGTTAGAAGCCCAGTTAACGGACCTTTGAGGATCTACCCCTTTGTGAGTAGGATCAGAAAGGAGGGGATAGAATCCAGGGATCAAGTAAGAGGGGCAGTGAAAATGAGTAGACGCTGTAGGCCCAATTTTTTTTACCTGCCATCAGGTTCTGTAGAATACAACATATTCTCCAAAGGATACCTCTTAATGGAAAATGTTTGGTCTCTGGCATCTGTGAGCCAGCAAACGTTTATATATATATATATATATATCTCAGTATGGTAACCTCCATCCTTTAGCTTCTTTTCATAGCCAGTTAATCAACCCCACACTGATGAGACCCATTAAGGTCGAAACAGCTGTCTGTGGGTGGTTTTCTGGGTATGGACCTTCCACTGGCTGTGCTCAAAGCTGTGACCATGCAGCAAGCTTAAGCCTATAGGGAACCATGTTAAAAATGGTTTTTGAAGCAAAAAGTGGCACTGTGTGCTCATTTGCATGTCATTTCCCAGAATCCCTTGCTGCCGTGGAAGTGCTGTGTGCTGGGTGATAATGGGGAAAGGCGGGGTTGCAGACCTGCCTAAGACATGCAGATGAGCATACAGTTGTATTTACATTTATATATATATATATATATATATATATATGTATATATATATATATATATATATATATATATAATATATATATATATATATATATATAGTACGTTACCACCCAGCAGGGCAGCAGAACAGCAAAGAGAGACAGCACTCTGAGTTAAGTCAGCAAAACAATGTATTGAAACAGACACAATAAAATCCGACGTTTTGATCGAAACATCGGATTTCTGTTTCTGTTTCAATACATTGTTTTGCTGACTTAC
The DNA here is from genome assembly GCF_040206685.1 of Ascaphus truei. NCBI lineage: Eukaryota > Metazoa > Chordata > Amphibia > Anura > Ascaphidae > Ascaphus > Ascaphus truei. The sequence goes on along the minus strand of NC_134487.1, from coordinate 172,899,631 downwards.
ATCTGAGTGCTGTCTCTCTTTGCTGTTCGCTGCCCTGCTGGATGGTAACGTACTATTCACATTATTTATGGGACAAGCCTTTATGGATATCTATATTGGAGTGATTGCTGCTTCTTTACATATATATATATATATATATATACAGTGTTCGACAAATCACCCAAAAATCTACTCGCCCAACCAAAAAATCTACTCGCCACCTAGTCCCGCCCCCAACCCCGCCCCTAGTCCCGCCCCCAACCCCGCCCCTAGTCCCGCCCCCAACCCCGCTTTAAAATAAAACATATAATTAAAATACATTTAATAAATTCCTAATCAGAACAACATTCGTTTTTGACAAATGTATTTAGTGTGTGTGTGTGTGTGTGTGTGTGTGTGTGTGTGTGTGTGTGTGTGTGTGTGTGTGTGTGTGTGTGTGTGTGTGTGTGTGTGTGTGTGTGTGTGTGTGTGTGTGTGTGTGTAAGTGTCGGATCTAGAAATAAAAGCCAGGTGTGAATGACTAGTTTCCTGAACCCCTTAACCAGTGTCTGGACGCCTCACTTCCCAATATCTAAAGCAGTAATCCCGCCTGGGATCTTACCTGATCCGCAGTCCCTCAATGTCCAGGTACATTTTTAACATGGTTCCCTATAGGCTTAAGCTGTGACCATGCAGCAAGCTTAAGCCTATAGGGAACCATGTTAAAAATGGTTTTTGAGGCAAAAAAGTGACACTGTGTGCACATTTGCATGTCATTTCCCAGAATCCCTTGCTGCAGTGGAAGTGCTGTATGCTGGGTGATAATGGGGAAAGGCTGGGTTGCAGACCTGCCTAAGACATGCAGATGAGCATACAGTTGTATTTGCATATTTGCTTTCCTGTGGAGGGTTTTTGTCACTTTTTTTACTCACCATAACTTAACTCAGTATTATGGTATAGCCTATCCCATAGCCTCTTTGCATACCCAGTTAAAATCAACCCCACACTGATGAGACCTATTAAGGTCGAAACAGCTGTCTGTGGGTGGTTTTCTGGGTATGCACCTTAACCCTGGCTGTGCTCAAAGCTGTGACCATGCAGCAAGCTTAAGCCTATAGGGAACCATGTTAAAAATTGTTTTTGAGGCAAAAAGTGACACTGTGTGCTCATTTGCATGTCATTTCCCAGAATCCCTTGCTGCAGTGGAAGTGCTGTATGCTGGGTGATTATGGGGAAAGGTGGGGTTGCAGACCTGCCTAAGACATGCAGATGAGCATACAGTTGTATTTGCATATATATATATATATATATATATACAGCTAAACCCCGTTATAACGCGGGTCTCGGGGTCCACCCCGAGACCACCGCGTTACTAACGGGGTCGCGAGAAAAAAAAATGGCCGCCGCGCTTTAGCGCATATTCATCCCGCGGGACAGGAGATGGGAGCGGGCATGTCCCTCCGCTCCCCGCTTCCCCCTGTCACCGCGGGACAGGCCGCGGGGCAGGAGATGGGAGCGGGGATGTCTCTCCTGTCCCCGCTTCCCCCTGTCACCTCGGGACAGGCCGCGGGGCAGGAGATGGGAGCGGGGATGTCTCTCCTGTCCCCGCTTCCCCCTGTCACCTCGGGACAGGCCGCGGGGCAGGAGATGGGAGCGGGGATGTCTCTCCTGTCCCCGCTTCCCCCTGTCACCTCGGGACAGGCCGCGGGGCAGGAGATGGGAGCGGGGATGTCCCTCCTGTCCCCGCTTCCCCCTGTCACCTCGGGACAGGCCGCGGGGCAGGAGATGGGAGCGGGGATGTCCCTCCTGTCCCCGCTTCCCCCTGTCACCTCGGGACAGGCCGCGGGGCAGGAGATGGGAGCGGGGATGTCTCTCCTGTCCCCGCTTCCCCCTGTCACCTCGGGACAGGCCGCGGGGCAGGAGATGGGAGTGGGGATGTCCCCTCAGGTCGCCGCTTACCTCAGAACCATGCTGCCTGCATGGAGGTTGTAGCGGGGGGTTTCTTCTCCCCACCGCTGTCCCCGGTGCTCCCGCTGCCTGCGCGGGAGGAGGGGGGGGAGCGGGTGGTGGTGCTGGTCGCGGCCCGTCTGTGTAGAGTGAGAGAGTGTGTGTGTATGTATATATGGGAGAGAAAGTGTGTGTGTGTATATGGGTGTGTGAGTGTGGGTAAGTGTCTGAGTGTGTGTGTAAGTGTGTGTAAGTGTGTGTGAGTGTGTGTGAGTGTCTGTGAGTGTGTAAGTGTGTGTGAGTGTGTGTGAGTGTGTGTGAGTGTGTGTGAGTGTCTGTGAGTGTCTGTGAGTGTCTGTGAGTGTCTGTGAGTGTCTAAGTGTGTGTGAGTGTGTGTGAGTGTCTGTGAGTGTGTAAGTGTGTGTGAGTGTGTGTGAGTGTGTGTCTGTGAGTGTCTAAGTGTGTGTAAGTGTGTGTAAGTGTGTGTGAGTGTGTGTGAGTGTCTAAGTGTGTGTAAGTGTGTGTGTGTGTGTGTGTGTGTGAGTGTGTGTGAGTGTCTGTAAGTGTGCGTAAGTGTGCGTGAGTGTGCGTAAGTGTGTGTGAGTGTGCGTGAGTGTGGTCAGTGTGTGTGCAGTGTGTCAGTGTGAGCAATGAGCAGTGTGTGTGCAGTGTGCAGTGTGTGTGCAGTGTGGCAGTGAGCAATGAGCAGTGTGTGTGCAGTGAGTGTGTGCAGTGTGTCAGTGTGAGCAATGAGCAGTGTGTGTGCAGTGTGCAGTGTGTGTGCAGTGTGGCAGTGTGAGCAATGAGCAGTGTGTGTGCAGTGAGTGTGTGCAGTGTGCAAAAAAAAAAATGTAAAAAAATTTTTTTTAAAAAATTTTTTTTTTTTTTTTTTTTTTTTAAAAAAACGGGAGCCACGGGAAAACCGCGTTATAACCGAATCGCGGTATAACGAGGCGCGTTATAACGGGGTTTAGCTGTATATATATATATATATATTACATACACATTACATACACATATACATATACATACACAAGCGATAGATAGATAGATAGATAGATAGATAGATAGATAGATAGATAGATAGATAGATAGATAGATAGATAGATAGATAGATAGATGGGTTCAAGGGCACACCTAAGTCCCTGCAACAGCATGACAGTCTTGACAAAGGCTCCATTGGAGCCAGAACATTCAATAAATCGTGTCACTGAGCAATATTGGAGTACCTGCATCCTAGAGTATCGATACAAGAAAAAAAAAACATACTGTATATACTTTTTTTTTTTTAGTATTCTCTAATTAGTGCTATATTGGAATTTATTGTGATATTTTACTCCAACTCTAGCATTGAATCTTAGGTCTAAGTTATGCTGAAATATGTATACATATAGTACTCAAAACAAAGTGCTGGTATCCTGATATATAGGTGAGGTGCATGTAACACAGTAAAACAAAATGGCATTCTCAGGCCTAAAATTACAAAATAGGTTTATCATGAATCAACTTTTTCAAGATGGTTCTCGGTGGGGACCGAAACATCTGAAAAGTGGCTTTTTTCTACCATATATACTGTATATATATATATATACGTGTGTGTGTGTATAAAGAAGACACACACTAACTATACATTTTGCTCTTAAACTGCATTTGCCATCCAGCGTGAGGTATTTGCCTGGCTGGTAGTAGATGTCCTATGCTTATTAATTAAATCAGCCAAGCTCAATCTGTGAGCAGAGCTCAACCAAAAGAATTGCAAATGATCACAGAGAGAAGCAAGGACAGGCACAGAGCCGAGCCTCATGATATAATGCATCTACAGTATATTCTACAGCCCGTTAACAGGCCTTGAGGTGTTCTGTGTGTTCTTAGACCTTTCACACAAGGTGAGGCGGCAGTCAGCAGTAAAAATCATTGCCCGGAAGAAAGGAAAAAAAAATCTTTCAGCCCAGTTGGTATCACAGAAAGACCTATTCGACCTCTCTGCTTCCAAGTAATTAATTTAACTTTTTTTTTTTTTTAATTAGTGTTCTGCAGATGCAATGCTATTTTCTCCAGCATCCAATTAAATGCATAAGCCTACATAGTACCCATATGTTACATCCTGATAAGCCCTCTCTCAGGATACCTACACTGCTGCGAGCCTGGCTGGAATAGATTCATTTGTTTATAAGTCATGTATTCTATAGTAAAAGTCATGTTTCTTTCATGAAAAAAAAAGACTTTTTTTCTTTGCCGAGTGAATAAAGATTCATTACAGCTCAGGGCTGGAGCAGTAAAGTTGCATGCTCCCTTTATGCTTGTATTATGCTAGCAAAATACATCGTTTCTGGGCCAAGAAAAGAAAATGTGATTTTATCTCTTGTTAAAACTCAGCAAAAGCCCCTCAGCTCACCTACTCTGCTTGCCTGTGTTTTTATATGTTTTAATCTGAAATCTGATGTTTGCAGATTTTGTGATTAACCCTTGGAATTTCAGTATTTATTTTTTCCTAAAGGCCAGCTGTAACCTAAAAATATTAAGCGATCTTCCTATTCTTTAAAAAGGAAAACATTTTTTTTTTCTTTCTTTCTTTGGTGATGTAATTTATAGTCCAGAAAGTTCAAAGTACTATAGATATAGTTATTGTAATTGTATGCAACATTCAACTTTCCGTAAATTGCAAGGAAGATACAATGTAACTAAATGATCTAGCATCAGAGATAGTCATTTTAAAAGCAGAGATATGTGAGTGATGGTACAGTACATACAGTAACTGCTAAAGAAACTCAATCTCAAATGAGAACTTTAATGTATATTCAAATCACACCGATTTAAAACACCTCACTATTTGTTATCAAATAGTTCCTGTCACAGGCAGAGTAAAAGATGACATCACAGGAAGTGACAGCGTGACAGCAGAGAGATGCAGAACATTGAGGGACATTACTTGGGATGGTTTAGCTGAATTCCTTTGTTGTTATACTGTATACTCAATATGTCTTTCTTACTCCATATATTAAACACACAAACCACTTTGTTTCGTGCAAACTAACTTAAAGCAGCAAAATATGTGAAATCTTATGTTTTTTTTTTTTTTTAATAAATCAGTTCTGTAGTATTAGATAATAGTTACTGCATTTTTTTAAATTTAACATTTGATTTAACATTTGAAGCTGTTTTTAATGAGTTTTAAAGCATGCTTTGGTTTCTATAGCAGGGTTTTGCCCACCTCCCAAGTAGTTCACAATATTTGCAACACTTTCCTATTTGTAATAATTTGTTGCCAATATTCAGAGCAGTTTGAGCTGCAAACTGTAACAATAGATCACGTTACTTAGTAATATAAGGATACATTGTAGCTGATGAGTTACACTGACTGAAGCAGCCATTATGTTAGTAACACCATAAGGATTGTTACAGGTGTATAACAGGAGCACCAAAGATTGCCAGCTTAGGTAAGAATGTAGAATTACACATTGTCACACGCTTTACATATTAAAATAAGAAAAAATGAGGGATGTAGTATTGGTGCTTTAATTGTGTTAAATTGGATAATGTATACAGTGTATATAGATTCAGTCATTTGTATGAACCGAAACGTCAGTCACTAAATAAATTATACAATTGGTTATGTTCCACGTTAGTGCCATTCCTGTATGTATATTAATATGTATCACAACCATGATTTTATACTGCATCATGTTTATTTCCATGGGAAGGAGGTTCCTGACACTAGAGGATCATTTTACGTGGGTAATAGAGGATTTCTACCCGATACAGAGGACGGTCACACCAGTGAAAATGCACATTTATTACATGAGTAATGGCATTGTTGATCCTCTAAGCGATATGCGTTTAAAACATGGTTATCTACCCAATAGTTTTATCCAACAGCTAAACCAAGGAGTATCCACACTGGGGCAAGGCAGACCTGTTATGGAGCAGTACAAATGCCAATTTAACACAATGACCATTAATTAAAAAACAGATATTATTTAACTATATCATTTGTCAGATAGGATGTACAGCAGCATTGAGGGTTTATTGTCTTTTGTTGTATACTTGAGGTCACTATACCTGAGGTCACTACCCCTGTAGTACTCCTTTTGACAAGCAAATATAGTGTAACGGGTTGGGGTTTTGAGCTTGCTGGTGTGTGTGTAATTTTAGAGATGTGTAAATGTCTTCAAATTTGCGTATTGCAGTTTTTCGTAGGTTTTTTTTCTCTCTGAAAATTAGCATTTTTTGCCAAAGGTCACTGTATATACAGGCTCATGTAATCATGCACATTGAGTTATAATACTTGGCAAATTTTTATTTTATTTTCTTGCAACTGTTTGTCGATTTTCACGTCATTTTTGCCAAACAAATATTTTTTTAGCAACCGTTGCCCTGTTTGCAAACGTCAGCGAAAATTCCGTACCCTTCTACTCATGACTTCTGTCTCGAGCTATTGCTATTGCCAAGTATTTAAAAGAGAAGTTTCCAAGTGCTCCCTCTTGTGGACAAATGTACAATTCCAACTTCATAACCCTGCAATCACAACATTTTCATGTTATTCCGAAGCAATTTTGAGCATTTATTAATATATTATGTTTAAAGTAGTTTCCAAATCCATTATTCATTGTCTCTTAGCCTTTCCTGACTTCAACTTTCTGCATCCTAATTCTGTAATGCTTCTCTTGGTTTCAGTTACAAAAAAAATATATCAACTAAAAATATCATTTGTCAGCACATTCACATCTCTCAGACAGGTCTACAATGCTGCTTTTCACCATTATCGCTTAGCATACAGCGCTTCCCCTGTAGCTAGAGGTTCTGGGAAATGACATGCAAATGAGCACACAGTGTCATATTTTGCTTCATGTCCATTTTAACATGGACCCCTATAAGCATATGCCTGCTGTATTACACAGAGTATCAGCACAGCCTGGGTTAAAGAAGTGCATATCCAGTAACCCTACTCACAGACAGCTGTTTCTGCCTTTTGGATCTCTGCAGTGTGAGGCTGGTTATTCTGGCTTTGCAATATAGCATTATATCACAGTGGCAGTCATTTTAAATCTGAGCCACAGAAAATATAGTAGTATATCTGTGTATGGTTTCAGTCAGTGATCAACATATCTCAATGGCGCATATTTAGTATATATCAGTATACAGTGATAAAAAAACAAATGCATATATGCTGTATGAAGTGTTAGTACACACAAAACTCCTTCAGCAGTGAAAGAGTTCATGCATAACCTAGTATGTGTGTAAGTGAATATGTCTGTGTGTGTGCTCGCAGTTTAATGCAGAGCCTGCGCTGTGGAAGCTTTTCTGGTGCTGAAGGGTGATTTATATATTCTGCTGCATTACCAATTAAAAGGAAAATCAAATTTCAAATGAATGAAGACATCTGGCCTCCATCACAGCTTCTCTCTCTACTTATGGGGAAATTGGTTATTGATCCTGCCAACTGTGAGCAACTGTTACGGAAAATACACACAGATGTACAGTATGTGTTACGCTTTTTCTTTAACATGGAGAGTATAGGATGGGAAACCTGCAGCTCAATCATTGCGAGTAACAACAGGTTTCTTGGTGAAGTGATTCCTTCCTGGTCCTCCAGGAACTGATACCCTGTGTCTGAAAGCTAATGTACTGTAAGGACACTGATGGATTGGAATTAGCGACACCAACAGTACTTCTTATATGATAAAAGGATGTACATCTATACCATGGGTGGGCAATTATTTTAGCTGGGGTCCACTTCACAAGCTTTGGTAAGCTTCGGGGACCACACACCATATACATATTCTTCTTCTCATCTGCATCTCCCTTACATGCCCCCCTTCTCTATCTTACTCTCCTCACTCTCCCCCTATTCTGTTCTCTCTTACTCTCTTCCCTCTTTTCTGTCTCACTCTCCCCCTTTCCCTTTTACTCTTCTCCCCCCTTCTCTCTATTCTCCCCACCTTTTCCTTCTCTCAAGCTTCTCCTCGTTTCACTTCTCTCCCTCCCCTTCTACCCCACTTCTCTTTCTCCCCCCATCTCTCACCCCCATCTATCTCACTTATCTTTCTGACCCTCCTTTCTCTCTCATCCCCCTTCACTCTTACCACCCCTTCTCTCCCACTTCTCTCTCTCTCCCCCAAGCCTCCCTCTGCCCCAGTGTCCTACCTGTGGTGTGCGTAAGCGGTGGCAACGGAGGTACGGTGATTGCGAAAGTTAGGCTCGACTTCCGCTGGGGCCTAACTTCCATGTTAGGACCAGGGTGGGCTCCATCTGCTGCTACCACCGCATTGTACCCCACACCACAGGTAGGGCCAGGGGAGGTGGTGTGGAAAGAGTGGGTCTTACCTGCGGCGGGCCATATAGGCTTTGACGGGCCAAGTTGCCTCTTGGCTCCAGGTGATTAAGTTCTGGTTTTTAAATTTGACTGAGAGATTTAATAAAAAAAGGAATTTCCTAAAACTTATATCTTAACATAGAAGGAGATTCCGTTCAGATACATACATTTTTAAGTTTTCATCCAAATTTAAGAACATGATCTAGCCAGACCTGTTGTTTGTTGGTCTGGAGACAAAAGCCCTACGGTGCGAAAGCCCTACGGTGCAGTTAGAAGTCAGCCCACTGGTGTACCAAGCCCCAGCTGTCCCACTAACAACCAGAGACTCTTCGGCACGCCGGAGTGAGTTTCTCTGGGGAACCGGCGTTTGAGGCAGGCTACTATTCACGGGTCCTGCGAGTAGCCGCAACCCGGAAGTAAGAACAACGTGGTGCCGAGCCAGGCAGCCCCAGCGCGCGGGTCTACCTCGTAAGCCTCTGCACCATCTCTCTATGCCCAGGACACCACCAGGACTGTTTCCTCTGCACCTTTCTACTGGATGTACTTACCCTTATGTAAGTTTTTACTGTTATTATTATTAACTTGTTTTAATTAAATCTTGACCCTCGGTGCGCTTTTGTGTTTTATTCCCTGCTGGAGACAAGATTCCACCTATTTTTTCACGTAGATGATAAGGTTTGTGCTGTACATGCAGGATGGGCTGTGAGATCTCTAAACTCAACCACACTCAGGCCCCTGAAACGAAAGTGTTACATGTCCGTAAAGGAGAAGGGATAATGCAGGAAGATTGCATATTGTTTATTGTATGTTAATGTGGAGAAGGATGGAAACCAATGGGACATTGAACATGCAATAAAGAGTAACCAAGTCTCTTTATGAATTTTTTATTGAAAAAATATAGTGTTTATTCCTTAAATTCTTACATAATATGATTGTCAGATGTAAAACTGCTTTTTTTTATTACTCTTTATTTTCTTTATAACTTGAATGTATCTAACACCATCTTTCCTTCTCCCCTTTATCCATACATATTTCTACCTAGGGCTTTATTTATTGTGTACTAGAGGCAGAAGTTTCCCATTGCTCTATTTGTTTGTCTTTTAATAACAGTTCACCCTGTACTGTATTATGAACCAGATTCAAATAATATCTTTCAGAGCCAAAGAGGCCAGCTATTCTTTGTAAAGCAATTAATTTATGGTCTTCTAAAACTGAAAGGTTTAAAGGGAACTCACACTACATGGTCTAGACCCCCTCCAATTTATAACATCTTTAGAACCACTGGCTTGACCTACTGTAGTAACTTCACTAAATGACAATACACTTTCATCAGTGTTAGACAAAATGGTTCCTGCCACCACACGTCGCCCCCAACACTTTAAGCCACGTCCATAGCACACACACTTTTCCTGCTACCTCCAAAAGTGGTCCCGCACTGCTGAATGTTACTGGAAGAAACCACGCAGTCGCCAATGAGTTCAGTAGTTCTTCTTTGATGCTTTAAAGATGTCCTGCTTTTCTTCTTTCTTTTCTTCTTCCAAATGTTGACTCATCTTTTTCTGGACAAATGACACGTTCTAGACCTTATATAAGGCCTGTGACATCATATTTGATCAGTCAAATGGTGATCCCCTCATTTTTGCCTGAAAATTATCTCTCGCGCAAAAATTAAGCATACAGTAACATGCTTTATCAAGCAACCTGATTGGTTGATGTACTGTATGATTCCTACCCTTTTTTTGGAGCTGTGTGTCGTCATCTTTAGAAGGAAGGAATCCCATGGTACAATGGGGAAAAAAAATAATGAAAAAACCGTAGGCAGTTTTTGGTTGGGGGGATTGGTTTGGCCTAAAATATCCTGGATAGTCAAGGGAATGGTTTCAGACTGTTCTACCCATTCCTAATTGTATGCTCTCACAAGCAGAACCATAATTACCTTTTGTACCTATTTGTGCTTGTTTTTCCGTCTTTGGCATGCAAATCTGTTTATGTAATATACATAAATCTGTACCCCAATTGTACCGTGCTGCAGAATATCTTGGCAGTTTACAAGTAAATTATAATAACTTATTTGAACTAATTGGGGGTCTCACAGACTCAACTTCCCTGTGCTCCTCGGTTTCTAATCAGTGCTCCATAGCATATTTCTCTGCTCTTGACTGTAGCTAATGCTTTCACTTATTGCTATAGCTTGTGATTCCCTCCTATCTCTCTTATTTGATTTAATCAGTTCCCTGCAGAAATATTGAATTATACACATATCAATAGGGTGGCCTTCATCCAGGATTGTATCAACAAGAGGAGATGATTGAGGATGGATGACTTAGGATGGTTGATTGAGGATGATATTTTTATATTGAAACTTAAGTTCTAGCACCTTTTCTCAGAAAAAAAAAGCTGTGTGTGCTGTGCACGCGTATAGTAAGTGAAACTTCTTTGACTTTTGTCACAGAAATTGACTTATAATGCGCGTGCTCGGCACACATGTGTCAGTCAGTGTATGTGTCAGTCAGTGACTATGTATGTGTGTCAGTCAGAGAGTATGTATGTGTGTCAGTCAGAGAGTATGTATTTGTGTCAGAGAGTATGTATGTATGTTTGTGTATGTATGTGTGTCAGTCAGAGATTATGTATGTGTGTCAGTCAGTGTGTGTATGTGTGTCAGTCAGTGTGTGTATGTGTGTCAGTCAGTGTGTGTATGTGTGTCAGTCAGTGTGTTCATGTGTGTCAGTCAGTGTGTGCATGTGTGTCAGTCAGTGTGTGCATGTGTGTCAGTCAGTGTGTGCATGTGTGTCAGTCAGTGTGTCAGTCAATGTGTGTGTGTGTGTGTGAGTGTGTGTGTCAGTCAGTATGTCTCTCTCTGTGTTGTGTGAATGTCTCTCTGTGTCGGTCAGTGTGTGTATGTGTGTCAGTGTGCGTGCGTATCAGTCAGTGTGTGTGTGTGTGTGTCAGTCAGTGTGTGTGTCAATGTGAGCATGTGTGTCAGTCAGTGTGTGCATGTGTGTCAGTCAGTGTGTGCATGTGTGTCAGTCAGTGTTTGCATGTGTGTCAGTCAGTTTGTGTGTGTGTGTGTGTGTGTCAGTCAGTGTGTGTGTGTGTGTGTGTGTGTGTGTGTGTGTGTGTGTGTGTGTGTGTGTGTGTGTGTGTGTGTGTGTGTGTGTGTGTGTGTGTGTCAGTCAATGTGTGTGTGTGTCAGTGTATGTCTCTCTCTCTGTGTTGTGTGAATGTCTCTCTGTGTCGGTCAGTGTGTGTATGTGTGTCAGTCAGTGAGTGTATGTGTGTCAGTCAGTGAGTGTATGTGTGTCAGTCAGTGTGCGTGCATATGTGTGTCAGTGTGCGTGTGTGTGTGTGTATGTGTGTCAGTTAGTGTGTGTGTCAGTCAGTGTGTGTATGTGTGTGTGTCAGTCAGTGTGTGTATGTGTGTGTGTCAGTCAGTGTGTGTGTATGTGTGTCAGTCAGTGTGTGTGTGTGTGTGTGTGTGTGTGTATGTGTGTGTGTCAGTCAGTGTGTGTGTGTGTGTATATGTGTGTCAGTCAGTGTGTGTGTGTGTGTGTGTGTGTGTGTGTGTGTGTGTGTGTGTGTGTGTGTGTGTGTGTGTGTGTGTGTCATTCAGTGTGTGTGTGTGTGTATGTGTGTCAGTCAGTGTGTGTGTGTGTGTCTATGTGTGTCAGTCAGTGTGTGTGTGTATGTGTGTCAGTGTGTGTGCATGTGTGTCAGTCAGTGTGTGTGCATGTGTGTCAGTCAGTGTGTGTGTGTGTGTGTGTGTGTGTGTGTGTGTGTGTGTGTGTGTGTGTGTGTGTGTGTGTGTGTGTGTGTGTGTGTGTGTGTGTGTGTGTCAGTCAGTGTGTATGTGTGTCAGTCAGTGTGTGTGTGTATATGTATGTGTGTGTGTCTGTCACTGTATGTGTGTCTCTCTTTCTGTGTCCTGCCCCCTCTCTCCTGACTCCCCCCCCCTCACAGGCAGGCAGAGCTGCGGACCCGCGGCGGCTCTGCCTGAGACTCTCCTCCTCCCCTCACACCCCCCCCCCTCAAAGACAGGCAAAGCTGCGGACCCGCGGCGGCTCTGCCTGAGACTCTCCTCCTCCCCTCACACCCCCCCCCCCCCTCACAGACTGGCAGAGCTGCGGACCCGCGGCGGCTCTGCCTGAGACTCTCCTACTCCCCTCACAGACAGGCAGAGCTGCGGACCCGCGGCGGCTCTGCCTGAGTCTCTCCTCCCCCCCCACCCCCCTGCATGACAGAGAATCACCGGTTGCCTCGCAGCAGCGCCCTCTGCCAACCACACCACACACACACACACGAAACCTGCCATCCACAACATGGATATGGACAGAGCCTCTGCGCATGCGTTGAGGAGGATGGCTGCCGGTGTGGAGGAGCGGGTGAGGGAGAGCGGCGCCGCCGCATGTCAGCGGCTGTGTGGGGGATGCGGCGGCAGTGGCTATCGCCGCCGCCGCCGCATGTCAGCGGCTGTGTGGGGGGTGCGGTGGCCATTAGGAGCAGCGCCAGCAACTATCGCCGCCGCCACCGCCGCATCTGATTTGTGGAGCGGGTGTGATGTCAGTGTTGGGGTCGGGCTGAGCCAGAACACAGCCCGGCCTCAACTGCCAGCACTGACGTCACATCCGTTTAATTTCTGTCTCCACAATCCATTTTTGCCCCATCACGAATGAGGTGCCACTAAGGAAGTTTCACTTCAAAAACTTTAGGGGTTTATTAAATTTTAAATTTTTTAAATTAAATTTTTTAGGGGTTTATTAAAAAAGCAATTCATGTGCTTTTTTAATTATTATTTTTTTTTTAACATAGGTTTGCAGCAGGCGGTCTCCAGAGCTGAACCACATTCATTTCAACTCTGGGACCCCCTGCTTCCTAAGACACAGACCTCCGAAGGAGGTGCCGGTATGTGGGCAAAGTTTAAAGCTCCTGCGTCACATGGGCCCATAGGAAGCTGAACCTGATTACGGCTTCCTACTGGCCTGCAGGGTGCATGAGCATGTAACTCTGCTATTATGTGATCCCTGCTAGCCACTAGCGGAGCAGCTACCGGCACCCCCTACGGAGGGATTTATCTGGGAAGCAGGGGGTCCCGGAGCTTAAATGAATGGGGTTCCACTCCAGAGGCCACCTGCTGAAATCCTATGTTAAAAATCACCTGCTTGGAATGCTTCTTTAAGAAATGTCATAGTCATTGTGAAATTATTAGGAATGGGATTGGCATCTTGCCTGGGAGTGAGGGAGAAAGACTTTTTAACATATTTATCATACATGTCTTTGCTTAGGCCTCTGGCACCAAATGCACCACTGTTTAAATGTATATACATATTTATTTATTTATAAAATGTTTTACCAGAAAGTAATACATTGAGTTACCTCTCGTTTTCAAGTATGTCCTGGGCACAGAGTTATGATGACAAATAATACATGGTTACATAAGTGAGCAGGGTATACATTATATACAAGACATTGCATGCACAGTTAAAGATAATATATATTATAGGCGTATGTAACAGTTACAGACAAGATTACAATGTGAGACAGCCTTAGTTTTGAAAGAACTTAGACTGGAGGCGGAAGTGAGAGTCTCCGGTAGATTGTTCCAGTTTTGGGGTGCACGGTAAGAGGAGGAGGAGGAACGGCCGGATACTTTGCTGAACCTTGGGACCATGAACAGCCTTTTGGAGTCAGATCTCAGATAATAAGTGTTGCATGTGGTAGGGGTAGGGTTACCAGGTGGCTTGTCCAAAAACACTGGATACAATGGTAAAAGATGCGAACCCCTTGCCCCCCGAATACATATAAAAAATACCCCCACACGCCCGAATACATATAAATACATACCCCCACGCCCCCGAATACACATAAAAAAATACCCCCACACCCCGAATACATATAAAAAATACCCCCACACGCCCCGAATACATATAAATACATACCCCCACGCCCCCGAATACACATAAAAAAATACCCCCACAACCCGAATACATATAAAAAATACCTCCACACCCCCGAATGCATATACAAAATACTCCCCTGCCCCCGAATACATATAAAAATTACCCCCATGCTCCTTGAATACATATAAAATATAACCCCACCACCCCAATACATATACAATATACCCCCACCTCCCCAATACATATACAATATACCCCCACCTCCCCAATAAATATAAAATATACCTCCACCTCCCCAATAGATATAAAATATACCCCCACCTCCCCAATAGATATACAAAATACTCCCGACTCCCCAATACATATAAAAAATATCCCCGGCTCCCCAATACATATACAACATACCCCCACCTCCCCAATAAAATTCAGACTTACCTTGGGGGTGGTGTCAGGTCAGGCCTGGTGGCTGCGGGTGGGTGGTGGCTGCAGAGAGGAGTGGGGGTCCAGAGGCTGCAGAGGGGGGGGCAGTGGCTGCGAGTGGGGAGAGGGAGACAGTGGTTGTGAGGAGGTGGGGACAGTGGATTCAGAGGGGGAGGCAGTGGATGTGGAGGGGGGAGACAGTGGATGCGGAGAGGTAAACAGAGGATGCGGGGGAGGCGGCCCCTGGTCAGAGCAGTTGTCGCCATGCCCGGCTCTCCCCAGCTCCAGGATCCTCTCTCCCTGTCTGTCCCACGCTGAGCTGTCTGAGGCTGATGCACGCCTGGCCTCCCTCTCATGCCGGCACTGACGTCAGAGGACCCACGCGTCAGCCTCATACACCTTGGCGTGGGACAGACAAGGAAAGAGAAGCCAGCAGCTGGGGGAGAGACGGGCATGGAGGCAACTGCACTGACCGGCCGCCACCCCCTCCCCCTCTCCCATCCACCCTGCGTTCGGAAAGAAGTAATACCGGACACATACATGTCTGGTATTACCTTTCATTTTATACTGGAAGCAAGGGTAAAATACCGGGCTGTCCGGTTCAAAACCGGACACCTGGCAACCCTAAGTGGGGGTGAGGAGCTTGTTCAGATAGACAAGTAGCTTGCCCAGAAAGTATTTGAAATCTCCAATTATTTTATTCTTTGAGTGTGCTGGTTCATCTGTTCATATAACTACTTTACCTAACTGCGGCACTTCTTTTCAATTATTGTCAAGGTGAGCGATACCTTGCAGATACATACATACATATACACATATATATATATGTGTATGTATGTATGAATGAATGTATATATGAATGTATGTATGTATGAATGTTGATAAAGGTTCCAGAGGGTAACCATAAAATATTTGTTTTTGCATATTTATGGTGTGCCTATGCCTTTGAGAGAGATTACACACACACATACAATTCTGTGGCAGTCCAGCAAATGAAATCAAACACTTTATTTAGTCAATCACGATAATATAAAGAAACAAAAGATAAAAAGAGCGACATTTTGTGTCTGAACTTATAGGGCTATACATATGAGCCTGAAAAGTCGCTCTTTTTATCTTTTGTATTTTTGTTTTTTCTTGATGGACTGCCACAGAATCATATCTCTACATATGTTTTCAGTGTTGTGGAGTGGATTGTGTTGAGCACCCATATTTTGAATACGTTTTTCTTTTGTATAAACTTTGTTCCGGTTTCCGAGTGCCCAATTATACAGGTACACACACGCACACTTTGGGTGAGCTGCCATCACCAGCTCATATTCTGCTGCTAAAGTCCTTACATTTGCTAATTGCCATAGAGACTGGAGATTTCAGATTACTTATCGGGTATTGAGCTTCTTTGTTGTTTTGGCTTCTATCTGTAGGTCTCATAGTTCAGCCTTTAAACTCAACACCCAGAAAGGAACATGGGCACTTGTGGCCAATTAGTATTACCACTTTACAAGGCACTGCAAGCACCAAGCATATTAATGTGCGTAAGATTGTCTCTTTATTATAGAATGTGCACAGCTGTAAGTAAAAGTGAATGTTAGCAGGAGGTAAAAACATAGAAGAGACACCAATTTCTAGAAACATGCAGCTACATACACAAACAGTTTATCTTCTCACATCAGGATCAAATGGAAGAAGCGTATTCATAAAACCAGTCAAGTAGATCTGACGTTCAGTCATTCAAAGGAGAAAATGGATAAAGACCTAGAATCATGCACCCTGATAACGCCTGTGTAGCTCCTTCTGTTAATATAATATAACCTATACAGACCACAGGCAAATAGACATCCGGCACTTAGGAAAGTTGATGTCAAGAAAAGCATGTTCAAAATGTCTCTCTTGGCATTAACATTTTCAGCTAATCTCCTTGCTTTTTCATGTGAAGCAGATTTATTTTCTGTGATGGGGTATTTTTTGTTGGTCACAATACGGCATCGTTCAGTTCCTTCATGTTTCTACAGTATGGGCCTCATTCAGAGAAGGTTCATTAAAAAAAATCACCAGACCATTTAAATCACCCTTTTTATGAGCGTTGCTATCACGGTATTCAGAAAGCCTTCATTACCTGTCATAGCAAAATTCACAAAACGGGTGATAAGCCGGTGATCTGATGAACGACCCTCTGAAAAGGCCTTACCGGCGAGTTGTATCTGCTGCAGAGAGAGCTGCTCAGAGAGAGCCTTCTCTCCCTGTGCAAATATCGCCCGAAATTTATGTGTATAAATTTTAATTTTGTTAATAGTTTAGATGAGCAGGGGGTTTCCTGAGCTGAACCGCATTGGTTTCAGCCTCAGGGACCCCCTACTTCCCGAGATACAGGCCGCATTATGGGGTGCCGGTATCTCCTATGCATTTTATTCCCATGGTCACGTGACGCGGACATTTAAATGCATAGGAGATAGTGGCCCCCCATAACGGGGCCTGTATCTCGGGAAGTAGGGGGTTCCTGAGGCTATCCGCTATGGTAATGAAGTTTACTGTAAATGCATTTTTATTGCACAGGATTCATGCCAGGGTTCTCTGGTGCTAATATTAATGGATATCAGTTCCAGAGATTCCCGGCATCAATCCTATGCAGGAAAAATGCATTTTTTTTCTAAGTCCCATCTCGCCGCTTCTCTGCAGGTTTCCAACACCTTTAAGCCAACTTTTTCTGGCGTGAGAATTTTGTGATAAAATCACCATTCTAGAGCGGTGATAGGCGTTCATAGCCAAATCACTGCTACTAGAATTGCACGAGTTTATGAACATGCCGAAAAGTGGTGATAAGTGGCTTATCACTGCTGCCTCTGTGATTTTTTTTATGACCAATTTTTTTTAAGCGATTCAGCCTTTTATCACCCACTTATCACCGCTTACTGAATAGCAGTAGGCATTTTGGGTGATAAGTGCTTGATAAGTGGCTTATGAACGCTTTCTGAATGAGGCCCTATGTGTTTCTGAGTCCGCCACCAATGTACTAACTTATCTAGCACCGTTTTGTAGTTGTCTGTTTTTCTCTCGATTTCTTTCTGTCTCTCTCTCATTATCCAGTTCTGTAACTCGCTCCGTCCGGTATGTTCCTCTTCTAAAACATACAGTAGATGCTGCAGCTTCCATTCAATATACCATGAAGCTGTGTTCTTGTGGCTCGAGTAAATTTCACAGAATATTAAATAGGGTCTACATAAGAAATGCAACATTTGTTTACTCTGCCAGATCAGCAGTTTGCCACCACCGAGCCTTCGGACTCTGACATTTTAAAATGAAAGAGAGACTCTCCGCTGAATGTCGGCAAACTCCATTAAGAGTTTCTGCAATTGTTGCATTTTTTATTGTAGCAGAACTCAGCGAGCCAGAGTTGGAAGTTCTGATCTAAAAGAAAATGATGAATGAGTCTGGGTTGCACTCCAATCTCTTCTGTCAATCTGTCCTTTCTCCCACCTCCTGCTGGTCTCGTTCTGCTAACATATCTCTTGGTCTTTTATATTTAATTATCTCCCCCCTCCCCCCCACTCGCACTTCCTCTCTCTCTCTGTGTACGCTCACAGACACATTGATTTTTGCCGCCTAGCCAAAATGACTTTGATTAATTGAAAAGCTGCATGATCTCAAAAAGTAACTGCAAAGCAAATGTGGCAATGTCAGTCTAGCCTAAAAAATTAGCTGAGCCTATAATGACCATCACCTGTACCCATCTGCAATGCTTAAGGCATGAACACCACACTACGCTCGGTTCTTTGGGCTTTCCATGTTGTGAGCAGCTGTACAGTAATTATATTAGGAATTACTATATCCCCTTGTGAGCTTTTCCAACAACAAAAACATTAACAATGGGTAATAATTAAATAACAGTGTTTTATTATGTAGCATTTATAATATACATAGCGCTATGCAGATAATTTTACAGACACATTGAGTCTATGTTCTGAAGAGCTTACAATTTCTTTTTTTATATATTAAGGTACAGGGACATAAAGTGACCATTTGCACAAGGTAAGCTGATTGGGATTCAAACACTTCAACGGCAGTGTTCTTACCTTAGCTTTTCCATCCCAGCATGGGTATAAAAGATAGCATCTGAGTAAAAAAAACATTTCCCCACCCAAATAAATATGTATTGCATATTGATCTTATAAGCATTTCATGTAGTAAGTAATTTGTAGTCTATGCAAAAGCCCCTTGGAAATAGCTACACAGCCTTCCTGGGTCATGGACTGCAAGTTCTCGTGTGGGGCCAGCGAGGTAGATCACGGAGAATGAGTAGCATCAAGTTCATAGCCTCTGAAGTGGGAATATCTGCTTTGAAACTAGTCTGACCATGGTATCGTTCCCTGCCCACATCTTGAATTCCTCCAAAGTTCCCCTGTACCCCACCCGTTATCAGGTTCAATTAGTTACTATGAGACAAAGGGTCTTACTTTATATCCCACAATGCACCCCATCAGGCTGTACTTCGGCAAAAATAGAATAAGCCCCACAGCCTGGCAATCGGTTGACACTTACTGGAAGTCATCCTTTTTCTACGTGCGTGTAGGGATGATTGAGAAAAGCCACATTTGGTACTGAAAAAAGGGATGTCCTTCTAAATTTTCAATCGATTAACCCAGGAGCTGGAATGTCCTTGGATCTCTGGAGCCGATGACATTCAGGGAACAAACGGGTTAAACAAAATTGACAGAACATGAGGAGTTAGTACAAACTGCTTGGCACCTCACTTCCCCTTCAATTAATTCCAATACATGACAGTAAACATGACATGCATATTGAGATCAGTGCAGAACAAATAGGATTCCTCTAGTAGAAAAGCAATACTTTTTTCTTCCTCAGGTATAACAATGCATTATTTATATATATATTTAAAAAAAAATGTTAATATTAATTTCACCCAAATCTACCTTGCGGGTAGGTCATGCAGAAGACCTGTGCCCATTAATCTGCATAAATATACATAAATCTATATATTTTACAGCAAGATATTCCAGTACAGTGAAGGCTACATAAAACGTAAACAAAGCAAGTCAAAATTGAATGAAAAACACATTAAATATACAATATACGATTATAGTAAAAAAAAAAATCTACGTTTGAAAACAACAAAATAAGTTAAATCTCAAAAGGCAGTAATCATACCCCAGACGTGTACAGGGCAACCTGTTTAGACCATGCTGGCCCTTTCTCATGGCCTGGTGTGGGATGTCACAGGTTAACTATCCTTCTAATAATGTCTACGTGCTCCAAGAGGTATACAGATTGATTCCACATTTTAAAAACCTTCCCCTCGAATACAGGGTAAAAGAAATAAGTAAAGAGTTGCATTGCAGATCACGATACTGTTAAATAAGGGGGGAGTGGAATGACACACATAACAAAATAAAGAATAATGACACAATAATGACACACTGCTTTTTCTTGCGTTTCCCTTTATTATTTCCCACACTAATATAGCTTGTTTTGCAGTACCCCTCTGTACTCTGTTTTATTAGGTTTAGCTTTCTCATGATCTCTGGTGCACACAGGGACATTATTGGAAGGACTGCTAACCTGTGCGATCCTACAGGTTCCGATTCAACTTTCATTTTTTTGAAACGTTGAGTTTTGCATATATTTCTTTTGTTTTTCATTAGATTTTGACTTGCTCTGTTGAAGTGTTTTGTAGTGTTCACTGTGCTGGAATACCTTGCTGTAATATATACTTTTGATTGGTGGAAACCAGGAGACACCACTTTTCAGTGCATAGTTATATATAATATTGCTCTTCATTTTCATTGCACTTCTCTTTTTGAGTGCCGTCTGTAAGCATTGCTCCCCTACATAAAAGTACATGTGTGCACCACTGGAAAGTAGCCATATTTGTCCCCAAGCAAACTAGATTCTCTGCATACTTATTTAACTTGAAATTATATGAAGATGTTGTTGGAGAAGCTGTGGAAACCAAATACATTTTGAATATATTTTTCTTGAATGTTAATGAATAACATTCATGACATCGTTTTAAACAGGCTACACTGCAACAAGTAGTACAGTAAAGTCACAATCTAGTGCTGGGCCTTATAACATTGGTTCTCCCACTTCACAGAATCCAAGTTGGAGAAGTTTTATCCTGTCACTGCCATACAAGCTTGTGTGTGGAACAATGAGCTACAAACATCACTGTCCCTGAGACGTTTAATACAAGGATACCAGCCCTCCTACGTACAACATCTAATTTACAAAGCAGAATTTAGCCTTTGACCATGATCATATAGCCCCCTGCCCGCTTCCGCAGTGCACCGCACTGCCGCCACCACTCCCGTGCCTGTGAACACCCTCCTGTCTCCCCCCCCTCGTCCCCTCCCCCCCACAGCGCACCGCCACCACTGCTTGTCAACAGGGGGGGGGTGGGCAGCTGTGAACAGAGGGAAACTGAGATCTGAACGGAGGGGTGGTGCTCTGAACAGGGGGGCCACATTACTGTGAAGTGGGGAAATGCCGGACACGAGAGAGGGTGGGACAGAGGGGAAGTGGGAGACAGAGAGGGGAATGGGGAGAGAGACACAGAGAGGGGGGAGCGGAGAAAGAGGGTGTGAGTGGAGAGAGACAGGGGGAGCAGAGAGAGAGGGGGAGTGGCCCCCCAATAAGCCGGCGGAATGTGAGGGGGGGCCACACTGTGCACGGGGGCCGCATTAATGTGAAGGGGGGGAAATGCCGGAGAAAAGAGAGAGTGGGGGAGAGAGGGGAAGTGGGACACAGAGAGGGGAATGGGGGCAGAGATACAGAGAGGGGGGAGCGGAGAGAGAGGGGGGAGCGGAGAGAGAGGGGAGAGCGGAGAGAGAGGGGGAGTGGAGAGATAGGGGGAGCGGAGAGAGAGGGGGGAGTGGAGAGGGGGGAGCGAAGAAAGAGACAGGGGGAGCAGAGAAAGAGACAGGGGGAGCGGAGAGAGGGGGGAGCGGAGAAAGAGACGGGAGCGGAGAGAGACAGGAGCGGAGAGAGAGTGGGAACAAAGAAAGAGGGGGGAGCAGAGAAAGAGACAGGGGGAGCAGAGAAAGAGACAGGGGGAGCGGAGAGATGGGGGGAGCGGAGAGATGGGGGGAGCGGAGAGACAGGTTGGAGCGGAAAAATGAAATCCCGGGCAACGCCGGGTAGATCAGCTAGTAGGTTATAATGGTTAATAGTGATACCTTTATATTGTACCAGAGTTATGGAACATTCAGGGTACTGTATGGCTTACCATGTGTCATACTTCTTATGTGGATAACATTCCATAGGTGTGTGCAAGAGAACTTGTGTATATCTGTGGTGCTCAATTCAGGGAATCCTCCTTAATCAAAGCCCAGAAACAAGATAAAATATAGATATAAACTGAACCAACTTCTTTCTAGAAGAACCCCAGACTGACAAAGGACTTGGACTGAGACATTAGCTTGTTTCAGAAAGAATATGCGTACCAATTGGATTGACATAGGTAAGTTAATTGTTTACAAAGTGACAATGTTTCTGCAGAAAGAAGTGGGTCTGTTAATTGTTGCACAAAATACAGTATGAAGACATTTTTTGTTCATCATATCTGTCTGTGTAATATATATATATATATTTGCATCTGCATGTACGATCATTATGTTGGTCCAACAATCAGCACGGCAACTTGTAAGTAAACCACTTTGAGGAATGTTTGAGGAATAACGAGAGACAAATTAGTTCAAATTGGTGTAACGCCCCCAAAATCCAAATTCCTCTAATGCTGTGTAATTCATTATAACAACAAACATATCTGCATGGCCCCTGAGGTTACCATTTCTACCCAATAGTCCAAGGAGGATAAGGGAAAATAACATCCACTGCTGTGATGAAACCGTTTTTCAATCAGTTCTCAATTCGCCAGCAATCTTCTGCCTAGCCCCTACCGTGTAAACAGCTTAGCAAGCTTTCTCTCTTTTAAGTAAGCCTGCTAAAACGGTCCCATTAAACAGTGCTCTTATCTGGCCTCATTAGGCTCATCCCTTCTATTTGTGATGATTAAAACACACTAATGCACTGTCTTGAGCAAGAGTTCTGCTGATCCATCGAAACGGAAAAGATTAGACTCGGTATTTATTTCAACATTGCTTACAGCTCGACTAGAGATGAAAACCCTGATATTGAACCCTCTTAGAGGTTAAAGAAGTCTAATGTATGCATGGCACTGAATGAGACCATTATATACGAAGAACACTGTATTATTTTTAATTAGGTTGTTCATACTGAATGCTATTTTCCTCATTCTTTAAGAGAAACAGGGGACCTGTAAACCTAATAGCATTACCATGTCTGATCTGCTTTTGGGATTCTTCTTTGAAAAGTTGTGACAAGAAACGTGATTTGGAGTAGGTTAGCATAGTGTTCAGCATTTTGGTCTTTAATACAAATGTTCGTGGTTTCTACACCTAAGTAGACCATTTACAGTTGGGGGATTTTGGATTGTGATGGAGCCGCCTTGTAGGTCGTCAGTAAGTACTCCACACCGTAGGTATTTCACACAAAAGAACCTTTATTCCCATATGGGCAGGGGAAAAAACTTCACAGGCACTTAAAGCACTGAGAATGAGGTGTATTATACCTTTGTGCTAATTTCTCCAATTAGTATAAAGGTATAATACACCTCATTGTCAGTCTACACATCACCCTCCACTAAAGAGCGGGTGAATGTATATGGCTGACAGTAAGAAGAAATATGTGTAAGTTGTAATATTTCACACTAGGGTATTTGTGCACCCACAGTTCATCTTTATAATAAGGGAACTCTGATACTGGCTTTGGCCAGCTTTTAATTGCACTAAATCACACAAGCATATGCTTTCTTTATTTAACCCCTACAGGGCATTTTCACATATTTCACAAAGTTTAGTCCACAAGACAATAAGAGATTACATATATTTCGTGTAGGTACCAGCTAAACGGAGTTTACCTTGACAAGGTTGGCAGGCGTGAATCATGTTTTGATCAAAATATGCAACCAAATAACCCCTTTGTTACACAAACTTGGGTTCTAAATGTAAACATGTCACTAGTATATTTTTCCTCATAATAGGACATATAAATGCAATGAAATGGAGAGCTCACAATCTACTATATAAATGATTCCCAATGCCACAAGGATGGAACCGCACATGCAGATCTGAGATGTAGGATTCGACATATGATTCAATAGTAATGCTTGCACTGCATGTTATAATGTAGTAGGTCCTATTGCTGGTGCAAAGGGGATGTCACTCTATGGTTATAGCAGAGATGAGGAATAAGTGTATTTCAGTGTGAGATGGTGGGTCTAGTAAATGCCCATGCATGTGATTGAGTTATTTTCTGAACAGAAGTCAGTAGTAGGTCATTATACACAGATCAGCTGAGTCTCACTCATGTGACATTGGAAATTCCAGGATTAGTGGGGAAACATCTGCTGGAGGGCAGTGCCAGAGTCTCAGATTGTAATTGAAAGGCAATCAAGAGATACCTTTCAGTCTTATTACTACATATTTATTTTCTTCCCCACTGAATTCATCTCTGGTGTTTTCCACTTGGCTGACCTGACTTGACCCACTTCGTTCTTAATTTGTGCTTTGTTTCATTAGCTTAACCCTAAATGAAGAAAAATGTATTATCTCTATACTGTAGGCAAATGTATTAGAAGCAGAAAGAGAGACATAGTGATGGTACTTTATAGATCATCAGGAAGATTTCACCTAGAGTACTATATTCAGTTATGGAGACCATATCTTCAGAAGGCCATCAATAAATGTGAGATTGTGCAAAGAAGGACAACTACAATGGTATATGGTTAACAGCTGCGGATTTCAAGATCCGCCGCCACATGGCACTTAAATGTGGTGGCCGCCTCGTTGCTGCAACCTCCTTCTTCCGAATGGCAGCGTCACCAACGTGATGTCACATGGCATTGCGTTGCCATGGTAACGCCATGTCGCAACGTCACTTTGCCACGGCAACGAGACGCCATGTGACATCCCGTTGGTGACATCCGCAGCGTTCAGAAGGGGGGGGGGGACGGCAGCAAGGAGGTGGCCGCAACATATAAGTGCCTTCCCATCAGGCCCTAGAGCGCGGCAAATGTATATGGGGCGGACATTTTTGCCGCCCCCAAAGTTTGCCACTCGGGCCTAACGGGAAATCCGCCACAGATGGTTTACATCATAAAATGTATCAGAAAAGACCAAAGGACCTCAAAATGTAAAATTTTGAGGGAAGAGGGGATATTATAGAAATGTTCAAATACAGTATATAAAGGGTTTCAACAAGGTAGAGTAGGGCAGCATATGTCAGAGAAAGAGAAGTGCTAGAACAAGAGGTCACATGCTGTAGCTTGAGGGTGAGAGGCTCAGGGGAAATGTAAGTATTTCTTAAGAAAAAGTGTGTGGGATTCAAGGAATAGCGTTCCAACAGATGTAGTCGAGGCTAACACAAGGGAACTAAACAATGCTTAGGAAAGACATAATACTATTCTAAATATTAAAGAAAGCCAATGATCAAATTGGGGCTGGGGATTTTTAAGAGATACTGATGCAGCCACGAGTATCCGAACACGTGCCTGGGAAAATCTGGGGCAATACCCCAGTAATGCTGCAACATTTCTGTGACATTTCTGCAGACACACTAATGGCCCATCGGATTAACACAGTGGGGGGTCCCTGGCAGTCCCATTGAAACTGACCAGGGATCCCTGCTGTGTTAATCCGATGGGCCATTAGTCTGTTTGCAGAAATGTCACAGAAATGTTGCAGCATTACTGGGAGATTGCCCCAGATTTTCAAAGGCAAGTGTTCGGATACTTGTTGCTGCATCTGTAGGTAAATGGGCAGATAAGGGGGGGCCAAGTGCATCTTATTTGCGTCATATTCTATGTTTTTGTGGTCTTAGGGAGACCTGTTTTAATGTGTTTTACTCACTAGAAGGTACAGTAGTCTTATTCAGTAGAAGACACTAAGTCACTGGAATGCATTCTCACTTGTGGGAGGCTAGTCTTCATTGCTAGAAATTACTGTCACTCTTTTAGGAGAAACCAGTCTCACTCTCTAGAAGTGTGAAAGAAAAAAGAAAGAAGTTGCAGCGAGGGCCACTAGTACACGTGACTGGATAAAAGAGGAAATATTAGCTTAATAGCATATATGGTAATTGAGTGCTTGAGGGCTCCTAAAAAAAGGAGCAAATAACAAAATAACTGCTTAAATAAAATGGCAGTGATCAATAGTGAATACACAGTGGTAATAATAACACAAAAAAATGGGTGGTCGTCACTTAATACAAAAGCTCCTCCAATGAGAAAAAGAGAGTCTGCTGCTGTTTGGAAAGATGGCTCGGCATCTCAGATACTACAAAAAACATAAAAGGGAAAAGCGTACGACTCTCATTGTGTAAAATATATTTCTGAAAAAGTAACACACGTGCAGAAAAGCAAATAAAATGAGGCTTATTGTATGAGATTTTGTCACTGGACTATGGTTCAGTCTCAGCGTCACAGACTCGCATCGGATAACTTTACATTCTCTCCCGTCTCGATTACTGTAACCTCCTGCTGTCCGGCCTTCCTGCCTCTCACCTGTCTCCCCTACAATCTATGCTAAACGCTGCTGCCAGAGTCACGCTACTCTTTCCGAAATCTGTCTCAGCGTCTCCCCTGCTGAAATCCCTCTCCTGGCTTCCTATCAAATCCCGCATTTCACACTCCATTCTTCTCCTCACTTTTAAAGCTTTACACTCTTCTGCCCCTCCTTACATCTCTGCCCTAATTTCTCGTTATGCTCCATCCCGACTCTTGCGTTCTGCTCAAGGATGTCTACTCTCTACGCCTTTTGTATCTAAAGCCCTCTCCCGCCTTAAACCTTTCTCACTAACTGCCCCACACCTCTGGAATGCCCTTCCCCTCAATACCCGACTAGCACCCTCTCTGTCTACCTTTAAGACCCACCTTAAGACACACTTGCTTAAAGAAGCCTATGAGTAGCACTGTGGCTTATACTATACACATGATACATAAAGCTTGGCCCCCTGCAGACGCACTTACCAGAATGCCCTCCTATTGTCTCTGTACGTTCTTCCTACCTACCAATTAGATTGTAAGCTCCTCGGAGCAGGGACTCCTCTTCCGAAATGTTAGTTTTATGTCTGAAGCACTTATTCCCATGATCTGTTATTTGTACTATTTGCTATTTATATGATTGTCATGTGTATTACTACTGTACACTAATGGCGCTATATAAAAAAAGACATACAAAGATTCATACATACATACACGAACAACGACAGGATCTGCAACCACCAGGCACCGTCAGGCAAGCTGAGCGTCAGCGGGCAACAGAACCTCCAGACCCCAGACGCAGCCGAGGTCCTATGGATTGCAAGTGTGTAAGGTTAAACACAAGTATTCACTCTGTTAGTCGTGTCAGGGGCACTGACTGATGACGTCACTGGAAGCTAACCTGATACCGGATCGCAGATCTCCTATACAGTCCGCTTCCAATGTCTGGATATATGCACAGTCCACAGTCCAATTCCAGGAAACTTAACATGTCTCCCTAGTAACTACATTTTTTTGTGGGGGAGAGGGTGTTTTAGGATCTTTATGTAATTATTTTTCTAATAAGACTATAATCTCTTGCTTTTACAAGCATAGTCTTAATCCACAGTTTTTGTCTTCATGTTCTTTAGTGTAAACTAGGTACAGTATACTGCCATGTGTACTGACATGTCTATGCGTCCCAGTTACAGTCCGACCCTGTGGAAAAGTTTGGTGCACGTTCCTAAAATCCCTGTGCGCTTGCGCTCACTCACACAGTTAACTGAAAGCTTTTTGGTGAAAGGTATCTATCACTAATGCCAGTGTATTAGGAGGGGGTGAGAGGTACTGTATATGTCTGATGTCTCTATGGGAGAAGTTATTTGGGGATTCCTGGAATTGGACTATGGACTGTGCATATATCCAGATAATGTAAGCGGACTGCATAGAAGATCCCTTATCCGGTACCTGGTTAGCTGCCAATGACATCATCAGTCGGTGCCCCTGATACGACTCACAAAGTGAATACTTGTGTTAACTCTTGCCACTCCACGGTGCCTCAGCAGGATCTGGGGTCTAGAGGTTCTGTTGCCAGCCTGCTGGTGCCTGCAGATCCTGTCATTGTTCGTGTAAATTTATGCAATGCGAGACTGCACCGCTGAGACCGAACCATGGTCCAGTGATCTTTTACGATAAGCCTGATTGTATTTGCTATTCTGTATGTGTGTTAGTCACCGCCTTTTATACTAAATATATTTTTTAATACTACACTATGAGAGTCGTCCGCTCTTCTCTTTTATGTTTTTTCACTCCCTAGATGTAGTCCCACTCATTGTAAGGTATTCCCATCTGAAGACAGTCGCATTCATTCTCTGTACCGATGGCTACATAGTGGTCACGCTCTTATGTCAGGTGTATTTTATGAATATGCTGTTCATTAGTCCAAATTGTCACTCTAGCACTTTGTCATATATGATGTATACAGTATTTGGATGATAACTAATTTGTCAATTAATTGTTCCTCGTGTCCCTTTGACATAATGTAATTTATGAGTGGTTGAGCAGTTTACCCATAATCAGGAAAGATAAGTAAAGATGAAATGGTTCATATTACAACTGCTATATTTCCAGTCATATAATATGACTTTTCTAAAGTTTCCTTCTCTACAATATATGTTTATGCCACAGGATTCATTGAGTTTGTTTGCCAGTTAGAGTAGAATCTACTGTGCTGAGAGTTCAATTGTCTCCTACAATTGGTTGGTTGGTTGCACAGCATCATAAGTTAGTAAAAGCAGTCGTCAGGGAAGTGTGCAGGAAGACATACTTACTGTACTATGGGAGGCTATGCACTAAGCTCCGAGCTTTCGCGCTGGCCTGAAAAAAATTAGCACGTCCGATAAAAAATGAAGCCGGCGGCGCGATTCACTAAGGCCCTCAGCCCATTTTTTATCGGACGTGCCCAAAACTGGCTTATCGTGTGTAAAATGTATTTCCTCCCTACTATCGCACTTAAAGTTCCCGTACGCTAGCTGATTGAAAAAAAAGCCGCTTGTAACATTTGCATGGAGATTTGCCATCTCCATGCAAGGCTGTTACAGGCGATCGTACAATAAATAAATACATTTTAATTATAGTGTACATGAGCAGGGGGTCTCCGGAGCTGAACCGCATTGGTTTCAGGTCCGAGGACCCCCGACTTCAGGAGATACAGGCCCCGTTATGGGGTGCCGGTATCCCCTGCAGAATTTCAATGTCCCGGTCACGTGACGTGGACGCTTGAAAGTGCATGGGATACTGGCACCCCATAATGGGGCCTGTATCTCCTGAAGTAGGGGGTCCTCGAACCTGAAACTAATGCGGTTCAGCTCCGGAGACCCCCTGCACATCTACACTATAATTCAAATGTATATTTAAAAAAGAATTAACAAACATCAATACACGACCCTCCTCCCGCCCTCCTCCCTAACACATACAGTACAATAATGTGCAAATTAACTATTATCCAGATATGGATAATAGATTATTTGCCCATTATTAAACACTGCATTAGCATACCTAAATAAAGTCAATAACAACAGTAGCCAGCTAATCCAATCAATACAAGCAATATCAACATCAACAATTAATTAATTAAACCATTAACCAATGAAACCAATGAATTCCTAAACCAACTCAAAATGAATAGTAACACTAACCAATCAAACCAATTAATTACAACAACATTAATGAATGTAACATTAAAAGACAAAGAAATACATTCAAACAATCTCTGAAAGAACCATAAAACGCATTAGCCAACATAATACAACATTAACTACAAACGAACACCAATCGCAAACATTTTATTACATTAAGCAGGAAAAATACTAACAATTACATCCACCTAAGAAACTGACATTAAAAAAACCAACAGCAATACCAAGCCACAAATGCCCCCCAAATATTGTCATAATAATGAATTAATCTGTACCCTAAAGTGGTACAGATTAATATATTATCAGTCAATGTGCCTCCCCCAAAAAATCAACAATCACATCCAATGAACAAACCTGTAAAAAGAGACATTTACAAACATTGAATATATTACTTACCATTAGAAGCAGTGGCCCTCCGACTCCCGGGGAAACAGGAAGCTCACGTACCTTGAAGGCCTCCAACAGCATCCGATGCCATCCGCCATGAAGATCCGGCTCAGGTACCCCAATCTTCTTTTTTCTTTCTTTAATCACCTTCTTCTATCTTCATCTGTGATTGTTGATTTTTTGGGGGAGGCACATTGACTGATAATATATTAATCTGTACCACTTTACAGTCTATACATTTTTTATGGCGAGCCCACCTTTCTTATAATTAAATGTACACATATACAGTAGTAGGTCTGATAAATGTTTTATCCATGTGTGTGCGTTTATTATTATTTTTAATCAGCGCTAAAGTGCTCACTTGGGTATAAAGTGCATGTAAATTTGTGTGCTAATGTGAACTTAATTATTCTCTCGATTGTGATATAAGCTTGCAGCTCGCAACACGCTGGAAAGTTGGCCGGGAATAAGAACGGGGTGCTTGCTGGCAGTATAATGAGGGACGGTGTAAGTGGGGTGTGGGGTGTTGTTTCAGGCACAAGTGCAATGGCTGCGGGGGTAGCCACCCTGTGTCGAAGTGCTTTAAAAAGGGCAAGGGCGGATTCAAGAAATAAGCTAGTGGAAAGGCTGGGGCAAAGAGCGCGGACACCGGTAAACGTTGATGGCACTGTGGTTCCGCCCCATCTCTGACACAGAGGTGGCGGAACTGTTAGAGACAGGCTTCAGAATTGGTTTCTGGATCCCCTTTTAGGGAGATGGAGGAACCCCTCTGTAGAAGGAATTTGTAGATGCAAGTGGGGTAGCGTGGACCATGAATGAGCTATCGGCCTCACCCGGTTGCTAAGATTGCTGGTGCTAAAGTTCCTGATCATAACATATGGCATGTCCTGGGATTGGATAGCAGATACCCTTTGTCAATTTCAGTTTGCGGCGTTCCCTGGATTTGGTTCTGGGAGCGGCTACGATGGGAAAGCTCTGCCCACAGAGGTTTTGGTGGCCCCTGGTACATGGTCTGCATGGGAGGAATGGTGGCCTGATTAAGTACAGATTTGGAAGAGCAGAGGTTAGAGGGCGCAAGGACAGAGGCAACCAGGGATAAGCTGTTGAGGCTTTTGTTAAAAGAATCGGGAGTTGGGAGGCTCAGCCTCAAGGGTAGCAACATTTTTAGCATGAGTCTTTTTCTTATAATTGAAGGGAGGCTGGGACTATATGAAGGATTTTGTGATGTGTAGGGTAGTGGCAGGTTGGAAAATGGTGGCCAGATCCAAGGATGATAGGGCCATGATTTTGGCCAAAACAGATGGGACATCTAAGTACGAAGCACAGTTGTGAGCGTAGCATTTTGCCTGGCATTCTTTGAGGCCACGTGCATTGGCGAGATAGTGAACACCTCAAAGAAAGGTCATTGGGGGGTAGGGGGGTTGCAAAGAGATGATATAGAATCTGATGCTGGGTCAGTGCTTCTTAGGATCAGGAAGTCAAAAATGGACCAGGCAGAAAAAGGGAAATGGGTTAAGCTAGTGGGATAGCGGGCAGCGTGATCTGTCCGGCAAGGCAAGTGGGGGAGAACGTGCAGAGTACCAGCATGTTTTTGATACATGAGGACAGGACTGCAGTGTCCAGTTTTCAGTTTTAAGGGTTCTGAAGGGTCCCACTTGCTTTTCTTTTTTCCTATTTCTTAGTTTCCTGCCCATGTGTGACCCATCCGTTCTGTTTACCAGTACCACACTTCCATTTTTTTTTGCCATTTTTTTATGTCTGTTCCACAGCCATTATTGTGAGCGGAGTTAAGTATTCTTTGCATGTAACTGTTTCCTATTCTTAGCCCTATTAGTTGTTTGTGCTCACCTATCTGTATGCTTGTATTCACTATTTACTGTATGGTGTTTTTTATGCTTACCTTCAGTAAAACACTTTTTGGATTTACATACATTCTCTGTTACTCTTTTTGAGTGTGTGGGTTCCCTTCCTTTATGTTTTGTTCATGTATATTAAAGGATTTAGGCAGTGGTGGGATTCACAAATTTTAGCAACCGGTTCTCTCTCATCTTAAGACCCTTTCATAGTGAAAAATCACCATCATCAGCTTCCCCCCTCATCCTCATCATCAGATCTCCACCAGTCCCCCTCATCATCATCAGATCTCCCCCAGTACCCCTCATCATCCTCAGACCTCCCCCAGTCCCCCCATCATCCTCAAATCTCCCCCAGTACACCTCAGATCACCCCTAGTCCCCTTCACATCTACCTTAGTCCCCCTCACATCTCCGCCAGTCCCCGTCATATCTCTGCCAGTTCCCCTCATCATCCTCAGATTTCCCCAGTCCCCCTCAAACCTCCCCCAGTCCCCCTCATCATCCCCAGATCTCCCCTAGCTCCCTCATAATCCTCAGATCTCCCCCAGAAACCCTCATCCTCATATCACCCCCAGTCACACTCATCATCCTCAGATCTCCCTCAGTCCCCCTCACCATCAAATCTCCCCCAGTCCCCCTCACCGTCAGACCTCTCCACCCCTCATCATCCTCAGATCTCCCCCAGTCCCCCTCACTATCAGATGTCCCCCAGCTCCCCTCATCATCTTTAGATCTTCCCCTGTCCTCCTCAGATCTCCCCCAGTCCCCCTCATCATCCTCAGATCCCCCCCAGTCCCCATCATATCTACCCCAGTCCCCGTCATATCTCCCCCAGTCCCCATCATATCTCCCCCAGTCCCCCTCATCATCTTCAGATCTCCCCCAGTCCCCCTCAGCATCTTCAGATCTCTCCCCCCTCCATGCCTTCCTGAGTGGACACAGGCACGGGGAGATGGTATGCAGCGGCGGTGGCCCGGCTTAAAGAATTAGGCTGCGTCCCCGCTAGCGCTGAGCTCGCTCAGCGGGTGGCGCTTGGAGCGGTTACATGCATATATATAAATGCGCGGGCACACACGCTCGGCGCTTTTGTAAATAAATTTTTTAAACTTTCCCGCTTGCTCGATAGCCCGCAATTGCGCCTCCTTCCCCCCACTCGCGCGTCCGCAAGTTGCAGGATACCCGGTGCGCTCAGCGCCAGCGGGGACTCCGCCTTAGCCGGTAGAAGAATAACTTGAGGCAGTGCAGGAGCAGAGCAGCACGTGGTGAGGAGCGCGCTCTAGCAGCAGGCTGCTAGATGACGCTCCTCCCCTGCTCTGCCAGAAGTGATTCTACTACCGGTTAATGCACCAGTTCGGCGAATTTAGGAAATTCCAGGAACAGGTTCGCACAAACCAGTGCGAAGCGGCTGAATCCCACCATAGGATTTAGGGGTCTGTTTGGGTTCCCTGCACCTTGACTTTACTCCGCTACTTATCTTGGGCGTGCTGATTCTCACCATTGTATAATTATGATGCTAGTTTGGTCGGAGGTATCGCCTAGGTTGCTCTGGCGTGGGGCTAGAAATGACCCAGTGGTAGAATGTGAATAAAGTAATAGCGGCATGTATGCTGGAATTAGGGGGGGGGGGTTGCAATAAAGTATGAGAACCTGGAAGGGGTGCTGAAAGACCTGGTTAGGGAGGATGAAGTTCACTTATCTGATATAGGGAACGATATCTTGATTTTAGCATGGTAAGGCGCACACGTCTCCCCCAGTCCCCTTGTCATCCAAAGATCTCCCCGAGTCCCCCCTCATCCTCAGATCTCCCCAGTCCCACTCATCATCCTCAAATCTCCCCCAGTCCCCTTCATATCTCCCCCAGTCCCCTTCACATCTCCCCCAGTCCCCATCACATCTCCGCCAGTCCCCCTCACCATCCTCAGATATCCCTCAGTCCCCCTCAGATCTCCCCTAGTCACCCTCACATCTACCCATTCCCCTTCATCATCCTCAAATCTGCCCCAGTCCCCCTCATCATCCTCAAATCTCCCACAGTCCCCCTCATCGTCCTCAGATCTCCGCAAGTCCCTCTCACATCTTTCCCAGTCCCCCACATCTCCCCCAGTCCCCGTCATCATCCTC
Organism: Ascaphus truei; assembly: GCF_040206685.1. Classification (NCBI taxonomy): domain Eukaryota; kingdom Metazoa; phylum Chordata; class Amphibia; order Anura; family Ascaphidae; genus Ascaphus; species Ascaphus truei. Next base: position 172,865,984 of record NC_134487.1, on the reverse strand, counting down.
AGATCTCCCCCAGTCCCCCTCAGATCTCTCCCGGTCCCCCTCATCATCCTCAGTCTCCCCAGTCCCCCTCATCATCCACATATCTCCACAGAACCCCCCTCATCATCCTCAGATCTCCCCCAGACCCCCCTCGTCATCCTCAGATCTCCCCCAGACCCCTCAGATCTCCCCCAGTCCCCCTCATCATCCTCAGATATCCCCCAGTCCATATTAACATCTCACCCTGTTCCCCTAACATCTCACCAGTCCCCCTCATCATCCTCAGATCTCCCCCAGTCCCCCTCACATCTCTGCCAGTCCCCCTCATCATCCTCAGATCTCCCCTAGCCCCCCTCAGATCTCCCCCAGCCACCTTCATCATCCTAAGATATCCCCCAGTCCCGCCCATAATCATACGATCTCCCCCAGTCCCACTCACCGTCAGATCACCCCCAGCCACCCTCATCCTCCTCAGATATGCCCCAGTCCCCTCTTAATCCTAAAATCTCCCCGTCTCCCTCACATCTCCCCCAGTCCCCTCACCATCAGATCACCATCATCCCCCAGTCCCCCTCATCATCCTCAGATCTTCCCCTGTCCCCATCAGATCTCCCCCAGTCCCCCTCAAATCTCCCCCAGTCCCCCACAAACCTCCTCCAGTCTCCCTCAGATCTCCCCCAGTCCCCTTCAGATCTCCCCCAGTCCCCATCAGATCTCCCCCAGGCCCCTCACCATCAGATTTCCCCCAGTCCCCCTCATCAACCTCAGATCTTCCCCTGCCCCCCTCAGATCTCCCTGAGTCCCCGTCAAGTCTCCCCCAGTCCCCCTCAAACCTCCCCCAGTCCTCCTCATCATCCTCAGATCTCTCCCAGTCCCCTTCAGATCTCCCCCAGTCCCCCTCAGATCTCCCAGAGTCCCTCTCATCATCCCCAGATCTCCCCCAGTCCCCCTCATAATCCTCAGATCTCCCCCAGAAACCCTCATCCTCAGATCTCCCCCAGTCCCCCTCACCATCAGATATCCCCCAGTCCCCCTCACATCTCCCCCAGTCCCCCTCATCATCAGATATCCCCCAATCATCTTCAGATCTTCCCCTGTCCTCCTCAGATCTCCCCCAGTCCCTCTCATCATCCTCAGATCTCCCCCAGTACCCGTCATATCTCCACCAGTCCCCCTAATCATCTTCAGATCTCCCCCTGTCCCCCTCAGCATCTTCAAATCTCTCCCCCCTCCATGCCTTCCTGGGTGGACACAGGCATGGGGATATGGTATGCAGTGGCAGTGGCCCCCTGGCTTAAAGAATTAGCAGGTAGAAGAATCACTTGATGCAGTGCAGGAGCAGAGCAGCACGTGGTGAGGAGCGTGCTCTAGGAGCAGATATCGGAAGTTCCGGGTCAGACTGCAAGATGGCGCTCCTCCCCTGCTCTGCCACAAGTGATTCTACTACCGGTTATTGCACCAGTTCAGCGAATTTAGGAAATTTTAGGAACAGGTTTGCACAAACTGGTGCAAACCGGCTGAATCCCACCATAGGATTTAGGGATCTCTTTGGGTTCCCTGCACCTTGACTTTACTCCGCTACTTATCTTGGGCGTGCTGATTCTCACAATTGTATAATTATGATGCTAGTTTGGTCGGAGGTATCTCCTAGGTTTCTCTGGCGTGGGGCTAGAAATGACCCAGCGGTAGACTAAGGAAGTATGTGAATAAAGTAATAGCGGCATGCGTGCTGGAATTAGAGGGGGGTGGGCAATAAAGTATGAGGACCTGGAAGGGGTGCTGAAAGACCTGGTTAGGGAGGATGAAGTTCACTTATCTGATATAGGGAACGATATCTTGATTTTAGCATGGCAAGGCGCGCGCTGAAAAATTGCCTTGCCATGATATATAAATATACACACACACACGCACACACACACACACACACACACACACACACACACACACACACACACACACACACACACACTGTACAGTACATATACATATACAGAGAGAGTTAAAGGGGGATATACATCAAACTACAATATGGGCTTGCTTCATACCACATTGACTGCTATTCAAGTCAATGTAAACTAACACGGTATTGAACATCGATACCCCTTATCAGAGTTTAGTGAATCATAGCTTGAGAGATAAAGAATAGAGGTACCATATACTGTATCCATTATCCAATTTACTAGCTTGCTCTGCTCTCTACAAATGTCTATTGCTGTGTACAATAAATAAATGGAAAACAGGACAAATGGACACAATAGAATTATTCACAAACCGCACAGTGTGCACTAGAAACCTGTACCGTTGGCATCAAACCTGTACCGTTGGCATCAAACCTGTATTGCTAGCATCAAACCTGTACTGTTAGTATGAAACCTGTACCGTTAGCATCAAACCTGCACCGTTAGCATCAAACCTGTACCGTTAGCATCAAACCTGTACTTTTAGCATCAAACTGTACCATTAGCGTCAAACTGTACCGTTAGCGTCAAACCTGTACCGTTAGCGTCAAACCTGTACCATTAGCGTCAAACTGTACCGTTAGCGTCAAACCTGTACCGTTAGCGTCAAACCTGTACCGTTAGCGTCAAACCTGTACCGTTAGCATCAAACCTGTAACGTTGGCATCAAACTTGAACCGTTAGCATCAAACCTGTAACGTTGGCATCAAACCTGTACCGTTAGCGTCAAACCTGTACCGTTAGCGTCAAACCTGTACCGTTGGCGTCAAACTGTACCGTTAGCGTCAAACCTGTACCGTTAGCGTCAAACCTGTACCGTTAGCGTCAAACCTGTACCGTTAGCGTCAAACTGTACCGTTAGCATCAAACCTGTACCGTTAGCATCAAACCTGCACCGTTAGTATCAAACCTGTACCGCTAGCATCAAACCTGCACCGTTAGTATCAAACCTGTACTGCTAGCATCAAGCCTGCACCGTTAGTATCAAACCTGTACCGCTAGCATCAAACCTGTACCGTTAGCATCAAACCTGTACTGTTGTTAAGCCCCTCAGTGCCTGCAATGCAGAGCAATATGTAACAGTGCTGATAATGTTGAGCCATCTAACGCAGAGCAAGTCAACACTTCTGAAAAGCAATTAAAGGAGAACGTGTGAGAGGAAAAACTGGCATGAAGGTACAACTTTGAAAGGGGTGAGGTGACCTTGTATTCATGGGAATCTGTCACGCGTTCAGGTGACACAAGTAATGGAGGCTGGATTGTGTTCTCCGCCGCGCACACAGGGATCAGTGGCTTTGTCACAGTAAACAGTGGAAATGGACGTGTTGTCAGCTCTCTCTGAGCTCTTATGAGGACGCAGAGGTGGAGCTATACTTGGGAGGGCTGTGGTTTGAATGACATGGTGGATTTATCATGCATTGTAGACAAATAACATTTAATTAGGACTAAAATAAGCTGCCTCCGATTGGACTTTTACATCAAAAACAAAATTTGAAGATTCCAAAATTTTAAACAAATCTCCCCCCCTCCCCCGCTCCCTATAGACATTGAGACACATAGCTCACACCCTTCTACCCTTCTAATACACATACTTCCGGATACATACCCTGATCATAAACCCAGACAACAGGAAACATACCTCTCACCCCCCTCCTAATACATAGGCATTAGCGATACATACTTTTCACCCAATGCTTTCAGTGAACTGTGTGCGTGAGCACAAGCGCACAGGGGTTTTAGGAGCGTGCGCCAAACTTTCCCAAAGTTAAGGGAGAAGAGTCGGACTGTAACCCGGACACATAGACAGCTGACAGTATACATGGCAGAATACTGGAACTAGTTTTCATTAAACAGCATGAAGAAACTGTGGATTAAGAAAATGCTTGTAAAGAGTCTTATTACAAATATAATTAGGTAAAGCTCCTAAAATGCACCCCCTCCACCCCCAAATCTAGTTACTAGGGAGACATGTTAAAGCAGCAGTTCAAGCAATATCCTACGTGTTTTTTTTTTTTTTAATAAATCAGATCTGAACTATGAGAAAATACTTGTAGCATTTAAAATTAAAAAAAAATGTTTTAAAGACATTTTGAATGTTTCTAATGTAAGAAGCATTTCCAAAGTGACAGCCACCTTCCCCTTCTGGCTCTGGCTCTTGAGCCCCGCCCTCTCTCTAGCAGTGCACCAATTATATCTAGTACCTGCCTAGTCAATCATATTCCAGGATTACATTGCCCACAATGCTGTGCAAGAACTGAATTAAATAACCCAGAGCAAGCCATCGATTACAGGAGAACGTATCGATCTGCGGCTTAGCTAATCACTTGTTATTGTGGAGATTGTATTGATGCACATATTGAATGGGAACAAAAATATATATATTTTTTTTTAAATGGCAGCTTGAACTGCAGCTTTAAATATACTGAGCATCATCAGGGTGAAACGCGGAGCACAACCATGATAGCAGATAAAATCAACATGATCAAGAGGTAACTCCAATAGGAATTTAATTTATTGAATCACATGGATATATAAAGGTTATAAAACGCACCTACGATATTTTTTATAGGTGCCAATCACCTTCTCTGAACCCAGTTCCCTTCAGTGCTGGTAGGACCATCCTGTAGCAATGCTAGACAGTTGACTCACCTTCCTAATGTAGCTCAGGAAGGAAGAGGTAGAAGGGAATTGATAGGACGGCGGCGGCGGCAGAGAGATGCTATCTGTCAGCAGTGACAGGCAATAAAGTGTCCTTCTCTGGGCTGTAAAATACAGTTACATATCTTCATCAATATATCATCCTTAACTCCTTCATTTTAGGTGTTATGTCGGGTTGCTGTTGAGAGAGAGAGAGACAGAGAGTAGCAGTAGCTCTACCATTGAACTAAACCAGATGCTGGGAAGTTAGGGTGACCAGATGTCCCGGCGTCCGACAATCTTTGTAATGTCCCGGTTTTGAGCAGAGAGGAGCCGCTTCAGTTTAATGTCTGGCCATTAGGTGGCGCTGCGCGGCTCATGCAGCTCCTCCTTTCCCTGGCTGCAGTGTGCTGTGTTAATGATAAGGTAAGACAGTGGATGTAAGTAAGGCTGTGTCCATAGTGCAGGAGAACAAATACTAGGACGCCAATGTGCATGTATATAGTGCGCGAGCGCGTGCACAAGCGGTGGGACTGGTGCTTCGCCCGACATCCTTGCTTGAATTTGCCACGTGATTGCCGGGTCACGTAAGCGGTTCGCACAATGAGGGTGAACCTGCTCCGTAACGTCACGGCCGCGCCCCTGACACGACACCCCCCCCCCCCCGTCGCCTCTGCCTGCAGGACAGAAATCTCTCCTGCTGCAGACGAGCGTGACGCCACATGAACGGTCACGCACAAACACATTCACTATGGACGGGGTCTAAGGGAGTGTATGTAAGTTAAAGGGTGCATGCGTGTGTGGGGGGGGTGATGTGTAGTGTGTGTGTGTGTGTGTTTGTTTGTGAGAGGGGATGGTGTGTGTGTGTGGGGGTGGTGGTGTGCGTGTGGGGGGTGGTGTGCGTGTGGGGGGTGGTTTGTGTGGGGGGTGCGTGTGGGAGGGTGGGGGGGTGCATGGCGGGGTGGTGTGTGGGGGGGGTTGTAGTGTGTGGTGTGTGTATGGTAGGGTGGTGTGTGTGTTGTGTGTGTAGTGGGCTGGTGTGTGTGGGGGATGGTGGTGTGTGTGGAGGGGGTGGTGTGTGTGTGTGTGTGTGTGTGTGTGTGTGTGTGTGTGTGTGTGTGTGTGTGTGTGTGTGTGTGTGTGTGTGTGTGTGTGTGTGTGTGTGTGTGTGTGTGTGTGTGTGTGTGGGGTGGTGTGTGGGGGGGGGGTTGTGTGTGTGGGGGGCGTGGAATGTGTGTGGAGGAGGGTAGTGTGTGTGTGCGGAGGGGGGTGGTGTGTGGGGGGTGGTGTGTGGGGCGGTGGTGTGTGTGCGCGTGGGTGGTGGTGTGTGTGCGGGGGTGGTGGTGTGCATTGGGGGTGTGTGTGTGTGGGCGGTTGTGCGTGTGTGTGTGTGGGAAGGTTGTGTGGTGGTGGTGTGTGCGGGGGGGTGGTGTGGGGTGGGATGTACGTGAGGGGGGCTGGTGGGGCTGTGTGTGTGTGTGGTGGGGGTGGGGTGGGGGTGTTGGTAAGTTTGTGTGTGTTTAAGTAAATGTGTGGGTAAGTGTGTCTGTGGGGTTGGGTAAGTTCATGAGTGTGTGCAGGGCTGCCAACAAATTTCCAGTGTCCCAGGACTATAGTTTCAACCCCCATCTCTTCTCTCACTCTCCCCCCCATCCCCTCTCACTCAAGCCCACTCCCTCAATCCCCCCGTCCTCACACTCATTTCCCCCTCCTCCTTGCCACACACACACAATTCCTTCCAATACTTATACAATTCCCCTCCCCACACCCCCCCCCCAACCACAATAATTCCCCCCCCAAAAAATACCCAATACCTCCCGAAATACAGACACATCTACACCCTCTCAGATAGACACCACTACACCCCCCAACACAAACACCACTACATCAATACAGACACCACTATATCCCCCAAATATAGACACCACTACACCCCACCAAATAGACATCACTACACCCCCAAATACTGACACTACTACCCCCCAAATACTTACTCCACTAGCACCCAAATACTGACTCCACTAGCCCCCCAAATACAGACACCACAACACCCCCCCAGATATAAACACCACTACACCCTCCCAGATACAAACACTAAAGCCCCTGCCTCAATACAAACACCACTACACACACCACCAAATACAAACACCATTACTACTCCCCCAGATACAGTTACCACTTCCTCAGATAGAATTACTACTACTCCCCCAGATACAGTTACCACTACCCCCAGATTTAATTGCTACTACCCCCAGATTAAATTTCTACTACCCTCCCTGGTACAATTACTACTACACTCCCAGATAAAATTACAATTACCCCCTCAGATACAATTACTACTACCCCTTCAAATACAATTACTACAGCTTCCCAGATACAATCACTACTACCCCCAGATACAATTACTAATACCCCCAGATACAATCACTACTACCCTCCCAGATACAATCACTACTACCCTCCCAGATACAATTACTACTACCCCCAGATACAATTACTACTAACCCCCAGATATTGTTACTACTACCCCCCAGATACAATTACCAATAACCCCCAGATTTTGTTACTACTCCCTCCCCCCACCCCCAGATACAATTACCACTTACCTCTGGTTGCTGCCGCCAGCTCCCAGCTTTCTCCAGCTGCTACCTACCTTTTCTCACGCCGGGCCTGCCTCTCTCTCACGCCGGTGCACGCCTGAATCTGGGCCATACCTCCGAGCGTGTCCAGCGTTCGGTGTGCAGAGAGGACTGGGAAGAGGCAGGCAGCAGCTGGGGAGAGCCCCTGGTGGAGAGTATCAGGCCCAACAGTGATATTTCTAAATATAATTGGTCAAGAGAGCACAAAAGAACACTACATGCCGATGATGTATTAATCATCCTGGCGCACCCAACCAGCTTCATGCCCAATTTCATACAAGAGATCGAAAGAAATGTATCTAAATCAGCGGGATTAAATGTATCGCTCACATCGTAGATCACATACTGGAAATACTTTTTTTCTTTTCGCTGGGGATTCTCTTTGGTCAAATACTTAGGGGTTAACATTACACCACACTCTGATGACCTATTTAAAGAGAATGAACCTTCCCTATTAAAGGAAATCTAGAAAGATTGTGAATGTTGGCACAAATTAACCATTTCCTGCATAAGTAGGATTAACGCCATCAAAATGAACATCCTACCCAGGATTTTATACCTCTTTCAAACAATGCCCTTATATTTTAAATAGCATACAGTCTTGTATTAAAGGAGCAATCCATTTTTTTCCCCCTGTTTATTATTTTATATGGGATTGAAGCAGAGGGTCTCCGCAGCTGAACTGCTTTCTGCAGTTTAAAGATCCCACATCACATGTCCCAACAGGGAGCCACACCGGGTGACATCCCGGCGTCCCATCGGCTCTATAGGGATGCAAGAGCTTTGAAAATCCACCATAATCTGAACCCTGGAGCGACTACCAGCACTTAATATGGAGGTAAGTATCTCCAGAACCAAGGGTGGTCCAGAGCTGAAATAAATGAAAAATGGGCACGTGTTAAAAATACCACACAAAGAATTTGAATATATTTCTGGAAAAAATGGGCCCCGGGCCTATGTGTGTGAACACAGCATTCATGAAATACCATTTAATCCCTGTCAAATGCCTTTCCAGTGTCCATTCCAAGAACATAGCTATAATAACCTCTGAAGTCATTCATTTTCTTGTATTGTCTCTTGTCTCTCTTTTCGGGATGAATCCTGCTTGATCTAGATTAATCAAACCTGGTGATAACCAATTTAATCGATTGCCTAATATTTTTGGCGTACATTTTGACGTCAGCGTTAAGAAGGGATCAATATTTCTTCCTTAAAATGTTCTAAATAGGCCAATGTGTCTTCTAGAAAGGGCATTTGTTCTATATTTGGGACATAAACAGTTGCAAATGTGTAGATTGTGTTTCTAAGTGTACTTTTAACAAATATAAATCTCCCTTTATCTGTTTTATGGTCTCTGACTTGAAATGCGAAATGTTTACTCAAGAGAATTTGTACTACATTTCTTTGACCCTGGATGATCTTAAAAATTAGGTATTCAAATAATATTGCGTTGTTCTGTTAAAAATCTAGAGATCTATAATACAGTATATGGTGTGAGGCAAGTTACTGGGTCACCCAGTATAAAAGCGTTAGGTTCATAAAGGTAAAAGCTCAATCTGAAGGCGTACATCTTAAAAACAGGAAAAGGTTATATCAGTAGTGAGTATAAACAACCAAAAATAAAGGGAATGAATAACAACAATCGACAAAAGAATAATTTGGTCACCCATGTGGCAATCCAACCCGGAATATGGATAGTGAAAAGGCAGAGTGGAAATTATGTATATTCCTAAGGGAAAGTGACGAGGTCCCATGTGGAGGCCCTCTCACTGGGAACATAAATCATTGCTTGTATTATAGGCAGAATCTTGAATAACAAGTGAGAAGTAGAAAACCGCTAACATAATGATAAATTAATTTTGCCTAGCTATTACAATGGACCACTAGCATCAGTGGTCTGAAAGTAAACAAAGACAGCAATTAGCTTAAGTCAAGCAAGATATTTGAATCGTACCCTGAATTAGGTATTTTTTCAAGATAGGCATTTAATAAAAGAATGAAGGAAAACTGACATACCTTCCAGACAGATCTTGGTAACATGTTAACTATATAATGCTTATCTGGTCAACATGTGCTGTTACAGAGGTAACAGGCATATATATAGGTATAGTCTGGGCTTTTTTTATTTTTAAAATTGTATATTTTCTCCCCGCACCCACCATTCTTTTTTCTTCTCCCTTATTCTCCTGGTTCACCATTATTCTCCAGCCATGAGATACAATAATAGAGGGAGATGGTCTAGACTTAAAAGTGAACAAATCATGTTAATGCCTCAGAACTGAGAGGTTGATAAACTTAACTGAGGTTTGGAGGAAATGGAGACAGATGCCCGACCACTAGACACCACACTGATGTAGAGGGTTCATCCCTCTTTCAACCCCTTACTTTTAGTTTTAAGCACATACACTGGCGACACACTTTATTCGAGCTCGGCTAGTCCCACGAATTCGGGTATACCCGGGTGTATTGAGGTTTGTGACTGTTTTCTGCCCGAGTGCATTGAGGTATTTTCCAAGCAGGGATTGAAGCATTTTATTCCCGCTGGCTGCAATACTGCACAGTATATATATATATACTGCATTACAATTCATGAATTTATGCCATCTGGTAGACACGCGAAGCATTGCAGCCTATTAAATCCTAATCATTATCATTTAACAGATCAGCCGCCCGTCAGCCAGGCATGTACCCAGGCTGGGAAGGCAAACGCAACGGGGCTTGTCAGAGGTGAGGAGCGGCGCATTCCAGGTATCTGCCAGGTACATACTGGGTATTTGCTCGAATAAAGTGTGTCGGTGCAGTACTTTGCAGAATTAAAAGATATGTAGGTGACGGACGCCTATGTAGATTCAGTAATGTTCTTATAATAGTAATGTGTCTTTTAGGAAGGGCCATCTGCTTCTGCCGAGGCCGTTTCGCTGCCTGCGTGTTTGCTCCTCTTTTAGGGGACTTGGTTCGAGCGCTGTCTCCTCAGGAGTTGGGAGGGCCTGGGGTCCATCCACTGCAGCATGGTTTGGGCCTAGACAGCTTAGCTGTGGTAAATACTGTACACATTTGCTAGGAACTGTGCCAGCTTCTTGCATGCTTTCAAGCACTCCCGTTCTCCCCTGATGCATTGCAATTAGGCAAAACGGGATTCCCCATTTATAATTAACCCCATGCTTTTGAAATGCACAGTGAGTTTCTTCAAATTTCTCCTCTTTCGCAGGGTTGAGAATTCAAGATCGTTAAATAGTTTAAGATCAATGTTCTCCAACATGATCTCCTTTAAGAACTATATCTTGGGAAGGGTCTGATGGCCTGGGTTTGGCCTTAAGTGATCTAGGGACTCTGTCAACCTTAATGGCGGCTCCTGACTCACTGCCTTGTAGGAGGCCGCATTTGTCTCTCGTCTACGATTGCTTAAAAGAATCGAGATATCTCTTGATTTTTATTTTTGACCGGCGTCAGCTATGTGCAGCTAGGTCTAAAATCTTTGTGTCTGCCTTTTTAATTTTCAGTGATATTTCAGGACTGACTCCAGCTCTATGCTGCCATTTTGTGAGCTGCTCATCATCCCCCTCCTCTGTATGCTGCTTTAACCATTTCTTGAAAGATGCATTTTTAACATTTCCTGGGCTACAAATATCAGCTGCTTTTGATAGATATGAGAACTGTCTGATTACAATTAGCACAAACATTTGTCTTCTGTGCCTCTTGTGTTAAAAGTGTCTCTTGCATTAATTAAGCTGTGTGCAGAGTTTAATTGTAATCAGGTGAATACATAGGCCTATATATTTAGAGATCGACTAGAGAGGCAGTATTGCTTAATTTAATGTGTCCCTCTGTTGGGGTAGCCTAAGATATAATATGGAGTTATACGGGGAGTTGAACAGAAGTGGAACTACAGCACGAGTCTTGCCTTTGCAAGCAAGTATAACTATTGTCTAGTCTGCCTACCTACCCTGTATTACCATCACTTTACCCTCATACTTTTCTATAGCTCCACTTTTATACATAACTTTCTGCCTATTCTGTCACTGTCATACCTGTTACTTTGTCTCTTTACAGCATCATCTCTGCTTATCAAGTTTTTATCTTCCTTCAATTTGCCCTTTAACTTTCACTATACATATATTGCACCTTCCCTCATCTCTTCTCAATTTTCATGATGATTTCTCCTTTTTATACTCATTACTTCTGCCTCTCCCCTTACCCGTAAATGCAAGATACACTCCAACACAGGGCCACAGACAGATTTCCTGTGGCTCAAGACTAGAATTATGATCAGCCCCCCCTCCCCCTCCTGTCAGCCATCGGCTGTCTTGCAAGCCACCCATTTCACACCTCACAAGCCCCTCTATCCCCCCTCTTCCCATGTATTTTTTCTCCTCCTCATTCCCACTCACCCCCTCTCACTCCCTCCCCCTCCATCAATTACCCCACACTCACTCAATCCCTCCCCCCACCTCGCATGTATTTCTCTAAATCTTACTCCCTCTTTTTCTCACTCCCTCCCCCTCTTACCCCTCGTTTCCTCTCACCCTCTGTCAATTACCCTATTCTCACTCAATCCTCCCTCCATCACACAATCCCCCCCCACAAAATACATACCAAAACCCCCACCCCCCAATTACATACAAACACCCCCCCCCCCACCACAGGAACAACTTTCTCCTAATGTTACATTAATGTAGTCATGTTTTCATCCCATCTGTATTATTATACACCGTGTACTGTAGTTGTAATGTTTGTAAAAATTGGAAAGAGCTGTGCACCTGGTTGGCGCCCCCCCGAAAAAAAATATATATATATAAATAAATAAATGATAATAATAAAAAAAATATATATATATATATATATATGACAATACATGGGAAATACATGGTCCCTATAGATTAAGACAAGGTAAACAGACAATTGACATATAATAAGCAAATAACAAAATTACAATAGGAGGGTAAAAAGATACTGTACCAATAAAATGTCCGATAAAGATATGATGAGAGAAGATAGTTCAGTGTAGATTGAATAAACCACTGCAGCCTGTGGCCACGTTGATGTAATGAGCTGCATGAAGCAATATAATATAGTGCAGCAAATGGTGTTGGTAATAAATTGCCCATATTGGTATATATTCTAAGTGATTTGCGCTCTTTTTCTCTTTTTTTGGTATATTTTGTGGATTGGATTTATCCTCATTGGAGCGGCACCCCCCTTAGCGTTTCATTCCCCTGATCACTACATGTCCTAAATTATTTTGGTTATAATTTTTCACTTCACTTTATACAGTACACTAGCTTTTGTGTCCGGCATCGCCCGGGGAATGTAATATTGAATACATGTCCCCCCCCCACTGCTGTGTGTGTGAGTCTGTGTGTGTGTCTGCCTGTGTGTGTGTCTCCCCCCCCGCTGCCGGAACATGTCCCGGCCCCCTCCCCCCCGCTGGCGGCACATCTCCCTGGACTGCTGTGGCATGACCCCCCCCCTGCACCTGCACCACACTGTGATTTCCCCGCTGCACCTGCACCACACTGTGATTTCCCCGCTGCACCGGCACCACACTGTGATTTCCCCGCTGCACCTGCACCACACTGTGATTTCCCCCCTGTACCTGCACCACACTGTGATTTCCCTCCCTGTACCTGCACCTGCACCCCACTTTGATTCCCTCCCCCTGTACCTGCACCACACTGTGATTTCCTCCCCCGATTCTCACCCACTGTACCTGCACCACACTGTGATTTCCCCCCTGTACCTGCACCACACTATGATTTCCCCCCTGTACCTGCACCACACTGTGATTTCCCTCCCTGTACCTGCACCCCACTGTGATTCCCTCCCCCTGTACCTGCACCACACTGTGATTTCCTCCCCCGATTCTCACCCACTGTACTTGCACCACACTGTGATTCCCTCCCCCTGTACCTGCACCACACTATGATTCCCTCCCCCTACTCACTCTGGTCACACGTCATAACCCTGTCTTGAATCCCCGTCACACCGGCCCTGGCTCCTCCCCACTGAGCTGCTACAGCGGCGCTCCTCCTCCTCCCGCACCGACAGCGTGTCACAGTCATGTCATTCCCATTGGTACATCTCCCCCTGCTTCCGGCACATCTCCCCCCCTTACTCCGCTGTAACATCTCCCCCCAAACCCCCCCCCCCCCCTGCTGGCACATCTCCCCCACACCCCTGCTGGCACATCTTCCCCTTCTTCCCCGCTGGCACATCTCCCCCCCTTCCCCCGTGCTGGCACATCTCCCCTGCACATAATCCAGGCAAGGACACGCCCCCTCCCTTAGTAGCACCGCCCCCCGCTCTAACAGATTTGCAGGACACCTGAGGGAAACTTAGAATGTCCATAATTTGGGAGGTGAGTGACATTGGAATCTCAAAATAGTTGCGTTGACCTACAAATCCGCTGCAGAATGTCCAGTGAAAGTTTTGTTGTGCTTCGTGGTGCCGTTTGTGAGATTTCGATGCTTCTGACATACAAACAAACAAACAGACAACTTAGAATTATAGTATAGATATATTTTTATATACACTTTTAGCACTGGTTCTACTTTTTCTTTATATATATTTACAATCAGGGGTGTTATACAGATGCAGCTACAGTACGAGTATCCGAACACTGCTTTGAAAAATCTGGGGCAATCTCCCACTAATGCTGCAACATTTGTCTGACATTTCTGCAGAAAGACTTATGGCCCATCTAATTAACGCAGCAGGGATCCCTGGTCAGTTGGAATGGGACTGCCAGGGACCCCCGCTGTGTTAATCCGATGGGTCATTAGTCTGCCTGCAGAAATGTCACAGAAATGTTGCAGCATTACTGGGGTATTGCCCCAGATTTTCCAAGACAAGTGTTCAGATACTCGTGGCTGCACCTGTAGTATTTATATATAATAATTGTTACAAAGTGGAGCATTTTAGAGTGTACACACACACACACACACACACAAAGGGCACCAAAAGATCCTAAAAAGGTGCGTTAGTGTAATTGTGTATATAGTAAATGTGAATTAATAAACTACAATATGTATAACACAATAGTATAAAAATGTGAAGTGAGTGTATACAATTGTATTGCATGTCTTTATTTATATAGTGCCAAAAGTGTACTCAGCGCTTCACAAAGAATACAGTATGGGGAATTATAATAATACAATAAGCGCAGCAAAATCAGACAATAGGAAAAGAAATCCCTGCCCCGAAGAGCTTACAATCTATGTGGTATGATGGGAGACTTACAGAGACAGCAGCTGAGGGAATAAGTGCTGTAGATAGCAGTGCTTGGCCACAGTGGGTGGTAGGAGTGAGTGGGTGTGGGACAATAGCCGTGAGTGCAGGCTATTGGGATGCTTGATTTGTGGGGCAAGTTTTAAGGTGTCAGTATTAAATCAGAAGGTTAACACCATTCACAGGGGTAGAGATGGCAGGGAGGCGTGGATGAGACCAGGTGTTCAGGCTTAGGGGAGACCTGGTTCAGGCTTAGGGGAGATCCCCAGCAGCAGGAAGGAGTAGAAAGAGGGTTTTAAAAGAGGATTTGTGTGGGTGTTTTTTTATTGAGGAGTAAAGAAGTTGTTGTGAGAGGTGTATAAATAATGGTGCAGTGGGGAGTGGGGAAGTTGGAGAGAACAGAGACGTTCACAAAGGAGTGAAGAAACAGTTAACAGAAAAAGCAATAGGGAGGGCATAGTGAGATGCAGGAGGAGAGACTTCCCAGTTATTGGTGGATAGGAAGAGTACAAATAATCACAGCATTTAGCAAGTAAGTTCTCACAGTTGCAAAGTTGTTGTTGTGGTGCAGAGTCCAGATCTTCCTCTAATCTTTACTTCCAATTTCAACTCCAAAATTAACTCTACAGACACTTTAAATGTGACACTTAAGATGTTACACAGCCATACTGTATGACTCACAGCCAAGATAGACTGTCTTAAATACTCTGATCACATGCATACAATGTTACAAATCTATTAATATATTTCACAATCAATAAAAAAATATATTAAGCACACAATAAATTAATATCTTAAGTGAGTACAAAAAATGTGGTGAAAAACATATACAGTAGACCATAAATAAAAATGTGGGCAACAAGAAAAAATGAGCCAGGGGAGAGATGGGTGGCGAGTGGGAAACTGAGAGCACTCAAAAGTACAATTGTCTCAATAAAAAAAAAACAATAAAAATGAGCAATGGCGTCTTCTGGCAGCTTTCTTGAGGATATACCACATTCAAGGGGCAGATCTATAGGAGACACCCTTTTTGTAATATGTATACATACTGTAGTGATGTTTACTTACGATAAGCAGCTTTTACACACAGACACACACACGTGTTTAATTTGAAAGGGAAAGGGTCGCTGTTCTGCTTAGATTATGAATTGCTGCTTTGAAGTTTCTGGATATTAAATCCTTCCTATATCGCAATTTGAGTTGAGCCTGCCTCCGTTAACAGAGCCTCATAAGCCGCAGCTGTAAGAACCTCATGTTTAATACACATCTGTCACTACATCGAGTGCAGGAAGTGCAGCACTGCGAGCTTTGCAAAGTGACTTTTAGGAGGGGACACCAGCTCATTTGCAAGTCTTCTCCTGGAGGTGAATATTCATTAGGTGTCTGGCTGTTCATCATTAGATTTGCAGTCATGGGTATCAAAGCCCTGAGGAGCCAACAGAGGGAAACATTACAAACAGTAAATATGACTGAACAAAGGCACAGTGTCCTCAGTTTATGATGATACACAGTGGTGGTGGCAATTGGCTGCAGAATAGAAAACTTCTTCCTGACCCTGTAACTTTAGTGGAAGGTCTGGAGAAAACCCAGCCCTGAACTTCAACTCAAAGGAGAGCTGGAGTCCCTCGGAATGTACTGTATGAGAAATACAGAAACTGAAGGGAATATTTGGAGGTCATTAAGTATCCCAATGTGTGCGTGTTAAAAGGAAGTAGCTGCATTTGGCGAGAATGTTTAGGATACATTAGTGCTTTGATTTGGAGTAAGTCTCACTGATTTTTAGCATTAAGGTCTAAGAGACGACTATGGCATTTCTCCACATTTTGCTCCAGAGCCTCCAAATGTCACTGATCTCTGCATCTCAGCTACAGTATTCTTACGCATCCAAAAAAAAAAGCACTGTTTAACACTCCAGTTCTGCAGCAGCTGAAGCACTAAACAGTTTGTTTGCAAATAATTAAAAAAAAAAACAATTAGAACAAGGGGAGGACTTCAGCTTTGGTGTCTCCTGTCTCTCTAGTTTTTCACTTTCAAGGTGAAATTAGCGTTGAAAGATTCTGCTTCTCTGTCACTCCCACGGTTATGCAAATGAAGAATATTCCGGTGCGTGGGTGTTGTTTATTAACAGACACCTACGCACCAAACGCCTTGACCCATCCAAACTGTGTGCTGGAGAAGATTGCGAAGCACAGTGCAGGCATCAGTCAAAATGCAAGAAGTCCTGTGTTTGAATGGGGAATAACCAGTAAACACAGAACATGCTTCTCTGTACACCGTTTTCAAAAGAGTTATGTGATAAAATAAATTTTCTAAAATAATTTATTTTCATCTGTTAAAACATATATAGTTTTGAGAAATGGAGATACTCTATACCAATTAAGAACAGGGATTACCTTTAGATAGATACATATTCTGCTGTCTCTGCCCCCCACCCCCCTCCCCCTTCCCCTCCCATTTTTAGAGCTGGAAGACCTCTGTAAATAGACCACACAGGTTGCTGCACACACAGTACGTTCGCCCTGAGTCCTGTAAGCATGGATGGTTTCTCCATCACGGATATTACTCCCGTTATTCCCTGTATATAAACCTGTAAATCTCTGCTGCTTACATAGAGCCATGGTCAGACCGCATTCATTTTGCTGTATCCACAACCGCCGGGCAAATGAGGCAGGCTCAGCCGTGGTTATGAAGAGCCTGAATCACAACTATCTTTTGCACATTACCATAATAAGTCTGACGCGTTGTGCGTCCAGAACCCAGCTGTTCCAGGAATAAATCATAGATGAAGGAACCAGGCGAATAATGAAATGTATTTATTTATCTTTCTGTTGGTTATATTGCATTTTAATTTGATCTGCAGTTTACTCTTATGCTGCCATGTGTTTTTACATTATTCATCCCCGGAGGCAAACAGAATTACCACTGGCAGCTGGATTTGTTTTATCTGATTGAACAAGCTATACTTCTTCCCCCCCCCCCCCCCCCCCAAAAAAAAGAGGCGACTTCTATTTTGAGTAGGAATGCTAAAATGGCGCAGGAAGTTTTATCTAATACACCGTGTGCAAGGAAGCAGCACCACCAGATTTATCAAACAACAAAACTTCCATCTAAAGATCCGTTCTCTGATAAATCAGGGGCTGTTCCCCCTCCCTTCCTTTTTTAGCCTGGCGAACTTGATAAATACAGTACTTGTTGGGTCTACAGCATGTATCAGTTATTAGCTCTTATTCTGTAAAGTGCTACATAGCACCACAGCTCCAGACCTACAAAAATCAGAGACTACATTTGATGATACTGTATCGTGAGGTGTACCAGAAAATGTACACTAGTGCATGAGGTCTACCAGGAAACGACTATATTAAAACTAAATTATTACGCTATAGCGAACTACAATATTAAAACAACATGTATTTATTCATTGAACCATATAAACATGAAGCTACAATATTAAAACAAAATTGTGAGCTAAATAACAATTCATACTTTATTTTATTGCAATCATATGTTGTTAGGGTAGGGGTGTTAGGGTAAGTGCTTATGGTAGGTGTTTTTAGGGTAAAGGCTTAGGGTAGGGGGCTCTAGGGTAAGGGTTTAGGCTAGGGAGTTTTAGGGTAAGGGCTTAGGGTAGGGAGGTTTAGGGTAAGGGCTTAGGGTAGGGAGGTTTAGGGTAAGGGCTTAGGGTAGGGAGGTTTAGGGTAAGGGCTTAGGGTAGGGAGGTTTAAGGTAAGGGCTTAGGGTAGGGGGCTCTAGGGTAAGGGTTTAGGGTAGGGAGGTTTAAGGTAAGGGCTTAGGGTAGGGGGCGCTAGGGTAAGGGTTTAGGCTAGGGAGGTTTAGGGTAAGGGTTTAGGCTAGGGAGGTTTAGGGTAAGGGCTTAGGGTAGGGAGGGTTAGGGCTTAGGGTAGGGGGCTCTATGGTAAGGGTTTAGGCTAGGGAGGTTTAGGGTAAGGGCTTAGGGTAGGGGGTTTAGAGTAAGGGCCATCAAGTGTGCTTACAGCTACACAAGCCTGAAGCAGAGCTCCATCTAGTGTAGACCGCCTACAGTTTGATAGACCACAGATATCAAGGTAGACCTCACACTATAGTAGCGCCCTACATTCTATCTTACAGCCAATTACAGTTCCAATTACTTCAACTAAAATACAGATATATCAGGCGTTATTACCACTGTTAACACACTGCATTGATGTAATGCTTTCATGTTATTCATAGATGGGCTATTCAGAACCCTGGAGATAACGCATGCATTATGTTGTGCTTTATTTTTTGTTAATGGACGTAATAACGTCTACTACAATGTAGTTTGGGGTAGAATTGCTCCTACTCGCTCTTCTTCATCCTAGTCACCCACTGAACTGTAAAATAATTATTTTACAGGAGGTCATTATTTACATTGTCCAAAAAAAAAAAAAAAACAGCCGCTTTAACTCAATCTGCGCCAATTTGGCTCCAAAAACAGAATACACAGATAATATACTCTTCATTACAGTATACCACTTTATATTTGTTATTGGCTGCGAAGCGATTAAAGGTCACAGTGCATTCCACTGTACGTTTTGCACATGGTAAGTGCATGCACCCACATTCATGTTCCGTGCCACAGACATCTCACAATGTTGAGCAGCGGATGTTAAATGAGAGCTGGCGTGTTCTATATGCTGCAGAGACGGTAATCTAATTATGCTTTTCACTCCTGGGTTAAAGATATATACGTGAGCCAGCAATTTCACTATCTTGAAAAATCACTTCAACGATATCTGGCATTTAGCAGCCTGGACCTACTGTATGGGAATGTAGAGGGTCAGAGCCTTCTCTATCATTTCAGGTCAGAGAGGAGTGCAGTGAAAGACTAGCACTGTACTCTGTGAAAAGGTGATATGCTAAAATGAAAGCAGTGTTTCATTTGCATTGGGGGAGGAGAAGGGAGGGAAACCCTCTGAACATGGATCTTCCAAATCGCGGGTAGCCAACTCCAGTCCTCAAGAGATACCAACAGGTATTCAGGTTACCCTTGCTTCAGAGTCCAAAAGAATCAGGGAGCGCTGCCCTGATTCTTTTGGACTTCGAAATCACCTGGATTAAAGAAAGTAATCCTGATCTAGGGTCGAGCAGCATCTGACCAAGTTGTTTGTATAAATTTTATTTTATTTGCACATATTCACTTTGTTTGTATATAGCACAAAGTATCACAAGATTTATTTAAATCTATTTAAATCACGTTCAACACAGTACTTGCCTGAAGTTATGTTTTTAATCCTCACTTATAGGATTATTGTTTAGATTTAAGCGCTATTGGATAACACCCCCTTTTTTCACAATCCCTGCTTCAGCACAGGTGGCTCAATCAGTGGCTCAGTCAACAACTGAACCACTGATTGAGCCACCTGTGCTGAAGCAGGGATATCCTGGAAACCTTACCTGTTGGTAGCTCTTGAGAACTGGAATTTGCTACCCCCGTTCTAATGTAGATAGTATATTACCATAGTTTATCAGTCCCAAACCATATGATATCTGTATCATTCCCAGATACATCCCCCAAAATGTCTTCTCCTTAGCGAAAATATAACTTTAAGCAACACAGAGATAAAGTGTTTAGATCTGGCATGATATCCCCCTCTATATCTTCTCAGTATGTTGGGTGTAACCTTTTGAAGAAGCAGTCTATGCTGCTCTGCACCCTTTCATAAAGGCTTAGTGTGCCTACTGCGAGGTTTACTTACATCCCCACCTACAAACTGAGATTACACTGTTTTGTGGAAGTAAAAATGTGTCACAGCTTTATTGCCTTAATCATATTTGAAAATAAACTGTCAGCCAGTCGCTAGTCATTTGTCGTTAGTCCTATTCTCTGTATCTTCCGGCGGGAGCCCTTCTCCAAACTGCCCTGTCATCCGCTCACCCTAGGTCCCCCTTTCTTGGCCATCTGGGCCTACCTACATAGGATAGAGCCCAGCTTCCTAAGACTTGTGCCAGGGGTACAGTGCCCGACCACCTGCGTCGGTGCCTCCGGTCCGCACAATATTTTTCGGGGGGACCGCTATCTGGGGCCCATCCACATAGGGTGGTGTCACATTTCGGGTATTCATGGTGCCCCTACGATGACTAGCCTGACAGTTCCGCCAACCGGTGCTTCATTAAGGCCACTTACTGGGGACTCACCCCACACACCAAGCTGTAACCCTAAACCAGGGGTGGGGAACCTTTTTTCTGCCAAGGGTCATTTGGATATTTATAACATTGTTCGCGGGCCATGCAGACACAGACAGGCAGGCACACGGCAGGCACACGGCAGGCACACAGCAGGCACACAAAACCCTGCCCCCCTACCTCTGGTAGTTGCTGCTGCTGGGGGGATCGTGTAGGGCGGATGCTGGGGTAAGTGCGGGGGGAACTGCTGGAGAAGCATGGGGGAAGTGCGGGGACTGCTGCGGGGACTGCTGCGGGGGGAGTGGGGGAGAAGTACGGTGGCTGCTGGGGATTGTGTAAGGCTGCCGGCGCCTCACACCACCTCCTCCCTCCCGATCGGGCGCGCTGCGCCCATTTTTTTTAAAATTAGCGCAACCCTGGTTATAGCAGTTGCCTTAGCAGGGCCAGACCAAATGATTTCAAGGGCCTTATATGGCCCTCGGGCCTGACGTTCCCCACCCCTGCCCTAAACTCTGACTGCTGATCGCTTGCAACAACCTGCGTATGTTATTAATAAAATATCCATGCACTCATCCATCAGGTGCACCCCGTTCCTCCTGTGCCAAGTACGCCCCGTGTCCTCAAATTCCAGATGCTTCATGGTCAGCCTCCACAAAAGAGGGAGTCGGGGCATAAGGCACGGGAGCGTAAGGCACAGGGGCGGGTGCATAAGGCATAGCGGGTGCGTAAGGCGCAGGGGTGCGGAAGGTGGAGGGGCGGGTATGTAAGGCACAGCGGGTACGGAGGGGGCGGGTGCGTACAGCGCAGGGCCGGGTGCATAAGGCACAATGGTGGGAAGCGCATGGGCGAGAGGAGCAGGGACATAAGGCATAGGGGCGTAAGGCAGGGGAACTGCAGCGGGGGTGGGGGTAACTCCGCTGCAGCCGTGGAGGGTATCGGTGCCAGCGTGGGGAGGCTCAGTGCAGCCATGGGGGGGTGGGGGAATCTGGGCATCCGTGGGGGGGGATCAGCCATGAGGGGGATTGGAGCAGCATTTACTTCCCTGGTAGCCACAGTGGTGGATGCCGGCTGGTAAGCTGTTCCCCTGCTCCGAACACCTGTTCCAGTCGGCTGGAGTGAGCAGGCACCATAGCAAGGCTGGGGGGGGGGGGGGGCAGCTATTGCTCTGGCCACTCTCTCCTTGGGGTTGGTCTGTGGGAGGTCTGGCGGTCAGGTGCAGGAGGCTGGGCTGCGGTGAGCTGCTGGGATGTGCTGGGCTGCTCCATGCTGCTGCTGGGGATTCTGGATGGACGGAGGTTCAGGTACCTGCAGGGGGGAAATCAAAGTCAGTGCTGGGCTTGAGAGCGCGCAGGGTTTAAATACCCTATGCGAGTCCCCCCTCCCCCCGTTGCCACGCGCGCAAATCTAAAATCCTCGTGTTGAGGGGGAGGGGGGAAGAGAGTCGGCCACAGCTCCCAACCTCTGGAGGCACAACAGCCCTTATGTGGGCGACGGCCCCATCTTGGGACCTCTTCCTTTCATACTATTCTTCCCACACGGTGACGTCATCACGTTGACGCATGCGCGGCTTGTGTTTGGAGTCACGGCTGCTCCTGAGACTACACGGAGCTACGGCTGCATATACCACTACATGCAGGAGATCTATACCAGGTCGTACAATACCACACTGGGCTCTTCTTAGGCCATATCCTCTGGGGGCCTTTACTCGTGCGACATTTATCTATCAACCGGTTATGATTGTATGGGATCCTGCACTTACCGCATAATTCCTGATTAAGCTGCTCTAGAGATTTCATAGAGCCCTAGCTACAGCTGGAACTTATTACTCTACGTAGGAAGTTATATGTTGCACATTCGACCATATTCTGTTTGCATTTTGTTGCATTGAGCTCCTCTATACCCTACCCTGCGCTGTCTATTATCACAGCATTACTTTGATTTACCACACGTGTGTATGAGACTGCGCAGCCTGCATATAGCTGTTGATTTGTCACCAGCTACTGTTTTCGAACACATTGTGTTCATGTTTGCACCGTGACACCACACATTTGGGGATTTTATCTGTGCACTGTTGTGCATTTTTATTAGTGTCTCGTCGTTTTTATAGCATACTATTAAAGTTTTTGTTATTTTCATTTGAATGTGACCTTTTTGCGGTGTATCCTATGCAAGGATTAGGCAATTTATTAGCCAACCACTAGCTGACAATATACTATATTTGTCATCTACCTAGAGTGCAACTGTATAGGGGGCTATTTATAATCCTAGTTGATTATTTGTGTGTAACTATTTGTGCTTTCTCCCTTGCACCAGGTAGATTATTTCCTGTAATTCTGTATGTTTGTTTGGTGTAGCGACGTGCCCTTTGTGTATATATATATTCTTCCCACACACCTGAATCCTGTTTCCAAATATGTGCTATAAATCCCATTGCTAAAATACTGAAACACAGGGCCTCAGGGATAGAATAAAATTGCAACCATGTGCTGGCGTATAATCCACAGAAGCAAAAAGGAAAGCTATCAATAACGCCTTAGAAACTTTATTCTCTGGCATAAGGGTGTATTAAAATATGCACTTTGCTCTAAATGGAATCTGGAAAAGATTTTTGCTTGAAGAAATATGGCACCCTTCCAGATCTCCTTTTGGCCCCATAGAACCCTCAGCCTACCTATCCCAGGTGTCTAAACATAATATCGCTGCACCTCACTACAAAGTTGCATCTCCCTGGATCATCTATCATTTCAACAGAACAAAAAAAAGTGTCAAATATTTCTAACAATATTCGGGTTCCAAAACTGTAATATCAGCACATTTTGCTCTGCATACACCAGAGATCAACTCAAAACTGACCGTAATCCAGTGTTCCTAAGTGGGAGAGTGAGCCTCATCCATACAATCACCTACACAAAAATAAACTACAGATGCAGCAAGTCTTCGGTGCCACTGCCACAATGCAGCACTGGAGGATTATCACTACCATGGAGAAACATATACCCTCACATCTCCAGCGTGGCAGCACTGTCCCAGGCGCCACAGACATTTTCTGTTCGTCCGCAACACTGAGGACAGTAAGTCTTGCTACTGTAAATCTCTATTTTAATTACCTTCACTTGTTAGTCTCTACTGTACGTTTGCTACTGTATATGCTGGACATTTCTTGAAATCCTAGTGTAATTAATTTTAGTAATGACTTACTGTCCAGTCTTTATTATGCCTTTGAGGAAAAAAGTCCCCTAGAACGTGACTTTACCTTCTAATTATGATCCATGTCTTAAATCACTAGAGTGGATTTACTGTGCTTTGTCGGACAAATGCATCAGTATAAAAGGAATATAACAGCTCCAGAACTTCCACTGACTGCAAAACATTCATGCGCATTTGTGTTTGCTGCAAATTTGGAATGCTCACAGTCTAGGGTGACCAGATTTACAAAAGTAAAAACCGCGCCACATTAAAAAAATAGTTATAAAACAAATGACATCACCAACTGCGCCCCTTCTCCTTTATGTATCTCCGCCCCCTCTCTCACACACACACACACACCATTCTCTCTCTCCCCCACATCCCTCCGTCTTACTCCTATTCTCTGCCTCTCTCTCATTCTGTTTGTCTCTCCCCCATTCTCTGTGTCTCTCTCCCCCATTCTCTGTGTCTCTCTCTCCCCCATTCTCTGTGTCTCTCTCTCCCCCATTCTCTGTGTCTCTCTCTCCCCCATTCTCTGTGTCTCTCTCTCTCCCCCATTCTCTGTGTCTCTCTCTCCCCCATTCTCTGTGTCTCTCTCTCCCCCATTCTCTCTGTCTCTCTCTCCCCCATTCTCTGTGTCTCTCTCACCCCCATTGTCTGTGTCTCTCTCTCCCCCATTCTCTGTGTCTCTCTCCCCTCCATTCTCTGTCTCTCTCTCCCCAATTCTCTGTGTGTGTGTCTCTCACCTCCCGTTCTCTGTGTGTCTCTCTCTCTCCCCCCATTCTCTGTGTCTCTCCCCCCATGCTGTGTCTCTCTCTTTCTTCCCCCATTCTCTGTGTCTCTCTACCCATGCTGTGTGTCTCTCTCCTTCTCTCCCCCCATGTTGTCTATCTTTCTCTCCTCCATTCTCTGTGTCTCTCTCTGTCCCCCCATGCTGTGTCTCTCTCTGTCCCCCCATGCTGTCTCTCTCTTTCTCTGGTGTGTGTGTCCCCATCCTGAACCCTACCTTTCACTGTGGAACATGAGAGGGGGTGTGGTGGGTGGCTGTGGGGGAAGCCATCTTGAGTCCTGGCAGCAGACACTGACTAACATCCGGGTCTCACTGCTGGGCCTCCGCTCTCCTCCTGCTCTCCTCCCTGCCAGCATTCTCTGCTCTCTGCTGCCTTCCCTGCTCTCCTCCCTGCATTCTCTGCTCTCTGCTGCCCTCCCTGCTTTCCTCCCTGCATTCTGTCTCTCTGCTGCCCACCCTGCTCTGATGGTCAAAACCGGGACAGTCACAAAAAAACGGGACATTTTAAAGAATGACGGGCAGCTGGGACACTCATTAAAAAACTGGGCACATGTGTTCTTTCCCCCTGTCTTTACTTTTTGTACCCTCCCCCCCCCCCATGTTTTATTTTCTCCATTTTCCCCTCTCCCGAAAATTTTTAACAAAAATTGAGTTTAAAAAAAAAAAACGGGACATCTGGTCACCCTATCACAGTTGGCAAAAAAGTTGCAAAAAAAACACACTTTCATCAAAACCAAACAAGTGAATATCATTCTCCAAAAGGTCACGTCTTTGCCTTGCGGACAAGCAAATACATTTTCACACACGTTGTTTGCAAGTATCTTAAAACATTCAAAGAAACATTAGCAAAATTATCTGTGTACTTCTTTTAACACCTAAATTGTTTGCCCACAATAGAGAATGGGATGTGCTTAATATTATTGAGATCT
Source organism: Ascaphus truei (assembly GCF_040206685.1). Classification (NCBI taxonomy): domain Eukaryota; kingdom Metazoa; phylum Chordata; class Amphibia; order Anura; family Ascaphidae; genus Ascaphus; species Ascaphus truei. The sequence continues at coordinate 172,840,498 of NC_134487.1, read as the reverse complement.
CTGCTATACCATTGAGCTTGCACAATAGACTTTATGGGATCTCCCTCTTCCACAGCAGCAGCAGCAGCCCCTACACACTTCGATGGGACCAAGGGGCAGTAACATTACCACTAGACCACCCCATCTCCAATGTGCTACAACTCAATGGTTAAACTACAGATAAAAGTATTTTGTTTTAAACAAAGTAAAAAAAAAATGCATCTAAAAGGCAAGCATTTAAGAACAAGAAAAGACAAATACTAAGAAAATCATTAGGTTCCTGAGGCAAAGTGTTCACCGACTGACTGTGATTATCTCGTGTCTTTTCTGTCTGACCTGAATTTGCAGTTTTTCACTCGGATGACTAAATTTAGAGCGATTCCATATGTTGATGGTGTGGAAGTGATGAGACTCGGAATGGAGGTGTTAATGATTCCATCAGGTGCCTTATTGAGCTGTGTACGTCAGATTGCTGCCTGGCTTTGTTCAACGTTGCCCTCATCATGTTGGCTATAAAAATCATTGTCACATTTTTATATGCTGCCAGCAACATGAGTAGCTTTAAACATGACAATAAATAAAAAAAAGATGGCGCTCAAACACAATCAGTCGAAAAAAGAATTGTGACTAAGGCGCTAAAGTATAAAAAACTACTTAGTGATAATACAAACAGTGATAAATAATCTTTAAGTAAAGGTAGGCTGCCTAGTACCTACTGTCTAGTACAAACAGAATATGACATGAAACAAAAAGAAAAACCTGGCGCCAAATGTTCAAAATGGTAAGTCCTGTGATCCTCAGAAAATCTGCACGAGTGCTTGACAGGCCATGAAACGAGAGAAAAGAAAACAAACACAAATCATAGCGTACAACTGCTGGGTTACACAGTCTACACTATACAACACATGAACAATAAGACTCCTAGTGAACAAACTAAAAATAAAATGTATTATAAAATGAACTCTGTCATAAAAGACAGCAATGAGACAGTGGAGAGCAGCTGGTCATCCGGTGGTGGTAAAAATCAAAACCCTACTTACGACAAGCAAGGTGATAACAAGCGGTGTAATAACAGTGTCCTCTCGGCGACAGGGAAATGTCCTGGCAGAGTATACACTCTGCTCCGCCGGTACTCTCGCCCCAAATCCCTTCTGGTGTGCACAGGACCGTGTCAGTGGTGGAAGCAGTCTCTCCGGGGTTCTCACGCCAACAACACATGCTGCTGGTTCCCCTTTCTTCCTTCTCCTATCCTCCTGGCAACTGACGCGCGTCCGCGCGCGAGTGTACCCGTGCTTTTAAAGGGATAACATAACATAACAGCTCAAACACAATCGTTATTTAAGCCTAAACCGTTTTAGCGCTGCAGGGGCTGGCAACTGTTGCAAAGGGTGTGCAATTGTATGTAAACTACACTGGACAACAATGGGAGGAGCACAACATTTGAAGAGGTGTCACATAATTGTACCTGACAAAGGGATAATTACCCGAAACATTGTTCTTCTCCTCACATCATCAGCAAACACAGAATGGGTAGAGGCACTTGCATAAGCTAGTATGGTTGTTCGGAGCAGGCTGCAGACGCTCTGAGCAAATGCAGTTACTTACAAAAACTACTATTGAGAAATGAAAGGGTGTCTATGTCACGCTCAGGAACAATGAAAATCTTGTAGTCAAAGCGACAGTCTGAAACTTTTAATGCACAATGTTTCGGGGGAGAAAAAAACCTTTGGCCGGGTTTACATCTGACAAAGGGGGTTTTTTTGGCAGCGAAACCTTGTGCATTTCTTCTCTGTGTACCACCTTTTCCCCCACTCTAAGTGAGATCATGGTGTATTCTGGTGCTGGTGCATACAGTATCTGTTAGTTAGAACAGAAGGTCTGAGATCTCTGCGATGCTGTAGGGAGACATCAGGACAGGCTCTCAGTGATGGTTCTTTGGTCAGCACAGCACCTCCAGCCCAGGAGGATCCTGGTGCAGCCAGGATGAACCTCATAGGCAACTCTTCTTAGTGTTCACACTCCAGACATCACACCAGAGAGGGTATAACTGGAGTTTATTAGGTTCAGTACATCATTAAAGGTTCAGTACATCATTGAAGGCAATACCCCGGGCTTGAGGCCCTGAGCACTCCTCCTCAGCATACCTTACCCCCTAACAGGGCAAGGCCTCAGCCCACTCCTGTCCAGGAGAGACTTACTGCTGCGTCCTCATAGCAGGGAGGGCAGCACAGAACTAACTCCCAGAACCCTTATTATAACCTCTAGTGGGAAACCCCTCCTTCCCAGGGGAGTGGCTTGTAAGCCGGTCTCCTATCAGTCATAGCCCCCCCTTGTAATACCAGGTTCCTCCTGAACTTTATTAGGTAACACACATATAACATATAACAATACAACCAGGCCCTGCAGGGTTTGTTCCCAACACTGCCCACTCTTACTGGGACTTACAGTGCTAGAGGGGCCAGAGAATTAGTAGCCCAAGGGACCTGGCTACATCTGCATGAACATTTTCAGAATGCCATTTTGACGATTTTCATTGTTCCTGAGTGCGTTGGAGGCACCATTTAACTTCTCACATCTACTGTATGTCGACCTGCAAATAAAGCAAGTATAAATTAATATTACCACGTTATTAGATTCTGTGCGCGATGGGGAATTTTGAATCTGTATCTGCAGTAAATCTGTACAGGCATACCCCGCATTAACGTACGCAATGGGACCGGAGCATGTATGTAAAGCGAAAATGTACTTAAAGTGAAGCCCTACCGTTTTCCCACTTATCGAGGCATGTACTGTACTGCAATTGTCATATACGTGCATAACTGATGTAAATAAGGCATTTGTAACAGGCTCTATAGTCTCTCCGCTTGTGCAAAGCTTCGGTACAGGTAGGGAGCCAGTATTGCTGTTCAGGACGTGCTGACAGGCGCATGCGTGAGCTGCCGTTTGCCTATTGAGCGAGATGTACTTACTCGCGAGTGTACTTAAAGTGAGTGTACTTAAACCGGGGTATGCCTGTAGATAGCACATATTTTGTAAAATATTTTCTTTTGCATTCTCTCTCCATGTTTTTGTGTGTAACGGTGTTTCCCCCCTCTCTGGGAGATTTCGCCATAACACAGTGTGGTGTGGTGCATACCTGCTGGCTCACAATAGATCTGAGTCTTCCGCGTTGTTGTGGAGGAGAACAGGACAGGCTTCTGAGGTAGTAACTGATTCTTTCTCATGGAAATAGCGCCTCCATCTCTTGCAGGCCCCAGGTATGGGGGGACAATCCCTGCATGAGAACTTGCTTCCCCTGCCCCTGATAGATTGTAGTCTCAGGCAGGAAGATATCTTTGAACAGGATCACTTTATTCTGTCAGTACACTCAGTTGGTACAGCATACACATCAGAGATAACTTCTTGTGACTTCACCACAGGATGTACCCTGGACCTGCACTTCAGGCCAAGGGGCCCTGAATCAGTCCTGTGGACTAATGGGCAGTTTTCAACAAACCTATACATTTGCTCGCCCCAGGCGAGTGGATTTAACCCCCGGGCGAGTAAATATTGGCCCAAGCAGCACACGTTTGGTACTAGGTGCCGAGTAGATTTTTTTGTGTGGCGAGTAGATTTTTTGGTGATTTGTCAACCACTGGTAATGGGTATAGTCTCCATCTACTCCCCTAGGGGAGGGAATACAGATTGGCAGAGCCCTGCACAATTGTTATGGGTAGACAGCCTCTCTCAAAAAGGTAGATGCACTCACTAAATTTAGCAGTGCAGCTCCTTAAGTACAAGGGAAGTAGGTACCAGGTCTGAGTCCCTGATTGGACACACACAGGCCTAGTCGCACCGCTTCCCCTGTCAATCAAGAAGCTGCTGTGAGTGGAGAAAACTCACGATAACTCCTAGCAGTCTGTTCTTACCAGGGTTTACTGCCAGGAGGGGTCAGACTGGTAGCCAAGGAAACCAGTCCTGGTTACATGTATATCAATAAATCTTCCAATCCTGATGTTGTGCAAACTTCCAGGACAGAGATACACACATTAAATGTGTAATACAGCACAGGTACTCTATTGGCTCTGACTGAACGATTGTCCTTGTTCAATCTGCATGCCGTCAATAGAAGCAGCTCGATGTATAAGCCCACATTTGCTAAACGATGCAGCAATCAGTGTTCACTTATAAAGCGCTGTTTACAACATCACAACACTTGCCATTTTCAGAAACGCCAGCACATTTTGTTTTTACATCAATATTTCTTCAAAACCTAACAAGTTGGATGTCACCACGACGTGCATGACAGGAATGAAAAAGATAAAGGCAATTTGTTGAATCTTTTGGACAGGCAATTGCTTTGTAAACTTTCTTCCTATTACCGTAAAACCTGATATCCTCAAAGTAGGATACAATAACATGGAAGACAGCCTTCTATCATGAAGCGGTTTCAGGGTGTAGGCTCGATTGGATGCGTCCAAAGCAGCCCCTGCTGCTACTTTAAAATAAGGATTTGCTTTGAAATAAATGTGTAGAAGTAAACAGGCCTGGTCCCTTCTGGATGCTGATATGCTTTGTGTTGGCAGACTGACAGATAATCTGTCAGGGATAGCCACTTCAGCTGAGCACAGTACAGTTCCCTATAACTGCACTAGAGCGCCGGGAGTCTGAGCACAATGTATTGCGAGAGGCAGAAAGAAAAATCAAACAGCACATACCATAATAAGGGCTTGCAGTGCTCTCTGTGATGCTGATAAGAGCTGAGAGGGGTTAGATCTGAATACTTGAGCCGGATCAAAGGGGGAACTTTAATCAAGGAACTTCCTATGTTGACAGGCTTACAAAAGCACAACGGAGAGAGAAAGAGAAACAGAAAAAGACTCACGTAAACCCCCCCAAGCCCACCTACTAAGTCCAGATATATGTGTGCGTACAAAACATATTTCGATTTCCTTTCTCGTCATTGTGATCATACAGAACACTACAATGTTAGCATAATCCACACGTTGCTACCTCTCAGAAATACTAATGGGTTTAAAGAAATTTTTTTTGCAGAGATCAATAAATATTGTTTGTGAATATTTCTTTTAGCAGAGATTCATATCGGCACTCTGCTCCGTGCATCACCTGACATCACTGGTCTTTTTTCTATTACATGCTGAGTGTACAGTAAGGTGAGCGAGTCAGAGGAGATGCCAGTAAACCTAAAATAAATATAATACTTAAATGAATTGAGCTTAAATCTCCATATCAAGGAGAACTTGTGAAGGTAGCTTCATAGAATATTGAGTAGCGGAGACTACGTTTCCATCTGTGAGGCATCTGATGCTTAGAATAAGTGAGACTTCCTATAGTATAATGGTTTTATTTCGTCTTACTTAATAGAGCTGTGATTATGAAGAAAGTACAGTATGTCCTAAATACCAGACAATAAGAGCCATATGTACTGTATTAAGTGGTGCTACTCCATAATACACCAGAAGGTGAGTCAAAAGGTGTCTTCCAGCTCCAGTAAGTGTCTTATGGCATAGCAATGCTTAGTCAACAAGGCCCACAATCTGCAACCTCACACTAACTCTTCTACGAAAAACGTTGTAAATGTTAAAAGTCAACTTGCGTACTATCCACTGATGTGAAAAGATGAACACAAGATGAAGATGGACTGATGCTTTAAAGCATAAGACGAGGGCCAGAGCAAAATAAGATGCTGCCTTGTCAGTTCCCAGTGATATGTACGGACCAATGCACCAGCCAATCGTATTCATTTCATCTTCAGTGGTAAAAAGTGTGCAGTGCATATACAGGATAATTCAAGGAGAACTAAACTGGTATATTGATTATAGCTGCCAACTCTTCCTGATAATTGTGGCAGTCTCCTGCCTTAACATGTCATGTCCTGTTTACAGGGAAGGGACAGGGGAGCAAGGAACATTAAAAGGAATTAATAGTTGTGCAAAGCAGAGCATATGTAAGTGAAAGCCCGGCGGAGCTCTAATGGGGGAATTTTCGTTAACTCCTTTAAACCCTGGCGGGTCCCCAGTGGTCACAGCGGTGCGCTCTATGGCGTGCGCGCCACACACCACAGCATAGCCCTCTATGGGGCAGACCCCGGTGGCTGTGTGTGTGTGGGCGCGCAAAGCGGTGTGACGCGTACACTGGCAGAGAAGACAAGAATTTTGTCTTCCCGTACTGCGACGCAATCACGTGGTCGGCACGTGGTCGGCACGCACCAGTGGAAGGTCAGATATGCCCCATCATGGCAGTGCCCACCATCATGGCCCCCGCACTCCCCTAGAGCTACCCTAAAGACCGCCGATCGCAGCTTTAAACTGTGCTTGCGCTGCCAGTACATCAGGCGCGCATGCAACAGTTAGGACTGGGGCCGTATCCTAAGGTTAAATTGTCTTCCCTGTCAGTGTACGCGTCACAGCACTTTGCGCGCCCACACAAACACAGCCACCGGGGCCTGCCCCATAGAGGACTGTGCTGTGGTGTGTGACGCAAACGCCGTAGCGCGCACCACGCAGCGGCCACTGGGGACCTGGCCTTAGGCATCGCTGGTACTAACTGCTAAAAACTAAACGAGGTTGATTAATTACGGTTGAAAATATGTCTGATGTTAATACAAGCTGTTTTGGTTGTTTCAGTGGACTGTGTCTATCCACATGCAAACCTTACTTCAGCACTGTCACCACACCCCTATGATTTGCGAAGAAAGTTTGCTTGCAATGTCCTATGTTAGAGCACAAGCCTACCCTGCTCTGACACGAATCCTAAAATAAAACCTCCAATGCCGCTGTGTGTATAATACATTCCATTTCCTCACTGTATAATCATATCACGTATGCACTATATTCAGTGCCAATTTCTCCCTCCGATAAGGTCCCATTGTATAATATAAAATAGCCTTATTGACTGCTGCCTTCTGCAAACACACTGCTAAACCAGTTGATTTATAATGAGAGACGTTTGCCAGCCAAACTGATTGGTATGTTTTTTTCCATTAGAGTAATGAGGTCATCAGCTCCTCCGAAACTGACGTGAGGCTTCATTCATAACCAACAATAGCGCTGAGGGAGCTGACAATGCCCTCGTACGAGGCAGCATAATGATGGACAAATTGACTTCTAAGCGGGAGATTCCTTTTCAATAAAATCTTCCCAGCTGTCTCCTATTCCCCACCTCCTCAAAAATCAAACACTTTTCGTGCAGAATGTATCCATGGAGGCTTAATTACCATGCAAAGATATTTGCTCTTATTAGGGGAAACTTGCCGTCTCTCTACTCACGGCGCATTCACTCTAAAGAGCCGCGGCTGTTTCAGACAGGAAAATATTGTGCTTGTAAATTGTACTTTGTAGACCAAAGCTCAACAATGCGTCTATGAATCAAAGTCTCCGCGCTGCAAAATGGGGCAAAAATGTGGAGCAATAAAACTGCACCAGATTTATCAAAGTACATAATAAAAAACTGTAGATTGATTTGACAAGTGTCCAGACAAAAAATCCCCACGGTTTATATAAAAAGGACTCCTTGAGAAAGCGCTGTGTAGCGTGAAACGCGTGGGGGGAGTTTTTCTCCCCATGTTCTCTCCCTAGTATGTTTTTTAACCAATAAATCTTTTTTTATTTTTAACCCAGTGAGTTGTTTGGTGCTTTTTTGTCTGGGCAGTTGTCCAATCAATCTACAGATTTTTATTGTGCAACTCTTCCGATTGGAGTGGCGCTTCCACAGTTGATGCAGGTTCTGGTGATTACACGCATCATCTGACCCTTGAGGAGACAGTGGTTGGATTCATAGCAGCAGCACGCCTGACCGCAACGTGACACCACGGAGGCTCTGGTATACTGGGAGTGTTTAATCAGCCCCAGAGGTGACGGTGGGCGATCCGAAGCTGCATCTCGACGAACCTGGACTAAACGGAGACAGAGGTAGGACTTCAATGTGGTTTAGGGGCTCCAGAGGTAATTAATCTCTCCTCTATTGTGCATATACCCCTACCAGTCGTCCAGTAATACCCTGTTGTTAACTCTATTAGTCCTTATCTCAATCAAGTGTATTGCCGTAATGTTACTGGATACTATAGTATACCTGCTTGTGTAACTGGTGAATATACCCAGACCACAGTACTTTATAAATTGCAACAGCAACATTATACGGGACTTTAAGAGTCTAAACATATTCCTTAGGCGGATCTTGGAGCTATAAGTGATTCATTTCGATTTACTATTGTACATAACGTTGCTTTCAATAGCATTCATTTTGTTTGATAAATCTGGTGCGGTTTTTTTTTGTAGTGCTATTGCCCTAGCCTGCCGATGGGTTACTTTAGTAAATAGACTCCACAGTGTGGCTACATGTCTTGACCTTAATGTCCAAGGGCTGTAAAAAACTGACATTTGGGGGTCCCAAACATTAGGATTCATGACAGTGAAACTACACTGAAGTCATTGAGATGGCTTCTGTAAGGCAAACTTGTGAACTTGACTTCCTATGAGTGACACTGTCATCCAGTGAGTGAGACTGCCTTTCGCTGTGGCTTCTTCAGGAATCGGAATCGGAAGAAGCCACAGCGAAACGCGTAGAATCGATCTGCTGCGGGAGGTGACTGAGCTGGGGAGAACATTGGAGCTAGGTGCTGGCACGGAGACGGACACACAAGGCAGCTTCTTCCGCCCTGACCCGAGACCTCACAGGACGTGACGCGGATTCACGTGACGTATGCGGAAGTGCTCCGCCGCTCCTGGAGATACCGGCACTCTCCTGCTACAGCTGTCCTCTCCCTCAAACGCATAGCTTATTGAAAATGTGAGTGCATCATGCATATATTTGTTCATTGCTGCTAATACATTTTTTAGACTGTACTGTACCATTGTGCGTTCTCTCTTTTCTTCTATACTACCTTGGGAGAAAAACCTGACCACTAACAAGCTTCCTGATACACTATCAAGACACCATTCTGAGGGGGTATCCATTAAAGGGCTCCTATCAGAGAGAGAAGGGTCTCTGATACGTTTATTATTGACATTGTCATTTGTGAGTACAACCATTGCAGAGACTTTATATATTCTTAGACTTCATTTGTTATACCATCTGCACTATTATATATATTCTTTCTTCCATGTTCACGAGACACACAGCGCTCCGCTCAAATTGGAAACCTACAAAAGACCTATCTGGACCTGGACAGTCCGTTAAAAGGGTGTAGAGCTGCTTTTCATTTTTGTATTTCACATCACTATTATTATTCACTTTATACTGGTGGAGGTCACTTATCATATTTTGTGATATAAATTGAAAATCACACATCACTGTCACTTGTATTATATAGACAAAATATTTTTTCACCATAGTTTAAGAAGCGCCCGGTTTTTATTTTTGTTTCTGTTCTTTCTATTGAAGCCCTTTTAGACTGGGGTTAAGGCCCTGTTACAGCCTTCCACTGAGTTATACTGCATTCATATGAATTAGACTTTCCTCCAAATAAATGAGACTGCCTTTCAAACAGTGAGACTGCCTCCCCATATAGCTACGTAGTAGATGAGGTTGAAAAACTACATATGTCAAGTTCAACCTTATGGTTGTAAACTTTCTGTGAACTTTAGGATAGCTACTTTATCCTATATTTGTATTTACCGTATATTGATCTAGACCACGGCAAACAAAAAAAAAACCCTAGTGAAACATCATCCATTGATGTCTCATAAGGGGAAAATTAAATCCCTTCCTGACGCCAAAAAATGGCAATCAGATTTCTCCCCGCATCAACATCATTCCAACTTTTTTTTAAAGATATCTATTGTATCTGCATCACAGTCTCCATGGGTAATGAATTCCATATTTTAACTGCTCTTACTGGAAAAAAACCTTTTCTCTGTTGCTGGTGAAATATTCTTTCCTCCAACTTTAAAGGATGACCCTGTGTAGTTTGTACTGCCCTTGGGATGAATATATATTTTTTAAAGTTCCTTGTATTGTCCCCAAATATATTTGTATATAGTTATCATATCCCCTCTTAAACGCCTCTTTTCCAATGTAAACAAATCTAATTTAGCTAGCCTCTCCTCATAAGTCAGATTTTCCATCCCCTTTATTAATTTGGTGGCTCTTCTCTGCACTTTCTCTAGTTTCATACTGTCTTTTTTATGGAGTGGTGCCCAAACCAGTAATCCATATTTAAGTTATAGTCTTACTAGTGCTTTATAGAGGGGCATACTTATGTTTACTTTCCTTCCATCCATTCCCTGTTTAATGCAAGATAAGATCGTATTTGTCTTTGCAGCTACCGCATCACATTGGGCACTATTGGTAAGCCTGCTGTCTACAAGCACTACGAAATCCTTCTCCATCAAGGATTACCCCAATATATCTTCATTTAATTTGTAAATTGCCTGTTTATTCTTGTTTTCCAAATGCCTAACCTTACATTTATCTTTATTAAACCTCACCTGCCATTTACCTGCCCACGTTTCCAGTCTATCCAAGTCCTTCTGGATATAAATTACATCCTACTCTGATTGATTGAGACTTTGTTCTCTATGTCCTCAAGGTCATTAATAAATGAGTTAAAAAGCAAGGGTGCCAGTATCAGTGCTTTTCGGTACTCCACTCACCACTTTACCTGGATCAGGTAACAGAGCTCCTGCAGCAGGGATAGACACTGAGAAAACACAGTGAGGGGCGCGGCATGATCTCCCGCCACTCACTGCCTGCCTTTAACTCCTCCAGCCGGCCCCTCCCCCATCCGGGGTGTTGCCGGTAACCTAGAGGGGAGGGAGGAGGCAAGAGGAAAAGGTGGGGGAGGGATGAGCCTGGACCTTGCGCTCATGCCACACTTTGCCCAGGGTTCCATGCTTTCCTCCTGTTGTAATCCTTTGTTTCATTTTTGTTAATTTGATTGTCCTTTTTCAACTTTTGTTACATTTTTTCCTACATTCCAGAATCTAAATGCCTACATCTTCCTTTCCATTTCTTCCCCAACCTATTTATTTAGCCACATTGGTTTAGACTTGTTTCTTTTATATTTATTACCGAAGGCTATACACTGGTAAGTGTGCTTTTCTAACAATGTTTTAAAGATTGCACTTTTATCTCCACATTTTCCCTGTAAAAACTTTATCCCAATGTATTACTTGTAGATTATTCCTCAGTTTATTAAAATCTGCCTTTCTAAGGTGAGTGATGCCGGGCGGAGGCGCGCTGAGGCTGAGGGAAAGCGGGTGCTTTCCCTGGCCTTAGACCGCACGCCGTCCGGGTCGTGTCGGGGGGTGGGCCAGTGACGTCACGGAGCTGGTTCGCCCTCATTGGGCGAACCAGCTCACGTGACCGGCCCTGCGCTCCCATGAGCGCGAAAATTTGACATTTTGCTAAGACGTACGCTTCCGCACGCTTGCTCAGCGCCGAACGTAAGCGCGCGCTGACCATGCCCGAGGCCTAAAATGTAAAGTCTTTGCTGAACCCAAGTAATATGTTTTTGGATCATTCATTTAAATTGAGACCATGTTATGGTAACTGTTTCCCAAATGTTTCTGGACTTTAATATTTTTTACATTGTTTGTATGACCAAATCTACTAATGCCCCTCCCCTGGTTTGCTCCTCAATAATTTGGGTCATATAATTGTCTTTTAGCACCCCAAAACCCTTTTTCTTTTAGTTGTAATGCTAATCTCATTGCCTCAGTCTATGTCTGGATAAGTAAAATCACCCATAATGCAAATATGACCCAGTTTTGATGCCTTTTTCATTTGCAAAAGTATTTTGGCTTCCTCAATCTCAAAAATATTTGGTGGTTCATAGCATATCCCTATAAACATTTTCTTTGTACTTCCACTACTATTTTCTATCCACAAGGTCTCTACATTTTCATCATTCAATTCATAAACATCTTCCCTTAGAATACAGTAGGTTTTAGATTTGGTTTAACATATAAACATATTCCACCTCCTCTTCTATTTGCTTGAACCTTCCGAAAAAAGGGGATAACCCTCTTAATTAACTGCACAGTCATGATTACCCCCCATAGATCGAGGCTCAGACTGATTTCCAAAGAATGTAAATACTTCCTCCCCAAATAAAATTAACTAGACCTTCTTGGATGTGTAAGATAAAATACGATTTCAATTGCAGAGAAATTATAACAAAAAAAATTCCAGCATATTTATATAAGCAAATCACCTCTTAGGATGCTCCAGCAGTGACAGAGTTAATCCCTTATGTCTGACAAAGTTTTGTATTGTCAGTGTCTGGCATTGTTGCCAATGTGAGAGCTAAAAGCACATTTGTTGCCTGCAACTGTCACTAGTGCCAGCACTCTTGTAACTTGACACTGTTGCTGTGTTCTGAGCTCCACTCATCAGAGAGCCTGCTGCTCAAAGCCTTCGTCAAAGAATCATTGAGAAGTCTTCTATTAGCTGCCTCTCAGTGCATTTCTGTGCATGCTCACGTAGAGCATCCGTCTCCAGGCAACCAGATGACCCCCACCGTAACAGATGGATGGATGCCCATCAGCAGCGCACAGGGAGTGAGTCTCACCCACTTGAAGGACATCTGACTAATCTGAAGTGCAAATAAACCCACTATAGCCAGTTGTAATTGAATTGGACTCAAGATCAGAGATGTATCACCCTGACCCATTCAACTTTGCGACTGTTCCTGCAATTGATTTTTTTAAAGACATACGCAAATCGGCACAAAATTTTAACAAAGGTTATTTGTTAATCAAGCAAGCTCAGAAATGGTCTTCATCTTGATGTATTTGTGCAAATATTTATGACATTTGCACAGTGTTTGCCAATCAACTATGTAATTCATAAAAATTGATGTCAGATGCTCTCCAAGTAAGATAAAATACAGATGTACTCAGGCTTACTGTCCCGGGAGCCACATTGTAAAAAGCAAAATGTGTATCTTTGGGAAAGTAAAAACTGGGGCTGCCCTGTGGGGGGGGGGGGGGAAGGGGTCTGTACTTCCATATCGGAATCGGACCCCTTACATTTAATATCTGCTGCCGGGGGAAGCCACGGTAGCGTTCCCATGGCTCTCCCCGGCAGTGCGGAGTCTACTGTACCTCCATAAGGGCTAGATCCACAAAGCTGTGTTAAATTAGGGCTTATACAGTAATGTGACATTACATAAACCGAGAACAGGCATTGAATTCCCTGTATTATCATCAGAGCTAAGTGCATGAAAAAACAGCGCCTGAAATACATCTCATTTGCTTAGACTTTGTGTTATCTTCCAATTGTATTGTATGACTTTATTTATATAGCGCCAAAAGTGTACTCAGCGCTTCACAAAGTATACAGTACAGGGAATTTTAAAAATACAATAAGTGCAGCAAAAATCAGACAATGGGAAAGGAAATCCCTGCCCCGAAGAGCTTACTGTACAATCTAAGAGGTTTGAGGGGAAACTTACAGAGACAACAGGTGAGGAAATAAGTGCTGTAGATGGGTGTGCTTGGCCACAATGGGTGGTATAAGTGACTGTGGGGCAATAGCCATGAGTGCAGACTATTGGGATGCTTGATTTGTTGGGCAAGTTTTAAGGTTAGTGAGTGTTAAATGAAAAGGTACATTTAACATCACGTTATACCAAGGAGAGGGTAGGGAAATATTGCTGGGAAATAAAGCTATGCCGTTTAAACTATGCCAAACTGAACATTGCAAAGCCATATTTCAGTGTCTGGATGGGAATAGCTCAGAGGGTTTCACTTACTGTATCTTTACACAGGATTGTTCCATTAAAATGGCTTGCTCTATCATGTACAATGAACAAATCTGAAAATGGAAAATGCCTTTTTTATTATTATTATTATTATTATTATTATGCCAGAGCTAGTGATGTGCAAATTTACCCAAATTCAGTTGGCCAATGTTTGGCTCGAACTTTTGAAAAAGTTTGAACATTCACAAAAAAGATCACTAGAACTTTTTAGCCCACAAAGTTGTGACTAGTCAAAAGAAAATTCTACATTTCAAACACAATTGTCACAAGAGAAGAATCTACAAGGGAGAGAGGGAGAGAGGGAGAGAGAGAGACAGAGACACAGAGACAGAGAGACAGACCAGGAAGAGAGACTGAGAGACAGACCAGGAAGAGAGACAGAGAGACAGACCAGGAAGGCTGCGTCCATAGAAGGACAAGCAGCGCTGAGCCGTGCGGACGCTCCGCGCTGAGCCCCTGCATCCTCAATGAGGATGCCTTGAGAGGGGGCTCACGCGAGCGTCCGCAGGCGTGCTCAGGCTTCGGAGTTTTCAGCCGAGCGCCAAGCTGTTTTCAGCGCGCCGTCAGCTGAAAACCTCCAATCAGCCTGAAGCAGCGTCAACGTCACGGCGCCGTGACGTCGGCGCCGTGACATTGACGTCAGTGCGTCGCGGGCGATTGGCCCAGCGACGTCACTGCCCCGCCTCCAACCACCTCCCCCCGGCTCCCTTCGCGCACGCTGGCTCGCCTGCAAGTCCGTGCAATCGCGCTGACTGAAGCAGGCGAGCCTCAGCATTAGCGCGCCTCCGCTCTCCCCACACCTCTATGGCCCGGGCCGAAGAGAGACAGAGAGACAGACCAGGAAGAGAGACAGAGAGACAGACCAGCAAGAGAGACAGAGAGACAGACCAGGAAGAGAGACAGAGAGACAGACCAGGAAGAGAGACAGAGAGACAGACCAGCAAGAGAGACAGAGAACTGGGAGGAAAAAAAAGAAAGAACAGGGTAGGGAAAGAGGACCAGGGGGAGAGAGAGAGATGGAGAGAGATTAAAGCTGCAGTTCAAGCTGCGTTTTTTTTTTTTTAAGTGTTGTTTTTTTACTTCAATAGTTAAATGTGTGTAATACCAATTTACCTACTGAAGATCAAAACTGCAGGTCAATCCCTTCTCCTTTGATTGATCAGTGAAGATTAGTGACATCAATAGAAGTTGGTGTCTGATAAACGCCCCCTTTTTCAGTGTGAGTGAAATGCTTATGAATATTCATGAGCACTCCACTGACATGTGCAAGAAGGAGGGCAGGGCTCACAAAGGGGTGTGCCAGGGTTTGTGACAGGACATGGAGGGGCAGTGCCTTAGCAAATGGTTGCTGTAGGAACAACATGCTTGTTAAAATAGAATACAAGAAGTGATTTATTTAAAAAAACACACATGCAGGATACTGCTTGAACTGCAGCTTTAAATAAACTAATTTGAAGATGCAGTGTATATTCACATTATTTAAATTAACTTATTTCACTTGTAACTCAGATATGTTGACAGATCTCTCTCCACTTGTTGTATAGTTTCGGGAAGCAATTAAGTCAATGTTTCTCTCACCTCCACTGCCACTTGAGTTATCACACAGAGACACCACAATAACTGACTTGATTGACAGATACCACTCTTCAAAGAGCGGGCACTTGCAGGTTGGATGTGCTTCTAATTTAGTGTCTGCTCCTGAAATGATTAAACTTGAGAAGAGATTTGATTTTCATGGCTAATAAGTAAACTTGGACATTCCCTATAGCGCTTCTGCTGCTCCTCTCACCTCTGTACTGCATTTGCAGGAAGGGCAGACACAATGAAATAGCAGAGGAGTGTTGTTAGCACTTATCTTTTCAATTACTCTGAGCATGTTCTTTTATAACCTGCCTGACTTTGCTGACACTCAGTCCTCCCACACACAATGCCAAGTCAAGGGGAGAAAGGTCAATAAGACATTCCCTAAATGAAGAGCAGTAGGGATGGCCATGTGTGTAAAATACCCTCTTTGCTGATAAGGTAACAGATTTGCACTGAATCTAAATAAACTGAAAGGAATACGTCCCGTGGGATCCACGGAAAAAGGAAGATTTTAATAGATTTCATGATAACCTCCCTCCCTATGACATGTAGGTACTCATCAGTTTTTCTGAATATCCCCCCCCCCCCAAAATAATAATAGGCCATGTACAGTGTATGTGTATATATAACTTAAAATGTGTATGGTAAACCTACCCAGCCTTGAAAATTTATTGACAGGGTGGGTCCTAAAGGGACACGAAAAGGTTCCTAGATCTAGCACTCGCTGTGGTAGAACAAATGGTAGGGTGACCATTCGTCCCGTTTTTCCCGGGACAGTCCCGGTTTTTCGTGTGCTGTACCGGTTGCCTGACTGTCCCGGGAATGTCCCTGTTTTTTGTGTTGGCGGCGGTGCGCGGGGATGGGGGCGGTGCGCGGCGGCGGGGAGGAAGAGGATGCAGAGCAGCCCGGCAAGTATTTTTTCTTACTGCCAGGGGTTGGGCTTCTGCAGAAACGTGCCGGGCCGCAGGGGATTGGATGGAGAATGCTGGGGGGCGGGGCTTTAGAAGGCCGGGCCGCAGGGGATTGGGTGGAGTATCCAGGGGGCGGGGCTTTGCCTCTCCCCGGCACTCTGGCCCTCCCTCTGGCTCCTCGGCAACCAGGCTCTCTCCCTCACACCCCCGGCTCCCCCCTCGCTCTCCCCCGGCACCACCCCAGCACCACCCTGGCTCCCCCCGGCACCACGGCTGCTCCCCCCGGCACCCCGGCTCCCCCCCTAGCTCCCCCGACAACCCGGCTCTCTCCTTCAATCCCCCGGCTCCCCCCTCACTCCCCCGGCACCCCGGCCCCCCCCTCACTCCCCTGGCACCCCGGCTCCCTCCCTCGCTCCCCCGGCAACCCGGCTCTCTCCCTCCCCCCTCAGAGCCGCTCACAGCCTGCCGCCTCCGCCGAACCCGCAGCCGCCGCAGGTAGGCATATGGGGGAGCTGGGGGGGAGAGGGAGATGCTGCAGGGGGGAGAGATGGAAGTGGGGGGGGGGAGAGGCTGCTTCTGCTGTAAACGCTGCTTGCGTGAGAGTGTGTGACAGTGTGTGTGTGTGAGTGTGACAGTGTGTGTGAGAGTGTGACAGTGTGTGTGTGAGAGAGTGTGACTGTGTGAGAGTGTGACAGTGTGTGTGTGAGAGAGAGTGTGACAGTGTGTGTGAGTGTGACCGTGTGTGAGTGTGACAGTGTGTGTGTGAGTGTGACAGAGTGTGACAGTGTGTGTGTGTGTGTGTGTGTGTGTGTGTGTGTGTGTGTGTGTGTGTGTGTGTGTGTGTGTGTGTGTGTGTGTGTGTGTCAGTGTGTGTGTGTGACAGTGTGTGTGTCAGTGTGTCAGTGTGTGTGTGTGACAGTGTGTGTGTGAGAGATTGTGACAGTGTGTGTGTGTGTGTGAGTGTGACAGTGTGTGTGTGTGTGAGAGAGTGTGACAGTGTGTGTTTGTGTGTGTGTGTGAGAGAGAGTGTGACAGTGTGTGTGTGTGTGACAGTGTGTGTGCGAGAGTGTGACGGTGTGTGCGAGAGTGTGACGGTGTGTGCGAGAGTGTGTGTGGGAGTGTGGGAGAGGAGGAGAGAGAGAGGAGAGGGGGAGAGAGAGAGGGGGGAGAGAAAGAGAGGGGGAGAGGGAGAGAGAGGAGGCAGGGGGGGAAGAGGGAGAGGGGGGGAAAGAGGGAGAGGGGGGGGAAGAGGGAGAGGGGGGAAGAGGGAGAGGAGGGGGAGAGAGAGAGGGGGAGGGAGGAGAGAGAGGGAGGGGGGAGGGAGAGAGAGGGGGGAAGGGGGGAGAGAGAGGGGGGAGGGGAGGAGAGAGGGGGGGGAAGAGAGAGAGTGGGAAGAGAGAGGGAAAGAGAGAGAGGGGGAGAGGGGAGGGGAGGAGAGAGAGAGTATGGGAGAGGGGGAGAGAGAGAGAGAGAGAGGGGGAAGGAGGAGGAGAAAAGGGGAGGGAGAGGAGAGAAGGGGGGGTGAGAGAGAGGAGGGAGAAAGAAGGGGGGGGGAGAGATCGATTGATCCGTGGGGGGGTGATGTGAGATGCAGGGGGGGGGGTGATGTGAGATGTAGGGGGGATGTTTAAACCAAAATCATTACAAAATATATACACATTGTTTATTCAAAAGTATGAGTTAATTATTATTTATTACCCCCACTTCTTTACACGTCTATTTTGTGATTTACCTGTCGAACATGTTATCCAGATAGGGGTTCCCCAAAATGTAACGAAATACTTAAAGGGTTCCTCCAAACAAAAAAGTTTGGGAATCACTGCTCTATACACACAAGCACACACTGCAGCCTCCACCTCTATACACACAAACACACACTGCAGCCCCCACCTCTATACACACAAACACCCACTGCAGGGCCTACCTCTGTATACAGAAACACACACTGCAGCCAGGGTTGCCACCTTCTATTGAAGGCTAACGCGGAGATAACATTTTTTTAGATCTATTTATTATATATTTATTTATCTTGCCTTTGGCTGTATCCTCCCCTCCAAATTCTGTCAACATGGCTGCGCGACGTCACGTAATACACATTGCCATAACAACGAGCTGCTCCGTGACGTCACGCGGCATCAAGTTGACATGATGGGATTATGGTGACGAGGCATCATGTGATGCCACATTGTCATGGCAACATGTCACTGCCTGACGTTAGTGTCTTGTTGTCATGGTAACGAGGAGGGGGGGGTGCGTGACGTGATGTACATTGTTTTATAAATAATGTTTTATAGTGTCCTGGTTTTTCATTTTGAAAATCTGGTCACCCTAACAAATGGGTAAGTAATTACACAATGGGATATAATGTCCCCAGCAAATAAATGAGGCTAACCATCAGCTGACATATATCATACATATATGTCCACATAGGACTAAAAGTGAAAAAACAATTAACTTTTAATATACATCGAAAATGACTCATGAACATACAAAGTGTAGTGTACTAAAATCCTCGTGGGATGTGGGCACCACTTTTAAGTCAATTGGCATACACGCCAATCAACCAGAATATAGTGTAATACATATCCCCTAGAAGGAAATATAGGGTAAATGGTAAATATACCAACAATAGCCTGAGGTAGATGGTGCAGCAGTAAAGGGAAGAATATCACATAGAAGATTTCACCATATCCAGAGAACCAAGAAATTCCTATTTAGGGACCATGCTATGCAGGATACTGTCATACAATCAGAATATATCTCCACAAATCAGACAGACATTGTTAGGGGAACAGACAACTCCGGACCCCAACTACCTAGGCACATTCTGACAACAATTCCTCCGCAAAATCCCCCTTGAAACTCATCCCCTAGCAATCCCGGCTACCTGGCATGCCCGGAAAGGGAAAAACATAAAAAATACTTTTATTATGCAAAGTACAGTTGAAACATACATTGTTACCGGGCTCAAGAGCTAACTCTCTTGAACCATTATACACGGATCAGAGGTAACCAAAAATGGCTTAAGCTTTACTTGAGAGCCTGGTTACCCCTTATCGTCACAGCATAAAACAGGGGCTGAGGAGTCTTGGTCTGAGTCAACTGTGTATAGTAGATCCTCCCATCTACCCAGGTGCGTGTGCCCATGTGAACGATCAGGCAGTTCTTCCACACCATGTGTGATACGTCCCAGAGGCCTCTTTTTTAATAATATATCTATTGTGACAACTCGGCCACGTTGCAGGATCTTTGATCTCACATTAAAGGCAGGAAGTATACGAGTCTGTTAGCAGGTTTATTCTTAAAGGCATTAAACAAAACTCAGGGACAGCTGAATCACAGACAGTGCAACAAAAGCAGACTTATTTTAAGCTCCTGCGGAAAGTCCATCTCTTGTGCCAGGCACATCCTCTGGGCAGCTTGACTTCCTCCTGCCTAACCTCGTTAATGGCTGCAGAGTCCTGCAGCTCCCAGGTACACCCTTCTGGGCAGTCCCCACAGCCTCCTGACCTGTCTCTGAAGGTTCTGGAACAGGTAGCACTGACAGGGACCCACTTCCTGCCTTTTAAAGCCCTGCTCTGGAGCTTATTGTCCCCATCCTATAACAGCATATAACTTTTCAATTTGTGCCCCCTGTCTGCGCTCCCCCCTGCTCGTGCCCCCCCTCCTTACCTGCTCCCGGGCTTCAGCGGCATCATGTGACGTCACGACATCATGTGATGTCGTGTTGCCATGGCAACACATTGCCATTTGACCTTGCGGCGTTAGTTAATAGTTAATCCAGCGTTGTCATGGTGATGTGTCGCCGAAGAGCTGGCTGAGAGCAGGTGAGAGAAGTTGCAGAGGCCTCCTGTCTCCCCGGCATTTAATTTAAATGCCTTTGGGGGCGCGCACCTCAGTTTGCGCACCGCTGATTTAGGGTTTGGTCTGTCTGCCTGCAGAGTGAGGGAGTTAACCCTTCACTCTCTCGCTCTCATACAGTTTGTTTGTGATGCAGAGAGGGGAAAGCCATATTAAAAGTTGCTTTTCGTTAATAACAATACTGTTTGAGCTACTCAAGTGAGTTTAGCATTTAACGCAACGCTAAAGAGAATGATACTGTGTTGTATTCAAGTGGCTCATTGTGAATAACAATATGTTTTTTTTCTCAGTGAAGATACTTTATATGTTTCTTGAAAATGTAGTTTCCAGCCAAAAAAAATCAAGGGAGTTCTGTCTGTTTCTGAGTTCATCACAGATTATAATTGAGCGGTATACTCAGGAGAAAGTGCAGTTAACAAAGAGTTACAGCAATGTAGTCTTGAGATTACCGAGCATTAAATTAATATCCGTCCATTGTCAATGGATCTGTGCACCGCCGAGCAACAGCCTTGTCAGTATCCGGGATCTGCGGTGAGAGAGGTTTGCCAATAAAGTACCTAAATTAAGGGCTTAAACAGAGGAGCCAGAAAGAGATACTCTTATCAAGAGAAAAGTGGAATTGAAGAAATAAAAAAAAGAGAGAGTCATGAGCACAAAATGTCAGTTTTATCAAGATTGAGTTCTGAACGGTGGGTATTCATCCACAAAGAGATATCCACCAAGTGTAATGAGATCTTGTTACTGTTACAGATGTAGCAGGCTTCACTGTGCATTATGGTGTATATAAATTGCGATATTCTGTATGAACGCTGCCATTGAATGCCTATGGAAAGTTTGTGCTGTAGTGATATATGCTGTGTTATCACTAGGAACCATGTCATGTGCTACATCTGTATATATTGATGCAAGAGTAGGTTAGAGTTTAGTAATGCGGTATGTCGCTGGGCCACATATATGCTATCTGTTATCTCTTGTGTTTGTTGATCTGTGTTTAAACCATAGCTGTCACCCTGTGGGTTATGCATCATCGATACCCATTCTAAGGCAGTATGCTTGTTTTTTATTTAAAATGATTAGTTTGCCCTTTTTATTTTTTCCCATTTTACAGTACTTATTGCATGATTCTGTCTATATTTCTATGTGAAGCTGAGTGCTCTATATCTATGCATTTAAAGTAATTGCTTGTACTTTTACTGTTTCACCCCACATCTTTATTGAGAAATCCACCAGTAGTTTTTCCTTGTTAGAGGAAATTGGTGAAAAATAATATTTTTGGGGTGCTCTTCGAAACAGTTACCACAGTGAACAGGGTATCAGATTATTTATAGAACATTTAAAGTGTCTACGTACAAGTCACACATAACCGGAAGCTTATGTCACAGGTTGTGTCACTGGCACTGCAGGTTTATCTTTCGAAATTACCTCAAGGCTGTCAGAGTTAAAGTCAAGCATGGACTTAACAGTGAACACAGCACCACAAGATGTGTATTTAGTGACAGAGAGAAGTATGGGGGGGAAATCAATGCTCTGGCTTCAGTGTAACAGTATAACCCAGGATGAATCAAAAGGTGAAAGGACCCTTCTCTTAATCAATGTCAAATCAGGTGGTGGCATTGATTTCTGGAGGACTTTGCTCATGTTAGACATTATTTTGAATTTCTAGTCATTCTTTTATAGATCGGTCCCAGAAACCAGCTATGATATATATGTTCTGTGTGCGTGCAGAGAAGGCACTAACCCCTTTGCTGCCGAAATAACTATTTCAATGTGTGTTGAAATCTATACATATACAGTATACAGTGGCGAGTAAAAGTTTGTGAACCCAAGGATAATGGAAACTCAATAGTTTTTCCATGATAACCTTCTTGAATCAAAAGCAGTATTTTATTACATATCCATATACCCCCCCCCCCTTTTCCCCCTTTGTTGGGTTTGCTAGAAGTAATGCCAGGGGTTAATAAGAGAGGAAATGTTAGCCCCGCCCAGTAGTTACACTACGATGCTGTGTCATAAGAGATATATAAAGCAGAGAGGCTGCTGGGAGGTGCAGGTTCCAGAAGTGCCATAAGTCAGCATGGCAGGAGGTGTGGGACCTCACGGAGTGGAAGTAGGACATGTGCTTCCCCATGTATAGTGCAGGTAGGGCCCCCCTTTGTTATGTTTCCCATCAGGGATAGTACCCAAGTAGTCAGGATCCTATATTATAGTCCATAGAGTAGAAGCATGTCCCACAGAGAGTGAATGCAGGCATACCATAGAGAGCAAGGCATAAAAAGCCCCAGGATATCAAAGGATCTGCCTGGCAATCAGATCCCTATTTTGCAATAGTACATACACTGGCGACACACTTTATTCGAGCTCGGCTAGTCCCACGAATTCGGGTATACCCGGGTGTATTGAGGATTGTGACTGTTTTCTGCCCGAGTGCATTGAGTTATTTTCCGGCAGGGATTGAAGCATTTTATTCCCGCTGGCTGCAATACTGCACAGTACATATATATATACTGCATTACAATTCATGAATTTATGCCATCTGGTAGACACGCGAAGCATTGCAGCCTATTAAATCCTAATCATTATCATTTAACAGATCAGCCGCCCATCAGCCAGGCATGAACCCAGGCTGGGAAGGCAAATGCAACGGGGCTTGTCAGAGGTGAGGAGCGGCGCATTCCAGGTATCTTCCAGGTACATACCGGGTATTTGCTCAAATAAAGTGTGTCGGTGCAGTATATCCCTGTGGAAGTGACAGTTCCATGACAGGGGAAGTCAGTGTCAAGTATCACTGAGGAAGTGGCAGTTATCCAGCAAGGTTGGATAGTGAAAAGCTAGACAGGCCAGAATCATACATGAATTTAAAGGAAACTATCACACAAGAGGGGGTACCTGATTCCCAGGGGCCAAGCACACACTCATTGTAGGAAGGAATGTTAACAGGGGCCATTCCAATACAGATTCACAGGGAAAGTTAAAAGCAGCCATTTCTATACAGAGAGATAATTTTAACAGGAGTCATTCTCATGCACACAAAGAGGAAATGTTAGCAAAAGTAATTCCTGTAAATGGGAGAAGTGCTGTCTAGTGAACTATACAGGAGGAGACTATTGTATTTTAATGAATGAGGAAAATCTAAAAGGTACAGCATCCTGTATTTATATATGACTTTATGAAGATGTTCCCATTCAAAGGAAACTATAAAAAACAGAGTTCTGTTGTAACACCCAAAAGCTTCCGATACCCTACTTGTCTTCACCCAGCCGACCACAATAGCCCCTGACATAAGGTAAACTATTGCTGAGTTGGACATTACACCACTACACTGATGTGGCCTCCTTAGGGAGATGGGCAAGTAGGGTTACAACCAATAGGTTTATATTAACGAATTCCATAGCTTTTGAAACAAAATAATGTATGCATTAGACAAACAATTAATTATTAAGAGTCAGGGTTTGTTCAAACGTAAGTGCAACCCTGGTTTTATCAGCTAAATTAAAGGGGATCAATAGAATCAGTTGTTTAAAATATTACTTAGATCTTCAGGGGTGAGTTTGGGTGGCCCCACCCTATATAAAGATCAGAAACTTTGTTAGTTTGGTCTTCACCATACAGGTGTGTGGAAAAACATCATGCCATGATCAACAGAAATCTCTGGGGAACTTTTAAAAGCAGTTATTGATGCTCATCAGTCTAGAAAGGGTTACAAAACACTTTGAGGATTTTGGGCTTCTTTACTCCACTGTCAGTCAGATAGTCTACAAATGGAGAAAGTTCAAGACCACAGTCACTCTGCCCAGGAGCGGTCGACCTATCAAAATCTCTTCAAGAACAAACTGGGAAATCATCCAGGAAGTCACAAAGAACCCCAGAGTAATATCCAAGGATCTGCAGGCCACTCTCACCTTTGCTAATGTGAGTGTTCATTACTCAACTATCAGAAAAAGACTGAACAAGAATGGTGTTCAAGGAAGGATAGCCAGGAGGACATCACTGCTCTCTAAAAGAACATTGCTTCCCATCTGAATTTCGCCAAAGAGCACACAGATAATCCACAAGACTTCTGGAACAACTGCATTCGAACAGAAGAACCTCATCCCAACCATCATGCATGGCGGTGGGAATGTGATGGTTTGGGGCTGTATTGCTGCCTCAGGACCTGGATGGCTTGCGATCATTGACATAACCATGAATTCTGCATTGTATCAGAAGATTCTAGAGGAGAATGTCAAGCCATCTGTTCATGAGCTGAAGCTGAACCGAAAGTGGGTCATGAGTTTAAGCAGTTCTGTAAGGCCGCGCTTATAGTTCTGGCGACCAATGACGTCACCCGTTGCCGTCGCCACCGGTGAAAGTTGTAATTTTACTTTTAGCGACGTCGCTGGCGACAAGGTCAGTGACGTCACTAAAAGGGGCGGACTGCGCAATTCGATTGGTTTAGAGACAGTCACATGTGGCGACTGTGTCTAAAACATCAAATTTATCTGGCTTCCAAATGTTTAGATGCTATGTCGCTCTGCTGCTCTGTCGCCGTCGCGCTTACTATAAGCACTTATGACAGAGTCAATTAATTTGTTTTGGAGCGATGTCGCATCGCCGTCGCAAGGCACTATCAGCGCAGCCTAAGGAGGAATAATTAATAATAATTAATGGGAATGGGCCAAACTCCTCAAAACCGATGTGAGAGCCTGACCAGCAGTTACAGGAAATGCTTAATTGAAGTCATTGCTGCTCAGTGGTGCCACAGTTACTGAATCTAAAGCTTCACATACTTTTACACACAGATATTGAATGTTTAATTGTTTATGGATACCATGTCTTTTTTTTGTCATTTGTTTGATTGGGTTATCTTTATCTATTATTAGGACTTAGATGAAGATCGAATACCATTTTAGATTTGAAATATGTGAAATATATGTAAATCCTAAGGGTTCAGAAAATTTTCTCTCCGCTGTAGCTGAATTATAGTAACAATGTATTCTGCAGATAGTCACAAATGTATCTGTGCTCCCAAGAACTCACAATTTGTTTCATGCTTTTGAGTCACCCAGAGACTCAGACACTTTCCCAAGGTCACAGGTGATGGTCGTGGAATTTGATCCGGCATCTTCCCCATGAACATGTACCTCTATCATTAACAACCTACAGTATGTTCATATGGCATCTAATGTGATAAGTGAGAGGAACTCGCCTTCATTTTGCTGTCCTTATATCATCCCTGGTGGTGAGGCACCTCTCTGATTATACAACAGACAACACACAGATGCACTAAAAACATAGAGCCCATTCCAGTCCTAATGGCCCTGCGATTTATGTGTCTTTCATTAAATGCTTTTAAGGTTTATATAAATTGCCTTTTCTTAGGTTAAAAATGCTTTTATAGTCACATCAATTTTGTGACATCAGTTTTGTTACCAGTTTTATTTCAAGGCTGCAGCTACAGTATGTGCTTTTTAGTTCAAACATTCAGATAGGCAGACTCTTAAACAACATACATTTACATATTTTAGATGAGCAAATCACCCCAAAAAGCAAAAAGAACCCAAGCTTCCAATGACAGCATAAAGTAAATTAGCAGGTGTGGGGTTGTGTGCACAGTATATTTCTACATGTGGGAGTGTGCATGTGCAGATCTGTCTATTTCATTGTATATACCTGTAGCGGGTGTACCCCTAGGGTACTATAGCTACTGGTATTGCTGTCACCTGTGAGGCTAACAAGAGGCCTGAGCCTCCGCCACTGGGAGTCTGGGGTATACTTACACTCGGTGCAGCGCCTACACTGATAAGGGATCCCAATGTGGTGGGAGTGTGCCCTCACCAGACAACCATACAGTAAATACACACACGGCTGTGTGAAACAGTATTTACTTATCAGCATACAGTACTATCCTTGGCATATCAATAGCACAGCATAACATTGTATAACATTTGCATAACATCCCACCAGCCCACATGTCCATCCTTGCATCACCCTCTTTCCTTAGTGTACCAATGTGCCAGGGCTCTTAACCTCTTAGTGTCCACCAGCTATGAAGTCAAGGTGTGTGTGTAAGGGACAGCGCTTCCGTGTGTTGGGGCCCGTTGGTGCACTTTGATATACTACCTCCCTGTTTAGGGTCCTAACCAGGAGAATCCTTGGTGAATCAGCAACACCGCACAGTGATCCCACGCCGCAATGTGCTGCTCTGGCAGAGATGAATCCCTTGTCTGTCTGCCGGGGGGAGGGATCTCCAGCCGGATGGTCCTTGACTGACTGTCTCTTTAATAAATCAGCATCTGTTTCAGCATTCAGGCTGCACCACTCTCAGGCAATGTCCTGCAGTATGATCTGTCTCAAGCTATGTGAAAGATCCTTGCATTAAGGCCTTCCCTATAGCAAGCACTCTCAGCTCCTCTACAGTTACTCAGGGGACTAACTGGGCCCTGGGGGTTTGACCTCTGGCCTAGTCCCTGAAGCACTGCTTCGTGGACCAACCTGCAACTTCAGGCTCCTGGTCTTCACTGACCGCTTCCTCTCCCAGCAGGCAATAGTCCTTCCTGCTCCGTCGGCAGAATCCTGCAGCCTTACTGGCTCCCTGGTATCAGGTGGTGTCACTGCCCCTAAGCATCATGGGGATTGTAGTCCCGCCTGCAGCCTTTAACATAGGGAGCCTCGTGCTCTCCCTCTAATGGCCACAGCTCCACACCTCGCGCTATTGCAACTCCTGTAATGGCCGCTGTGGGCCTGCCCTGTGCAGGCGCAACCTCTCAGGCACTCTGCCGCTCCTCGCTGCTTCCGCGCATGCATGACTCAGCGTTCATGCGCGCGCCTGCCCAACATGGCGGCGCCCTGCTGCGGGAGACACCGGCAACTCTATCGCCCTGCCTGCACTCTGAAGGTAGGGGGGGGGGGAACCGGAGCATGGGGAGCCCAATGGGGGGTGCCTGGCTACATACCAATGCATCAGTGTGTGATATATCTGTGCCTGCATGTATCAGTATGTTATTGTGTGTGTATCTGTGTCTGTGTGTGTGTTACTGAATTTGTTGACTAAAGTTCAAAAACAACTAGTGCTGATCTAGTATAAAGCTTCAGCAGCTTAAACCTTTAGAATTCCCTTATGTCGGCTGGTGGGCCACTTTACAAGCTTTGGTAAGCTTTGTGGGCCACACACTTAATGTAGGTCCTCACCAGCTTATCCTCCATGTTCTCCCCGCCTTTACAGCTTCTGCCCTACATACTCTTCTTCTCACCTGCATTTACCCTACATGCCCTCCCTTTCTCTTTCTTACTCCATTCCCTTTCTATCACTCACTTCCCCCTACTCTCCATTCTCACACTGCCCCTCCTTTCTCTCACTCTCACCCTTTCACTCTCTCCCTCCTTTCTCTCACTCCCTCTTCTTCCTCACTCTCACCCCTTTTCTCTTTTTTTTGTTTCAAATATTTTATTAGATTTTTTTCACAGAGTACAGATATCGAACAGTATAACGATGGGAACATACAGATGTATAGATTGGAAATGGTATAATTATTATGTCATAAAAACTATATTGGGTTATTCTTGAATAGTTACTTTTAGACTGTCTATAACAACATCTGAAATTATATAGGCATTAATTCAGTTGGTAAAGGAGAACCAACTATTACTGTTCAGCATTTATATCATGTTGAAAAGTAGTTGGGGGATGGGGGAAACAGATAATAGAGACAAGGAGAGGGGGAAGAGGAGTAGGGGAGATGGGGGAGGCAGATGGGGTGGGGGGAGTGTGGCCTCCCGCCCCCACTGACTTTTTCAAACTCAACCCTTTTGGGTCTGTATCAGGGGGGGGGGGGGGTTGAATCAGTCTACCAGACCAATTTATATAAAATTAGTAACATGGCTACTCAATGCCTCAACCACGTTTTATAAAAGTCATCAGTCGAGTGTTTCTGAAAAGCAGTCATTTTTTTCCATCAGCATCACCTCATTTATTCTTTTCTCTACAGTTTGTCTAGAGGGGGGCTATTCTCTTCCAGGAGGCCGCAACAGCGCACCTGGCCGCAGTCAGTATAAATGAGATTATACTCCTCAGAGGGTGGCTGATATCTTCGACTGGTTTTACAAGCAAAAAAATCAGTGGGTCCAAGGGGATTGATAGTTCTGTTATGTCTTTAAGAATAGTTTGGATAGTGAGCCAATATTTCTGAATAGCTGGGCATGTCTACCAAATGTGTACCATGTCGCCTCTCTGTCCACAACCCCTCCAACACAGATCAGACACGGCAGGGTCAATCTGTTTCAGTCTGCTCGGCGTGAGGTACCATTGAAATAAGATCTTATAAATGTTTTCTTTGATAGTGGTACATATGGAGATCTTTGCGGCAAACTCCCAAATATCTTCCCAATCATCTCTATCAATTTCCAAGTTTAGGTCAGCCACCCATTTGAGCAAATAATTGTGGTCAGGGGAGTCAATTGAAGCCTCCATACCGGCATACATTTTAGTGATCAGGACTTTCTGGTACAGTCCTCTTCTACAAAATGTTTCGAAATTTGAGAGGGGGGAATTCTAGCTTTGGAGAATTTTTTTGCAAGAAGTGCCTAATCTGGAGGTTTTTAAACAATGTGGAGATCTCGTGCTTCGTATTTTATCCAAAGCTCTTCGAAAGCTAAGAAGTTTCCCTTTGTGTAGTAAGTCGGCTATTGTCCTAATGTTCTTAACTTTAAATTGGTTGAATTGTTTGGAGTCACAGCCTGGGGGAAAATTGGGGTTATTGAAAAGCGGGGTGAGTTGATGTGAGTTTAAATTTATCCTTGGACTTTGTCCAGGCATCCCAGGTACATCTCATTGAGCCCAGCTCAAACGTTTTTATATTTGATTCCCGTTTATCCGGAGCCCACAGGGGCATCAGCATAGAAGATGTTCTTCAGTATTGAGATTATATGGCCAAACAGCAATATTGTACCGGATCAGCATTCCAAACCACCACCTGCCGCAATTGGGTAGCTTGGTAGTATTTTGAAATATCTGGGTGTCCCATTCCCCTTCTCGATCTTGAGGTCAGCATAATGACCTAGCTGTCCTGGGTCTCTTGCCCTGCCAGATAAAATGGAATATTCTATTTTGTAGATTTTTTAGTTCGGATCCAGGTATCCGGACCGGCAGGGTCTGAAAATGATATAATAACCTAAGGAGTATGTTCATCTTGACCAATACTATTCTCCCGATCCAAGATACCTGGAACCCGTCCCACTTCGCCAGATCTTTTTTGATCCTATCAAACAGGGGAGGGTAATTACTCTGATATAAGGAGTGATAGTGAAGAAATGGTGGTCGTTGGGAAGCGCAAACATGTGAAGAAAAAAGATATAAATCTAATAGTGCAGTATTGTTGTCTTCTCATGTCTATGAATTGCATACTCACAAAAGTGAGGATAGATCAATGTGCGTAGCGGTATCTTTAAATGATGCCTCGCCGGAGATGTGTAAGTGAATACTTTTAGTGATTAAACAAAGAACCAAACATAGTGCGGACTGTAGAAAACTGTATTAAAAGTGGTAAGTATATTACAATACACTCACATGATTTAGGTTGTTAATACACATTTAGATACACAATCGATCTCGCCTCCGGTTTGTATAGACTTTCTGCTTCCCCTCTGCTTTGCGTGCGTCTCACGGCTGCGTTCCAGCAAATCCGGATGTGACGTCAGCAGGATCTGGGGGTTCCGGTCGGCGAAGTGGATGTGGATCCTCTGTCAGCGTCACTCTACGTGTTTCACCTTTCTTGGTTTCATCAGGAGTGTCGGTGACATAGTTCTTAGTGTTTATAAACCCTGAGCTATCTATTGATAGTTTAAGAGCTAATTGGTGTCTTAAAGTAATACCGTTAAGAGTATGCTATAAATGACTGATAATCAAACATGTTATCTCCACATCAGACATATATGGAGCTCAAGTATATAAGTAGATGTTTATTTAAAAATTGAACTTAGCAAATTAAAACATAGTCAGTTAAACATAGATATTCAAGCTATTATTAGTAAAAAATAAACTATAGATGGACATATATTGCAAACAATTTATCTAACATGAATTATTATAACTATTCTAGAAACATTAGTTAGAGATCTTTGGTGATCTATAGAAAGAATAAAAGGAATATGATTAGATACATATCAGAGGAACGGTTTTATATCAAATTCCAGATTTAGACCCAAAGGGGAAATCGTTTGGAGTTCATATATCCAATACGATTCCCTCTTTATTAGGGCAAAATTTCTGTTTCCCCCTCTCCAGTGTGGCATTATTTGCTCAATAGCTTTAAAGGTAAGACCTTGGGGGTTGGAATTATGAAATAATAAAAAAGGATTAGAAACACTATGTGTGGTTAATTTCTTTTTGATGTTTCCAATGTGTTCTAATATATGGGTTCTGAGGGGACGTATGATTTAACCTAAATATTGGTATCCACAATTGCATTCTAGGAGATAGACTACAAAATTAGATCTGCAATTTAAATGTTGTTTAATTGGATATGATTTGTGGGTAGTATTAGAAATGAAGCTATCTACTACAGTTGAACAAATTGACAAGCAGTGCAAGTCTTACAATTAAAAAAAACCCTTTAAAAAAAGACTTGCACTGCTTGTCAATTTAGTTCAACTGGAGGAGATAGCTTAATTTCTAATACTATCAATGCAATTGTGGATACCAATATTTAGGTAAAACCATATGTCCCCTCAGAACCCGTATATTAGAACACATTGGAAACATAAAAAAGAAATTAACCACACATAGTGTTTCTAATCCTTTTTTAATATTTCATAATTCCAACCCCCAAGGTCTTACCTTTAAAGCTATTGAGCAAATAATGCCACACTGGAGAGGGGGAAACAGAAATTTTGCCCTAATAAAGAGGGAATCGTATTAGATATATGAACTCCAAACGATTTCCCCTTTGGGTCTAAATCTGGAATTTGATATAAAACCGTTCCTCTGATATGTATCTAATCATATTCCTTTTATTCTTTCTATAGATCACCAAAGATCTCTAACTAATGTTTCTAGAATAGTTATAATAATTCATGTTAGATAAATTGTTTGTAATATATGTCCATCTATATTTTATTTTTACTAATAATAGCTTGAATACCTATGTTTAACTGACTATGTTTTAATTTGCTAAGTTCAATTTTTAAATAAACATCTACTTATATATTTGAGCTCCATATATGTCTGATGTGGAGATAACATGTTTGATTATCAGTCATTTATAGCATACTCTTAACGGTATTACTTTAAGACACCAATTAGCTCTTAACCTATCAATATATAGTTCTTAGTGTTTATAAACCCTGAGCTATGTCACCGACACTCCTGATGAAACCAAGAAAGGTGAAACGCGTAGAGTGACGCTGACAGAGGATCCACATCCACTTCGCCGACCGGACCCCCCAGATCCTGCTGACGTCACATCCGGATTTTCTGGAACGCAGCCGTGAGACGCACGCAAAGCAGAAGGGAAGCAGAAAGTCTATACAAACCGGAGGCGAGATCGATTGTGTATCTAAATGCGTATTAACAACCTAAATCATGTGAGTGTATTGTAATATACTTACCACTTTTAATACAGTTTTCTACAGTCCGCACTATGTTTGGTTCTTTGTTTAATCACTAAAGGTATTCACTTACACATCTCCGCTGAAGCTGATACATCATTCCTCTCAGCAGGCGAGGCATCATTTAAAGATACCACTACGCACATTGATCTATCCTCACTTTTGTGAGTATGCAATTCATAGACCTTGAGTAGACAACTACACTTGTTATTTAACAATACTGCACTATTAGATTAATTTCTTTTTTCTTCACGTTTGCGCTTCCCAACGACCACCATTTCTTCATACTCACCTGGGATTGAGAGAGCAATCCTCCACTGGGTTACAGCAGCATCCAAAGAATTCGTTTGTATCACCACATCTATATTTATATTTATTTTTGATATGTTAACACTGTATTAACACGTGGTTTAATTATAAGTAGAGCGCCACTATTGATATATATATCCTACATAAGGAGTGATAGTGTCTGGTCACATTTACTCCCTAATATTTAATGTGAGAGGAACTCCACCTGTAGTTCAAATTCAATTTTAGTAATTTAATCTCCGTGGCTGGGACATTCAAATGTAGGGCCTCTGATTTGTCATTGTTAATTTTGTATCCTGAGATTTTTCCTAATTCTGTTAGTGCCTTTTGGAGGTTGGATAAAGATGCCTGGGGACTCGCTAATGTTAAAATGTTATCATCTGCAAATAAAGAGATGTTATCATTTATTTTCCGAATTATGATGCCCTGAATGTTTGTATTTGCTCGAATATTCGTGGCTATAATCGTTAGCGCAAAGAGGAGAGGGGACAAAGGGTAGCCCGGTCTTGTTCCATTCCTAATTCCAATTGGGTCCAGCTCATTCCCTGGGAGCTTAACTACAGCGGTCGGATTTTGGTATAATGCTCTAATTCCTTCTAAAAAGGAGCCTTTAAATCCAAATTTCTGCAATGTTTTATCCAAGAATACCCAATCTATTCTGTTGAACACCTTCTCTGCATCTAGGCTCAGAAGAATGACTCTGGTTCCAGTGAGATGAACATGATCCACTATATTTATTATTTTCAGAGTGTTATCTGAAGCCTGTCTTCCCGAGACGAATCCCACCTCATCTATATGAAGGTTTGCAGTTGACATGGTTGGTGGGATTGGTTTTCCTTTCATAAATGAATTGTACATCTCCAATAGGTATGGGGACAGAATAGCCAGGGACTTTTTGTAGTAGACATTGGTGAATCTATCAGGGCCAGGGGCCTTAGCTATTTTTAATGCCTTAACTGCTTCCGCTAGCTTAATCTGGGTAAATTTACCGTTTAGAGAATTAGCTTCAGCTTCGGTTATCTGGGGCAGGTTACAATTTCTAGGTAATTTGTGATTGCCTCTGAGTTTGAGAGCTGATTTTTCCATAGAGGAATTAAAGTTATACAGCTTTGCATAGAATTTGGTAAATTCTTGAGCGATTCCTTTATTGTCATAGATAATGATGCCATTTTTACCTTTGACCGCCATTATATGTGACCTAACCCGCACCCCCCTCAGTTTATTACCCCTTTTTCTCTTGTAACCCTTCCCCATTTCTCTCTCAATTACTCTCCCCAACTCCCTCACACCTTTCCACCCCCCTTTTTTTTCACTCCTTTCAATTACCCCCTCTCTTTTCCCACTTCCTTCTCCCTTCACTTTCTCCCCACCAGGGCTCCCCTCCCCCTCCGGCTCCCCTGTCCACCCTCCCCCCCTGGGTCCTACCTATGGTGTAGGTCCTTACATGGCAGTGGCGAAACAAAGATCCCAACCCAGCCGGTGATTGCGGAACTTGGCCCCAAGTCCCGGTATGGCTTAACTTCTGTGTTAGGACCACCTGGGTGGGCTCCCTCCACCAGCGGGTAAGGCCCTGAACACAGATAGGTCCCAGGGAGGAGTGGAAAGAGAGGGAGGCCCTACCTCTATGGGCTGGATAGAATAATTTGGCAGGCCTGATGTGGCCGCGGAACGTATTGTGCCCACCCCTGCCTTATGATGTACCTGGGCGTGTACTTCGCAGGTCCTGGCACACCAAAGGCTCTATTTACATATTAGCCACAGTATAGCAAAATTATCATTTGCTAGGGGATTATCAGGCAGACTGCAACAATAGGGCTGCACTTAACGATAACGCACCCTTAATTTCTCTTTACATAAGCCTGGGGCGCAGGGTCGATCACGTGATCACTCTTGGTGCGAACACATGACTACAAATGCCAAAAGTCAGTTGGCACTTTCAAAGGCAAAATGACGGAGTGCAGCACAAAATATTTACACCGTCACATATGGAAAAAAGGACTGGCCTAGCTGCCTGTGAAATGGGTGAACAGGTTCAAAATCCGATGTCGGCTCCTTGTAAAGTTGTAACATATGCCAAAATTAATATTGGAAAGAAGCATGTGCTTCAAAAATGTTATGAACAGTGCATTACAATAGCTGTCAAATACTGTATAATTATTATATCGACCCTATGATATCTGCTCTTAACCCCCTCCCACTCTACAGTCTGCCGGTTCCCCCATCCACCTCTCAACTCGCTGCTCACGGAGGGAATGCTTGAAATCTCTATGATTTTATTATTATAGAAGAGCCCCTTAGATAATCAGACTGCTGGGAAATCAATCTTAAGGCAACTACTTGACTGAATACTATTTACAGAGAGAATTCACAAGATTAAATGCTGGTAAATCAAGGGGGGGGTGGTGGTGCTGGAGTCATGAAGAGTGAGGAGTCTATTCACTAAAGTCTCCCACCTGCAAAAGTGGGGCAGAAACAAGTGCAAAACCAAAACCCACCAGATTTATAAGAGAAATTAATCTCATTGAAAGCTATTGGAGTTTTTCCTCTCTAAGGGGCCTATTCACTAAACTGTGATAAAATCAGTGCATTGCTGAACGACTTTGGGGCCTATGCAGTAAGCAGAGATAAGCCACTTATCGCCACCTTATCGCCAAAAAAAGCCTACTGCTATTCAGTAAGCCCCGGTAAATCGGTGATAAGAGAGCTTTTCTGCAATTTTTTTTGCCAAAAAAAAAAACGTCAAACGCACACCGGTAAGTCACTTATCACCAGCTTTTCAAACTCGTGCTATTCTAGTAGCCCCAATTAGCTTATTGAGGCTAATCGCGGCTCTAGAACAGAGATTTCCTCTCAAAATCGTCTCGCCAGGAAAAGTTGTCAGGAAGGTAGTGAGAAGCTGCCGATAAGCGGCGAGACGGGACTTAGAAAAAATTATTAATTTTTCCTGCATCGGATTGATGCCGGGATTGCCCGGAGCTGATACCCACTACCCATTAATATCAGCACCGGAGGCCCCCACATCAATCTGATGCAATAAAAATGCATTTACAGTCAATTTCATTACCTTAGCGACTAACCGCTAAGGCAATGAAGGGGTTAAGGAACAACCCCAGCTTTATTGGGGGCAGAGGGCATGAGTGAAGCGGGTACTTGGCCCTTCATTCACCCCCTCTGCCCCCAATAAACATTACAATATGTACTAAAGACCAATACACAACACACCAACCCCCTGTGCCCCCATATAAAACAATAATTTATTTTTTGATACACAGGATTGATACCAGAGGCTGGCGGGGGTACCTGGGTGGTACCCATGGGTGTCTGGGGGCCCTCGGTTGGTCCCCATGGGTTTTAGCCCGTGGGTGTCCGGAGGTCCTCAGGTTGTCCCCACGGATGTCTGGAGACTCTAGGGTGTTCCCTCTGGGTCCATGCTGACCTGCGGTACCAATCCTGTATCCCAATTTTTTGGGGGGATATATAGCAATAAATACACCCCCCCCAACACATACAGTACAGTAACAAAATAACTATTATCCAGATATGGATAATAGCTCATTTGCCCATTATTTATTAAATCAAACATTAGCCAGCATAAATAAAGTAAATAAACCTTCCAACTTACCCCTGCCATCATGAAGGGCATCCTCGTCCGCATACTGCAGGGCCATGTCCTCCGTTGCCAGAAAGAATACAATCAACAATACAATCTAATGGCCCCTAACCCCTTAATCACCATATCACCATAGCGGTTAATAACCGCTATAGTAATTAAGGGGTTAACCCACCCTCCCCGCTACCCACCCAGGAGGCCTAACTACCCACCCCGGACCCACTATACCCATTGATTGGCAAAGTGGTATATAATACCCATATAATATGGGCATGTTAAGCCACTATAGCAGTCAATGGTCACCCTAATAAAAAGAAACGAAGGCCCAAAAGATATAATAATAAAACATACACAAGTACCTAAACACCACTAGCCAAGAAATTCAATTAATAAAAGCACTAACCAACAAAACAATTAAATAATTTTAACTAGTAACCAACAAAGCAATTAATTACTACAACCACTAGCCAACACATCAATTCAAACAAGGAACCAACAAAAGAATTAATTAATAAAAAAACTCTAATCAATCAAAAAAATACTTAAAAACAAGCCAGCCAAATTACAAACTATTTAATCTAAAGAATCAAGAGAAATAGAAAAATAACACTCAATAGAAAACAAGCATTTGCCAAAAAATGCATTGGCTATCACTGTACTTATCTGTACCCTAAACGGGCACAGATGAATACATTAGCAGTCAATGGGCAATGCAAAACATTAAAAGAAAGAAATACAATCCAAAAACCATAAAAAAAATAAAATAACATACATTCAATATTTTACTTACCTTTAGGCCTGGGACATGGTGCAGGGAGCGGCGCTGGGCAGCGCTGACGCTCATGCTCTCCTGCATGCTCATGCTCTCCTGCTTGTCCCTGCATGAGCGTCAGCGAGCACGCTTGTGTGCCGGGTGGGAGGCTTTCGGGAGGCGGGCCTGGAGGCGGATCGGGAGGCAGGGCTAGCGTGCCATGTCACGGCGCCGACGTCACGGCGCCGACGTCACGGACTGCCATTGGCTGCTGGCAGTCATGTGACCGGCCCTGCGCTTGCATGAGCAGCAAAATTTAATCTTGCCTGTCTCCTGCATTTCCACACACCTCCGTACGCCTGCGGAAGCGTGTGGAAGCGCCGTCTAAAGCCGCGCTGATAGTGATAATGTTTCCACTCAGCGCGGCACAGCGCGCCTCAGCACGGTCTTTTTGACCATGTCCGAGGCCTTAGAAGCTTTGGCCCTCCGAATCCAGGGGTATCTCCAAGGGTTATACGTCACATCTTTCAAACCACATGGCCATATCACATGGTATTAGAACCAATGGGATTGACTTCAATCCCATTGGTTGCTGTACTATGTGATAGGTTACATTAGTTCAAAAGGATGTGACGTCACTTTAAATGATGATGTTACCGCTACAGTAACGAATGTCTTACATTTTTAATTAGCTTTTTATTACTAGTGTATTGTATCAGGGGCTCTCCAGAGCAGAGCCGCCTTAATTTGAGGTCCGGGGACCCCCTGCTTCCCGAGATACAGGCCCCGTTATGGGGTGCCGGTATCTCCTATGCATTTAAATGTCCCGCGTCACGTGACCATGAGAATACAATTCATAGGAGATACCAGCACCCCATAACGGGCCTGTATCTCGGGAAGCAGGGGATTCGCAGACCTGAAATCATGGTGGTACTACTCCAGGTCCCCCTGCTCATCTACACTAGTAAAAAAAAAAGTAAATTTAAAAAAATTAATTTCGGGCAAGATTTGCACAGAGGGAGGCGGCGCTCTCTCTCTGCAGCAGAAAGAACTTGCCCGGTGAGCCCTTTTCAGGGGGTCGATCTTCATGTCGCCGGCTACTCAACATTTTTGTAAATGTTGCTATCACTGGTATTCGGGGCTTTCTGCATACCGTGATAGCAACGCTTTAAAAAATGGCTTTTTTAAAACCATGGCAAATTTTTTTTATCGGCGCTTTGCATTGATTTATCGCTCACTAAAACATGTTGGTAAAAATGGTATTCACTAAGAAAAAATCCAAGTTTTTTTTTAAGTTCGATTAAAAAAATGCACCATTTAACGACTTGATTTTTGTGGCGTTATTACATGGGTGACGGCTCTTGTATAGTTACATTGTTGGTGAAGTTTAGAAATCGAGTTCAACATATGTTAAATTTAGATGACAGATACTTACTGTATTCTATATTTATATTTAACGTGTATTGATCCAGAGGAAGGGAAACAAATAACACCAGTGAAACATAATTCAATGCTGTCTCATAGGGTGAAAAATAATTTCATTCCTGACTGCAATAATGGCAATTAGATTTCTCCCTACATCAACATCCTTCCCATGTTTACTCATTCAGTATATCACTGTATATCTTTTCTTAAAGATATCTATTGTATCTGCCTCACAGTCTCCAAGGGTATTGAATTCCACATTTCACTGCCCTTACTGTAGGGCAGTTGTGTAACTATGCCCTAAAGGGCCCCCGGGCGACATTGTAACGACGCTGTACCACATAGCATATTACCATGGAAACACATCGCCATGTGATGTAGTGTCACCATGACAACACAGCATTACATGACGCTGCACATCATTGAGGAGGGCTGCTATTTTACTGTTTGATCCTGCTCTCTTCCCGGCAATCAGTTTAATTGCTGTGGGGAAGAGCGCAGGGTCAGTGTAACCGATTGGGGGTTCATCAAGAGTCCTGAGGGAGGATCCTGACTTACTGACCTCCCCCGAGCTGGTGCCTCCGGGACGTGCCCGGTCATCCCGGACGGTAGTTAGGCCACTGCAAAGGAAAGAATCCTTTCCGTTGTTGCTGGTGAAATCGCCTTTCTACCAAACTTAACGGATGGCCCTGTGTCCTTTGTTCTATTATTGGGATGAATAGTTATTTTAAAAGTTTCTTGTATTGTCCCTGAATATATTTGTAGTTAGCATATCCCCTCTTAGACGCCTCTTTTCTAATGTAAACAAATCTACTTTAGCTAGCCTCTCCTCATAAGTTAGTCATAATTCCCACCCCTTTATTAATGTGGTCGCCCTTTTCTGTGCTTCATCTACTTCTATAATGTCTTCTTTATGTTGTGGTGTCTAAAACTGTACTCCATATTCATGGTGTGCCAAATTATGCTTTCTTCCCTTCCATCCATACCCTGTTTTAAGCAAGCGTAACCCTCCGTGCCTGGCTCCTAAGGCGTTTGCATCAGTGTCTATTTTATTGGCTACTGAGAAGTCATTACCTTATTCAGGGTGCTGGATTCCTGCGGCTGAGTGATGAGGTAGCAAAGACTGAAATTATGGGCGCCAGGAACTTATGAAGTACAAACAACACTCTTTATTAGTCCACCCCCCCCCCCCCCTTGGTACTGGGGCTCTTCTCATTCATTCACAGTATACATTGGCATAGCTGTTGTCCGTTTCATAGTTACATAGCGGGAATGGTTAACCCCTCCATTACCTTTATGGTTACTACAACTAAGGTAATGAAGGGGTTAACCCGTCCCATTACCGACCTGGTAGGCCTAAACACCCACCATGTGCCAAATATCATACATAGGATAGAAGCAGGGGGTCTCTGGAGCTGATACCCGGAGAGACCCAGAATTCCGAATTTCTTCAGAGTCACATCGCGAGTCCCATGAGAATGTGCGAGTTGCAGCCGCGATGTGAATCTCGGAGCTACCTGACTAGCTGGATTTCACCAAAAAATGTGTTTGAGCATTTTTTGAGCTCCCGCTCGCTTTGTCAGAGTGGGAGAACTATCGATCGTGAAGAAGAAGGTCTCGAGCGAGTTTGCCATGTTATCTGCGCTTTCTGAGTAGCTACACATGCAAACTCGCTCGAGAAGTGCCCAAAACTATCGATAACTCACTTATCAAAGCTACAAGAATAGGACCCTAAGACTTCATATCAGGTAGAAAAATGGCCAATTGGTTCTTTATTGTAGAGATATGTGAATATCTGTCTTCAAATGTGTGATATTTTTCCTTTTTTTTTGCATAATTTTCATAAATTTCACAAAATGTTGCAGCTTTTGACAGATTTATACTTAAATAGCTGTATATAAAGTACATGTGATCTATTATTGCGTGACTCCAGTTGTTCGAATGTCTTCAAATTTGTTTCACTAATATATTCACAAAATAAAAACAGGGACATTTCACCTGATTTGCAAATTTGTTAGAAAAATATGCATACAAAATGTATGTCTGCATATCTGTGATCAAGTGCTATGTTTAGATAAAATTAAGCATTTGGGTGCAATTATTGTGTATAAGAGGGTAACTATGAGTTTTAAAATGTTTATCCCATTCCAATCTAATGGGCACCTCGTGTGTGTGTAAGAGGGGGATCCCATTGAAGTCCATCCAGTACAAGACAAAATGTGTGTACAGGCATATCCCTCATTAACGTACGCAATGGGACCGGAGCATGTATGTAAAGCGAAAATGTACTTAAAGTGAAGCACTGCCTTTTTCCCACTTATCGATGCATGTACTGTACTGCAATCGTCATATACATGCATAACAGATGTAAATATCGCATTTGTAACAGGCTCTATAGTCTCCCCGCTTGCGCACAGCTTCGGTACAGGTAGGGAGCCGGTATTGCTGTTCAGGACGTGCTCACAGGCGCATGCGTGAGCTGCCGTTTGCCTATTGAGCAAGATGTACTTACTCGCGAGTGTACTTAAAGTGAGTGTCCTTAAACCGGGGTATGCCTGTATATGAAATCATGCTAGGGGTCCATGTTAAAATGGACATGAAGCAAAAGATGACACTGTGTGCTAATGTAATTTCCAAGAATCCCTGCCTGCAGTGGAAGCATTGTACGCTAAGAGACAATAGTGAAAAGCAGCATTGTAGACTTGTCTGAGACATGTGAATGTGCTCACAAGTGATATTTTTATTTGCTGTATTTGAAATAAAATTGCAAGCTGATGTCTCCTTCCTTGTATTATGCACAACCTGAGTGTCACGTATGGCACATCTGTGAGTACATGACCTGCATACGGGACAAGGGTTAATAAACAGCTCGCAAGCTATCCCACTTTTCACCTTCGCAAAGGTCCCTTAAATAGACAATATCTCCCCTAAATTCTTCCCCATATACCACCTGTCACGAACAACACAACAGTGAGCACGTGATTTAGATATGCAACCAGTGTTAATACACACGGCTACTCTAGCCAACTCTCTGTTCTCCTCCGTACGGTACTATGAGTTAATAGTACCCCCTTAATTACACGGTTTTAATGAGTTAATATTACCCCCTTACTCAATTGCAATCATATCTATATGCTGCCACCCCCAAGAAATGCAAATAAAAGATGTTAAATTGATTTTGCCAGAGTCTCAGGTTCTGGTTTATTATAGAAAAAACTATGTATTCAACACACAAAAATCTGTTGTAGCAAAATGTGTCCGAAAATGTAAATACTCTCTCCAGAGCGTGCAAGAGTTCATTCAGACGGCTCAAAGCATCACTTATTAATGTTTTAATATATATATAAAAAGAGAAATAGAACACAAGTCCATAAACCGGTGCTCCAGGGCATATGAAGAATATATATAGGATTCGAGACCTGGAAAGAACACATCCTTAAGATGCTGGAACAATGGTCCTGCACGACGACGTGAAGCGGCAACGGATAATGGAGAGTCTAAGACCTCCTGCCGCTACGATAGTGAGCATGCACCGGGACCAGCATGCTGACATTACGGCTCAGAGGATCATGGACTTGTTGATATGAGTCTATGGCATAGAAGAGGATGAGAGTGAACTCTGGTCCAAGTTCTATAGTCTTCGACAGAAGGAAGGGGAAGATCTGTCTCCCTTCATTCAACAGATACATCTGGTCCTTTGGAAACTGCGCAGCCACGATATAATTCCAGTACACACTGTGGATGAATATCGACGCAAGCAGTTCCTCCGAGGAGCTATCCCAACCAATCATATACAGTTAGGTCCGGAAATAATTGGACACTGATACAATTTTTATAATTGTTGCTCCACCACAATGGATTTGAAATGAAACAACCGGGATGCAATGGAAGTACAGACTTTCAGCTTTAATTCAAGGAGTCGAACAAAAGTATCGTATGAAACGTTTAGGAATTGCAACCATTTTCATACACAGTTCCCTTATTTCAGGGGCTCAAATGTAATTGGACAAATTAACACAATCATAAATAAAATGTTCATTTTTAATACTTTGTCGAGAATCCTTTGTAGGCAATGACTGCTTGAAGTCTGGAATGCAAGGACATCAACAAATGCTGGGTTTCCTCCTTTGTGATGCTTTGCCTTTGTGATGCTTTACTGCAGCTGTCTTCAGTTGTTGTTTGTTCGTGGGTCTTTCTGCCTTAAGTTTTGTCTTCAGCATGTGAAATGCATGCTCGATCTGTTTGAGAACAGGTGATTAACTCAGCCATTGCAGAATATTCCACTTCTATGCCTTAAACTCCTGGGTTGCTTTCGCAGTATGTTTTGGGTCATTGTCCATCTGTAAAGTGAAGCGCTGTGCAATCAACTTTCCTGAATTTGGCTGAATCTGAGCAGACAATATATCCCCACACACTTCAGAATTCATCCGGCTGCTTCTGTCTTCTCACATCATCAATAAAAACTAGTGACCAAGTGCCATTGTAAGCCATGC
This sequence comes from Ascaphus truei, assembly GCF_040206685.1. Lineage (NCBI taxonomy): Eukaryota > Metazoa > Chordata > Amphibia > Anura > Ascaphidae > Ascaphus > Ascaphus truei. Next base: position 172,798,290 of record NC_134487.1, on the reverse strand, counting down.
ATGCCCATGCCATCAGACTGCCTTTACCGTGTTTTACAGATGATGTGGTATGCTTCGGATCATGAGCCATTCCAAGCTTTCTCCATACATTTTTCTTCCCATCATTCTGATACAGGTTGATCTTAGTTTCATCTGTCCAAAGAATGCTGTTCCAGAACTGTGCTGGCTTTTTTAGATATTGTTTGGCAAAGTCTAATCTGGCCTTTCTATTTTTGAGGCTTATGAATGGTTTGCACCTTGTGGTGAACCCTCTGTATTTGCTCTCGTGAAGTCTTCTCTTTATGGTAGACTTGGATAGTGATATGCCTACCTCCTGGAGAGTGTTCTTCATTTGGCTGGATGTTGTGCAGGGGTTTTTCTTTACTATGGAAAGGATCCTATGATCATCCACCACTGTTGTCGTCCGTGGACGTCCCGGCCTTTTTGTGTTGCAGAGCTCACCAGTGCGTTCTTTTTTTCTCAGAGTGTTCCAAAATGTTGATTTGGCCACTCCTAATGTTCCTGCTATCTCTCTGATGGATTTTCATTTTTTTTCAGCCTAAGGATGCCCTGTTTCACTTGCATTGAGAGCTCCTTTGACCGCATGTTGTGGGTTCACAGCAATAGCTTCCAAATGCGAATGCCACACCTGGAATCAACTCCAGACCTTTAACCTGCTTAATTGATGATGAAATAATGAAGGAATAGCCCACACCTGTCCATGAAACAGCTTTTGAGTCAATTGTCCAATTACTTTTGGTCCCTTGAAAAAGAGGGGGCTACATATAAAAGAGATGTAATTCCTAAACCCCTACTCCAATTTAGATGTGTATACCCCCAAATTAAAGCTGATAGACTGCACTTTAAGCCCATATTCATTATTTAACTATAACTTGAATTTATTTTGGTACACAGCTGAAATAACAAAACTTGTATCAGTGTCCAATTATTTCCGAACCTAACTGTAGTCATTATGATTTGGTGTTCCCTACTCCAAGGACCTTCCCCTACATTCGAGTAGCTATTAGGGCTAGTAAAAGGGCACAAAGCCTACACTCACCTGCATACTCATAAGAAGTCCAAGGAGAATCAGTAATTGAGGACTACCCCATCAACGGTGTGGTTGGATATACCGCAGCTGAACTCCGGCATATCTCATATCATGGAAGTGAAGGTTTTGATATGCCCTGAACCCAGAGAACATCCAATCTCCCCGAACATCCGCATCACCAATGCCGATGTGGTGCAGACTGTGATTCGAGTGTATCTGCAAGAGGCAAGAGAACTACCCCTGTCTTCCCTACGGATCCACCCAGTACTAAAGGAAGAGTGCTGTAAAATATCATCCCAAGAGGGTTATGGGGATCTCTTCAACAACAAACTGGGGTTAGCCGAGATTCCACCAGTGGGAGTGAAGTGTATGGACACAGTGTGCTGCTACCCAGGCCGTGATGAGGCTGACTAGTACTTCTCCTTAGAGACAATGCCCGAAGAAGGCGCCAACCAAGGCTACAAGCTCGTGCCACAGGTACGGGAGTGGAAATCCAAAATTCCTGGGAGAATCAAGGTGTTCGTTCAGAACATCTCTCCTTACACCATGCCTTTCGATCAAGGTCAAAGGCTGGGTTGGATATACCCAGTCACCCCCATCGAAACAATGGCCCAAGTGAATGCCGCCATAGTGCAAGATCAGCCGGCCGGGCTGTCATTCGACTTCGGGGAATAAACCCTGTCAACCGAATGGAAGGATCAGATAACGGCCAAGTTGGAGGAATGCCAGGAAGTGTTCTCCACCAGCGAAAAACATATGGGGTGTAGTAAAAACGCCCAACACACCATCCGGTTGAGCAACACCACCCCCTTCTAGGAGCATTCCCGGCACATCGCTCTCACAAGAAATGGAGACGGCGGACATTGTGATGGAATCCTGTAGCCCCTACGCATTGCCGATCGTGGTGGTACAAAAGAAAAATGGGTCGGTCCACTTATGTGTAGACTATCAGACCCTGAACAACCACACCAAAACCCGACCAGTACACTCTGCCGCGGATCGAAGAGATTCTCAACGCGCTGTTGGGAAGCCAGTGGTTCAGCGTCCTGGACCTGAGATTTGGGTACTAACAGGTACATATGAGTGCCGAAGACCTAGAGAAGACGGTATGTATGTCCCCTTGGCATCTATCAATTCACCTGCATGCCCCAAGGCATTTTTGGTACTCCGGCCACATTCCAGCGTTTGATGGAAAAGACCATCGGAGATATGAATCCTCGGGAATGCCTAGTGTACCTGGATGATATCATCGTCTTCGGTAAGATGCTGGAGGAGCACGAGCAACGTCTTCTGAAAGTTCTTGATCAGCTGGGCAAAGAAGGATTGAAGTTGTCTCTGGACAAATGCCGGTTCTGCCACACGTCCATGACCTATGTGGGACAGGCTAACCTTCGAAGACAAATGGACATCCGCCTGTAAAAAGGCGTTCATTGGCCTAAAGAAGAGCCTAACAGGTCTTAGCTTATGCCGATCCCGAGCAGCCCTATACCCTTCATGTGGATGCGAGCTTCAACTGCCTGAGTGCGATCTTGCATCAGAAGTACCTGACTGGCTTCCGGCCAGTAGCATACGTCAACCGTAGCTTGACTCTCAGCGAACAAAATTATCCCGTCCACAAGTTGGAATTTCTCGCTTTCAAGTGGGCGATTGTTGGCAAACTCCATGACTACCTGTATGGAGTTGCCTTTGTAGTGCACATGGACAACAACCCATTGACGTACATATTGACGTCTGCCAAACTGGACGCCACGGGCCACCCGAGGCTGGCGGCCTTTTTGAACTATCAGTTCACCTCAAATATAAACGGGGACCCTGAACATCAGAGCCGATGCTCTGCCCAGATGACCGGGACTGAGTACCACACCGGATGATGGCCTCTAGGAAGAAATCCCTGGACCAGGGATACTGGCCATGTGTTCGACTGCAGACATCGTGGAGGACAAAGTGGTCTCAGAACTGAGGGTTGCTGACTCCCTGGGATGCCAATCCCTGCCGCCTATTGCCACCCAGATGGCATGAATATCACCTCAGACAAAATTATCCCCTGGAAAAGGACCCGGTTGCTGGAGCTATCCGCCAGGCCATTCAGCAGGACAAGCCCTCATTGGTGAAACTTGCTCCCACTGACACGGTTGCTGTAATAATGTGTGAATGGGCCAAATTTGAGATCGATAGGGGTCTACTCTATTGGATGGTTCCATACCATAACCACCCAGATAGAAGGCAACTGGTTCTTCCCAGGAACCTACCGTATATAGTCCTACGATCGCTACACGATGACCATGGCACCTTGGAGTAGACAAGACCTTAGGTCTACTTCGAGACCGATTCTTCATGCACCGGATGAAGAAATTGGTAGAACACCATTGCCGCAGATCCTCTAGGTGTATACAGCGGAAGACTTTGCCTACCAGAGCAGCTCCAATGGCCCATCTGAAGAGCTTGGGTCCTCTAGACCTGGTGTTCATGGACTTCCTATGTATTGAACCAGACTCAAGGGGCATCTGGAATGTGCTTGTGATTACGGACCACTACACCTGCTATGCCCAAGCCTTCCCCACCAAAGACCAGAAGGCCATTATGGTGGCTAAGACTTTATGGGAATGATATTTAGTGCATTACAGGCTACCAAATCGTCTACACTTGGATCAATAGCGAGACTTTGAAAGTAAGCTCATCCGAGAATTACTGAAGCTATTAAATATCGACAAGTCCCGAACAACTCTTTACCATCTGGAGGGGGATGCTCTGCCCGAGAGGTTCAACCAGACCCTCCTCGACATGCTCTGCACTCTAAAAGGCTCTCAGAAGACCGAGTGGATCAAACATGTGGAGTCCTTAGTGCATGCATATAATTGCACCAGACATGAATCTACAAGCTTCACTCCCTATTTCCTAATGTTCAGATGAGAGGCACGGCTGCCTGTGGATATACGTCTGAGGGTATCGACCGACGGGGTACCCAACAGAACGCAATTTAAGTACGTGCAACGGCTCCAAGAATGCCTGCAGAGCGCTTACCAACTAGTGGAGAAAGCATCAGCCCATCTGAATGCCTGCAACAAACGGTGCTACGATCATAAGGTCCACCATCGGGAAATTCATCCTGGCGTTGCTGTTCTCCTCCGCAATCTAGGGATCCCTGCGTTACCTGCATACATTTGTCATGAGATATATCACTGTGACCTAGTCCGGTCCTAGCTGTGGTTTGTTACCACATACAATTAGAGGGACTCGTGCAGGGTGTCCATGCTACTTTTTAACCATTTTCCTCACTTGATTTTTACTTTATGTGAATTCAAATAAACTCTATGTGATATTTTGGTAAACCCATGTGCTCCTCAAGGATTCTTTTTTTTGTTCTCTCATATATAAATGTTGCAAATAAAAATATCACTTGTGAGCACATTAATATGTCCCTGTCACGGTAACTTTATGACAAGATATAATATACACCAAAATACCTGGGTTGAACTGAACACGACTAGATATGATAAAATATAATTTATTCCTTGAAAAAGGTGAACACACAAGATATACAAATAACAGGCAAAATATACACTTACTTAAGGAGTTTGGAAAAGAAAGCCATCAGGATACAGGATTGACAATTTCTTCCATAATACATGTTCAGATGTAGTCATCACGAAAAGCGCAAAAGACACAGAGTATGGGCTGGGCACTGGTTTATATGCAAATCTCCAGTCTATACCTTACTATTGAGTGTAGGCCATTGGAGAACAATTACCTGCACCCAATCTCTGTCATAAATCAGTGGTGAGGTTGACAGTCTTACCCCAGAGTAAAACTCCTCCCACCCAAGGACGTTTAAAAACGGCTTTTCCTATCTAAATAACTTCATAACTTCAGTTCAGTAATACTTACTGGCACGCAAAACATATTAATACATTCCGGCACGCATGACGCTCCCAATAAGACTAAATATTACCGTGTAATACTAAAATTAAGAGAGATATTAATATCTGTCTCTTAGTACCTGCTAGACATCGTGTCTGTAATCATTATGTGCGAATCGGTCACACGAATATACACATGTAGCTTTTAGCATGTTCAGCCGAGGACATCTCATAATATTCTTATATTTAATAAGGTTACTCATTCTGATATCTTCTTCTGTAGCCGCACCCCTGGCCCCCATAAAACCCCCTGCCAAGAAATGCTTTGAAGCTGGGCCTCCTGTGTAGAGAACGTTTGTCACAGGTGCTATATTTCACACCCAACACTCCAGACATGGGCCAGCGGTCTCTACCAGCAATATACAGTTGGTTGCTGAAGCAGGGTAAACACACACTAAACCCCCTCTGTACTTTCCACACCCAACTTCAATCAAGCCTTTTGAAGCCCAGATATTTCTGAAAAGACACCACACATATTTGTATTTTCCTAAAATGTAGCTCATTAACCCCTTAAGCCTCCCGCATCAACCCCAGTGTATGTGTTGGTGCAAACACTGGGATGAGACAATACATTTCTACAGGGGAATAAACAGTTGGATTATGAAGCAAGGTAAAAACACATTACTGGACCCCAGTCCAGTTAACCCCTTGCTTCCCCAGTGAGAGCAGGGGGTGGCCAAATGAGGTCTAACCCCTTTAATACCGGGCCAAACCCCCTCTCCCATGACAGTCCCCGACAGGTCTGCAAGCCAGCTTTTCACCATTATCTTCTAGCATACAATGCTTCCACTGCCGTTAGGGATTCTGTGAAATTACATGCAAAAGAGCACATGTGTACATGTACAGGAGTATATCTATAGTATATCTATAAATGCTCTTTCAGTGTCTTTTGTAAAAAATTAACTGAAGAAGTAACTGAGGGGTCCTGAACCTGAAAGCTTGCACTCTTTTAAAACATTAGTTAGACATTAAATGTATCACTTTGGTCAGTCTTGTAAGAAATCCTATTCAATAGCCCTCACGTGAACAGACAGAAATCTAGGCGCTTACTCTAATAACAGGGAAATACAATTGAACGTAGTGGCAATACTATCATACTGAATATCCAACTGACTCCTACAGGCACCAATTGAGTGGTGCACTACTCTGGTGTCAGTTGTAGGCTGCTCGAACCACCGGGAATCTTTCCTGGATCCCCAAAGACCATAAATAGTGAAAAGAAATAGCAGTCACGCAAGATTTTAACTCAAGTGTTAAGTGTATCACGTAATTTGTTTCAATGTGTACTGTCAATTTATATGCAAATAATTGTATTACCACATGTGAATAAAGTCATATTTGTGGCAGGGAAACAATCAATTTTTTTTTTAAAACCAGGTGCTATATTAACTCACATTTCACAAAGTTATGGGAATATTGGCCTCCCATGCTTCAGCCCCAGAGTTGCACCACTTTTGTCTTCATACTTACTGTAAGTAGAGCTTTTCCTAGTGCAGGCTCCTGATGTCACAGCCCCAATTGTTCTAATGAGCAAATCCCATTCTGCATGGAGTGAGTCAGACACAGGGAGTGGAAAAGAAGAGTCTCCCTGTATGTTTGCAGCATGCTGATAAGCAGGAGTCAGGGCAGAGCAAGACTGAACACTCCCGGCTGATGATTGCTGTTGCAATAAACCCCTGCAAGTGAGACTTTCACATGAATATCAGATTGGAGCACAATGATTGATGCTGTTAAAATGAATAAGTAATGAACTCCTAATGATCACAGCCTCAGAAATACTGCCTCCCAACCTGCTATTTCTACAGCTACAACTCGTAAACAAATCCCTCTGTTTATTTGAATACTTCCTAATGTATGAAAGCTGCCGGAGCGTTTCTGAACGTGACTGGGTTTTATCTGACTTCTGCTGGTGTGGTGATGAGCAGTAGCTGTTCTTTCGTTTTGTTATTTTTTTTCACCCCATTGCTATAAGATGGGCTTGGAACTCCTCGCTCTACAACAGGGGCGAGCAAACTTTTTATGCAAAGCCCCCCTTTTCATCCATGAAATTTCTCGGGCCCCCCTGCCTGATGTAATCAAATTTACATGACGTCAGCGCACGTGAGCTTGTTCAGCCAATGAGGGTGAACCAGCTTTGTAACGCCCCCGCCACGCGTCAACAAAAAAAGTATTTATAACAAATTATATCACTTAAAAATAAACATTATGATTTGTCTAATAGCGTCCCCATTTATTCTGTTATTAATCTCTCTCTTCCCGCCACATCAGAACCTCTCTCCCCTCTTCCACAGTCGCATACTCCTCTCTCCCAGTCTCTCCTTCTCCTAGTATTTCTCACTCCCCTCCAGTGTCTCTCTATCCCTCCCCTCAGTGTCTCTCCCTCCCCCCCACTCTCTCTTTCCCTCCCCCCAGTGTGTGTCTCTCTATCTTTCTCCCTCCCCCTAGAGTCTCTCTCATTCCCTCCCTACTCCAGTGTCTCTCTCACTCTCTCCCGCCCCCCAGTGTTTCTCTCACTCTCCCTCCAGCCATTGTGTGTCTCTTCCTCCCACCAGTGTCCCTCCCTCCCCTCAGTGTCTCACACTCTCCTTCCAGCCATTGTCTCTCCCTCCCCCCGGTGTCTCTCCCACTCTCTCCCTCCAGCCATTGTGTGTCGCTCCTTCCCGCCAGTCTCTCTCTCCCTCCTGCCAGTCTCTCCCTCCCTCCCATGTCTCTCTCATCCCCATGTCTCTTTCACCTCCCTCCCCATGTCACACTGTCACCCCCTCCCAATGTCACACTCTCAACCCCCCTCACCATGTCACACTGTCACACTCTCACCCCCCAACGCGTCACACTGTCACTCTCATCCCCTCCCCATGTCACACTGTCACACTCTAACCCCCCCATCCCCATGTCACTCTCACCTTCCCACACTCACCCCCCTCCCCATGTCACACTCACCCCCTCCCCATGTCACACTCCCACCATCCACACTCTCACCCTCATCCCCATGTCACACTCACACTCTCACCCCCCTCCCCATGTCACACTCACCCCCCACACTCTCACCCCCACACTCTCACCCCTTCCCCATGGCACACTGTCACACTCACCACTCCTAACCCATGTCACTCTCACCCCACTCCCCATGTCACACTCACACACTCACCCCCTCCCCATGTCCCACTCACACACTCACCCTCCCCCCCCCCTTCCCATGTCACACTGACAGTCTACGCTGCCTACAACAAGGAAGAATTGCAGGAGCTGTGTAGCACAGCGCCACATAGTGGCCGAAAGAGAAATAGCAGCTTCCCACTGCTTTTTTCTGCTCCTGGCGATCGCCAGCTGCCTGTGCCCCCCTTAAACAATTTTGAGCCCCCAGTTTGCACACCGCTGCTCTACAATACTATGCAGGCTCCTATGACAGTGAAAGTACACCGTTAATGAGCAATTGGGGAAGTTACAGGGAGCGCTTATAGGAGCAGTTAGCGGAGGTGTTAGGGGAGGACTTATAGGGAGCAGTTCATGTGATAGTTGGGGGGAGTTATAGGGAGCTGTTATGGATACAATTAAAGGAGGACTTATAGGAAACGGTTATAGGAACAGTTAGGGAATGAATTATAGGGAGTGGTGATAGGCGCAGTTAGGGGAGGGGTTATAGGGAGCAGTTATAGGAAAAGTTATAAGGAGTAGTTATAGGATCAGTTAGAGGCAGGATTACTCGGTGAAATAATACGGTATATTGGAATGATAAAATGTATATACGTAGCTGCTACAGCATTTTTTCCCTTTGTGTCAGTTAAATCTACAAACTTCATATATTTGACACCAATGCAAATTCCAATAATAGAAAATTCTTAACCCCTGTAAATTGCATCATCATTCCCTTATATACCTTTGTAGATAGTGATATTTAATACAATCAGACACTCTGTGACTGGGATATACAGTAAGCATAAGCATGTCTTAACCCCGTTTTTTGCCTTTATAAAAGTATATCTGTGACATTTCCAGTACCCCTGCTATTTCCCTGTTACTCTGACAAAAACTATGCATGCAATAAGCCAGCTACATATTTACTGTATGTGCAAAAATCTCTCCTACCCATTTCCTGATCCACTGGATGGTGCTGGCTCCTCAGAAGACAAAAAACCCACTGGAACACAAGTGTTCCTATTCTGATGTAAGCCTCCCCTCCTACATGTCACCCAACTAATGTGAACTGACTTCAACCAGGTGAAAAGTCTTTCACATGTACATACTGTATGAACACTGACTAAAGTTGTATTACACGTTGCCAAAGCAGAATTACACAGGTGACCTTCTGCCACTCTGCATGCAATACACAGGGATAGAAAAGTAAGTAGACATGTCAGAAATAATAGGGGCCATGTGTTCCACTGCACACAGAGCTCTCCACGGCACTCTCCTAATTTTCTGGCACTAATGTTGTTATGGTATCATCTAGGCCTCTGGGACCCTGAAAATCTATACACATCCTTAAATAATTATCAGGGTGGATAAATAAATATGAATTCATTATTAGTATAGGTACCTGCTTTATTGAAGTTTGCCTTGATCAGGTTGTCAGGCTTGAACCATGTTTTCATCAAAAGATGCAACCAAATTGCTCCTTTGTTATTAGACTTAAGTTCAAAATGTAGAAATCTCACTAACAAATTGCAATTTGTGAGGAGCGCTGGAATGGTATATTTGTTTTGCATAAATGTAAGGCCAATCTTTTCACCAGCGGCGTACTCCATAAAGGGAGGAACGCAGGTTGTACGTATTGGATTAATAAATGCTGTGACAACCTGCAGCAAATCTGCTTTTCTCCTGGACGGCGGGAGGGGGGGGGGGGTGGAAGCAATATGCTGTAGAAAACATGTACAATATAACAAGACGACGAAGAGAAAGAAAGAAATGAAAGATTGTAAATGAGTTATTTACTGTATAAAAATTTCACAGCTGCAAAACTGGGACAAAAATGGTAGAAAACAGCACCATTTTTTTTTTTTTTTTTAAAGAACTGGTGATATTTCAGCCCAATTGTTACAGCTGGTACAGCACAGAGCGACAGAAATCAAAATAAAATCATTACTTTAGAAGATATATCAGCAAAAAAAATGGAAATGTTAATAAGGAAGGGGTGGGGGTGAGAAGTATGATGTAGGCTCCCCTGTACACTAGGGTGGACACTCTTTTAGCAGCAGAAAGGCAGCATATACAGTATATATAGCAGCACTGTGGGAGAACAGCCAGAGGGATAAGGGTTACGAATACATGGATGATGATTTGAAGAATTGTTTATCCAGCTGATTAAGATCTGCCATGTAACCTACTGTCTAACAATATGCCTGGACCTGGAGCTTTGTACATGAGCTGAAGCGGTCATCTAGCAGTCTTACCATACTGGCAATGTAATTTAGAGGTATTTGTGTGCAAGATTACAGAGCTTCTGCTGCTGCTGCTGCTGCACTCACTTAACCTCTCCTCTGATTCTAATTACCAGCCCACCGCATTTGGGCTGCATAGTGTAGTTCTGGCATTTCGGCAGCTTCCAGGAGAAGGGAATATATAAGAATGTAACCTTTTAGCAGGAGGGCGCGGGTCAGAATTACTCAGCAAGCATCACTGCAAAGGGAGAAGCTTGAAGCATTGTGCAGGATCTTAATGGGTTTGATTTAGGGGAAAATGCAGTTAAGGTAACCTCTCTGGAGCCATAACGTCCCATTCTTCATCCCATCAAAATGAGCATGCATGCTGTGTAATTATCGCTATATGCTATCTAATCTTTTACATTTCCAAAACTATTTGGGGGAACACAGAATTTAAAGTCACCCTACTGCAAGTACATTGTGTGTAATGGTGCTCCACTTACACTTTTTTTTTTTATTATTTGTCTAGAGGGGAAATTAGTGAGGTCACTGGCTCTAATTAATCCACATAATTAATATTGGGGTCGTGATTTGATCACTACCCATAGAAGACTCTTCTTGTCTTCTATTCTCCCTCCTCCCTCGCTTCTTCTCGGCCACGTTTCCTGAAATAGACTCTGTGTTCCTTGGTCTTAATCTACCATCAGAGGTGTTGTTGTAGGTAATAAAACAGTGCCAGAACCCTATGCAAGAAAATATTATTTGATATCTAAATTATAAAAAACAATCCAACTTTAAATAAGGCAAAGTCACAGAATAAAGCGTCACTTGGGATGGTTGTAGTTGTCTTATGGAGTTGCACATCTTAGTGACTGGGAAGGGTTAAGGGCCTTATTTACTATTACAGCACCATAATCAATGCTAATCACTGCATTGAGATCCTTTTGATTCCTTGAAGGCGTAGGTACAGTACTCATTTCTTGTGAGTTCACCCACAAAACCACCCCTGATTTCTCCATTATAATCTAATCTCCCCCCCCCCCCAAAATGTGTATTATAGTCTCTTATGCAATTTAAAGCTTTACAATTACAGTGTGTTAAGACTACTGTATAAGAAAACCCCTGCGGCTGACACTGTCTTCAGTATGATGATACTTCTTTAGTACCACTATTTATTACAATCCTAAACTCGACATTATTGATTTGATTTCATTATTAGATTGTGAGATCTTTGAGTCAACAACCGATATCCACAAATGTTTACCTTTATGTGCAGTATTATGCATTTATTCATAGTCATCTTCCCTGTTTTATATCTTTCAAACCACTTTGTACATTGTTGGCGCTATATATATACAAATATGAACACAAGTTCCAACGCATTATGCTCGGAATACTAGGGGGACGTTTGGCTTCATGGAGTGTAGAAAGATTTAGGGTCATGTGGGGTCACGTAAGAGAGCTCTACCAGTATAGCAGAGGTTATAATCCTCTGCTACAGATGACACTGCTTCACTGTCACATTATCACAGCCGCTGCAAGGGTGAAAATATCACAGGCACTGCACGTCCTGCCCCGTCAGCCGCACGTAGAGTGAAAATTGATTGTCACTGGTCTCCCTCGGTGAAAGAAAACTGATAAGAGGCCCCCACAGAGCTAGAAAAATTGCTTCGGAGTACGGTGCCCCTCACTCCCCTCATGTGAGAAATGACAGGTGGTACATTGTAGCTTGTAGCTTGCAAGAGGACACTGTTCAGGTGAAGAGGGGGAGTGACATCATGCTGTAAATCAATCTGGGGGAAAGGAAACACAAGCAGACCCAGTGAGCTTCATGCTACAGATTTTTAGTGAGGCATCTACATGGGAATATAAAAAGTCAGGCAAACCTGTGATCAGAGTGAAAAACAAAAGTGGTATCCTAGATGGCGCTCAAAACAAATTTGTGCAATTCTTCAAATAAGAATAAATCATCTGTGATATTGGTGGTTATTCCAGTGAAAGAACCACTATAAGTGCAAGTGGTTTACATAAAATAAGTGACGTGTAGTCATAAAATGAATAATAAACATGATTTGCAGCTCAAACTCTTTTGTGGATTGCTTTCTCAATCCTATGTTGTTAGTAGTCCAGGTTTTCGGGGAGCACAGATGTATGAAAAATAATGAAACACACAAAATAGTGTAATATTTCTCTGGTGATGTGTGAAACTTGATTTTCAGAGTCCAGCAGAGTTTGTACTCACCAATTTCCAATCTTTCGTGAATATCCAAAATCAGTGGCAATGGTGTGTCTTTGCGGTGTCTGTATATCAGTATCCAGTAGATCCATAGGTGTAGGAACATGCTGTCAAATACAAATTAGCATATGTAATGGTTTTTGTGAACTGGCCTGACCCACCCAATCTCACATTGGCCCCTGTGATCTAACCAGCCCCCATTACAGTGTGGTAGTGTCTGATGGTGCACCTGTTGGCAACAGGACTCCTGAGTCTCCCGCATGATGGTGTATGGGGATGACCCGTCCAGACAGGCAGCTGAGGTAGTGGGCTTGAGTCCTACCTAGATCCAGTGCAGCGCCTCCACCTCATCAGGATCCCTGCGTCCGCATGGGGATGGTTCTGATGAGGAACTCCTCTGTGGTGCCTCCCTCTGCAGAGTAATCCCAGACTCACACACGTGGGTGTCTTTGATCAGATGCATCTTTATTGCTTGAGGTGGGCTAGCTGCCCCTCGCAGTAGTCTCTTTAGCCACACATAATCATTAGTGCTTCCCTTTGAAAGGTATGTCCTTGTCTTAATTGGTGGGTTCCCTATCTCCCCTTCAGGGAGATATCCCTGGGCCAGGTCCCTGGTCCCAGTCTTATAAGCTGTCTCCTCCCAAGCCTGCACTCAGACTTGCTCCTTGTCTCATAGTTCTTACATCAGCCACCAACAGCTTTTCTCTGTCTGCTTTGTGCTGACAGACTCACAGCTCTGCATCAGACTACCGCAACAATGTTGCTGACCTCCATGTGCCTCTTACTGACAGAGGCAGCACAGCAACAGGAACTCACTGTAACAACTCAGCAACAACTCACTTTTGATCAGTGCTGTGCCTTATGTATACTCTGGAGGCTGACACACCTCTGACATCACTAACCATGGAGTCAGAGCCTGTGACCACTCCCATCCATACATAGGGCACCTCACCAGGGTGTGAGGGCAAACCTCCATAATTACTGCTGGCATGCCCACAACTTACCAGGCCTTACTGTCAGCAGGAGAGATGACTGTAGCCATTTTACATGACCGCTACATTCTCCCCCTGGTGAATCCCACCGTCCCCGGCTGGGACCTAAATTTGAAGTACCTTTTTCCAGGAAGCACTGTATAATTGAACACACATTAGTCACAACATTACAGTACATCTCTTCAACATACATAATAACATATACATCCTAACATTAGATGATAACAACCCGGATTACTCCCTGATGGGGTATCCATTATTGGTACTACCATACCCTCTTACGGTGGCTTGTGCACAGCATGGTCCACTGGGCTTAAAGCAGCAATGCTGTAACCCTCTGGGTGACACTTCTCATCTAACCCGCCAGGGTCCCAATCTTCTTCCCCTGATCCTTCCTCCTCATCAGTGCCATATCCCCTATCCTCACCAGTGGAACCCATTTTAAACTCAATTTCTCCCTCCATGAGGGGTTCAGGGACATACAGGTACTCCAACCCGTGGGGCGCTTTGTACTTGGCTATAATAGCCCTCTCGGCCCGGCTGCTCCTAGTCAGCTCTGCGTTCCCTGCCCTCCCTGGCAACACCCATGACAGGGGCTCATCAGGGTCTACTGGGTCTTATAGGATGTCAGGACCCATGGGCTCTATTTCCTTGCGCTCAATTTTGAACCACCTCTCTTGTAGCTCCCTTTCCCTCTGCGCGGGTGTGAACTCTCCTACTGCCGAATCGGTTACATTAGGCACCCACCGGTCCATCGATGCCATACCCAGTTGCCCTCCACCCCTGGAACCCCCCTCTGAAGTGTCACTGTTCAGTCTCTCCCCAGTCCGTTCCTCACCGGTTCCCTGGGACCCTCCCGACATTCCCAAACTGGACGTGGACCCACGGAAAAAGGTGACTGGGACAGGGGCTTTATCTAGGGCATGGGTTTGGGCGTAGGGACAGGTAATGGGCATCCGCGGGGTTCCGACCCGCTCTCTGCCTTCGGATAGTCCCGTATCATTGTGCGGACGTGGCGCTGGTTGGGCCTCACCCGTCTCAGCTCTCCTCGCAGTCTGCCAGCTCTGTGTTGACACAGGTGATCGGGAAGCACTGCCCGATCGCCAAGGCGTTGTGGTTCTCTCTCTGGTCGTTCCGCTACCTCCGCCGGAAGTGACGTCATCACCGGAACCGGATACTCCGCCATCTTGCGATGGATCCCCATGCAGGATCTCTTCCTCCACAACGACATCCGCCGTCGGAAGTGATGGTTCTGCTCTCCGCTCTGCTCGGGCCTGGGCTAGGCCTTCCTCCACCGTTGCCACCACTGGCGCCTGGGGAGGGTAAGGATGTATCTCACCGCTCCGTCGGCTCGGGATGGAATCTTCTCCTCCTTCCGCGCTGTAAGTCACCACGGCCGGGGGACTCCGCCTCTCGGGTTGGTTCTGCACCGGCGACACGAGACGCCGCTCCGCCGCGACACAGGTAAGTGCCGGTTCTTTTCCCGCACCGCTGTAGTGGTCCGCCGGTAGGCGCATCACCACCGTCGTTAGGGTCGCTTGTTCCTCGTCCGAGGAGCCGAACTCCGACTCGGGGAGTGGCACTCCCGCAGGGGACCGACGGTGAGGTTCCGGGTTCTCACCGCGGTTGTAGACCCCTCTCTCTTCAGGCTCCGTTCTGATCATTAGGAGCGATCCCCATTCTCCGGGATCAACTGGTTCGGTGCAGGCCGCACGCGGGGCTTCAGCCGTCAGCATGGCTGTGTCCGCAACCGCCTTGACTACCAGGGAGCCTCCTGGCAATAAATAGGGATATACCCCAATGTCCATCTCGCTTTTGGTAGTGCTGGTTACAGGAGACACTTTGCACAGTGGTCTCTCCTGTTCACCAGCTCCTCGCAACTGTGGGACAGGAAGCTCACATCCAGCTCCTCCCTCAGACAACTCGGGTCTTGCCTGGCAGAGATAGAGACCCCTCCCCCTGGTGAATATTTGGGGAGGGTCCCACAACGGGATAGGATGTCCTTTAATTGAGGCCGCACCTCTTTCAGTCCTAGAGGGCGTGGCCTCAGCTTTCGCGCCCTTATCCCCAACAGAGTGGGGTCCTTCTTTTGCCGCCAATTCCAGCCGTTTTCTTTCAGCTGCCTTGCGTGCAAAATACCCTTCATTCTTGCATGCAGTATCAGCGGCAGGAACTACTTTTGGTAACAGTACCGCCGGCTCACCAGCTCCTTGCTCCGCTGGATTCATGCTCACGGGGCATAATTGGAAACCACTCCCCCTGGTTGAGATTAGGGGGAGGTCCCATAGATTTATCGGGTGACCCAGCACTGGGGCTCAATTAGTCACTGTCCATGAGGGCGCGGCTGCAGCTTTCGCGCCATACCCCCCATCATGGCGGGGTTTTCCTGTTGGCGCCACTCCTGGCCAACTCTCTGCAACTTTTGCAAATGCAGTTTTCTCCTCAGCAAGCCCACGCGGTCTCCCAGGGAAGCGGGAGCCGCCATCTTGGTTAGCATTCTGTATAGCGCTCACCGGCTGGCAAGCAGATCCTTCTTTTTCACCACACATTACAACAATGTCTACAACACTGTCCTCCAGGGTAGTACCCTGCGGTCCTAGGCAGGACCAAAACGGTGCGACCACAGCCTTAGCACCACTCCATAGCAGGCTCGTGAAAGTCATTTCCTCCGCATGCTTTTCACCCGCACACACGCCATGTGCGCTCTCTCTATCTGCCTCTGTCCGCCATCTCGGACCTTCCGCACCGCGCGGATCCTCCATTCCAACGGTCGCCATGTCGTTACTGTACTTAGTAGTATTGTACATGGGGCTCCTCTCTGCGGGCCAGCCACCACACCGGTACAATAAAGATTGCCCTGATGCACCATCTTGTGTACCTAATGTAGGCTGGACTCGTGTTGCACTACCTCAGACTAGGCTCACTCTCTCAGTGTCTGCTGTATCTCCTTCCTCCCAGTCTGTGCTCCCTTCGGTAAGTGGTCTGGAATGGGCTAGAGTACTCTGGGGCTTCCATGCAGTACTTGGGGCGTCTACCTGTCTTGGTCAGCCTAGCGCAGACCCTCTCCAGGATTCCTGACCACGTTAACATGCTATCCCTTCTGGCATCCTACCAACTAGCACCACCTCAAGGTGACTAGGACAGCTATAGCCCGGCTCCAAACCCCCAACTCCTTTCAGGCCCCTAGGTCGTCCCTGCGAACTGACACACGCCATCAGCCCCCTTGACCGCCCCTAGGTCCGTCCCAACGCAGCACAAAGTGGCAGCAGACACTCTCCCTGTTTCCCAGTGTGCCTAGCTAAAGCCTGTCCTGTTGACAGGTCTGCATCTCAGCAGCACCTCCAAATGTAACGGGTTTTTGTGAACTGGCCTGACCCACCCAATCTCACATTGGCCCCTGTGGTCTAACCAGCCCCCATTACAGTGTGGTAGTGTCTGATGGTGCACCTGTTGGCAACAGGACTCCTGAGTCTCCCGCATGATGGTGTATGGGGATGACCCGTCCAGACAGGCAGCTGAGGTAGTGGGCTTGAGTCCTACCTAGATCCAGTGCAGCGCCTCCACCTCATCAGGATCCCTGCGTCCGCATGGGGATAGTTCTGATGAGGAACTCCTCTGTGGTGCCTCCCTCTGCAGAGTAATCCCAGACTCACACACGTGGGTGTCTTTGATCAGATGCATCTTTATTGCTTGAGGTGGGCTAGCTGCCCCTCGCAGTAGTCTCTTTAGCCACACATAATCATTAGTGCTTCCCTTTGAAAGGTATGTCCTTGTCTTAATTGGTGGGTTCCCTATCTCCCCTTCAGGGAGATATCCCTGGGCCAGGTCCCTGGTCCCAGTCTTATAAGCCTGCACTCAGGCTGCACTCAGGCTGCACACAGTCCTCCCAAGCCTGCACTCAGACTTGCTCCTTGTCTCATAGTTCTTACATCAGCCACCAACAGCTTTTCTCTGTCTGCTTTGTGCTGCCAGACTCACAGCTCTGCATCAGACTACCGCAACAATGTTGCTGACCTCCATGTGCCTCTTACTGACAGAGGCAGCACAGCAACAGGAACTCACTCTAACAACTCAGCAACAACTCACTTTTGATCAGTGCTGTGCCTTATGTATACTCTGGAGGCTGACACACCTCTGACATCACTAACCATGGAGTCAGAGCCTGTGACCACTCCCATCCATACATAGGGCACCTCACCAGGGTGTGAGGGCAAACCTCCATAATTACTGCTGGCATGCCCACAACTTACCAGGCCTTACTGTCAGCAGGAGAGATGACTGTAGCCATTTTACATGACCGCTACACATATATGATAATATATCAAGCGAGCAGCTCGCTTCAGGCCCTGCCCCAACATTTCTATGGGGTTTAGGTCCAGACTTTGACTAGGCCATTCTAAAACATGAAATTTATTTTTTTGCCGTCATTCTTTTGTAGATCTGCTCGTATGTTTAGGATAATTTTCTTGCTGCGCGACCCACTTTTGCTTCAGCTTCAGCTCACAGACGGATGGCCTGACATTCTTCTCTAGAATCTTCTGATACAATGCAGAATTCATGGTTGTGTCAATGATGGCAAGCCATCCAGGTCCTGAGGCAGCAAAGCATCACACTCCCACCACCATGCTTGACGGTTGGGATGCGGTTCCTCTGTGTGAACCCAGAGTTTGGTTTTCACAAAAACATAATGTTTATATTTTTGACTCGTCTGTCCAGAGAACATTGTTGCAGAAGTCTTGCGGATCATCTACCGATGTAGCACTATGGTCGGTCCCTTTCCTGCGAGCATGGGTTTTTCAGCTATGTGCAATGCCTTGACAGTCTGTTGCACACTGCCTAGCAGTCGGTAATGGCCCATTGGAATTAACACAGCGGGGGTCCCTGCGTCTGAATAGGACTCGCACCATTATGGGGTGATGTATCCATGCCAAGTTTTAATTCTCCTACGTCACGTTGTAGAGATAGGGAGAGAAACCCCCTTGGTGTGTGCTCTAATGAACTATGGTGGACGTGGTTGTTTGATGAATGAATGGACTGGGAGGATAAGGGAAAATGATGTAAGTAGCTGGAGTGATTGAGTGTACCCACAATGGTGGGTCCTTAGGTGACGTTTATGTGCTGTTTTAATCTTGGCATACATGCCCAATAAAATTCATTGATTTTACTCCAGACCAGCCTCCCTTTCTAGCAGCAGCAGTGCCCAGTTTTCTTCTTTCATGTTTCTCCTACGTCACGGACCATGTGACCAGGACATTTAAACAAAGCAGGGGGATACTGGCACCCATAATGGGAGCAGGCAGCAGGGAGTCCCCTAAGGCTGAAATGAATGCAGTTCAGCTCTGGAGAATCCTGCTTCAATACTGTGTTACTAAAATAAAATAAAAACGGGGAGATCACCTATTAGAGGTGTGCAGGTAGAGTGACTGATTCAGTCTCACTCTTACTACTGCTAAGTTAATGAAGGGTTTAAACCATTCCGCAACCTTCAGTCTATTCTTACTGCGCATCTCTTACAGACAAGTGCAGCCCAGTAGGATTCACATAACGCAAGTCCCATTCAGATGCAGGGACCCCCGCTGTGGTCTCCTTACTAAGACCACGAGCACACGCGAGCACAGATGGAAAAAAATGTGGTGCCACGGCGGATTTAGGGTTGGCAGCGCAAATTACCATAGCGCTGCAACTGTATGTGCTCTTTAGCAAACTTCAGATGGGTAATAATGTTCTTTTAAAAGACCAGTGGTTCCCTCCTGGCTATTCTCCCATGAACACTGTCACGGGAGACCTGCACTTTTAACACCGGGATTACTATCACCAGACGGGACAAAGAAGTTGAATAAACAGAGTTTATTCTGGCAAGCCAACAGACAGAACAAAATACACAAATACAAGATACAATACCAGCTGTGGGCCTGGGGAGTAGACTCTTGCCTAAACTAGGTGCAGGGGACTGCTTCAGGTAGGCTTACCCTGTCCGCTTCTCGTCCTGGTATCACAAAGTGCTATTCATCCAATAGAAACTTTGAATATCCCACCAGTTGAATCACCATCAAACTCTCAAGATGTTCTGGTACTTTGATCGGCAGCGCTCCTTACATAGCCCTCTGTGGCTATATTTTACACAGAGGAGCCGCCGACCAATCAGAGCATGGATTGAGATGGTACAGCCAATCCCCAGCCGGGGGCTCGCTCGGCTGCACCAATCAGAGGAGGGGGTGTGCTAAGGTGCTCAAGACCGCCCCATGACGACTGAGCTGCTGGCAAGCGGGAAATTCGAACTGGCCAATGGGAACTGCGCTCACGAGCTCCATCTCGGCAACGGTACCTTTCTCCCCCCCCCCCCTCAATATATACATTAATAACCTCATTCCCGAACTCACAGTTATGAGGCTCCATTTTATAAGGGGTCATGTCACACAAAATGTATCCGCCATGCAAGCGCACATAGGCGGCCAAAAACACATGGTTTTAGGGGTAGCTATCGCGTCACCTTTATTATGTGAGACCAGCTACCCTTATCGTCACAAACACCATTCTTGTTCAGTCTTTTTCTGATAGTTGATTCATGAACACTAGAGATGGGCAAATCTGCCCAAATACGTTTCCCGGGTTTTATCCCCAAAATCTGTTTTGGGGTGTAAAATCCGCAAATGTATTAACCAGTGTTAAACCACTTAAACCAGTGGCTTAAACCAGTGTTGCACAAACTGGTGAGGCGTGACATTTTCGGAGTGAGGCTCCACGCTTACAAAGGCCCTGCACTCTTCCCTACAACATTTAAATTGAAGGCCGGGGTAGAGCACGGGCCTCTGTAACTTCTCTCTGGCGTTCCTGATGATGCGTTGCCATGACAATGCGGCATCAAATAATGCCATGACGGCAAATGCAACGGGAACGTGATGTCGCATGATGCTGCGACGTCGCGTTGCAATTACAAAGCGACATCACAAAACGCCACAGAGATGAGATGCAGGAGATCAGATAAGAGGCAGGGTGAGCATGACTTAAAAAGTTTGCATACCCCTGGTTTAAACCCCAATCCAAATTAGAAAAAGAGGCACTCCACAGGTCTTCCAAAGATTGTAAAATGTATTATACAAGTATCAATGTTTCAGTGCGCTTGCGAACCTTTGTCAATCCCCCCATCACCACTGAAGGCCTCAAGCCTGGTGACACTAGAAACGACATATTACTTTGGGAGGTCACTCCCATACCTGCCACATTAGACTAGAATGGCACCGCCTGCCCTATAACCACACCTAAAGAGGTTCACCAACCTCCCCACAAAAAAAAAAAAACGGCAAGGTTTCTCCACGGACCCTCACACAATTCCACCAAGGTGCAACGACAAAAGAAGCATTAACTTCACACACATTTAACTCTTTAACACATAACCAAATTATAACTTTATTTTAATTATATAAACTCACCCAACAAACTTGCCCCCATTCCTCCATATCTGTCAAACAAACATAGGTGGACTTCTCCTGCAGGTTTAAGCAAAGAGGACTCACACAAGCTAACCCTCACTGTATAATTTCTCCCCACCTCCCTTCCTACCTTATACCAACCCCACTTAACCCTATCCTCCACTTAGTCAGCCCTGGACTCTCCTACAGGGTTCTTCAGTCTTAAGGAATAGCACTGCATAATAAATATGGAACATTATCCTTTCTACATTTCTCTAGTTTCTATGAATTAAAAATGTATTGAAAGGCACAAAAATTGGGTTTGTAGAATGGAAAGGCAGCACACAGATAATGTTAACGTACCTTTTTTATAACATTGTATGCTTTTCATACAAAACGAGATCCACCCATTCTAGTACCATAGAAAACAGTGGTAAATGAAGGCCTATAGTCCTAAAAGGAGTTCAGTTTAATCACCCAATATATAACACTGCTCTGCTCCTCTATACTCCTCCCTGTGACTCTTTGCTACTGCTTGTTATTCCTATGTCAGGTCAGGATTCTCCTTGAATTTCAGGAGCCTTCCTGAACTTCAGAGAATATGAATTTAATTTGTTATTATTTAAGCTTTTCGAATATCTTTTGATGAAAATGAGGAGAGAAAACCTAATAATCCAACATAACGCAGGGTTTGACAACGAGCAGAGATGCATAATTGCTCAGCATAGTATAGTGGTAAAGCGAACACAGGCGCAAACAAATAAAAAGTGTACACTAATAATAAGTGACT
Organism: Ascaphus truei; assembly: GCF_040206685.1. NCBI lineage: Eukaryota > Metazoa > Chordata > Amphibia > Anura > Ascaphidae > Ascaphus > Ascaphus truei. Next base: position 172,776,556 of record NC_134487.1, on the reverse strand, counting down.
TGTTAGATACTTCAATAAGTGAATATGTGATGATAATAATGATAAGTAAATACAGTTTCACCCCCTGCTCTAGAACCCACTGGAAGGGGTAGTCTTCACTCTTCCCCCACAGTAACAGCAAAACTCACAAAATCCAAGGGGAGCATGGGGAGGAAACAAAAATAAATTTAAGTGCAGCAGAATAGCAATGTGGAAAACACCTCCAAACGACTTGGCTCTAATAGATTGACTACTTACAAGATGTAAGAGTCAAATAGACAGGGGTGACTCAAACAGTCAGTGGTTGGTAGATGGTACAGTTGTCATCTAGGTGGATCAGGTTCTCAGGAGGATATGGCCCAATGTTGAGAGAAAGAAACTGGCATAGCGCAGATCAACCAAGGTAAAAAAGTTTATAGCAATAAAAGTAATATACTCACAATCTAACAATAAAAAACGGGCATATCACACTGCAATAGTGTAAGAAAGGTTGACTACCGCCAGCTGGCTCACCGTCCCGCAACGCTCCCCACTTCTCCGTCTCTGCCTCCGGTCAGCTGTCACACTGCTCCGACTGGCGTCTGACGTCAGATCCGGGTCCGTCGCTGGGTAAGGCCTGGATCTTCCGAGACTCATTTAGAATGGAGCTATCAGCAGAGGAGTCTCGGAAGATCCAGCCCTTACCCAGCGACGGACCCGGATCTGACGTCAGACGCCAGTCGGAGCAGTGTGACAGCTGACCGGAGGCAGAGACGGAGAAGTGGGGAGCGTTGCAGGCCGGTGAGCCAGCTGGCTGTAGTCACCCTTTCTTACACTATTGCAGTGTGATATGCCCGTTTTTTATTGTTAGATTGTGAGTATATTACTTTTATTGCTATAAACTTTTTTACCTTGTTTGATCTGCGCTATGAGGTATTAGGGGAGCCCCTACTTGATCTGCGCTATGCCAGTTTCTTTCTCTCAACATTGGGCCATATCCTCCTGAGAACCTGATCCACCTAGATGACAACTGTACCATCTACCAACCACTGACTGTTTGAGTCACCCCTGTCTATTTGACTCTTACATCTTGTAAGTAGTCAATCTATTAGAGCCAAGTCATTTGGAGGTGTTTTCCACATTGCTATTCTGCTGCACTTAAATTTATTTTTGTTTCCTCCCCATGCTCCCCTTGGATTTTGTTTGTTTTCATTGCTCAGCATATCATGGATATTGTTTCAAACAATGAAAATAAGTGCATTCCCTAGAAGTTTTGTGCTAAAAGGCGTCAGGAAGACATGATAGGTATTGTGGAGTAAAACAAATTTACTCTACATAACCCTAAACATATAGGGCCATACATAATAAAAGGTGCTAAGAGATAAGATATCTTACAGCACCCCAAAACACCAAATTGCCCATTATTTCGAATGGATTGTAGGGTTGTAACGATGCTCATCTCTGAATGGAAAGCAGACCTGCAGGGCTGAGGTAGGGGTATTAGATCACCGACCAGAGCCAGGGGACAGAGTCCTGTTAGAGTAGTCGTGATCCAGGCAGAGGTCAAGGCAGGCTGCAAAGGTGCAAGTCCGGTTACAGGCTGGGGTCAAGGCAGGCGGCACAGGAGCATGGTCAGGATCACAGTCTGAGGTCGCAATAGGGAATCCAAAAGAACAGGGAGGGCTCAGGAACAGGGCAGGCTCTGGAATTAGAACGCAAGGGGGCCAGGCACACAGGGAAATGCATACAATGCTCAGGCTGGGGCTTTGAGCCACTGACTGCTATTTTAAGCCCTGGAACAGGTGCAGCCAATTCAGGATGCTCAGGAAGAAGTTTGCCAGCAACCAAGATGGCACAAGAGCCAAGTAAGGGCAAACTCCACCAAAACCCTGGACCTGAACCCTTACAAGAGTGTTGTAACAGGGTAGATGCTGTGCCTAATAATTATGCATAAGACTGTATATCCTATTATATACAGTGGCGAGAAACGTATGTGTACCCCAATGATAATTACAGAAATTCCATAGTTTTTCCATGATAACCTTCTTGATAATCTTTCTTAAATATCCAATAGGCTTTATATTAACCAATTCCATGTCTTTTGAAACAGAATGATGTGTGAATTAGACAAACAATGAATCAGGGTATGTGTAAAAGTAAGTTAAACCCTGGTTGAAACAGCTAAATTAAAGGGGCGTTTAAAAAAATTAGGTAGATCTTCAGGTGTGAGTTTGGGAGGTACCACCCTATATATAGATCAGAAACTTTGCGAGTTTGGTCTTCACAAGACAGTTGTGTGGAAACACGTGGTGCCACGATCAAAAGAAATCTATGAGGACCTCAGAAAAGCCGTTATTGATGCTCAACAGTCTAGTTTTGAGGCTCTGAATAAAAGTCTACCCTCAGCAAACACACGTGTCATTGCGACCTCACTGCAACAGCTGTGTCGTTTAGTAAATATCACCTATATTCTGTTTCCAGACAGCATTTGGGGGTAAAATGCATTTGTGCTTCTTCTATCTCTCTTCTTGCTCTGTTACTGTACTAAAATCTGGTGTGGTTGGGACGCAGCTGAGAATTATTAGTCTAGACCAGTGTTTTTCAACCAGGGTTCCTAGATACCCTCGGGTTCCACACACATCCCTAAAGGGTTCCCTGCAATTGTCTGGTCATTTGAAAATTGTATCAAATACAGAATAATTTACAATGTATATGATCACAGAGTTGCTATTAGAGATGGTTGGGGGCTCCTCAGAATTTCACTTGGGGTTCCTTAACCGAAAATGGTTGGAAAACACTGGTCTAGACCAACACTTCCAATGTTCCTTCAAGATAAGAGATAGTGAACCATATAGCAACATTATGTATTAAGGTGTGTACATTAACTGTCTCAATGTATGTTTAAGGGAGCTCACAGTCTGACAGAGTTAAAAGAGTAATATCTGGAGTCTGATAACCCCTCCTGGTGGAGGCTGCAAACTGTCATTGTGTTCAGTTATTTAACAATTATATATATTATTTTGTATAGCACTGACACTGTGCGCAGCTCTGTACATATAATTTTGCAGGTCCTGCCCCATAGAGCTTACAATCTATTTTTCATGCCTGAACACAGGGAGACAGAGTGACTAGCTTGAGTTCACAAGAAGCTGACAGCAGGATTTGAACCAGGCCCTGCAGGTGTCATTGTTTTCAGTCACTGCTTGTATTCACTGAGCCACTCCTTTCAGTGTATTCTCATTGGAATGCATGTTCCAAACTTACAACCAGTAGGTACTCCTACCAATGAGCTATGCTGAATTCCGGAACATTTCCTTAAAATAAAACTTAGAATTGGTTCAGTCCTATTCACTTCTGTAACAGGATCATTGTAAGTCACTGACCGTGTTCTGCAATCTCATTACCACCATGCAGTTCACCAGCTACACTTGGTCAAAACATTAATCAGGAAATGTGACTGGAAGGATTCATTACTGTTTCACTCCCAGGTGGATTTGAAGTTTCTGATCTGCTTTGAAGTGAAAGACCTGATTCAATTGAACATTGTCCATCATCCCAACTCTGACTCAAACTGAGTTTAATCTTTTACATTTTGGCAGATACATCGTAGATTCCCAATCCGACGGGCAGTAAGGGAATGATAGACCTTTCCCAGTAACACTTTAGAAGTATGCTGGCAAAAATGCACTGTCGTCCTACGTATAGAAACCACAGGAAGCCAAAATAGTATTACAATTATTTTCATCACCTTTGAAACATACAGTATAAATGAAGTTGACAGCAAATAAGAACAATTTGCCACATCCAGTCTTTGTCACGTTTGCCCTGGCAATCCTTGTTTTCTGGAAATACCTTACTGATAACATTGACATATTGTAAAGCCTCTTCCATATCCTCCTACCCACCTTTCTTCCTGAGACCATTTCTATGTTTTAATGCAAACTTTGCACATTTTTATTTCCTTTCCTTTGAACTCTCTTCTTTGACCTTTTTATTTATGACATAAAAAAGGTGTTAAGCAGAATACACTGGGAAGAATATTATGCACAGATCAAGGAAGACTTGTCAGCAGAAGTGCTATTGCCCCCTTCATCAGTTCTGTGCCCCACCAAGGAACCTTAACCCATGTTCTTAAAGAGACCACCCTGGGATATAATAGGATGCTGTATTTTTCCTCATCAAACAATTGTAGGTTTCAATGCTGTGACTGATAACCTAAATGCTGCTTTGAGGAGAGATTGACACAAAGGAGACAATAGCACAATGGTAGAAGGTAAGGCTGTCATTTCGTAGAGACAGAATCAAGCAGACTACTAGTGACATGTTTCTCACTTGGAGAGCATCCTCACACAGTCAGAGGTCATTGTTTGGGCTTATGGGGGAGGCAAAGAGGTCATTCAAAACTCATTATCAGTTAAGGTCTCTGTCTGCAATGACCCATGTGACAGCCATGTCCTTGGGTGTGACAAGCCTGCCATAATAGTTGTGTGATATGATGCTTAATTGCAAAAGAGCACAATCGGGTTAAAGGATCCCCTATTCACATACTTCACAGGGAAACAGAATTCCTGATTATCCAGTACTGTATATGTCTATTTTTTTATGGAAATATATATATATATATATATATATATATATATATATATATATATATATATATATATATATATATACACATATATACTGTACACAGCCCTGATCACTGCAATTTGGGAGCTGTTGCACAATCATTTTCTCTGCTACATGTGTGGCAATTACTAGTACTTTTGAAAGTCATCATATATATCATGTATTCATTGATATTTGTGAGAGCATATTTCTTACTTGTGTTTACATTTGAAAAGATACCATAGCAGCGAAATGGATTTCACTTTCAGTCTTAAAGGAAACTGCTTCTAGTAACAACTTTCATGTGAGAGGTGGAACAGTAGCTTATAGACTGTATACCAGATGAGAGAGATGGAGGTGGAAAGCAATGGAGGGTGGGAACAAGTACAAGATTTCCCTTTACTGCATTTCCAGTATGTAGTGCAATGTTGCTTTAAACAATGGAGCAAGGACCGTCCGCCCTGGCTTTGCAAAAAAAGCAAGCAAGGATAGGTTTTACCATACAGTACTTAGTTAAGTTATGGTGGGTAAAGCCAGTATAACCAACCCCACACTGAGTAGACCCATTAAGGTCGAAACGGCTGTCTGTGGGTGGGTTTACTGGCTATGCATCTTAATCCTGGCTGTGCTGAAAGCTGTGACCAAGCAGGAAGCTTAAGCCTATAGGGAACCATGTTAAAAATGGTTTTTGAAGCAAAAAGTGGCACTGTGTGCTCATTTGCATGTCATTTCCCAGAATCCCTTGCTGCAGTGGAAGTGCTGTGTGCTGGGTGATAATGGTAAAAGGCGGGGTTGCAGACCTGCCTAAGACATGCAAATGAGCATTAGTAATATTTCCATTTGCTATATGCTTTGCTGTGGAGGGTTTTTGTCACTTTTTTTTACCCACCATAACGTAACTAAATATATATATATATATATAGTATGGGTACCGTGTTAGCCGAGCTTTAATAATGAAAAATGAATAGAAAATACCGTTCTGTGGCTAACGAAATGCACGTAAAAGCATTTAATTAGCCACAGAACGGCATCGTCTATTCATTTTTGATATATATATATATATATATATATATATATATATATATATTAGTGCCAAAAGGAGTACTACCGAACGTGCCAATATTCACTTGAGTAAGGGTCATTTAGTTAAACCCTTTTGGCCTTTTTATTAAGTGGCAGGTTTTTTCATGTTTCTGTGTGGACAGACCCACTGCGCTCATTCTCCGCCCAGCAGAGGTAAATGAGAATGTTCACAGATAGTGTTAGGACCTGCATACTGTTCATGCCTTGACGAGGCTTGCAGGCTTATAACACTTTGACCAAAGGGTTTAACTAAATGACCCTTACTTATTTTTGTCACATTGGATGAAGCATTGGGTTTTTCTGTCTTTTGTATGATAAATCGGATGCTGTTTTTTTAATCACCACTACTGTCCCAGATTTTCAGTTTTGAGACACATTATTAATATATATCTATATATCTATAAGATATATATATATATATCTATATATCTATATAGATATATATATATATCTATATAGATATATAGATATATAGATATCTATATATCTATATCTATATATATCCATGGCTGGTCCAGACTATCTTTCTGCCTTCCATTCACGTAAGTTCTGATAGCTACAGACAGTGACAGGCTACCCTGTGGGTTTTACCCCCCCCTCATGCAGCCACCCTGAGTGATAGGAGTGGATGTGACACTGGGTCTTTGTGCAGCCAATCATGGTGCAAACCTTGTGCCCTCCCCTTTCTGCATAGGGAGGAAGCACTCCAAATTATAGAGAGAGAGTCCTTCCCAGCCGGGGAAGAGAGAGGAGTTCAGCTCTGCCCCTCCTGGGGTAGAGACCATGCCTGCAGTCCCTCCTGGGGCTGTTTGTAGCCCAAGATCTGAATGGCTACAAGATTATCAGAAGGCCAGTAAGCTCCAGAGATCTGAGATCCATACTAAACTACAAGGCATACGCTGTAATGACATCCTGCAGTGACTGCCTGAATAAAGATCTCTTTTTATACACTCCTGCCTAAGTAACAGTCTATTGGGTAGGAGTATAAGAGATATCTGTTGTGGTGGGGACTGTCTCCAGGAACCCTGGATTCCTACTGTGACTGGAGGTGCTGATGACACCAAACTGAGACTCTGAGGATCACCAAAAGCCTGTCCTGTTTCCCCTTATCATCTTAACATTGGAAGCTCATCTCTCCTGGACCCTCACAGGTATTTAGCACCACACAGACCTGTAGCCATAGTATATCTCCCAGAAGGAGGGTGGGGGGAAGCAGTGCTACATATAATATTAAGGGTGGGCACTTTCACTTGATTTAAAGCTTTAGTTCTGGTTTTACCAAATAACGATTTGTGTAGTTTGGGATTTTTACCAAACTATGGAAAAAAATAAGCAGGGTAATGCTAAGATAGCATAATAAAGAATGAAGAAAAAAATCTTCAACTAAGAATAATATCATTAAAAACTATTAAGAAACTAAATATTATTACTGAAAAACATAAAATAATTCAGAAAGAGATGGCGAGAAACACCCCAAGTTGTCGAATCCACTGGCAACTCCATTGTAAAGATTGGCATTTATCCTGGTGTTTGAGTTGTGATTCTGTAGTTGATGTGCACAGACGTTACATACTGGAGACGATTTTAGGTGAAAATAAACGTATGGTTTATTAGCCAACAGCTTTCATCAGAAAACTGATAACAGCAAAACAAAATTAGAGCAGAAAATAATAACCAGGCCTAACCCCATGTAGGGCAATGACTAACATTTAGCAGTTCCTATCTGAGGGCTGGAAGGCTGGGCTAGGCCTCTTACCAACCTTTTGACGCAAGTCCAAAGAAAAGTATCTGTAGGCAGGGTGCTCTCCACGTCAGTCCAGGGTCTGTGGTGGTGTCTGTGGGGGTTCCCTTTGACGGGTTCCAGGGACCGGTGCTACCTGAAACAGAGAGACTCTCTTCCCCTGGGGTCTCTATAGCAGCACAGACTCTCTCTGTGCTAGAGATCTCCTGTATTCTGTGCACAGGCTTTTAAACAGGCTTGAAGAGCCAGGTGGAGGTTGGTCAATTAACTTTCTGCTGAAATTAACCAACTCCCGGTTGGACTCATCAGCAAAAGACAGGCTTTATTTTGAAAGCCTTTTGGAAAGGGGAAAGCCCTGTTGCAATTTCTAAATAATATTCTGGCTTTGGTTGTAACAATCTTAATAGTTTTGGATTTAGTTTGGGAATGTAAGGTTCTGGTACTGTAGGTTCAGTTTTACCGCACTCAGTATTGCCATCTGTGTATACTATTATATTATATCGCCAAATATTCTTAAACCTTAAAGTCAAAGGTCGGACCCGCATTACTGCTCTTCTACTAAACAGGATTAAAGAGATACATTAGCTGAACTTCTAATCTAAATTAACCAGTCAGGCAAATATGCAACCGCTGTACATCCTCAGTGACATGAATTAGACAAGAACTGGAGAGGGAAGAGATCTGAAGTTCTCCCCTTTGTAGGGAAAGTCCTAATCCCTGCTCTGAACACAGATAAACTGTTCACTAGTTAGCTCTCAGTCCTGGGAAACAGCGGTGTCTATGTTACATATGAAAGGGCCTGATCACAAGCATAAGGCTACGGCCCCGCTGCCTGCACTGCACGCGCGTCTGCGAGGCAGGCGGCGAGTTCAGCCGAGTTCCCCGGTCTGCAGTAAGCTGCAGGGGGAAAGACAGGGAGGGGCGTAATGGTGGAGTGACGGGGCGCGGCCGTGACATCACCCGGCAGGTTCGCCCTCCATAGATGAACCGCCGGGGGCATGGCCTAGCGCTCCGTCGTGACTCCTGCTCTCAATTTTCTTGAGAGCAGGAGTTTCTGTCGGCGCCCCCTTGCAGTGGGCCCGGCACCATTGTGGGGCTGATCTTGTTCCTGCAGCGTCCGCCACAGCGAGCGCTGCAGTAGCCAGCGGAGACCTGGCCTAACCCTTTCAGTCTTAAAGGAACCTGCTTCTAGTAACAACTTTCATGTGAGAGGTGGAACAGTAGCTTATAGACTGTATACCAGATGAGAGAGATGGAGGTGGAAAGCAATGAAGGGTGGGAACAAGTACAAGATACAGGGCACAATGAGGGAGAGTGATAGTGGGCTGGCATGAGGGGAAGAAGTGCAATTGCCACACCCCTGGGCCAGCCTGACTCGAAAGATTTGGGCTGGTAGCAGGCTGAAAGAGCTGCTTTGATGACTTAAATTGCAGATTCGGCCACAGAGGGTGCCTGTGAGCAGCTAGATCTCATGTGGTTGCTCCTCTGTCTGTCTGGATCCTCTTTGATCTGCTTTAGGCTCAGCAGTCCCTCCTGTTTGAGCTAGTTCCTGCAGATCAGGACATCGGTCAGTTTATGTGACTTGGTCAGTGTCATGTATGACACACCTGTGAGCACGAGACCTGCATATGGGACAAGGGTTAATACACAGCTCACAAGCTGGCCCACTTTTCACCTTTGCAAAGGTCCCTCAAATGAACAATATCTCCCCTCAATCTGTCCCCATATACCATCTGTCCCGAACAGCTCACAAGTGAGCACGTGACTTAGATATGCAACCAGGGTTAATACACGCCTACTATAGCAAACTCACCTTTCTTCTCCGCAAGGTACTTTCAATGAGTTATTATTAACCCCTTACTCAATTGCAATCAGATCTATCCACTGCCACCACACAAAAAATATGTAATTCATATATCTTCCAGGATTTCAGGTCCCTGTTTATTATAGAAAAAACTATGCACTTAACACACCAAAATCTGTTGTAGCAAAATGTGTCCGAAAATGTAAACACGCTCTCCAGAGCGTGCAACAGTTCATTCAAAGCCCCATAGCATTACTTATTAAATGTTTTAATATACATATAAAAATACAGTGCTTAGATTATAGAAAAAGGATTACAAGAACATACAATTACAGTAAATGCAGGACAGTTTTTTTAAAATAACAGGATAAACATAAAACAGAAATCTCTCTACATTACGTTACCATATGTTAGGATCTTCTTGCAGAAAGGTCACTAGCGCATTAATGAGACTTCTGTGTTTGGTCCAAAACACACCTCTGTTGAAATCTGATTTTCATTCTGTAACACCTTGCTAAGTCTTATTTACTATTTCTTCCCCATAGAAATACCCCTGTCATAAATCAGTTGTGAGATTGACGGTTTTATGAAAGAGAAAAAAAAACTTCTACCAAAGGACGTTTAAAGTTTGCCTCAATATATAAATGCACTCATAACTTCTCTTCTCTAATACCTAGACAAACGTGTGTCACATCAATAGATCCAGGCGGCCATGACGGACGTGACGAGACTGAGTATGATTGTCTTGACCCTAAATTTGAGTGACAAATGGATATCTGTCCCTTATTACCTACGAGACCTCACATGTCTGGCCTCATTGCATTCTTCTCCTTGCAAATGTCGACATGTTATACTTCAGCATAGCGGTCAAGTTCATGATTCCATATTTCATATCTTTTGGATGGAATGGAATAGTCACGCCCCTGGCAACTTCTAGGAATGCTTTGAAAGTACCTTTAGACAGTGTCCTGTTTATGTTAGTGTTGAGAGAACCATAATTTATTCCCATCTCTGGCAAAACATATGTTCTTATCTCTAGATTCTATCAGTACTAAAACTAGGCCTGGCGAAGGGTTTAACCGGCCATGAAACATTTCTTTGTATTTTAAAAATCAAACTGTAGCCACATTAACCTCCGAAGAACCAGATTATTATCATGACAGTCAGTCTGCGTGTTAGTGTTTCTGTATGTGTTTGTTGGTTTTTGTGTAAAAATACTTTAAGAGTTACTTAACCTTTCATTTTGAAATGTGTCCTGGGCACAAAATGTGTCTGAATCTGATCTGTGCTGGTCACTGTGTGCAAAGTACTGCACTAGTCATTTGAATGAATCTGTGCTGGTCAGTGTGTGTCTGTGCCATCAGTACCTGTGGGACTCTGTTCTAGTCAGTGTGTGTCTGTGCAGTTAGTGGCTGAGTGTTCTGCTGTCAGTGTGAGAGTTTGCTAATCAGTGTGTCTTTGCTGTTCAGTGTGTTTGAGAATGTGTACTGTCAGTGTGAGTCTGTGCTTTACTTGATATTCTTATTTTATTCTCTAGTTTAGTACCTGTTTGTAATTATTTACATAATTTGTCTGTTGTACGGAGAGTCTATTCCACCATCCATTTGATTGGAGAAAGTCCTGCTCACATTTCCCTGAATCTATTTTTACAGAACTGCCCCAATATGTCTGATTCTCACCATAAACCAATGACAGTTTTATAAAGCTTTCAGTAATAGTGCGGTAATACTGAAAATCATTGATTTGCCCTTTCCACTCCTTGACGATCCGGGGGGTAATTCAAATGCCATTTTCATGACAAACGTGTATATTTATCTCCATTTCTCTGAATAAAGGTAGTTACTAATGAAAAGTTAATAGTCAGGACATCTTACTAAATTTGTGATAAGTGGGTGCCTCCTTTATAAGACTCCTGTGAATTAATACAGCTCTACTTCAATTCACTCCCTCACTTACCAGAAACCTGTGCACGAGTCACTCTTTTGTTGTATAAAAGTAGGGTGACCTGACGTCCCAGTTTAGTCGGTACTATCCCGGGAGAGGCCTTATTTTTGTGTATGTGTTTGCAGAGGTGGGCTTATTGTGTGTGTGTGTCTGTGTGTGTCTCTGTCACTGTGTGCATCTCTGTCACTGTGTGTGTGTGTGTCTGTGTCACTGTCTGTGTGTCTGTGTCACTGTCTGTCTGTGTGTCAATGTCTGTCTGTGTGTCACTGTCTCTGTGTGTGACTGTGTGCGTGTGTGTGTCACTGTGTTTGTGTGTGTCACTGAGTTTGTGTGTGTCACTGTGTGTGTGTCACTGTGTTTGTGTGTGTCACTGTGTGTGTGTGTGTGTGTGTGTGTGTGTGTGTGTGTGTGTGTGTGTGTCACTGTGTGTGTGTGTGTCACTGTCTGTCTGTGTATGTGTCACTGTGTGTGTGTCACTGTGTGTGTGTGTGTGTGTGTGTGTGTGTGTGTGTGTGTGTGTCACTGTGTGTGTGTGTGTCACTGTCTGTCTGTGTATGTGTCACTGTGTGTGTGTCACTGTGTGTAAGTGTGTGTGTGTGTGTGTGTGTGTGTGTGTGTGTGTGTGTGTGTGTGTGTGTGTGTATGTGTGTGTCACTGTCTGTGTGTGTGTGTGTGTATGTGTGTGTGTGTGTGTGTGTGTGTGTGTGTGTGTGTGTGTGTGTGTGTGTGTGTGTGTGTGTGTGTGTGTGTGTGTGTGTGTGTGTGTGTGTGTGTGTCACTGTCCCAAGTGGGGAGAGGCCTTATTTTTGTGTGTGTGTGTTTGCAGAGGTAGGCTTATTGTGTGTGTGTGTGTGTGTGTGTGTTACTGTGTGTCTGTGTGTGTCTCTGTCACTGTGTGCGTCTCTGTCACTGTGTGTGTGTGTGTGTGTCTCTGTGTGTGTCACTGTCTGTGTGTCTGTGTCACTGTCTGTCTGTGTTTCTCTGTCTGTGTCACTGTCTGTCTCCGTGTCACTGTCTGTCTGTGTGTCACTGTCTCTGTTTGTGACTGTGTGTGTGTCACTGTGTGCATGTGTCACTGTGTGTGTTTGTGTGTCACTGTGTGTGTGTGTGTGTGTCTGTGTGTGTCACTGTGTGTGTGTGTGTGTGTGTGTGTGTGTGTGTGTGTGTGTGTGTGTGTGTGTGTGTGTGTGTGTGTGTGTGTGTGTGTGTGTGTGTCACCGTCTGTGTATGTGTCACTGTCTGTGTGTGTCACTGTGTGTGTGTGTGTGTGTGTGTGTGTCACTGTCTGTTTGTGTATGTGTCACTGTGTGTGTGTGTCACTGTCTGTGTGTGTCACTGTCTGTGTGTGTGTGTGTGTCACTGTCTGTCTGTGTGTGTGTGTGTGTCACTGTCTGTCTGTGTATGTGTGTCACTGTCTGTGTGTGTGTTTCACTGTGTGTGTGTGTGTGTGTGTGTGTCACTGTCTGTGTGTGTCACTGTGAATGTGTGTGTGTGTCACTGTCTGTTTGTGTCACTGTGTATGTGTGTGTGTGTGTCACTGTCTGTGTGTGTGTCACTGTATGTGTGTCACTGTATGTGTGTGTGTGTCACTGTGTGTGTGTCTGTGTCACTGTCTGTGTATGTCTATGTGTGTCAATGTCTGTGTTTGTCACTGCCTGTGTGTGTCACTGTCTGTGTGTGTCACTGTGTGTGTGTGTGTGTCGGTGTGTGTGTCACTGTGTGTGTGTGTGTGTGTGTCACTGTCTGTGTGTGTGTCACTGTCTGTGTCTGTGTGTCATTGTCTGTGTGTGTCACTGTGTGTGTGCCACTGTCTGTGTGTGTGCGTGTGTCACTGTGTGTGTCACTGTGTGTGTGTGTCACTGTCTGTGTGTGTGTGTGTGTCATTGTCTGTGTGTGTGTGTGTGTGTGTGTGTGTATGTGTGTGTGTCACTGTCTGTGTGTGTGTGTGTCACTGTCTGTGTGTGTGTGTGTCACTGTGTATGTGTGTGTGTGTCACTGTCTGTGTGTGTCACTGTCTGTGTGTGTCACTGTCTGTGTGTGTGTGTGTGTGTGTGTCGGTGTGTGTGTGTGTGTGTGTGTGTGTGTGTGTGTCTGTGTGTGTGTGTCTCTGTGTGTGTGTGTGTCACTGTCTGTGTTTGTGTGTGTGTCACTTTCTATGTGTGTGCGTGTCACTGTCTGTGTGTGTGTCACAGTCTCTGTGTGTGTGTCTATGTGTGTCACTGTCTGTGTGTGTTACTGTCTGTGTGTGTTACTGTCTGTGTGTGTCACTGTCTTTGTGTGTCACCCTCTGTGTGTGTGTCACTGTCTGTGTTTGTGTCTGTGTCACTTTCTGTGTGTGTGCGTGTCACTGTGTGTGTGTGTCACTGTGTATGTGTGTTTGTGTCATTGTGTGTGTGTTTCACTGTCTGTGTGTGTGGCTGTATCCTCCCCTCCAAATTCCATCAACATGGCTGCGCGATGTCACGTAATGCACATTGCCATAACATCGAGACGCTCCATGACTTCACGCGGCATCAGGTTGACATGACAACGGGACGCATTATGGCGCTGAGGCATCACGTGATGCCACATTGTCATGGCAACATGTCACCGCCTGACGTCAGTGTCTCGTTGTCAACGGTGTGCGTCACGTGATGTAATTTGTTTTGTAAATAATTTTTAAATGTGTCCCGGTTTTTCTTTTTGAAAATCTGGTCACCCTAATAAAAGACAGGTCAACCTGACCTTTCTTAATACACAATTAATGTTTAGATACAAGCTCTGATTATCACTTACATCTCCGCTTTGTGCTTACTTAAGGGACCTAAGTACTTCTGAAAGCCTGTATTGAACAACATTTATATTTCAATAAAGGAACTGAACCATTTCATAGCTGTTTGTATTGTCCCTTCTCTTTGCCTTTTAATATATTTACTAAACATGTTTATACTCCATATTTTCAGAATAAAACAAAGAAGAACTGTACATAAAACCATGTATTGTGAATGCAGTCCTTGCTCCAGTGATTACAGTATACTGATGGAGACAAATCTAAGCCAAAGTGCCACCTACCTAGCAATACTTTAGTGGCAGAAAAATTGGCCGTTGTATTTACTGCCACTATAAATCCAAATACAAGAAACGAGACATAATAGATATTAAACCAGTGGCAGATATCAAGTGTAACGGTAGGGGCAATATTTAAGGTTAAACCCAGCCATCATCCCTACCAGTCCAGATGCATGACCAGGTTTTGGCATAGTATTCCCATCTTATGGGGGCTAGAATGGCTGACCTGTGTGATACCTTGTGCTCTTAAGCAGTTGTTCCCCCCCTGCATATATAATGTAAAGTATTCAAATTACTCTTTTGTGTGTTGAGTGGGTACTTTACTTACTTTACACACAAAGGAAACTGGGTTCATCCCAAACTGATGCCGTTTCCAGTGGTCAGTTTGAATTTTCACTTTCCTAAAGCACTGTCACCTCCCAGGGCTCAGATTGATCAATCACAGATGAGCCCTCGCTCTGTGATTTGTCGACGTAGCTCGCTCTGTGATTGGCCGATTCAGCATTGGTCGGCAACCTCCTCCATAGTTTCAGATAGAGGCTGAGCTCTATGTAACCCTCTGCCAATCTCAGTTCCACAATTTATCAGCAGTTCATCCTAACTTTGGTTAGTAGGTTTACAGTATCTCCGAGGTTTCTGCCGGAGACACCAAAGCTCGGTCAAGGAGACGAGCGGGACATTTGAACTTGCTATTCTGAGAACAGCATCACGAGGTCTTGATAGATCAAAACTTTGCGATACGCTGAAGCTGACCTGGGTAAGCCTCTAGAAGTGGCACACAGCAGATAATGAGCTAGGAGTTCCCCCTGCCCCCCACCCCCAGCTACCCCTCTTTTGGTGAGTTATGCTTTAATCTTGTATTGTGTTGTGCCTGTTGACTACGGTCAAAGTAATCTTTCTTTATTTACCTCCTTTGTTCTGTCTGGCATTTGCAATCCCAGTGGAAATTGTCCTGGTCTCCCATGACATCAAGTACGGCTTTTAATATCCACATCTTTCCTGTATGGAATCAGAACCCCACATTTTCACCTGCATAGGAAGGGGAGGATACAGCTCCACTGCCACTAGCACTATTTAGCCTTCCAAGTCTTTACTAGTTCAACCTTTTATTTCCTAGTAGAGATGGGCAAAGCTTTAGCAAACAATTTCAATTGGCCCTTTTTAATACCCGAAAAGAGTTGCATCATAGTGCGCAGTTGACTATGCATTGTCAATGTGCATTTCAGAGAGAGAATCAGTCCTATTATCCTAGAGTACCCAAACATGGGAGAGATACCTGGGAACAAACATGAACACACATGAGATAACTGGGATATTTGGATATGCAAAGTATATTTAAATGATCCAAATTAGCATATGTCTCAGGTGTGTTCAGCTTTGGTCACACACCTCTCTTTTTCTCTCTCTCTTTTCTCTCTCTCTGTGTCTCTGGGCCTTATTAAGAGAGGGTTGATAAAAAAAAATCGCCAGGGAATTTAAAATGACTGTTTTTTGGGCGTTGCTATCACGGTATTCAGAAAGGCTCGACTACCAGTGATAGCAAAATTCTCAAAACGAGCCTCTGAAAAGGCCTAAACCGGCGATTCATTTCTGCTGCAGAGAGAGCTGCTCTGAGAGAGCCGCCTCTCACAGCTGAAATGTCGCCTGAAAATTATTTATTTAAATATCCATTCCTTTAATAGTGTAGAGGTGCAGGGGTCTCCGGAGCTGAACCACCTTGGTTTTATGTCCGGGGACCCCCTGCTTCCCGAGATACAGGCCTCTTTATGGGGTGCCGGTATCTCCTATGCAAGGAAATGTCCCGGTCACGTGACGCGAGACATTTCACCTCTACACTATTAAAGAAATGTATTTTAATAAATATTTTAAAAAACATCACTACACGCCCCCCCTCCGCCCAAACCCATACAGTACATTAATGGGCAAAATAACTATTATCCAGATATGGATAATAAATTATTTGCTAATTATTAAACACTGCATTAGCATACATAAATAAAGTAAATAAATAAAGTTATACTTACCACAACAGCAGGTTCCTCTGTCCTCCGTTGCCAGAAAGCATATATACAAAATAAATACATTCTAATGGCCCCTAACCCCTTAATCACCTTAGCAGTTACTAACTATAGTCATTAAGGGGTTAACCCACCCTGACCCGATACGAACCCGGGAGGCCTAAGCACCCACCCTGACTGACTATACCCACCCTATACCCATTGAGTAGTATAGTGGTACATCATACCATATAATAATATGGGCATGATAAGCCTTTATAGCACTCAATGGGCACCCTAATCACAATAAATTAATACACAAGACACACAGTAATAAAACGTAACTAAAATCCAAAAAAA
This sequence comes from Ascaphus truei, assembly GCF_040206685.1. Taxonomy (NCBI): domain Eukaryota; kingdom Metazoa; phylum Chordata; class Amphibia; order Anura; family Ascaphidae; genus Ascaphus; species Ascaphus truei. Next base: position 172,760,013 of record NC_134487.1, on the reverse strand, counting down.
CACACGTCACTAAATAAAAACAGTAGCCAGCTAATCCAATCAATAGAAACAATTACAACATCAACAATGAATTTATTCAACCATTACCCAATCAAACCAATTAATTCCTAAACCAACTCAAAATGAATAGTAACACTAACCAATCCAAACAATGAATTACTCCAACATTAATGAATGTAACCATTAAAACTCAAAAAAATAAAGTAAAACAATCTCTGAAGTAACCATAAAACATATTAGCTAACATAATATAACATTAAGTACAAGCGAACACCAATCGCAAACCTTTAATTACATTAAGCATGAAAAAACAAACAATGACATCCACATAATACATGAAATGCAAAAAAGCAACACCAATACCAAGCGAGAAATGCCCCCCAAATATTGTCATAATAATGTATTAATCTGTACCCTAAAGAGGTACCGATTAATATATTATCAGTCAATGTGCCTCCCCCAAAAAATAAAAAAACACATCCAAAGATTAAACCTGTAAAAGAGACATTTACAAACATTGAATATATTACTTACCATTAGTAGCCCTGCTTCCTATCGCTAGCAAGCCGCTACTCTGTGCTGTGTTACCTGCAGGCTCGCAGGGCCTAAGTCTCTGCCACGGAGAGCCTGGGGTGCGCGCAATATCTATAATGGGTGCAGCGCCTCCACCTGCGACAGCTCCCGCCAACGGGGGAGTGGGTCTTCGCAGGACGTATATGCAAGAAATACACTCACACAACCAAGTTCTATAAGCAACCTCCTTTACTTGCAGACACAGCTCACATTTAGTTTCATAACATACCATCCCAATAGATACGCTTTATAACACGCCACGGCGGATGCCAACACTATCTTGCGCCACGGCGGACGCCCCACAATCATGCGCCACGGCGGACGCCAACACTCTTTCCCACACCCTCCACCGGGTGATCCCACCCCGTGTCCGATCCTTAACGGATTAGTCCTCCCGCTCACTGTATGTGTGTATGGGTGACTGCGCAGCCACTGTGTCTCGAGTGAATGAATGGTACCGTTGGTGCACTTGTTGAAATACCTGCCGAGCACTCCAGTGCTCGGGGCTGCTACGGTCCTCGCAAAGAGTCTCTGCAAGTCGACACCGTTCTCTCTCTCTCTCTCTTTAGAGAGAGAGAGAGAGATAGAGGGTCCAGGGCGCTCCCACCCAGACTTCCGGCAACAACAAGCGGGGTCTGAGCCCAGACCTCCCACTCGATAGTATTGTCCAGATCAGGGTCTTAAAGATACTACGGGAACAGGAACCGCACTATGGCGATCCCTAGCTCAGCTTGTCTCTACCGTGACTCAGGGCTAACTCGGCCTGGGGCACATGGCCTGCGCCGGGGCGGATCAACCTCCCCTACACAGACACTCCGTGTCTCTCATCCTCTCCAACCAGCTCTAGCTCCACGTGCGTGCAACCACCTCTCTATATCTACTCCACCTCCGCAGCCCATTGGCTCAACCCTCTCACCTGACCCTCCCCGCGGGGCTGCTGGGACAAGGGTCTGCTACCTCCTGCCAAATAACACTCTCCTCCTTCGCGGGCTTTGCAACTCCCTCTGTGCAGGCGCAACCTCCTGCTCTTTCAGGGTGAATAAGGGATCACGGCTACATCCTCCCCCCTGTAGATTCCAACTCCCCGCTTGGACAACGATAACAATACAACCAGTTATATAATGAAAAACTGCTAATACATAGGTCTCTTAATCAACTTGTACATTTCACTGAACATGATAATAATGGATTGGACGCGATTGCGAGCCCACTGCTGAGCCTCATAATGGGGTGCCCCAAAGTGATCATAAGCCAGCCTCGTTGGAGGTTGGCCAGCTCTTTGGCTTCTGCGAATTGGTTCTTCAGCTACCTCTTCTGGAGAGTAGCAATTCTCATCGGGTATTTCCAACTCTGCCCTTGAGGGGCTGGGTATATCTATAAAGTCTCTTTGTGGTACAAAGCACGGGCTCTGTGGATCTAGCGGCTGACTCATCGACGTCAACGTTTCTGTCGTTGGGCCAAGGAGCTCTTTGCCCGTAGCTCCTCCGGGAGATGCCCCCGTGGCCGGAAGGCCCCTTTGAGAGGTTCCTTCCTGTGGATCTTCCAGGGTTTCCTCATCCCCGACTTCTTCTCCTGATGACATTTCCCCACTCAGGGGAGATGTAGGCCACTCCAAGTCTCCTTCTTCTAGTTGGGGAATAGGGAGCAGATGATTACGATGCCACGTCTTTAGCCGACCCTCCGAGTCTTTGATGCGGTAGACTGGAAGGCCAGGCAACTGAGAAATCAACTCGTACAACCCCTCCCGCCATCGGTCAGCCAACTTATGTTTTCCCGGTACTCCCAGGTTGCGGAGAAGTACGGCATCACCAGGTTTAATGTCCCTATGTTTCACTTTGTGATCATTACGCCTTTTGTTCCCGGCATTTAGTTTTTCACCGGATCTCTCGGCTTGCCCATAGGCCTTCTGTAGGTTCTCTTGTAATCTTTGCACATAGCGAAAATGGGTAGTATTGTGTACCCTATCGGTGGAGACTCTCAACTGTATATCCACTGGTAAACGGGCTTCACGGCCGAACATGAGGAAGTAGGGCGAGAACCCGGTAGATTAGTGGCGGGTGCAATTATAAGCATGGACAAGAGCCTCAACATGGTGACTCCACTTAGTCTTCTCTACACTGGTTAGCGTGCCCAGCATGTCTAGCAGAGTGCGATTGAAACGTTCTGGTAAAGCATCCCCTTCTGGGTGGTAAGGGGTAGTATGGGACTTTTTGATGTGTAGGAGGTTCAGCAATTCTTTCATTAGCTTACTTTCAAAGTCCCGTCCTTGGTCAGAGTGCAGACGTTGAGGAAGCCCATAATGCATGTGTGACAGAGTGAAGTCAACTCCTATCAGTTACACCTGGGAGACATATGTCTGAGTGCTTCATCCAGCACTCATAAGGGTTAACTCAGGTGGAAGTTAGGAAATCAGGAGGCAAGCTGACACCTGAGAGCCAGCAAGGTAGAAAAAGGATCATGTGACTGGCAGTAGCTGCCCTGCCTTAGAGAGGAGCACACTGCTGCGTGAGCCCTTAGCCAGAGGGATTTCACCAAAGACTACTTCAACCAAAGTAAGGATTATTCATTTGTTTACTGACTGCTTAAAGTACCCTTATGGTTTGGTTCTGGTTTAGCCAGCCAGCCTGCTAGATAGGTCTGCTGTGTTATTAGTTAGTTTTTCTCCCAAAGTGGAGCAGGATTTATTTTGTTAAAGGGACAGTGTACCCGCATGTTATGTTACTGTGGAGAAATAAAGCCACTGAACGTTTTTATTTATCCTGAAACTATACGTGTGGACTGTTCCCTGACCTCGGCTACAGGCCGTCCTGCCACAGGTGGTGTCAGAAGTGGGATGTTGGACGGGCCCTGTATCTGAAGGGCCACACACACACACAGACGGAAGAAAAAAAATGGAGACAATTTTTTCTCAGTTCCTTGAGCAACAGCACCAGCTAGCAGAGAAGCAAGCTGAGCGACAAGCCCAGCCCCAGGCAGACCAGGGATTCCAAATAATCCACCGGTGATGCTGCATAAAATGAAGCCAAACGAAGACCCAGAGGCATTTCTCCTCACTTTTCAAAGGGTAGCCACGGCCCACGGCTGGACAGTTGATCGCTGGGTAACGACTCTGGCTCCACTCTTCATAGGGGAAGCTCAGGCAGCCTACCAGGCTCTTCCATCAGACGAGGCCATGGACTATCAGCAACTAAAGGCTGCTATTCTGGATCGCCTAGGCCTCACTCCAGAGACCTACTGACAGTGGTTCCGGACAGTCAAATATACAAACAGAGACAGACCCCGGGTCGTAGCCCACCACTTAGTAGACTTATGTACCAGGTGGAAACAACCGGAAAAACATGACAAGGCAGAGAGCCTTGAACAGTTTGTGCTCGAGCAGTTCATACAGATACTGCCCCCCTCCTCCCGCTCCTGGGTAAAAAGACACGCTGCATTTTCCCTGGATTCAGCGGTCCGCTTGGTGGAAAACTTCCTGGGCGACGACACCCAACAGGATAGCTGGGAACGGCCGGTGCAAACACCAGTTGCTTCCGGTGATACTAGAGGCAGGAGAGCAGACAATCGAGGGGTGTACAACCCGCCAGCTCGGTAGATCCAGTCAACCCGATCGGAAGACCCTTTCCCATCTCGGAGGGTTCCTGGTACAAACTCCCGCAGAGACGCCCGTCCTGGGTCCAAGGCCACTGGATCACTCAAGGGAGGCCGCCACCCACAGTATTCTCCGAGAACCTTGACTCCTGTCACCCACCCGGTGGAGAGGATAACCCCACCAACCAGAAGGGAGGATCCCATCCAACGGCGGAGAGGTCCAAACGCCGAGCCCCGTCGAGAGCTTCCGCTGACGACCGAGGTTGCGGATTCAGGAGATGATGAGATGGACTGTTCATATGGCAGAACCACTGCCACAGCTTGTCTCCGAGGGGACCACAATCCGTGGTTAGTCCGAGCATCTCTGGAGGGGACAAAAGTAAACGCCATGCTGGACTCGGGCTCTGGAAAAACCCTGATCCTAGAGGGCCTAATTCCAAGCAATAGACTATCTTATGACTCTCCTTGGAATATCGAGTGTATCCATGGGGATACAAAGTGATACCCGACGGCGAACGTTCTACTGCGTATCCAGGATCAAGAGGCTAGCCTACTAGTGGGAGTTGCTCCCTGGCTACCTGCTCCTGTTCTACTTGGCCGAGATTGGCCCTACCTCGAAACATTGTTGGCCCCTACTCCTACGGAGCCTACTTCTCTGGTACCGGAGAAGCCCGGAGAATTGTTCCCTTTTTCCCCAGAGATTTTTCCCCGTAGACACCATGTCCCAAAGACACGTAAACAGAGACGTGCGGAAAAAGAGGACTGGTTAAGAAAGGCTGGGACTCTTGGTAACATTAGTCAGCCCAAAGGACTGCAGGTCATGGCCGGGGATGACCAGGGTGGGGAACAGATAGATACGGGAATTTTGCCAGACCTGGATCTTCCTGACTTCCGTCAGAGGCAGAGGGAGGACCCAGCTCTGGCTAGACAATACGAGAAGGTGGTACAGGTCAACAACAAGATAATGGATGAACAGGGTGTAAAAGTGTTTCCACATTTTGAACTGTTGAATGACATTTTATATCGTGTGAATAAGGTTACACAAACAGGGGAGGTCATTCGACAGATGCTAGTCCCTAAAGGGTTGATTAAAACAGTGTTCACCCTAGCCCATACTCTCCCATGGGGTGGTCATTTGGGCAGAGATAAAACCACGGACCACATCTCGTCCCGGTTTTACTGGCCAGGCATACATGGTGACATCATGAAACTATGTGAGATATGTCCTGAATGCCAGTTAACTAGTCAAAAAGGACAGAAGCCGGCTCCCTTGGTTCCTCTGCCCTTAGTAGCCGTCCCATTCGAGAGAATTGGGGTAGATCTGGTCGGACCTTTAGAACCCTCTGCGAAGGGACATAAATTTATACTCGTTGTTGTAGATTATGCCACCAGATATCCTGAGGCCTTCCCTCTGAGATCAGCCACTGCTAAACAGGTTGCTCACAGGCTGTTAGAACTGTTCTCTAGGGTAGGACTTCCCCAAGTAATGTTAACTGTCCAGGGAACAAATTTCATGGCAAAGTTAATGCAGGATGTCCTGAAGTTATTGGAGGTAAAATCCGTCCGTACCTCAGTCTACCATCCTCAGACTGATGGATTGGTAGAGAGGTTTAACCGTACTTTAAAAACCATGCTTAGGAAGTTTGTGGACACTGAAAAGCGAGCTTGGGATGAACTTCTCCCTTTCCTGTTGTTTGCGATACGAGAAGTTCCCCAATCATCTACAGGCTTCTCCCCATTTGAGCTCCTATATGGACGCCAACCTCGGGGTATTCTCGACCTACTGAAGGAATCCTGGGAGGAGGAGCCCTCCCCCTCCAAGAATACCCTTCAGTATGTCATAGACCTTAGAAATCGCCTAGACATGATAGGTCGGTTTGCTAAGGAAAACCTCAAATCTGCTCAAGAACGTCAAGAAAGGCAGAACAACCAGAATGCTCGCTTGAGGGTCTTCCAACCTGGGGACCAAATGATGCTACTACTACCGACATCAGAGAGTAAACTCCTTGCGAAGTGGCAGGGTCCTTTCCAAGTTCTCCGCCGCACCGGGGAGGTGAACTATGAGATCTCTCAACAAGGGTCCAGGAAGGGTAAACAAATCTACCACGTGAACCTCCTGAAACCCTGGAAAACGATGAGATCACTGTTCATCCACCCTCGGGAAGGAGAGACGGATTTGGGTCCACAGCTTCCAAAGGGTAGTACGTACAGTACAATGACCATCAGGTTCCCATGGGAGGGCAGTTAACAACGGAACAAAGGTCAGACCTACTAGAATTATGTGACCAGTTCCCAGATGTTTTTTCGGAGCTGCCAGGGCAGACTGATTTAGTGTCCCATAGGATTGAGACAGGACCTGGTGTAAAAGTACAGTCCCGTCCCTATAGATTGCCAGAGGGCCGAAAAGACCTGGTAGAGAGGGAGATAATAGACATGTTGGAATTGGGCGTGATTGAGGAGTCCCACAGCGAATGGTGTAGCCCTATCGTGTTGGTCCCTAAACCAGATGGGAAGGTGAGGTTTTGCGTGGATCTGCGAAAGGTAAATGCTGTATCCAGATTTGACGCATATCCAATGCCTAGGGTGGATGAATTGCTTGACTCGCTTGGTAAAGCAGAGTATATCTCCAGCCTAGATCTCACGAAAGGATATTGGCAGATACCTCTAGCGGAAGAATCCAAATGCAAAACTGCCTTCGCCACCTCTCTCGGTTTATACCAATTCGTCACCATGCCATTTGGGTTACATGGGGCTCCAGCCACGTTCCAAAGGTTAATGGACAAGGTACTACGACCCCATAGGGCATATGCCGCGGCCTACTTGGATGACATTGTCATCTATAGCAGACACTGGCAGTCTCATATAAAAAGGTTAAGGGCAGTCCTAACGTCCTTAAGAAAAGCACGGCTCACTGCAAATCCAAAAAAATGTGCCCTGGGTAAATCCTCTACAAAGTACTTGGGCTATGCCATTGGGGGAGGGATAGTAAGGCCACTAGCTAGCAAGGTGGCCGCCATAAAGGAAGTCCCCACCCCACAGACAAAGACGCAGGTCCGCTCCCTTTTGGGGTTAGCAGGGTATTACCGGCGGTTTATCCCCAATTTTTCAGAAATATCTGCACCCCTAACAGATCTGACAAAAAAGAGTGCCCCGACCCAAGTTAAATGGTCTTGGGAGTGCCAAGACGCCTTTGACATGCTAAAAAAGTGCCTGTCAGAGGGCCCCGCTCTTCGGAGCCCAGATTTTAAAGAGCCCTTCATCATCCAGACGGATGCCTCAGAGGTAGGACTGGGAGCAGTGCTGTCTCAGCAATTTGATGGTGTTGAACACCCCATACTGTTCATCAGCCGGAAGCTGTTCCCAAGGGAAGTGAGGTATTCCGTTATTGAGAAGGAGTGCCTCGCTGTAAAATGGGCAATTGAGGCCTTGAGACATTATGTCGCCGGAGTACACTTCACCCTGGTCACTGACCATGCGCCCTTGAAGTGGTTAAACACCATGAAGGATACAAATCCAAGGTTGACCAGGTGGTATATGGCCCTCCAACCCTTCTCTTTTGATAATCAGCATAGACCTGGAAAGGACCATGGAAATGCTGATTTTTTGTCAAGAGAAGGAGTGGAGGGTCGGGCTTCAGCTGTGTGGGACACTAGCCACACACAAACAGGGGAGGTATGTGACAGAGTGAAGTCAACTCCTATCAGTTACGCCTGGGAGACATATGTCTGAGTGCTTCATCCAGCACTCATAAGGGTTAACTCAGGTGGAAGTTAGGAAATCAGGAGGCAAGCTGACACCTGAGAGCCAGCAAGGTAGAAAAAGGATCATGTGACTGGCAGTAGCTGCCCTGCCTTAGAGAGGAGCACACTGCTGTGTGAGCCCTTAGCCAGAGGGATTTCACCAAAGACTACTTCAACCAAAGTAAGGATTATTCATTTGTTTACTGACTGCTTAAAGTACCCTTATGGTTTGGTTCTGGTTTAGCCAGCCAGCCTGCTAGATAGGTCTGCTGTGTTATTAGTCAGTTTTTCTACCAAAGTGGAGCAGGATTTATTTTGTTAAAGGGACAGTGTACCCGCATGTTATGTTGCTGTGGAGAAATAAAGCCACTGAACGTTTTCATTTATCCTGAAAATACACGTGTGGACTGTTCCCTGACCTCGGCTACAGGCCGTCCTGCCACAGCATGAAATACTTTTCCCAGAGTACCTTAGCCACCGTAATGGCTTTTTGATCTTTGGTCGGAAAGGCCTGGGCGTAGCGGGTGTAATGATCAGTGATGACTAGCACATTCCCTATGCCTTGGGTGTCGGGCTCAATGCACAAGAAGTCCATACAGACTAAAACCATAGGTCCTGTACTTTTTAGGTGGCCCATGGGGGCAGCTCTAGTGGGCAGAGTCTTGCGTTGGATACACCGCACACACCTACGACAGTGATGCTCCACGGATTCTCTCATTTTTGGCCCAAAAAATCTATCTCTCACTAGTCCAAAAGTCTTATCTATCCCCAGATGTCCGTGTTCATCATGGAGAGCTTTCAACACTAAGTACTGTAGTCTTTTTGGTAACACTAGTTGTCGACAACCCGGGTGGTCATGATATTTCACCACTCGGTGCAACAACCTGTCTTGAATCTCAAATTTGTCCGCCTCCCGCATCAATATACCTCCGACATCCCCCAGAGTCTGGCGAAGTAGGCCCCGTTGATTTTGTCGAATGGCATCACGGATAGTCCCGGCGACCGGATCTTGTTCTTGGTAACATACTATATCCTCCCAGGCAATAATTTGATCGGGGGTAACATGCATTCCACTCGGGTCACGATAGGCTTCGGGTATAGCGGTAGAGGTGCACCCTAGAGAGTCGGCTGTGCAACAGAGCGCTCTTATCCCTGGCCCAGGAATCTCTTCCCATTGATCTCCGTCGGGTGTAGGGGTCAACCCCGGTCACCTCGACAAGGCATCTGCTCCAATGTTCAAGGGCCCAGGTTTGTATTTCAAGGTGAAATTATAATTGAAGAGCGCGGCCAACCAGCGATGTCCAGCCGCATCAAGTTTGGCGGAGGTCATGATGTAGGTGAGATGATTGTTGTCGTTGCGTACCTCAAATGACACCCCATACAGATAGTCCCGAAGTTTGTCCACTATGGCCCACTTAAAGGCCAAGAACTCAAGCTTGTGTACCGGATAATTCTGCTCACTGGCCGTGACACTACGGCTGATATACGCTACGGGTCGCAACCCCTCAGGGTATTTTTGATACAACACGGCCCCTAGGCACTCAGACTGGCGTCCACGTGTAGGATGTAGGGTTGGTCGGGGTTGGCGTAGGCCAAGACCGGTGCAGCTGTCAGGCTCTGCTTCAAGTCGTGGAAGGCTTGGTCACACGCGGGGGTCCATTTATCCCCGAAGGGCTGTCTGGCAGAGTTGGTCTTCGGACCCGCTTCCGACGGGTATATTCTGAGCAGGCTGTTGAGGGCTTTGGCCCTACGTGAGTACCACTCCACAAAAAGGACTACCGCCTGGCGGTGCATCGAGCAGGGCCAAAAAGTGAGGAACCGCAGGTACGAGCGCTACTAACAGGTTGCGCCGACAGTCCACAAGCAAGGTATTCCACTTAGAGTCGTGATCTACAAGTATATCTACCAGGCGAGCTTTGGCAAAACCCGGGAGTTGTCGCAAGCCCGTCTGTAAAGTCTCTAAGGGTAAGGCCATGGGCACTCGGGCCAGCGCTACGGCGCGACGGGTAGGCGTGCGAACTTGGCGGGCCCAGTCTCGTATCTCGTGACGGGTAGGCAGGGGCATGGTGATAACAATTTAGGTTCGAGGGGCACCCCAGGTCTAAGATCTCAGCAGCGCCTCCAAATGTAGCCCTGCTTCCTATCGCTGTGCTGTGTTACCTGCAGGCTCGCAGGGCCTAAGTCTCTGCCACGGAGAGCCTGGGGTGCGCGCAATATCTATAACGGGTGCAGCGCCTCCACCTTAGACAGCTCCCGCCAACGGGGGAGTGGGTCTTCGCAGGACGTATATGCAAGAAATACACTCATACAGCCAAGTTCTATAACCAACCTCCTTTACTTGCAGACACAGCTCACATTTAGTTTCATACCATACCATCCCAATAGATACGCTTTATAACACGCCACGGCGGACGCCAACACTATCTTGCGCCACGGCGGACGCCAACACTCTTTCCCACACCCTCCACCGGGTGATCCCACCCCGTGTCCGATCCTTAACGGATTAGTCCTCCCGCTCACTGTATGTGTGTATGGGTGACTGCGCAGCCACTGTGTCTCGAGTGAATGAATGGTACCGTTGGTGCACTTGTTGAAATACCTGCCGAGCACTCCAGTGCTCGGGGCTGCTAGGGTCCTCGCAAAGAGTCTCTGTAAGTCGACATCTCTCTCTTTCTCTCTCTCTCTCTCTCTCTCTCTCCCCCCCCAGACCTCCCACTCGATAGTATAGTCCAGATCAGGGTCTTAAAGATACTACGGGAACAGGAACCTCACTAGGGCGATCCCTAGCTCAGCTTGTCTCTACTGTAACTCAGGGCTAACTGGGCCTGGGGCACATGGCCTGCGCCGGGGCGGATCAACCTCCCCTACACAGACACTCCGTGTCTCTCTTCCTCTCCAACCAGCTCTAGCTCCACATGTGTGCAACCACCTCCCTATATCTACTCCACCTCCGCAGTCCATTGGCTCAACCCTCGCACCTGACCCTCCCCGCGGGGCTGCTGGGACAAGGGTCTGCTACCTCCCGCCAAATAACACTCTCCTTCGCGGGCTTTGCAACTCCCTCTGTGCAGGCGCAACCTCCCGCTCTTTCAGGGTGAATAAGGGGTCACGGCTACAGGTGGGTATAGTCAGTCAGGGGTGGGTGTTTAGGCCTCACAGGTGGGTGAAGGTGGTATTAGCCCTAAGGGTGGGTGTTTAGACCTTGCGGGTGGGTAGCGGTTGGGTTAACCCCTTTATTATCTTAGCGGTATTAACCGCTAAGGTAATGAAGGGGTTAACTCCCCCCGCAACCCCCCTGCAATGCCTAAACAGCCACTAAGGGCCAAATTCCCCCTTCACCCAACCTCGCTAGCTACAGTATTGTATTGTATGTTTCTTACAGTAAGCCTGGTAATGAAGTTGCTGTACATGCATGTTTCCTGCCTCGGATGCATGCCGGGGGGGTCCGGAGCTGCTATTTTTGGCTATCAGCTCCAGAGACCCCCGGCATCAATCCAAGGCAGGAAAGGGGCCTGATTTTTTCTAAGCCCCGACACATCGCTGCTCATCGAGGCATCTCCCCACCAATTGACCAAAAAATTTGTGGCGAATTGGATTTGGGGAGAAGAACGCCTTTTAGGGCTGCGATAGGCCGCGACAGCCAACTCGCGGGTCTCTGAATCGCGCGAGTTTATCAACCATCCGAAAATGGTCGATAAGCGGCTGATCGCTGCTCAGTCGGCGAATTTCGGATAGCGATAAAATTTTGCGTCGATACAGGCCATTATCGAGCACTTATCGAGGCTATCTGAATTCGAGTACCCATTTTGGGCGATAAGTGCTCGATAAGGGCCTTATCGAGGCTTTCTGAATAAGGCCCTCTGTGTCTCTGTGTCTCTGTGTCTCTGTGTCTCTGTGTCTCTCTCTATGGGGGTCATGCACTAAGCAGTGATAAGTGCTTTTAAGTGAGATAAATGCCTTTATAGCGTGATACTGTCTGCTGTGAGATTCACAAAACAGTGATAAGTGCTTTTAAGTGGGAAAAATGCCATTATAGCACGATACTGCAGTGTTATCACTGCTTTGTGAATCTCACAACAGGCAGTATCGCGCTATAAAGGCATGTATCTCACTTAAAAGCACTTATCACTGCTTTGTGCATAGCACCCAGAAAACCCACTTATCACTGCTTAGTGCATGACCCCCTTTGTCTCTCTCTCTCTCTCTCTCTCTCTCCAGTAAAACATTATTTCAGGAGCATCTGGGTGGAAATTAGCATATTTCAACAAACTTAAAATGCTTGGTGAGTCACTTGTGAATTGTCACAGAGCTGCAATTCATTAGACACACAGCGAATTGATGGTGGAAATGTGTGATTTTCTATAAGCTTTTAGATCTTAAAAGTTCTGCGAAGTAGTTTGCTGGGAATCAATTTTGGTTGAAAAAGTTTTTGAATGATTTTTCGCAGATCTCTACTTTGTTTTCTCTGCTGTTTTGCCCTGGGGAATATGTGCTGCTCTGGCAGGAGGAACAGTAGTTTGGAGATCTTTTATAAAGTACTAAGAGGACCTCTTTATTCCAGATTGGAAGAAGCTAAAACACTAAGGTACAGATCCACATAAATCTTTTAATGACTTATCGAGGCATTACCTTAAGGTGGAGAGACACCTGCACAGAAAGAATCACAACTGAGATTTCGGGGATATATGTAATTATGGATATGCAAAATATATTAAATTGCTGAAATTAGCACATATCAGGTATCTAAAGGTGTAAATATAAAGTGTGTATATATATATATATATATATACATACCATCCCCCATAGATCAAAATAAATCACTAGGCCAGATGTAGGGGTTAAATTTACCCTCTGGCGGTGCTAACAACCCAATATGATATACGAACACAAAAAGAAAAAGAGGGTTTGTTGAAAGCACACAAAAAATATGTGAAAGTACAAAATGGATTTTATTAGCAATGCAAAACACAAAAATAATATTAAAATATACCTAAACACATACTAAATGAACACTGCTGAACCAAAGAATACACAATAAAAATGTAGAGACCCAAAATATGTAACATGCAAAATACATAGGTATGATAATGCAAATCCAGGGGAAAATAATTTGCCCTGGGAATGCGATGGAGATCGGCCGATCAGCAACACATGATAATACAAATGACTGAAAAAAACAATATCTACACAAACCCAAGTAAACACAGAAAAAAGAGCAACAATGAAAATATAATAAATGAATACACTAGATGCTGTGTAGCCAGAAGGTAGTGGCTAAACCCTGGCAGATATAATAAAGAGCCAGAGAAAGACAGAAAATAAATGTCTAAAATATGCAGAGGTGGGGTCCCCTCAAAGACTAAAATGGAAACAATGAGTCTGCAGAGAAAACAAGGGAGAAAAACATGAGAAAATAACTCCCTAATGCCACAGCTAGGTGTAACTGATATAAGCTGTGGCAGACAAAAATGATCGTGTCCCAAAGGCTACCGTGGAGCAAGGAAATTTCCAGATACTTGCTATGACGCTGCACCAGACATCCAGAGGAGAAGGGGAGTCCAAGACAGAGGTAAGTAAGAGGCAATGCAAGCCCCCGGCATCCCGCTCACTGTTAGCATCAGGCAGCAATCATACAGCAGTAACAGAGACCGGACAAAACAGCATCAGCAGTAAAGCTCCAAACAATGAGATGGTCAGCACGGTGCAGCGGTGGGACACAGGAAAGTGAGTGGTATAGATACTCCAAAGCATTGTTGCCCTGAGAAAGGTCCCACTCTGAGGACCGAAACGTTGGCTGCCCTGTGCTGTTAATACACTTTATTTACTTCTTTATATTGCGGTGTGCTGTCTCTTTGTTACCTGGATTTCCCTGGTTACCCTATATATATCTATATCTATATCTATAGATATAGATATAGATATAGATATAGATATAGATATAGATATAGATATAGATATAGATATAGATATAGATATAGATATCATAATACTGAGTTAAGTTATGGTGAGTAAAAAAAGTGACAAAAACCCTCCACAGGAAAGAAAATATGCAAATACAACTGTATACTCATCTGCATGTCTTCGGCAGGTCTGCAACCCCGCCTTTCCCCATCATCACCCAGCATACAGCACTTCCACTGCAGCAAGGGATTCTGGGAAATGACATGCAAATGTCAGTTAAAATCAACCCCACACTGATGAGACCCATCAAGGTCGAAACAGCTGTCTGTGGGTGGTTTTCTGGGTATGCACCTTAACCCTGGCTGTGCTCAAAGCTGTGACCATGCAGCAAGCTTAAGCCTATAGGGAACCATGTTAAAAATGGTTTTTGAGGCAAAAAGTGACACCGTGTGCTCATTTGCATGTCATTTCCCAGAATCCCTTGCTGCAGTGGAAGTGCTGTATGCTGGGTGATGATTGGGAAAGGCGGGGATGCAGACCTGCCGAAGACATGCAGATGAGCATACAGTTGTATTTGCATATTTGCTTTTCTGTGGAGGGTTTTTGTCACTTTTTTTACTCACCATAACTTAACTCAGTATTATGGTATAGCCTATCCCATAGCCTCTCATGCATATCCAGTTAAAATCAACCCCACACTGATGAGACCCATCAAGGTCGAAACAGCTGTCTGCGGGTGGTTTTCTGGGTATGCACCTTAACCCTGGCTGTGCTCAAAGCTGTGACCATGCAGCAAGCTTAAGCCTATAGGGAACCATGTTAAAAATGGTTTTTGAGGCAAAAAGTGACACCGTGTGCTCATTTGCATGTCATTTCCCAGAATCCCTTGCTGCAGTGGAAGTGCTGTATGCTGGGTGATGATGGGGAAAGGCGGGGTTGCAGACCTGCCGAAGACATGCAGATGAGCATACAGTTGTATTTGCATATATATATATATATATATATATATATATATATATATATATATATATATATATATATATATATATATGTGTGTGTAGAGGTATCAGTACCGTGTTAGCCGAGCTTCAATAATCAAAAAATAAATAGATGATACCGTTCTGTGGCTAACGAAATGCTTTTATTTGTGCGAGCTTTCGAGATACACTGATCTCATTGTAACATCGCCGGAAGAGATCAGTGTATCTCGAAAACTCGCACAAATAAAAGCATTTCGTTAGCCACAGAACGGTATCATCTATTAATTTTTTGATTTTATATATATATATATATATATATATATACATATACATATATATATATACACATGTGAATATATATATATTCCACACTTAAGGTTATGGTGGGTAAAAAAAGTGACAGCAGGGACTCAGCCTAAATGTGAACAGTGCAACTGAATGCACACATATACAGTACAGTATATGATTCAATTCAGTGATTAGCTTCCAAATTATGTAGCAACATTTCCAACACTGACCATTTCAGGAAGGATTTCCTCATGAAAAATGTTTTCAAGTTTAAGAGAAAAGTAAACAGAATTTATTAAAAATACATCATATGAGAGATGTATGGACTTCCCCAATTTATCAAAATTCGAAACCTACTGCAAGAGAGGCACCTATCAGAGAGGTCTAATATCAGGAATATACCTGGATATACTGTAGAGTCATCGGTAAATAAACCAGATCATAATTAAATGTTAAAATGGGCTAAAGACCTCAACTTAGAGATAGATAGGGACGACTGAGAGGATATCTGGGAATCGGCAGCTAAAACCTCAATTTGCAAAATATATATATACACCATTTTATTCCAATAGTACTTAACTCCTAGTACGCTGAGTCAGCTCTTCCCGGGAACCCCCGATCTATGCTGGAGAGGGTGCGGTCTTAGTGGAGATATGGCCCATCTGGTGGACATGTCCGGTTGTGCAGAATTTTTGGACTATTGTTCAAAGCATAATTTCTGACGTCACAGAAATAAGAATACCGCTATACCCCCTTATCTTTGTATTGGCTAAACCAGTCGAAGATCTTACCCCACCCATGAAGCGGGTAATCGCCTTCATTTTAGCAGCAGCAAGTTGTTCCATAGCCGCGGCATGGAATAAAATAAACACTCCCTCCAGAAGAACTGCTTCTAAAAGAATAACTGAAGTTAGGTTCATGGAAAAATTAACAGCCCCGCTGAAACAAGCTACTGAAGAGTTCTTCAAGACGTGGGAACCATGGCTTCAGAGTTAGAAAAATATACAAAAATAAAAAATGGCAAAAACCCTTATGTAAGAAATAAAAGATAAGGAACCATAGTTGTCAAGGTACGGATCCACTGGGGGACTGGGCTGGAGGAAGGAAACACCCTCTCACCTCTATCCTCCTTTCCCCCTCCCTGTCTTCCCTACTCCGCCAACCCTCCATGCCTCTCCTCACCCTCCGTCTCTCTCCCCGTCTCTCTATCTCTGCTCTTCCCTGTCACCGTTACCTTCTCTTTCTCTGTCCACTCTCAATCTCTCCCAGAGGCTGCAGATACTGTGATCCTCACAGTAAAACTAAGGAGCAAACGGGTTCATAGCCCGTCAGATCACACAAGATGTTACATTTATGCTAAATGTCAATGATGGATGACTGTCTCTCCCATTGGATGGGGACAAGGCAATACTATGTCAACTGTGCTCCGTTCCTAAGGTATTGCTCCCATTGTTACGTTGTAATCTGTATACCTCCGAAAAAATTCAATAAGAAAGATTGAAACAAAAATACATCAATATGTAATAGCAGATAAGAAAGAGTGGCAGGGATTCCCCTCTCACTGGAGTCTCCTCTGCTGTACTCTGAGCCTTGTTGTGCTAAATACAATTTCAGTGCCATTTAACAATAAATAAATAGATCCCTGGTGGCCCTGGAAATTTAATATTTCCCCAGCACATTGTTTGTCGGAATGATCCTGCTCATTTTAATCTCCCATAATGGAAGTTTCTCTTTAACAATTCAGCAGGGGAGGCGGGTGCAACATAATGACTTGAGATAATGCCAGTTTCTGCCATTGGGATCAAAACAAGGAGACTTAAATGGAATCTCCCTGGGGAATATTATTAGAATGTATAACAGATACCTGTATTGTTATTTTATTCTTGTTTATTCTAATGGTTTCCTCTCTGGCTTAATAAAAAGCATTGTCCCAGATATTTGGGTAACTAATGTAATAACACTTTTTTGGGGCAATTATTGAAACAGATCTGACCAATGAAACGTAACGCATGTTTTAGGCAGAAATAATTACCAACTCGCATTAGGTTAGGACACAAAGTCCTGTACAGCAGTGATACATTCCAATTGGCTAAATCATAATGACATTGTTAATACTGCTACAAAATATCCCAGAGTATAAGTGAGTCCACTTAAATTCAGGCATTGTGCTGGCTTTCCACAACTCCGTCTCTGTACAGATGTAGCCCTTGTCGTAGGCTACAATGTAACCACAGCGTAACCTACAGTATACAGATGCAGCGGCCGTTATCCGACCATTTCTTGAATTGGTTGGTAAGGGAGTAAACCCCTATTTGGGTGCTTCAAACTGGTGTCGGTTGAAGACCATGCTCAAGCTTTTAGAGTCTTCAATGAATCCATGGTTAAATGCTTCATGAGCAGTGTGATAGGTTCCCCCATTCAATTGAAACAGTTCATAAAGACAGATATATAATAAATTATACTCAGGCACATTTGGGGTTAACCACTTGTGGGGAAAGAAAACCTCTAACCTGACCGGAGTGCTTGTCCCATCCGGCGGTTCCTTCTCTGGCGGGTCACGTGTTCCCAGCGGGTCCTCGAGCAGGGAGTGCAGAGACTCACAGAGCTGCCTCAGTAGTGCCGGTTTTATTAGGCTTTGTGAGCCGTTCCCTTTAGATTTGCATAATCACTAAATGGTATAGATTACATCACAGTGGGGCGGGGATTTCAAAATCCTCGCGCGGGAATACATGGGTATTTAGGGCACATCTCTGGCTGTAGTATAGCACTCTTTGATAAAGTCGCTTAGACGAAACGCGTCAGAGAATTGTTCTGTCTTTTTAATCAGGGCTTATATGCCGCATTAAAGTCTTTTTGTTGCACGCTGCCGCCAGCCTGATACTTTGTTCTGCAGTGCTCCAAGCCCCCTTTTTTCACATTTCTTGAATTGGTTTCCGAGATCCCAGAGAGATTTGCTGCAACAGACTAGTGGCCCATTGGATTAACACAGCAGGGGGTCTCTGCTGTGAGAATACTACCGGGTTCTACCTGTCTGTAAGAGACTCGCAGTAAGAGAGGCTGAATCAGTCACTCTACCTGTGCGCCTCTAACATGCGATCGCTGGGTTTTTATTTCATTTTAATACTACAATATTGTAGCAGGGGTCTCTGGAGCTGAACGGCATTGATTTCTGGTCCGGAGACCCATACTTCCTGAGTTACAGGCGCCGTTATGGGGTGCCGGTATCCCCGCCATGTTAAAATCCTGTGGATCACGTGACCGTGCTTTTTTAACATTGCAGGAGATACCAGCACCCCTTAACGGGGCCTGTAACTCGGGAAATAGGGCGTCCCTGAGGCTGAAATAAACTTTGTTCAGCAAGTTTTCTTTACTTTATGCTGCTGGTTGATGTTTTATTTTAAATGGGCAAATGCACTATTATCCATATCTGAATAATAGTCATTTTGCCCATTACTGTGCTGTATGTGTTAGGGGGGTTGTTGGAGGTACAGGGTTGTGTATTGGTACAGTAGGTAGTAGGTATTTTTATGTTTATTGTGGGTAGAGGGATTGAGTGAAGGGGGTAGTTGCCACAGGGTGGGTGGTCAGGCCTCGGTGGGTAGTGAAAGGGGTTAACTCCTTCATTACCATAGTGAGTACTACCGCTAAGGTAATGAAGGAATTAGCCCCTCCCAATGCCACCCGAGAGGCCTAACCACCCATCCTGGGGCTATTACCCCTTCGCTCACCCCCTCTGCACCCAATAAACCTGGTAGTGCCATAATCCCCTCATTGCCTTAGCGATTAGCCTCAAAGATAATCAAGCTGCTTACATTTTTTTTATAGGGTGTGTGTGAGCAAGGGGTCTTTTATGGGCAGGGGGTGTTTATCGTGGTTGCTTTGTTTGAATTTCATGGATTCTGTTTCTTTGTGTGCAATGAAATGAATGAATTGCAATGCGTACAGAACTGTGCTACTGTGTCAATTTCAGGTGTTTAAAACCACAACACTAAAATTCGATTTTCTGCACTTGCCGCCACACTCGCGTCTTAAGACGGGAAGGTTGGAAGAAATCACGTGGCATGACATGGGTATTCCGAGGTATACACCGCGTGAAATGTTAGAATAACGGCCGCTGCAGCTGTAACACCGCTTAGTAAATAGGAGCCTAGATCTAGTTTCTTAGATCTAGTTTCTTAGATCTGATGCAAACCCACGCAACACAATCTGCTTTTTATCCTGTATCTACAGTAGAGGCAACGTTTATTCTAACATTTGCCGTAAACTAGCCAGGTTACATTCTGGGTATGTGCTGGGTATGTGCTGGGTATGTTCTGGGCTAGTTTGAGGCACGTTTAAGGTATTTCTGCATTGACTAACGACCCATAGGATTAACACAGCAGGGATCCCTGGCAGTCCAATTCAGTTTGAATGGGACTGCCAGGGACCCCCGCTGTTAATCTGATAGGCCATTAATCAATGCAGAAATGCTGGGGCTAGTTTAAGGAAAGTTTAAGGCATGTATTCAGAATGTACCTAGGTGTTTCCTGTTTTTTGGGGGGAATTGCCACTGGTTTTTGTTCGAATAAGAGTTGCCTCTACTGTAAATTTTCAATTCAGGAGCTTGATACATATCTTCCTCCCATTATTACTATAGTACAGAGGCTACATTTATAGAAAGATAGTGACAACGACACACTGTAAAAGGAGCAGCCATAGTGAGAAGAAGCATCGGGGAGTGATAAAAAACAAGATTTTGGTTTGTCAAAGGGCTGTTGTTATTAACCATATCTCTGCCATTGCCAACTGGAATGAAGTGTGATATTTGCAATATACTGCAGGTAAAAGGGTTAAGTATCTGCCCTATCCATCCAATGCAATTGTTGGTGTGTACTACAATATTGAAAGCTAATTTAGGATTGCCAGTGTCCTTAACAACTCTGCAAAGCCCACTTCTTGCACTATCGACACTCCCTCACTTTGCAAATAAAGGCTGAAGAGGATAGTTAAATTGGCAGCACTGAGCTGGTAATGCCCAAATGTAACAGAGAATTACTGCACCCTCATGACGTCCCTGCATGGATCTGAAGCCAAGACTTCCAGACTTTAATATATGCTCCTGAGCTTCACTTTAATGGCTTACTGGAATTTGTGTAAGATACGATCCGCATAGCTGAAGACGTTCCAGGTCATGGAGGTCACCATGACAGTGAAAGTGGTGGGAACATCCAATTGAATTATAGCCACCCGCTCTGCTTTTTAATGAGATTATGGCTGGCTCATCCAGCCACTTTATGGGGAGGAAAATCTTGAAATTTAGGGGAATTTAATGAATAACCAGAGAGTTCCCGCTTGCCAATGATTGCTGTTAGGAAGAAGAGGTTTCTGGGGGATTTGGCCTCTTTCATTCTGCACCTTATGTATATTAAAGCAGCAGTACCCTCATACAACACGCAGCTCTTACCCGATCTGGGATCTGGTTCTTTTCTGCCATAATTTTATTATAGTGACAATTCATTAACATCCTTGCTGCTAGAGAGTCTTAAAACCCTTAGTGAAAGGATTAGTGGAAACAAATGCTCTGTTCTGTTTTTATGCACACATTTCCTCCTGGAATGAAGACACAGTATAAATAGACTACACCAACCGCTCATCAAATGTACTTACTGTACGTGCCCCTTTGTGTCATGCATAAAGATCCTCACTATACTTGCATTCTTTCCTGCTCCTACCGTACCATTTTAGATTGCAAGCTCTTCAGAACAGAGATTTGCTTCTACATAATGATGACGCAATAATACAATGAATTGACTTCAACTACAAACAAACTCACATTTCAAGCTGGGAGGACTCTCACCTCACAAAGGGGATATTTTATTTGGATTAGATTTCCAGCCTTGAGAATAAGAATAGATTGGAGTAGAAAAGAAGCCCTGGACCTGTAAGGGGAGGGTCGGAGTGACTTCCCCTATGGAGCCAACAATGTCCGGGCGGGTTAAGAAAAGGTACTTAAGGTAGGGGGGAGGGAATCTACTGGAATGAAGTCGTCTGAGTATCCTGGTTCCTGTTGTTTTTGGAGTCTGTGGATTAGATTCAGATGCGACAGCGCGGATTGGACACGAAGGCGAATTGTGCTGAAATTGTGTTTGTGAGCGCAGATTGAACGCGAGGACGGATTTTTGGTAAAATTCATGCGAATTGAGCATGGGGGTGGATTTTTTTCTACATTTATGAGGATCATCAGTGAGGGTGGATTTTAGTTAAAATTTACAAGGATTGAGAGCGAGAGCGAATATTTTTCAAGGTCCGTGCGGATTGAATGCAAGGGCGGATTTGGATAAAATCCATGCGGATTGAACGCGAGGGGTGGATTTTCGGGGGAAAACGAGACTTGTACAAATCCATCGACAGATTTCGCACTGCTGAGTGGATTTTGAGTGGAGGGTTCCTGAGGCAGATTTTGACGGGGTTTTACCCATCTCTAGTAGCAGAGTGGGCTTCGGCAAGCGTGCAGGCCCCAGCAGCGGCACAGGCCTCGGCGGAGGCCTGGGGATGTCAGGACCAGGTACAATGAACAAAGCAGAGAGAGGCCGCAGCATGAGAAGGAGTGAGGGCGTATATTCACGTGGCAATGCTGTCCCAGCATGGGATGTTATGAGGAGTGGGTTGGATGCCATGGCTGCCCAGGGCAGCAGGGAGCGGCTAGGGCTGTGGCGCTCCCAGCCTAAACTGTGCAGGAGGGATGAGAGCATAGCGAGGAGTGCCCAGCAAAAGAGGATGAGGCCAACCTCAGAGAAGTGGGTGACAAGTAAAGCGACCCAAGGAAGGGGGGCTATGTGGGGGGGTCAAGGAGTAGTCACAGGGCCAGCTTTAGGGCACACACAGGGGTAGCAGGTACGGATGGAGGAGGGTAGTGGGGGGTCAGAGGAGAATGGAGATAACGCAGAGGAGGAGAGGGCAGATGAGGTGGAGGTGGTCACTTTTCCTCCTGGGCCCATGGGGACAGTGTGGGGCATGGAGAATGCACCAAGTTTTGGATGGGCTTCAGGAGGCATGGGGGGATGGGAAGGTGCAGCGGGATCATGAGGGGGGACCAGGGGGTTGATGTGAGGGCCTGGGGTAGCAAAAGAAGCAGGGGTGAGATGTTTCAAGATTTGGGAGAGTCTTCCTATAATTGCAGCATAGGGGAGAGCAAGTGCAGGGTGCAGAAACTGTAGGGGAGGGGTGTGGTGGGTAGGTGAATGTAACATTGGGGCAGATCAGGGCAGGGGTTCCTCACCTGGGGCTGGTGCCTCCATTAGTGGGGGGGGGCGCCTTCGCTGGCAGGGGTGGGACACACAGCGGTAGTAGGGGCTGCAGATGGGAGTAATAGTGTGGGAACTGGGGGTGTAGGGCTAGCAGTTGGGGGGGAAGGAGCGGTTAGCAGGGGTTACTGAAGTGGCAACACGAGAGGAGGAACCCAAAAAGTGGGTTGCGGCAATAGAGGACAAGATGAAGGAGGAAGATGTGCAGGATTCTTGTTTTAGGGGCGTTTACTTTTGCTTAGCTAGCCAGTTGGGAATGCACCTATCAGTGACAATGAAGGAGCGGGTATGGAAGGATGATTATGTTGATTTGCTGACATTATTGCCGGACTATAAGGAGCTGGAAAGACAGATAAAAAGAGGGAGAGGCAGAGGAGACAAGCTCCCAAGTCTTTCGGGAACTGGTTGCAGGCCTTCGCGATTTTAGCCGGTATGATTGGGAAGAAGAAGCTGAAGCATTTCTCGGTGCTCTTCAAATACGTGAATACTATTTGGGAGGCCTTTAAAGTATTATGGTGATTCAGAGTGGTGGAAGTATGATAGGGATGATGGGGCGGGAAGGACATTGACCTGTGGATGTCCAAGATGCCGCATATGACAACCCCCTTTCAGGTCAAGGCCGGCAGCACGCAAAACTCTGAGCAATCATCCGGGAATAAAAAAAGGGTGCAGGGATCTTGCTGGCAGGATAATGAGGGACAGTGTAAATGTGGTGTAATTTAAGACATGAGTGCAGCAGCTGCAGAGGTAACAACGCCGTGTCAAAGTGCTTTAGGACGGGCATGGGTGGATTCAAGAAAAGAGCAATTGGAGAGGCTGGGGCAAAGAGCGAGGACACAGTTGAATGTCGATATGTTGGCATCGTGGCTCCATTGCTACCAGAACAGGAAGGTGGCGGAAGTGCTAGAGAGGGGCTTCAGAAGTGGTTTCTGGATCCCTTTTTATGGAGGTGGAGGTTCCGCACTGTAGAAGGAATTTGAAATCCCTAGAGATGCATGTGGGCGTAGCATGGGGGGGGAGAGAAAGAGGTGGTTAAGAGGGGAGCGAGGGGGAGAATGGCAAGTCCGTTTTCTTCTCCGCCATTACTGGGGTTGAGAGTTTCTCGGTTGGGTGTGGTTCCAAAGAAAGAGTCAGGTTCATAACTGTCATACCCGGAGGGATTGTCGATGAATGATGAGATTGACAAATAATTGTGTAGTGTACACATCATTTGGCAGGGCCACGATTATACAGTAGCAAGGAAAGCAGGAAGGATGTGGATGGCAAAAGCTGACATAGAATAAACATTCAGCCCGTGCACCTGTAATGCTTCCACCTGCTGGGTTGCATGTTTTGAGGAGTTTTTTGAGGATTTATACCTCTCAATCTTTATTTATTTGAGACATTCAGCTCTTTTTTGGACTGGGCATTGGGAGATGTGGCCAGAGTTGTGGGTATCCTGCACTACTTGGATGACTTTCTATTTATAGGAAGGGTTGGCTCTGATATGTGCGGGAGGTTACTGGGAGTGTTTTGTGAGCTCATGGCCCGTTTTGGGATTCCATTGGTTAAGGACAAAATGAAGGGCCCAGTAGTATGCATCAACTTCCTGGGAATTTAAATTGATACAGTGCAGTTGGAGTACCGTCTCCTTGCCACAGGAAGCTGGTGGAGCTGTGGACTTTGTTGATGGAATTTATGGGTCTTGAGATGAACGGTGGAATGGGGGTAGCAGAAATGTATGGGGAAATTAATGTTCTTAGAGCTCTTTCCACTGGTGGTGGTGGTAAACCTATGGGGACGGAGGTGGCCAATAGGGAGGTGATATTACGGATGGACAACATACGCATGGTGGTGGCCGTGAACGGGCTATCGGCCTCATCTCCAATGGTGGTCCGGTTGCTGAGGTTGATGGTCCTAAAATGACGGGATCATAATATATGGTTCAAGGTAAGGGATGTCCCGGGATTGGAAAACAAGATAGCTGATTTGGAAAACAAGATAGCTGATGGCCTTTCTCAATTTCAGTTTGCATTGTTCTGGGAGTTGGTTCTGGGATGGGATCCCTGCCCACAGAGGCTGTGGCAGGAAGCAGTACGGGAATAATGGAGCTTGTGAGGGCTTCGGCAGCCCTGGCTACGTGGTCAGTTTACACCAGGGAGTGGGAGGAGTAGCGGGCCTGGTTAAGAAAAAATGTGGAAGAAAAGAAAATAAGCAGCTCAAGAATAGAAGCAACAAGGGATTGTTTGATATTTAGGGTAATGGCTAGTTGGAAAAAGGTGGCGAGATTTAAGTTCGATAGGGCCATGAACGACTTCGGCACCAATGCTGGAAACAATAGTATGGGCGCCAGGCAAAGCGTGTTTTTTCTAAGGACATTGTTTGGGGTAGCATTTTGCCTGGCTTTCTTTGGGGCTTCGAAGAAAGGTGTGTGGGGGGGGAGGGACATTGCAAAGGGAGTACGCAGAGTGGAATGCTGGGTCAGGGCAGTTTAGGATCAGAAGGTCAAAAATGGAACAGGCAGTAAAAGCAAATGGGTTCACCTGGGGGGGATAGAGGGCAGCGTGATCTGTTCCAGTAAGGCAAGTGGTGGAGTACGGGCAGTGTAGGCCCCAGGGTGGTTCCCTTTCCCTTTTTATACAAAAGGATCGGACTGCAGTGTCCCATTTTCAGTTGGTAAAGGTTCTAAAAGACTGTGCGTAGCTAGTGGATCTTGGGGACTTGATGATCATGTCCCACTCTTTTAGAATTGGGGCGGCATCGGAAGCCGTGAAGTTGGGCCTAGAGGAGGCAGCTTTTAAGGAGTAGGGCAGGTGGTCAGCAGGGCATTTTTTAGGGTTATTTTATAACCTGTACAAACTGTTAATAATGTTCAGTGGTTGATTGTGTTATTTGTGTTCCAGACACTGGAAGTCTGACTGTGCAGGGATTCATGTTCACTGGACAGGAATGCAAGCTGAGAGTAGGCCAGGAAGAAGCCAGTTCAGGATTATTGCAGATTTGGCCAGAATGTTGTGGGCTGGCAATAGGGGCATGTATTTGGACCAACAGCTTCCCAAGTTATTCATTAGGGAGAGGGGTAGGGCCCCCCTCCTTATATAATTTTGCTGCATGTAGGGGATTTGACATTGTTCCGATCGTTAGACTTAATGAGGAAAATACAGTGTGACTTAGCATAGTTAGTAATGAGATTCAAGCATATTTTGCTAGTTTGGTCAGAGGTACCTCTTAGTTTGCGTTGTTGTGGGGCTAGGAATGACGCAGCATTATACAGATCGAGGAAGAAAGTTAATAAGGCGATGGTGGAATTTGTGCTGGAGTTACTGGGGATTACAATAAGGCAAGTGGAGGGCTAAAAACCTATTTAGGGAGGATTAAGTTCACCTATCTGATACAGGGAACGATATCCTAATTTTAGCATGGCAAGGCGTGCTGGAAAAGGCAGTGAGGTTGGTGGCGGCTTGCAAAACCAGTTACCGGCTCGTTAAATTACCATGATGGTTGTGGGAGTAATGTTTACTGGGAGGGGGGGGGGGGGGGGGCGACTCAGTCAGTATTGCCTTCTCGAGGGAGGTCTCAGACCTTGAAAATGTTTATTTGGGGAAGGGTACTATTCCAGGTTGATGCAGCCGGAATGGTTGTGACTTTCCATATGGAATTTGGGGACGGCGTTACTGTTCTAGGCTGTTGCATCTGGAATGGGGATGACCTTCCATATGGGGGCTCTGTGCCATTCAGACTAAGGTACTGAATGGCTAGATGAGGGAATCCCTCGAGCTCCGGTAGATGTGGGTAGAGCAATCAGGCTGGGTCCTTAGTTGGGGATAAATGTAATATATTTATATTGTTGTTATAAATAAAGCTGTGGCCGTTAATTTCTCCCAAGAAGGTGTATGGTGTGTTTATTGAGAATGGGAGTTGTCCAGCTCGAGGCATGGGTAAGTCAAGCACATTGTGTTTTTGAGGGATATTTTCTAAATCAATGTTGCCGTTTGGACATTCAACCAAAAAGGTAAAAGTAAATTCTGTGTGAGACACTGCTTATCTGGAGCTGGAAGGACACTGCTTATGTTAACCCTGTTTAAAGAAGGCCTTGAATAGCATTAAAGCTGAGAATGTGCCTTCCCAAATGTCATCACCCACCAGATCACAGGGAAGGGCAGAAATGTTATATAATGCCACAACATCTTTTATTTTCTTCTTCTAAAAGGAATAAAACAGCCTGTCTAAGAAATTAAACAGGAGCATTTAGTAAAGCAGCTGGCCCCCTCCTTTCCGATTTTTTATGTTGCTTTTTAACCCTTTTGTTGCCAGAGGGATCTGCAGTGCCCAACAGCTTGACACACCTTCTGCAGTGAGTCTTCTCTTTTCCTTCTTATGTCCTAGTACACGATGAAGGAGCACTACATCCAGTGCTGGCAAATCAGCAAATAACGACAAGAGTGCGTTCCCACAATAAAAATTGGAGCTAATTTAATGGATCAAAATAACAAACAAAAAACACCAATGCGTTTCGGACTATAGATAGTCCTTGTCTTATTGAGTTGTGGGTACTACACTTTGTGTTCTTTATGTGAAGACAATGACTCCCTTTACTCTTTCTCACCAGCTGACTTGCTGATACATGGTGGTAATGTGGTAAATAGGGAGCTCATACATATTCTATCAATTGTTTCATCAATAATGCATTTTCTGATGTTATGTTTGCAAACATGATTATAAATGCATATGTATTTTTTCCCATGTGGGTTAGAGCAGGGGTGCACAAACTTTTCCCCGTGCGCACCCCTGCCAGCTCTCCTCGGCGCCTCGCCCCCCCCCTGCTCGGCCCTGGCGTCAAATGGCACGCAGGGCCATGTGACGCGTCGCTGGAAGGAAAGGGTTTTATAGAGGCCTCGCGCAGCCCCCCGGCATTTAATTTAAATGCCTGGGGGGTGAGCGCTGGACCTCTATAACTGCGGCCCCCCCAAAAATCTATCGCTCCCCCAGTTTGCTCATCCCTGGGTTAGAGTATATTGAGGTTTGAATTTTTGCGACCAGCTGGTCATGATGCATTTTTTTGTACTTTGTTATACTTCATATATTATGCAATTTATATTCTTCACATAGGTATTACATGTGGGATATACTATTGACTTTTCACAGAATCTGCCTCGGTGTGTTTTTAACTTGGTAGCCACTTTGTTAATTGTTGCTGATTTATTGGAATACTTTTCGGGTAATTGTTTTGGATATATTTTTTTTTCTTGTACTTTTTCTGAGCCGAGGCCTTTTTGTGAGGTTCTACATTTGTAGGGGTATTCTTGTTGTTACCTCTTAGCACCACCGTGGCATGGATTTTAAAACACTTTTTCCTTTAGATTGATCACCAGCCCTCTTCTTGGGCCCAGTTTCTATCGACTTGAGTCGCACTCTCTGTGTGTCTGGTGTTCACACTGCAGCCTATTTACCAGGCTCTAGATGATTATTCCATCACAATAATATAACTCATTACACTATATGGCCCCAATGGAAGCAGCTGGGTTAGAAATATATTGGTTTGCAAAGCAGCTAAAGTGAAGTATATCATTTCTGAACTTGGCTTATGTACAATTTAAGACAAACAGCTGTCTTCTGTGAATTATGATTTATTGGTTAAAATGTCCACCTTAGGCTCTGCTTGTCATATAACACTGGACATCATAACCTTTCATTCCAGGAAAACCTTGGCCCATTCTCGTGTCATGATCGATTGCGATTGTGTTCTGCCACTAATAAACTCTTTCAAAGGTGAATTCCTTCTTAAAAACATATTTTCCAAAAAAAAGCGGATGGGAGTTTATGTACAGCATCACAGTCTCCTAACTGTGAAACTGAAGCAAACACACTGCACTAGATTTATCAAAGCGTAAGGTCCCGTAGAATACAGTTGGATTACTTAATATATGTGGTGCATATGACTTTTTGTACTACAGTATATGCAGTACATATATATTAGTACTTCAGTATTAGGTGATAGCTTTTTTATTTGGACTAACAACTGATATTATAGGACAAGCTTTCGAGAGTTCTCCTCTCTTCCTCAGGTCAGCAATACTGATTAACAAAGGCATATATGGCTAAAACAGGGGTTAGGAGAGCAGAAAAAAAACAAGAGAAGGGGTTAATAGGGAGTTAGCAGGTTAATGTCTAGGAAAGGTCCTAGCTAAATGTAACTAATTCTATGTAGCTTGCTCCATGTAGCTAAAGTAGCTCCTGCCAGGTGTCTGGCCACTCCTCAGTTCCAGAACCTGCTAGAATAGTCACCTGACTGTACGAATCCTAAAAGGCTATGGGTCTCTATCTTGCCTAGTTACACGGGTAGGATGATGGCATCATACAGGGGTATAAAGAGCATCAGAAGCATCCAGTTGCCTAGGCTACCAGAGGACACCAGAGGAGAGGAGTCTCACTGTGTTAAGTGTATGGTGTTAAGGATATGTCTTATATGTGCAACTTTGTGTGTCAAAAATATGTTCACCTTTTATTATTTTAGTGTTAGGAAGTGTGTCCCTTATCAAGGAAAGGCCACAGGAATAATCAAGATGCAGAATGATGCTATCGTTCCTTGGAAAAGGATGTGTGTGACACTTCAAATAAGGGATCCCTCGATCAGGGGCCCAGGGAAGTGTCACACCTCTAACGCCAGCTCTACACCTATGCATACCAGGTTGCTATAGTATGGACAGGTAGGGAATTGTAAGGCTGACAGGTTGATGGGAACCTCAATAGAAGCTACACCCCTACACAGAGTCCCGGAAGCTACTGTAACTTAAAAGGTGCACTGGAGCCATAGATTGCATGTTCCCATAACCAAGGGTAATGGAAGGTGACAAGTCATGTGTGCCTCCCTAGGAAGCTATCTGAGCACACAGGGAAGAAGTATGTATGAAACCAGTCTGTCTCAATAAAGTAACTAGTTATTTAATAAAGTCCCTGGTGCCCTTTTTCCATCTGCTATCAATACCAACCAGCCCAGACGCCAGCACCCTGAGAAAAGGTATGAGACTCTAAGCACCAACCACCTGCACCAATCTATTCCAGCACACTTTAGATGTGACTCTCTTTCAGGGTCGGGCAAAGAAGGGTTACACAGACAGACAGATAGACAGACAGACAGACCAGGAAAAAAGAGACCCTTTCGTTTTTCATCATATCTTATATAGTTCTTTCTTAATTCCCATGAAACTGAACACAGTTGTAGGTCTGTTACTGTATGCAGATTAACACTATATAAGAAGCACAATGTAAACAATTAACTGATGTTAACTAAATTGATGTCACTGCGTTATGTCGACAAAAAACAGATTCACTGCAGTAGGTTAATGTTCATTAAACGAAAAATAGGTGTTTGTCCCTCGTACAGCATCTTGTAAATGTGTTAAACTGTTGTAATGTCATCTGAAACACTAACATTACTTTATAGTATGGTTCAAAGTGTGTGTTCAAAATTCCTCCTGCTGAAATTTCACTCCTGAAGACGAGAACGCCACTGTCTGATTGCATAATCGATAAAGCGTTGATTCAGCTGATCCCCCTCCTGAACGATATGTTGTTTTCTGAATTCGTTTGTTCAATCCTCCTAGCGACTATCCTTTACCAGGAAGCATTTTATGGACCATCAGTTTTGTTCTGTCTTTAGAACGTTCTTATCTTCTTCACTAAACAGCATTTTGTAACTACTATATGCACTTGATGAGGTCATCATGCTGTCACCAATTCCAAAGAATATGTATTCAAACACAGTGTCATTGATTCAGTGTTGCAGAATCTGTGTCTTTACTCACTGAGCCACTCCACACAAGGAGCACCCCATGTCTACTGCTGCAGAAGTTGTCATACTGTACACATGCTTTTTATTTGTCTAATCTCACACATACAGTATAAGGGGTTATTCATGAAACTGCAAAGTCAACGAGAGTCTCCGTGCAACAGTGACTGATCGGCACTATCACATCTTCGTTAATAATATCCATAGAATTAAATGATAGGCTATTCAGATTAGGAACGGATGTGTGAATATTATTATTCTATGTTCAACGATACAAATATTTGTTATATATATTTTTATATATTATATCCATACATATTAAGAATTCCCAATCATTGTTTTTTCGACAAAAACTGGCAAAGACTGGAAAATTAAGACTTAAATTTAAATTAGTCGCTGATGATTTCCATTGGAGGAGTGTCCTCACGTGGTTTGCTTCCCGCATTAATATGACTACGCAGGAATGAGAAGAGGCAGCAGCACAGGGCAGTCAATAGGAGGAGGAGGAGAAGTGGAGCAACTAGATACTTGATCCCCTGCCCCCCTGCACAGAGATCCTACGGCCTCCAGCACACAGATACCCCCTCTGGATGACTTGAACCCTTTTCCCAAGCATTCCAACCCCCTCCACCCCCCCCTAATGGCAGGAGGACAAGTAGTGAGGCAACCAAGTACTGCAACCCCTGCCACAGCACAGATCCCAGGTCCGTCCCTAGGTTATGTGCCGCCCTTAGGCAAGCACTAATAAGGATGCTCCCTCCCCCAAATATAATGCACGCATTAAAACAGTATTTTTCTACACCATTGCTACCATCAGATAAGCACAGCTTGGGATACCATAATGCACGCTCATGCACACATGCTTCCCCCTCCCTTAGCCAATGTGCTTTTTTTTGTGCTTTTTTTTTGTATCAGAGCAATACCCGCTTAACACCTGCTTCAGAAAGGCTGGCAAACTCTCTGAGAGCTGCCGATAAAGAGTATTTGCACACAGCTGCAAACCTGGCCAGGCAGATTTACCTTCTATCTCATTGCTACAGCTGCCACTGAGGGACAGGGTAACATATTTGGTCATTTGTAACTTTTCTTCTTTAATGTTTCAGTGGGTTACATTTTTGCTGGATCACTTAAAACAACATTGCATCGTGTTCCATCAATGTAGGTCAACGTATGTATCAATACAAGAGATGCAATGTATCAAGCCATTGCCCTGTGTATACCAGTTGTCATTTTGGGAGCATAAATAGGAAGAGTAACAAGTCACACATTATAATGGTAGGTAACAAAGTGTCTGTAGTTGTCTTTTTCCCCCTCTTGCCTTGTATCGAAAATTTTGTATCGAATATTTAGTGTCGTAAATTCCTGCAGCTATTGATCTGAGTCCGATGTAAGAAATCTGGCGTAACAAGATTTTTATAGTTACACGGTATCCCATGCTATCCTATGTCAAGGCACACAGTGCGAATATTACCATTGTGTGACATGTTGTGAATTACAGTACTACACCACTGAGGTATAGGGGGATCATGGGCTGGATTATGGAGCCCTTGTGACAGGAGCTCCAGTCGTTTCAATAAGTAGCTGAGATAGATTTGTTCAGAACAAAAGACAGAAAAGCCCACTGCTACATCCAATGTGACAAAAATACATACGGAAATACTTCAACATTCTCATGAGTAATGGTCATTTAGTTAAACCCTTTGGCCAAAGCATTATAAGCCTGCAAGCCACATCAAGGCATGACCAGTAAGCAGGTCCTAATACTAACTGTGAAAATTCTCATTCATCTCTGCTGGAGGGAGAATGACAGCAGTGTGTCTGTCCACATAGAAACATGAAAAAACCTGCTACATAAAAAATGTGGTGGGTGGGCTTAAACCCTTGGAGGAGGTGCCACTAACCTCTAAACAACCTATACCAGTTGAAAATTAAAATGAATAAACACACAATCCCAGCAAGCTCAGAACCCCAAAACCCACCTGTAAGAGACGTGTGCAGAGGTACGCAATGGAGACCGTTTAAAGTGAAACTAAAATTAGGCTTTATTGCGCCTGTCCCTTTAACATAGGAAAACATATGAAAATAAGCCAAACAAAAACCTATCTCCACTTTGGAGACTATCTACACATGTAGCTCAGCCCTCTAACTGGGTGGCTAGCTAAGCTATTTACCAGCCCAAATATATATACATATATACAGCTATACAACAGTCTCATACGAAAGTCTTATCTGTGTCTTGTAGCTGTAGGGGAGGCTTCTCTGCTCTCTTGGGTCCACAACCCTTGTGTGCTAAGGCAATGTCAGGATCCAGATTTAGAATCTTGTCCCCTTTGTCTTGCTGTCAGCGTGCAGTCTCTTTGCAGCTCAAGACATCTGTCCTTCCTTGGTTCAGCCCCCAATTGTGAGACTAAGGAATCCTCTTCCTGTGTCTCAGAACAGGCTTTTTCTGGCAGTTCTGATTAGGCAGGTGGAGCTGATTGATTGCTGGTGTGCAATTAACTAGCACACTGCTGGATCAGAGGCATGTTTCTTAACAGGGTTAAGTACACCACCACATCGTATTATTAATGTCAAAGCGTGGCCAAATGTATACAACAAAATCCAGAAAAGCCCTAGTGTTAGGACCTGCTTACTGGTTTATAGATTTGTTCAGGGCAGCAGACAGCCTAGGACTATAGACTTGGCTTAGCTGTGCCTTGTTTAACAGACGGGGGCTTTGACGCTGTTGTTCAAGGGAGAAGGGCCCTACATGTTGTTGAGCATGTGGAAGGGGTTATGTACCTGTCAGCAGCGAGATAGAGTCCCAATAGCGAAAGTGAGGCCTGAGTTCCAGCCGGAGTCCACCCGCTGGGCCCCCTCCACAGCTATCAGTGGCCCCTCGATTTGTTGATAGGATCACAGGCAACTGAAAGGCATTTTAGACGCTAGAGCACTTACTCTGAGGATGGAACCTTTTATATTTAATTATATTGTATCAGAAAACAGGTGGCAGGGAAGTAGGATTGATCCACGCACAGCATCTGTTCCTTGCCTTCTCCCTCTTTACTTTTATCTTCCCAGGTACAGCTGCGGCTGCGGCTCACTTTATGTCTTCATGTGCTGAGCATATTTACAGAGTCATCATCTACCTAATCATTTCCTCTCTAGTTCCCATTTTCCTTGTTTGCTGCATAAAATACTGGCAAACGAGTTAACTCTTTCAGTGCCAGTGGAGCATGTAACAAATTCCAGGGTGGGACGTAGTCTAAAAAACTATGTTTGGGAAGAACCAAGTAGGAGATAGGGTTGGACTGGCATGGCGGGGACAGGGGATATTCTGCTGGATCTTGTTGGGCCCCTACTCACACAGGGGTGGAAGGACTAGCCCCCTGTCCAACACTAACAGGAGATACGAGCTTTATTCAATATGGTGGAAGCCGCTTCCCCACCCTGGAGAAGTTTTTAGTTGCATACATTTCAATAGAGCTGGACTCTTATCCAGCAAAAGGAGGCGTATTCAGAGCATATTAAATATGGACCATGGAATGCACTTTACATGCAAAAGAAATAGGAACACCAGCCGGCCTAAGTTACTATGTTTACAATCTTTTCCAAGTGAACATCTAAGATATTCCAAAAACGTAGCTAAGCGCAATAAAGGAAGGGAAAAGAAAAACCGATGAAGTCGAAAGTCTGATAAATGTCACGCTTACAAATGTTATCCACATTTCCAAACAGGAAACTAGATGGATCAATGCTTTAAAAACACTCACCCCTCTTGGACTAAACGCTGACATAAATCTGGGAGCTTTTCCGAAATAAGGTATAAAATAGGAATTGAATAAAACACTGCAATTCCACTTCTAACTTTGTTAGCTCTTACACCTCCTCCTCTCTACTCCTCTCTAATGAGCTTTATAGTCCCAATGATAATATTTTTATTGATGAGCCATATAAGATATTAACTCTAATAGAGTTCCTTAGTATTTTCTCTGTATACCCATTTATGAGGTATCATTTCTCTCTATAATTTACATTTTGTAATTTTCATTCATATTTAGTGTAAAACAGTCGTTATATTCTTTTTATTATGTAGTGTTTAGATTTATCACACTCTTTGAAACCATGTTGATTACCAGGATTATGCCATACCCAATTTAGTATCAATTAAACCCAATTGCTCAGGCTATATAAAGGGTAGTGACAGAGGATATGACATCACTCCTGAAGAAGCTCCGAAGCGAAACGCGTAGGGTTAATTCCCTTGACTGGTTCGTAATTCCAAAAGAACTGATCAGCTGAGAAGCCATCCGCCGTCCCGCTGCCGGTGATGTCATCAGCTGAGATTGAGAATGAAAGCAACTGGCTACAGAGATGAGCGCTCTCCATGCGATCCTGGTGTACCATATACAGTGATAGCTAACTTAGTTGCTGTGAGAGACCGTGCTGGGCAGTTCCCAGTATCTGCTTGTTTTTACTTATGCAGTATCTTGTAAGTGTTTTTGTCTGCGCAATACACTTTTTTTCTATCAGTATTATGCTATGTTCCACTTATTACATGAGATTTTGTTTACCAGGCGGAGACTGCTCATACCTGTCTCACACATCATCCTTCAATCTGTTTGTTCCTTACCCTAGATTACATCAGTGGATTCTATGTGAGTTCGCTTTTGCTTACAATTTTTAAGTTACGTTTTTATCAAACTTTTTGTTCCATTGATTTTTCTTTTCCTATCTTTTGGGGGGAATTATTATTCGGGAAGGAAACATTGTGGAATCCTTGGACTTTAAGCAGCACTTTCTTAGGCATAGTTTAACCCCCTCCTCCCCATTGCCACTTTAGACTGCAACTTATCTCATTTGTGTGCTGTGCGCTGTCTTCTTCTAAGGCTGCGTCCCCGTTGGCACTGACCGCGCTCATGCTTGAGAGCGGTGACGTCACCAACTCTCTAAGCATGAGCGCTGGGTGTCCTGTGTATTTCGCAAGCAGGAGCGGGGGGCATTGGGGGCGTGTTGAGCTCGCTTGAAAATCACTTTTTTTTGTCTACTCAAGTGCCAAGCTTGGGAAAGCGTGCGTGCCCGCACATGATCGCGCACCACGTGAGCGAGGACGTCTACATAACACGTACAAGAAGAAAAGACTGCAACCGCCGAGCGCACTGCACGCTCAGCACCAGTGAGGACGCAGCCTAAGAGAAACAGAGAGAGATTTGTGTATGTGTATGTATATATATATATATATACATATATACATATATACATATATATATATACATATATACATATATACATATATATATATATATATACATATATATGTATATATGTATATATATATATATACATATACATATACATATATATATATATATATATATACATATATATATATATATATATATATACATATATATATATATATATATATATATATATACATATATATATACATATAATATATATATATATGTATATATATATGTATATATATACATATATATATATATATATGTATATACACACACACACATACACATACATACACACACACACACAGGCAAGAAAAAGTTTGCGAACCCCAATGCTAATTACAGGAATTCCATAGTCTTTTCTTAAATATCAAATCGGGGTTATATTAACCAAAAGCATGTCTTTTGAAACAAAATCATGTATGAATTCGACAAACAATGAGTAATTAAGAGTCAGGGTATGTGCAAAAGTAAGAAAAATCCTGGTTGAATCAGCTAAATTAAAAATGAATAATTAGAATCATGTGTTTAAATAATTAAGTGGGTCTTCAGGTGTGAGTTTTGGAGGCCCCATCCTACAGTATATAAAGATCAGAAACTTTGTGAGTTTGGTCTTCACCATACAGGTGTGTGGAAATATGTCATGACATGATCAAAATAAATCTATAAGGACCTCAGAAAAGCAGTCATTGATGCTCATAAGTCAAAAAGGGTTACAAAATCCTTTCTAAGGATTTGGGGCTTCATCAATCCACTTTCAGAGAAAGTTCAAGACCACAGGGTTTGCCTCCATAGAAATGCATTACAACCCACTCTAATACATTTTAATACAAAATGAGAACTTGGGCTCTAAAACTTGGTTTCTAAAACTTGGCCTGAGACCCGGTTGGCGGGGCAAGTTTTACACAGGGTAAAGACTGGGACACGTTACATTCGCTTACAAGCACAACAAGAATGATTTGTGGGTACAATTACAGTACTAATGGTAACTCCGGTCAGCGACATTTTATAATGATGTTGACCCTTTTCTCCCCCCAAATATCCACCCTTAAACTCATGTTCCCAAAGTCTCGGTTCTGCAGCTATTTCCCATAATAGGTCTACATAAGGGGTCTACAACACACAAGTTTCAAAGCTTATGAGTTTACAGAGGCAGAAAGATAACAGTGGCGCTCCCTATCAATATGACATATGTTAATACAATAGCTCTGACCTATCTAAGAGATCAGAGCTATAGCCTCTTGAATAAAAAATATATGTATAATACAATAAAAAGCCAAAAGATAATATCAATTATACTGGCCCTTAGTGTGGTCTGCAGCTCAACCTGGAGAGGTCATCCCTTGATCCTCATGAGTATTTGTAGTGGAAAGAATGGTGAGCACATATGATAAATATATATGAGAAAATATATTAGAACACACAATAAAAGTGAAGAAAAAATGATAAAATAAATAGATAATACAAGGGCAATCGTCTCAGAAAGAGGATTGAAATGAATAAATATATATAGCTATACTCACACAGCCATGTGTGAGCCCCTTCCCATCAAAGGTATCTTTAGTGCCCCCTCTAGAAGACAATCTATCTTCAAAACAGTGGTATAAGGCAGGGGGGCGCAAACTTTTTTCCCTGCGCCCCCCTGCCGGCTGTCCTCTCACTCCCGCGCCCCCCCCAACCTACCCGCGCTCCGGCGTAATGACGTCACGTTGCCATAGCAACGTGACGTCACATGACCTCGCAGTGTCATTTTGACGCCGCGTTGCCATGGCGACGCAGGGAGGAAGCCGCCGGAGCCATGGTAAGTTAGGTTTACAGAGGCCCTGCAGCTCCCCCGGCACTTAATTTAAGTGCCTTCGGGAAGCGCGCGGGGCCTCTGTAAACCCCGCGCCCCCCCGTCGGCAGTCTCGCGCCCCCCCTGGGGGTCGCGCCCCCCAGTTTGCGCACCGCTGGTATAAGGTATCAGCTATGTGGCCAAATGAGGTGTCTCAATGGGGCTTGTTCCTCATACCGTCCCAGTGGAGATAATGGACATAAGCACAAAATTAAAAATGAACACTTTATTACATATTACAAAGTCAATGTTTAACTTACATATTATAAACTTCTCTCCAGCTCCTGTAGCCGCCTGGAGTGCTCCGTCGCAGTTCCTTCCTGCTTCCGCGTCCGACAGCAGGACCGCAATGAGGGGAACTCATGGGGGCTATGGTGGCCTCCAGAGTCCAAAAAGGAGCACGTACTGACAGGGAACAATGCGTTTCGGAAATAGTTTCCTTCATCAGGTTCCTGTTGGCTACGTGCTAATACTCCACTATTTATTACGTTACTGATTAATTACACATGTTTATAGCTAACTAATTACTGATTTCAATAAAGAGATATAAATCTTATTGTAGTTGTTTTCCTTTTGTAATTAAAACTTTACTTCTAACATAGCCCTTCATATTCTGTGTCAATGTATTTGTTTACTTATGTAATTAAAAACTGCACTTCTAACAAAGCCTTTTGAATTTCCACTATGAGCTTACAGAGGCGACTAGGGAAACATGATTTACAAGAGATACAGTTACACCACTTTACCGGCCCTATGGGCTTACATAGATAGCCAATTACACACGGTTTTAGGGAAAACCAGCCGGGCTTCATCTTTATTATGCGAGGGCGGCTACCCTTATCGTGGCAAAGATTATATATATGTTTTTTGATCAGCACATGCCTCCAGCCTGATCCTGATTGTGGTACTCACTCCCACTGCCCTGCCTTACTACACCACACATATCAACACAATACTCAGTACTCCACACAATATCCCCACACCCGACGTGGTTCCCCGAAAGTACAGAGGGCGCCCTAGGCGCCTAAATACCCGGTTTCCGTAAGGCAGTCCCACCCAAAGAATATGTGGAGTAGCGCTACTCCCTGTGTGAGACTTGTTGGTCCACGTGGGTACCTTCCTGATCTCTGACCAGATCAGGGTAAGTGGAGAGGGTTGATTCGTCGGCCCGCAGAATGAGCCCACGACGCGTCGGTCCTGTCGCGAAGGCGTCCGCCTCTTGATGAGGCTCCCGCTGAAGTGTGTCCCTGAATGTCTATTGTTGCCTGTGGTCTGGTCCCAGACTGAAGGCCGCGCAGCGTCTGTTACCGGTGTACTACTACTAAATAGCTAAGTGCTATTGGGGAAGCATCTCTATCGACGAGCCTTTCCGGCAGCAGCCACAAGCTGAGGTGAGTCGGGGCCTATCTGGAACCTGTGGGGAGATCTGGCCTAGTCCCAGGGTTACTGGCACCTGTGACACTACCTTACCCCTTGCTGTCCTGCTTCCGACTGCCAGGACACGCTCCTTTCGCGCCAAAGACCCTCTCCTAATCCTTGGCTGTGCCCCTAAGGCTCGTGGGACATGTAGTCCCTTGCAGAGCCGTGGGCAAGATGGCCGCCACAACTCTAGGTACTGCGAATGGCTTCTACTGCGCATGCGCGAACCTTCAAAATGGCGATGGCAACTCAGCACCCTCTGCGCATGCGTAAGACACTCAATGTGCATGCGCGAGGACCCAACATGGCCCTGCACCACCAATCTGCCCGGCACCCCAGCGGTCTGGTCGCCCTGCAGCCGTCCCCCAAATGCCACAGAGATGAGCGGTGACCCGGCTACATCTATCTATCTATCTATCTATCTATCTATCTATCTATCTATCTATCTATCTATCTATATATAGCTTGTGTATGTATATGTGTATGTAATATATATATATATATATATATATATATATATATATATATATATATATAATGAAAATATCACTTGTGAGCATATTCACATGTCTTAGGCAGGTCTGCAACCCTGCTTCTCACCATAATCTCCTAGTATACACTGCTTTCACTACACCAAGGGATTCTTGGAAATGACATAAACACACAGTGTTGCCTTTTGCTTCAAATCCATTTTGATATGGACCCCTATAAACTTATACCTGCTGCATTACAAAACTTTTCAGCACAGCTTGAGTTAAAGTGGCTTTTGGGTCTTATCAGTGTGAGGCTGGTTATACTGGCTTTGCAATTTGAAGCTGGGATAGGTTTCAACCACACATTAAATAATGTATTACA
The DNA here is from genome assembly GCF_040206685.1 of Ascaphus truei. Classification (NCBI taxonomy): domain Eukaryota; kingdom Metazoa; phylum Chordata; class Amphibia; order Anura; family Ascaphidae; genus Ascaphus; species Ascaphus truei. The sequence goes on along the minus strand of NC_134487.1, from coordinate 172,720,556 downwards.
AAAGTGCTATAGCTTCCAGCAAATTAAAATATCACTTGTGAGCACATTCACGTCTTAGGTAGGTGTGCAACCCTGCTTTTCACCATTATATCCTAGTATACAGTGCTTCTACTGCAGCAAGGGATTCTGGGAAATGTGACGCACAGCACACCGGTGAGCATGTCCCTCAAATGAACAATATCTCCCCTCAAACCGTCCCAATATACCATCGGTCACGCAACAGCACAATAGAGAGCACCTAACTTAGATATGCAACAAGGGTTAATACACATGGCTACTCTAGTCAACTCACCTTTCTCCTCCGCAAGGTACTTGCAATTAGTTAATATTAACACCTTACTCAATTGCAAATCAATTGATAGATCATTCGCTTCCACTATCTAGAAATATGCAAACATTTATAATTAATATAAATATATCATATATATATATATATATATATATATATATATAGCAACTGTAAATATTACTGTATGTTCATTTGCATGTCTTAGACAGGTCTGCAACCCTGTCTTTCCCCATTATCGCCCAACATACAGCGCTTCCACTGCAGCAAGGGATTCTGGGAAATGACATGCAAATGAGCACTCAGTGCCACCTTTTGTTTCAAGCTCGTATTACACAAGCAGATCCTCAAGCCAATGCATGCAGTTTTAAACACAGCGTTTAGACAGAGACTGGGATGAGAGGTGCCTGAAAAGACCATACACTGTTAAGGGTGGGCGTCTGTTCCTACTTTGTTGCATTGTATTACAGTACAGTACGTTCGATGAGAAGCATTCCTTTGGGTCTATGTATCAAAGTAACTGGAGGCCAAATGAATTACAAAATTGGCATTTTCATCTTGTGCCTCCGAGTGTCTCACATTCTTGTTTCCACGTCTGCCCTATGTGCATCAGCTAGTGATTTGGAAAATGTGAACAGGAGGAGTTAGGGCGGATTTTTCCAATGCACAGAATATAATTAGAAGTATCATATTTTTGTGCATCACTTTTTCAGCACATGTCACAAAATTGTGCAGTGCATCAACACAAACCTTTCTGTGCGTTAATACATAGACACCATTGTATTTGTATTGTTCATCCATGTAGAAAACGCCATGTTGCGTATAATAAATGGGAAATATAGATGGCATGCTTCAGAGTGCAGGGGCCTGTGCAATGAAAACATTTAGCTGTGAAGGAAAATAAATAAATGGCACTGTTCTAATTGTGTTAATTCCACGAGGGAAACAAAGTGACAGAATTAAAATAAATCCCTCTCACTAAAACATATCAAGCCTAGCTTTAATTTATGCAATTTTCCCATTAATAACATTATCTATTTAAGACATCCATTAACCCGTCTAGCGCGTTCATTTAAAGCGAAAAATCTAATATGTTCAGTAGGAAACCTTCCATTAAATTAAGTCTATTGACTTTAATGGATGTCTTAAATAGACACAGCTATTAAAGGGAGAAAATACACAGATTAAAAGCAGCTTATTATGTATGGCATAAACCTCTAAAGAAACAAATACAGCTGAAGCTGAGAAAATAAACTATAGTTCTTTTGAACAATAGGAAATAGTGCCATGGAAAGGACAGGGGTGCTCAACTACAGTCCTCAAGACGCCCCAAAAGGTCAGGTTTTCCAGATATCCCTGCTTCAGCATAGGTGGCTCAATCAGTAGCTCAGTCGAAGACTGACATAGACAGCCACCTGTGCTGAAGCAGGGATATCCTTAAAACCATACCTGTTGGGGGGGTCTTGGGTCTGGATTTGAGCACCCCTGCTTTAAGAGATAGGAATAATGTAAACCCATTAACCCAGTGCTTTCCAATCTTTTTAAACTGGGCTCGCCTTTGTGCTCCCCAGTCTATATTAAGTGCATACTGGAAGATTTTCGAATTGGGAATCACAAAAAATACCATTTAAAAGAATGATTCCACATACTGTAGTTGAACATATTACTAGGTTACTAATGCGATTCTACCTCTGACACTTGTTCTGACCCCCTAATTCTCTTTTTGTTTCCTCCTAAAGTAACATTACTCCCGCCAACACGTACCTCATGCTGTGACAAAAACAGTGGTAATGTGAGAGAACAGAAACCCAACTGGTAGCACTCTACCTCCCAAAGGGAATATTAATGAAATGGTTAAAATAAATCTGTAATGGTCATGAATACTAAAATAATGGTGGTTAAAAAGACGTACGATAGGCACATACTGAGGAACCTATGTCAGGTGCAGTATGACACCCTGGATCAATAATATAAAAAAAGATAATTGAGCTGTATTATATCAATTATCAAGTAGGGAGTCTCTGAATACAGTACTCCCCTAAATAGTGGTGTTTAGTGAGCTGAGAGTTGAGTAGACAGTGTTAATTAGTGAACACTAGTGTGATGCTGCCTAGTGCACACTTGATTGGTGACTGAATCAATTGCAAGATGTAACACACACATGTGTGAATGCAGTCTGCATGCTGGGCAAACAAGAGACAGACATCTTCCCTATCTCTAAAGCTGCACTTATAGTTCCGGCGACAGCGATGCGACGTTGCATCAAAACAAATGCATTGCTTCCGTCGCATCCGCTTATAGTAAGCGCGACGTGACGGAGCGACAGCTTGGTCGTGATCACTGGAAGTCATCTCAATTTGATTTTTCCAGCGAGTGCAGCCTGACGTCGCCGGCACTACAAGTGTATCCAGCTGATTGTTAAGTGGTGGAAATAGTAACATAATAGAAATATTGGGGGTCATGCACTAAGCAGTGATAAGTGCTTTTAAGTGAGATAAAAAGCCATTATAGCGTGATATTGCCTGCTGTGAGATTCACAAAATAGTGATAAGTCTTTTAAGTGAGATAAATGCCTTTATAGCGTGATACTGTCTGCTATGAGATTCACAAAGCAGTGATAAGTGCTTTTAAGTGGGAAGTAATGCCACTATAGCAGGATACTGCAGTGTTATCACTGCTTTGTGAATCTCACAACAGGCAGTATCACGCTATAAAGGCATGTATCTCACTTAAAAGCACTTATCACTGCTTTGTGCATAGCACCCTGAAAACCCACTTATCACTGCTTTGTGCATAGCACCCAGAAAACCCACTTATCACTGCTTAGTGCATAGCACCCAGAAAACCCACTTATCACTGCTTAGTACATAGCACCCAGAAACCCCACTTATCACTGCTTAGTGCATAGCACCCAGAAAACCCACTTATCACTGCTTAGTGCATGACCCCCATAGTATCCAGTAATCTAAACACCCTGCTACTAAAAATACTACTCAACTAAATTGGCAATATGATACACTTAGCGCGGAAGTATCTAGTGGTAACACTGAAGATCTATGATGTATATATACAGTAGGTCAGAATATAGTTGAGGAGCTAGACCATGGTAGAGCTAAGAAGTGAAAACAACTCAAAGTATCTAGAGCCCACATTCATGAATGGGCTAGAACTGAACTATGCTGCTCCTGCTCGAGGGAGACCTGTTCCACGACAAAACGGACAAAGTTAAATCTCCATTACGGTGGTTTATGGGCATCTGTGCCTACAGTATACCTGGTACACAGCTATAGCCCATTCCTTAATACGGGCAGCATTAAGCTAGGATACTGTACAATACCTAGTTCCGTTCTAGCCCATTCATGAATATGGGCTTGAAGTGTGCTCACAGCCTGTCATTTGCTTTAGCCCACCTACTTATATGGGCAGCAGTTATTCTCATACCATACCTAGTTCCGTTCTGGCCCATTCATGAATATGGGCTCTTGGTACATTGAGTTATTTTCACTTATTAGCACTACAGTGCATCTATATTCAGACTATCTGACGTCACGCGAGGCGCCACCACTGCCAAAAAGGCATAGACAAATGGACACGCCCCCCGCTCGCCCCGCACATGCGCACAAGAGGACAAGGCACTCTCTGGATATAATCATAAAACCAAAATAGGCCAAGCAATGCTCCGCCCCCAAGGCCCGCCCTACAGGCCACCCATAGGTGTAGAGGTGCCACTACTGAACCAATCAAAGATTGGAACGAGTGGACAACACTCCCACCTAATCTGCACCGTTCCTGACGGCCCTAGAAGGTCAGGATTACATAATAATATACAATAGCGCTCTCACTATACACATAACACCCATGTTAATAAATATACATAGGGTACAAAAGCAAATATGCAAATGTAAATACAACTGTGTCGAAACAGCTGTCTGTGGGTGGGTTTTCTGGCTATACACCTTAACCCTGGCTGTGCTCAAAGCTGTGACCATGCAGCAAGCTTAAGCCTATAGGGAACCATGTTAAAAATGTTTTTTGAAGCAAAAAGTGGCACTGTGTGCTCATTTGCATGTCATTTCCCAGAATCCCTTGCTGCAGTGGAAGTGCTGTGTGCTGGGTGATAATGGTGAAAGGCGGGGTTGCAGACCTGCCTAAGATATGCAGATGAGCATACAGTTGTATTTACATTTATATATATATATATATATATATATACAGTGTTCGACAAACCTATACATTTGCTCGCCCCGGGCGAGTGGATTTAACCCCCGGGCGAGTAAATATTGGCCCAAGCAGCACACATTTGGTACTAGGTGGCGAGTAGATTTTTTTGTGTGGCGAGTAGATTTTTTGGTGATTTGTCAACCACTGTATATATATATATATATATATATATATATATATATATATATATATTTGTGCTGTATATGCCGTAACACTTTACTGCAATTCCCCTTAAATCCAGCACGAATGCCGCCATCACCTTTTGTTTATCTTCCTCCTACAGATGCAGCATCTTGTACTGTATGTATCAGCTTCCGTAGAGCACATGCTGGTGCACAGTGTGCAAAGCTTTGACCATCCACAGCACAGTCTATAGGAGGTGGTAATGGCCCATCGGGATTAACAAAGCGGGGGTCCCTGCGTCTGAATGGGACTCACGCTGTGTGAATCCTACCAGGCTGCACCTGTCTATAAGAGACGCACAGTAAGAATAGACTGAATCAGTCACTCTCCCTGCGCGCCTCTAACAGGCAATCGCATTGCTTTTATTGGATTTTAATAATACAGTATTGAAGTAGGGTGACTCCGGAACGGAACCACATTCATTTCAGCCTTGGGGAACCCCTGCTTCCCAAGTTACAGGCCCGGTATGGGGTGCCGGTATCTCCGCCATGTTTACTCCTGTGACCCGGACATTTAAACAATGCAGGGATATACCAGCACCCCATACCAGGGCCTGTAACTCAGGAAGCAAAGGGGTCCACGAGGCTGAAATGTATGTGGTTCAGCTCCGTAGATCCCCTATTTCAATATTGTGTTATTAAAATAAAAGCAGCTTTATTACCTTAGCTTGGCTAGCCGCTAAGGAAATGAAGGGGTTATGCCAGGGTACCTAGTTTATTGGTGGTAGAGGGGTTGGGTCAAGGGGGTAGTTGCCCCGAGGGGGGGGTTGGTGGTTAGGCCTCTCAGGTGGGTAGTGGGAGGGGTTAACCCCTTCATTATTTTTTTACGTTTACTACTGCCAAGGTAATGAATGGGTTAACCCGGCCCGAAACCTTCAATCTATTCTTACTGCATGTCTCTTACAGACAGGTGCCAGGTGCAGCACGGTAGGATTCACACAGCGTGAGTCCAATTCAGACGCAGGGACCCCCGCTGTGTTAATCCCATTGGGCCATTAAGCCTGGCTGCTGAGATTCCGAAAGTACAGATGAATAAAAAACGTGACTGCAGTGGATTTTGTGAGGCGAGTGCGATCGACCATAACTCTGCATCTGTAGATCTTTCTACAGCTTCGTCATTTCGGGCCCCACGTCAGAGCAACCTAGGAGATACTTCCGACCAGACTATCATCATCTGATTAAATCTGGTCACTATCTGTCCTATGTCCCGCCGCATGTTCCACATTAAACCCAACGATTGGACCAATACTAAATCGTTCCACCCACATGAAGCAAAATTATATCACCCCATTCCTTACGCAATAACTCCAGCAGCAGTAGGTCCCAACGCATCCCCCTGCTGCTCACCCAAAAATGTTTGGCCAAGTCTGTCCTTATCCCAAACTGCCTTCCCCCAGGCCTATACCAGTGAACATAGGAATCCAGGCATAGGCAGACTTCTAGAAGGGCTTGACCTGGGCAAAATAAATAACAAAATCAAACATTGAACTCTTTTAAAAGTTTGTACAGGACCTAGCAAAATCCTTAAAAATGCTTAAATGACCACCAGCCAAATTATTAAAACTGTCTCCCCTAGGCCTACTCTAGTGGTTTCAGATGCCAGCCCAATCTAAAAGAATGAAACTTAATTATCAAGTCCCCAAAATTTGCTAGCTACGTACATCTCTTCAGAACCCTTCTAAACTAAAAACAGGACACCACTGTCCCATCTTCATGTATCAGAAAGGAAGGAGCACCATCCTGGTGCCCACACTGCCTACAGTCCCTCACTTGCCTTACAGGAAAGTTCATACTGCCCCTTAGGTGATCCCATTGTCCTTTTCCTGCAAGGTTCACTTTAGATTTCATGATTGTAAACCTCACAGACCCTGCATCCCACTAAACATCCTCACTTTGCAAACATCCCCCCGCCATTCTTTGGGTTGCTCACTATATCACTAATTCGCCAGGCTTCGAAAGAGACCAGGCAAAAAGCTACACCAAATAGTTGAGTTTCATAATTAAAAAAATCACGCTTCGTTTGTTGCCCCAACAATTTTTCCAGAATTGCTGCAGAAGTTAGGGCCCTATCATCCTTGAATTTGACCCCTCTCTTCCAACCTGCCACTACTCTGCATATTATGAAATCGTTAGTAAAGTCCCTGTCTCCCTTCCACTTCAAGAAGAAGGAGATGCCTGCTAAAAATTCTGCTATCATTGAGGCTGATCCCCCCCAATTCCCATTTCTTTACCAGGAATCTTATCATTTTATCCTAGGTTGTATCCATCTTTAGGCCACCAGGTCTTTTTTCTTCCCAGTCTGCACTTAGCCAGGCGTGCCATTGTTCCAAAGCCATGGTATGCTGACCATGTACCTGCGGCTACCGAAGCCCATCCCAGCTCCATCACTCCCGCACTGCTTCCTGCCACAGCTGCTGTGGGCATGGCTCTCCCGCCATTGCCGCTCCCGGGACCAACTCCCAGAATACCGTGAACTGAAAAGAGAGAGGATATCCGCTATCTTGTTATCCAAACCCGGTACATGCTTAGCCTTGAACCATATGTTATGATCCAGGCACTTTAGGACTAGCAACCTCAATAGCTGGACTACCACCGAAATGACGTCATAGCCCATTTATAGTTGCCACCACGCCCATGTTGTGCATCTGGAAAATGTTGGCCAGCTCCATTCCCCATAGCTTCATCACCACTACCAGCAGAAAGAGAACAAAGAACATTATGTTCCCCATAAACTTCTGCTGCCTCCACTCTTCCAGAAACATACAGGACACCTACAAGCTCATATTGAACCCCCAAAATAACCACAACATATATATAAGCATATAAGTGTCACAGAGGAGTGCTACTGAGCATGGTAATATATATTTAAAACCAGAGACAGAACATAAAACACAGACAGAGCTCAGTGCAATCCAGTGAAACTTATACACGGTACAGTGCCTAAATATATATGTATAGATATCTATTAAATAAAATGGTCTTTTAGTTTAACATTTTGGCCAAAGTGTTGTAAGCCCTTGAGCCACTACACGGCAGACCACATCTCAAGGGTACCTAACGCTAATATAAATTCTTAATAACCTGTGCATTACCAGGAAGAATGATTTATAATAAATCTGTCAAAATTAGTTGCATAGTTCTAAGTCTGATTGAAGCTCTTATTAACCTGTACATTACCAGGAAAAGCACTCTGTATTAGATTTGTCACAATCAAACTGCAAGCAAGCAAGGTCCCCTGAGAGTGGGAGATGCAATGGAGTGAGCTTTTAACCATTTAAATGTGGGAGGGGGTGAGCTTCAATTAGGTAGGAGGAGCCACCCTCCAATCAGCTAAGACCAGCTGAACAAGAATTGTAAAACATACAGGACAACCCCCAAAATAACCACAACATATATATAAGCATGTAAGTGTCTCCACTCTTCCAGCCATCGCTCAGCGCACCAGCGGTCCTAAAAACTTGCCCCAAAACCAACGGATCCAGCCACATCTGTAAATACATCTACCTACCCACACAGCACCACTCCTTGCAAAGCCAGTGTACACCCATCTTACCATTTTAGGAAGGTGTTCCACAATTGTAGGTCCCTCTTTCCCTTGCTTTGAAACCCTGATAAAGTGGTGCTGCGATTCTTTCCCTGACATATCAAATGCTAGTCGCTTCCCAAAGACCTTTACCCTCTGTAGAATCCTGATTGCGAAATTGAGATGGCCCATCAGGGACTGGAACGGCCTCTGTTTGGCTTACTTGAGCCCCGATAAACTTCCTCATCGAAGTCCTTAGTTCCACCAGCTTCTTGGGCAGGAGACGATTTTAATTTAAATCACTTGGGACAGAGGAGAATCTCCACCTCCCTAAAAGGGGTCCAAAAACACTTCAAAAACATGTCTCTAACAGTTCCGCTGTCTCCCTGTTCGAGTAGCGGTGGAGCCACACTGCCATCTTATCGACGTTCACCAATGTCCTCGCTCTTTGTTCCAGCCTCTCCACTTGATACTTTCTTAACTCCACCCTTGCCCTTTTTAAAGCAGCCATTGCACTCGTGGTTAAACGACACCCTGTACCCCACTCACACTGGACCTCATTGTACTGCCAGAAAGAACCCCTCATCTTATCCCCGACTGACTGCCCACATGCTGCAGGCTGCCAGCCCCGGATAGAAAGGAGTTAGTTTTATGTGGCATAATTTTGGCCAACCACATGTCAATATTTTTCACCTCCCACTGCAACTGTTTTCTAAACGCCTTTCTTTGCCTGAAGTCCCTATCGTACTTACACCACTCAGGACCCCCATAAAACTTATGGGCCTTCCCAATCGTATCCACCTACTGTACTTGAATAGCTCAGCTTCTTCTCCTCCATTACACTAGCTCAAATAGCCAAGGCCTGAGGCCAGTCCCCAAAAGGTTTGGGAGCTTGTCTCCTTTCCATCTCTTCCTCTCCTCTTTCTCATCCTTCTTTTAGACTGACTTTGTCGGCTCTTTATAGTCCGGAAATAATGTCAATATATTGACATAATCATCCTTCCAAAACCGCTCTTTCACTGTCACCAATAGGTGCATTCCCAGCGGGCTAGCTAAGCATGCCAAACTAGCATTCTGTACCCTATCCTCTTTTCTTTTGTCCTCTGCTGCCCCAACCCACTTTCCGGTTTCCTCACTGGTGTCCCCACTACAGCCACCCCCGCTACCCCCTCCTTTCCCCACGGATGTCACCCCAGATGCTACATTAGTCACCTAAGACTCTGAACCTCTAATCCCCAGTTCCTTGACCAGTCACAGGCCCTATTAACCCTACTCCAACCCTTCTCCAGGCCCCCCTAATGTTCCTACTACAATCTTCCAACCCCCGTGCCTTCTGAAGTTCATTCCACACTGGGTGCGCCCACCATGCTCCCCAATGACCTCCTGTGAACAGGAGGAGAAGCGACTACTTCCTCCCCTGTACTACCTGCGTCCCCCGCCCACTTCCCATCTTATTTCAATCTCCACTTGCTCTCCCCTGTGTAAGTACCCTAAAAATAACCCTGTCCACTTCTCGACCGCCCCCCCCCCCCCCCCATCATGGTATGACTCACCAGCTGCCCACTGGTCTGAGGCCAGCCACATTCTTTTCTGTGCCACCCGGGCATCTTATGCTGTACCCACATCCCTCCTCTCCTACCTTGATGGGCTCAGTCTTAGTGGAGGCCGGTTCCGCCCTAGTCCTAGCACTTTTTTTCACAATGCGTTCTATGGGGCAAAACCAGTCGACGGATATGATCAAGTCTATCCATACGTATTTTCCCAAAATCTGGGTGTGGATTTTCCGCAGAAACCACGCTTGCCTATGATCCAGAATTGCCCTCGAAATTCGCCATTTTGTTCAATCTGCACGTATTTTACCCGGAATCTGCCACAGAAACCCAATCCATGTGAATTTTAAGCCCACAATCCACCCATTCATCCGATCTGCACGGATTTTACTTGGAATCTGCCCCTATGTCCACCGTGAGAGTTTCCACTAACAAATCCACCTCCTTCGAATTTTACCTCAAAATCTGCTTCCCTGCCAAAATCCGCACTCCCCTGTCAGAATCCTCGCAAGCTCTATACAATGTCCCCACAGTCTGCCTGTGGTTTGAATCCACACTAATCTGCTGGTATCACGCCAGCTACCTGTCCCGGTGGAATCCGCCATGCATCTGAGGATCATCAAAATAACAATACACCAACAGATTCTGGAATCCGCAACCATCCCAACACGTAAACTATACCGAATGCACCGCCCCTCCCAAAACCAACCCCGGTGGCTTGCAAAATAAAAAAAGATACATTTCCCCTTTTTCTACCTTTCGCCGTCTACCTCTGCTGTTGTCTCTCTGCTCTGCTGGGCGATACCTACAGCCGTTAATCCCTGCCTCACCGCCAAGCTCATAAGCTAGCAGTCACTCCGGACCATGCCACCATGACTCCTCCTGCAACTCCCTCATCCACATTTCTCCGCCACTAAACATAACCGCCATGATCTCCGCTGTATTCTCCGACTGTGTCTTTCTTCCTCCTCCCTGTGCAGCCATTAGGATACCAGGAATCAGAAATCAGAAAAAGTTGATTTCGCTGCAGTAGATCCTCCCACCATCCACCTCTGCTGTTGCCTCTCCGCTCCGCTGGGCGATCCCTCCAGCCGAAATCCCTGCCGAACACATGAGCCAGCAGCCTCTCCAGACCATGCTGCCACGCCTCCTCCTGTAACGTCTTCATCCATGCATCTCTGCCGCTGAACGCAACCACCATCATCTCTGCTGGGCCCTCCGACCCCCATGCAGCCATCTCTCAGGATTAGGATACCAGGAATCAGGAACCATGAAAATGTGACCGCTCCAGTAGATCCTAGAAGAGGAAGCTAGGAACCCTCCCCCCTGCCTTAAGAACTCTTTACTTAACCCCTCTCCCTGGCCTGACATCACAGCACCTTCTTGGAGGGGATCTTTGGGCTTAAGTCATGCCACCCCTTCCTTAAAAGTAGAACATTTTGTATTGAGCGCGCTGTCACTCCAAACGACCACCCCCTCGGCTACCCTGTTCCACCCCGCAGCTCAGAGTCTCCCAAGATCAGCGGGGCATACTCAGCAAGCAAAAACAAAAATAGGAGCGCACGAAAATGAAACCAAGAGAAGCCAAAATTAATACATATACTTTATATCAAAGAAAATTGTTCATCATACAAACATACATATATAAGAAATATATAATAAAACCTGTCAAATATATGACTATAATATACTGCAACAGAGCCCTAGCCACGTAGGAGTAGGGGGTGTAAACACCCAAGTACACAGGCCCTAGTTGTAACAGGAAGGAAGAGCTGCTAGGAACGCTAGATGGCACAAGAAAAACAGACCTTAGGCACTCGAAATCTTCTGTGTACTCCTCGTAACAGGGCTGGGCTCAAACAGCAACACAATCAGACCGTCATCACGGCCGTGCGTCGCTGTGTAATGATGTCACCAACACGTTTCGTGTTACATGACACTTCATCAGGGGGCTTCCTTAAAAGTGCAGGGCTCTCTATCTGTATTGCCAGCGACGTTGTGATAAGAGGGAAAATCACACTTTTGTGCTGTTATTGGAAATAAGGGACGCGAGGGAAAAAGGGAGAAGGAGGAGATTTAGAGCCTTATTCTATTTATACTAAAGCAGCTATTCGGGATGTTTTAGGCTGAAAATCTGTGGTGATTTTTGGCAGAAAAAAGCCCAAAAGCCACTTTGGCAGATATGGTATTACCTCAAATAGTAATCTGTCTTTATCATATTCTACTTCTAGTGAGAACTGCGACAAAGACAGACCTTATTTGTCATGAAAACTGCATGCAAGCAATATTTTTCAGTCGATATTTCTTATTGACAAAGGGGAGAACTCAAGATGTTTATCGTTCCAAATGAACTTCCTTTTCTGGGTTATTCTTTCTACACTGATCTTTTCACCCTGTAGAGTGCAAGAGTTATGGTTGTCATTGCTTATTGTGTATGAACATGAGCAAATAACATGGTCTCCCATTAGCCTGACAGGAGTCTTTTTACTGCAATGCATTAGTTTACAATGGGCTGTTCACTCTTTGCCAGTGAAGGGGTTATAACAAGTACAAGCATGTGCCCCTTTTAATCTACATCAAACTGTTCCCATTAAATGTGATAGACAAGCTGTTACATTGCTGAGTGCTTCCACCTTATTGCAGGCACTGAGGCTTCAATCGTGACTCTGAAACATCAAAGCATCTTGAAAGCGAGGACTCAATCTGTGAAGTTACAAACCTCCAACGCCTGAAATAATATTAATCCCAAGACATATCTGATAGCAAGATGTACATATCAATTTTTTAATCGCAAAAATGTGTTGGAGAATGTGCAGTGGATGTGGTTTTATGGAACACTAAGGCTATAACCAGGCTGCACACTTTGTGAAGTTGCTCTGTTTTATTCACAATGGCATGCCCTGATTCTATACATTATGTATTTATCTCAAATGGTTTTACATTTAGAAGAACATGCGAATATTGCTTCCTTCTTATGGCGGAGAGCATTGAATCTGACGTGATTCATATCAGAGTCACTTCCACTACCTGTCCCACTTTGGAACTGGCTAATATGTGTTCCCCTAGCCGCTCTAATCTGAATACATATTAAAATGTGCTCTGCAAACTGCAAATTGCAAAGATGTTTTGATGCTTCATTTAGACAGAGGCGCAAAAATGTGATGTTTTATATATCTGTTCTGTATGCATAAAAACAGAGACTCAGTCCTGGAGGTAGCAATGTATGAGCAGAATGAGAAATATCTCAATGCATTATATTTGATAAATGGTAATTTGTAATAATAGACATGCATGACAAGTAAATTATGCTATTCGTGTATTTGTCTTGATGAATTGTAAATTATTCTAATAGCATTTATCATTATTCAGGTTGTTTACTTTATATGCAAAGTGAGTCGCAGCGGAGCGTTATTAATGGCTAGATTAGTAAAAATGAAATGCCAGATATAGGTAACTAATTAGATGCAACACACAAGTGGGTTGATACTGGATTTTTTTATGTTGGCAGGTCACCGAGTCAATCTCAATGAGAATTACAAGGTTTCCTTTGTTTTCTCATATCCATAATTTAGTGCTTGAGTTTCAATCTTGGGATCCACAACAGGTTCCCAGAGAAGACCTGTAGTGAATCACTTGAAAAAGCAGAGGTGCTGTGTGTGGTTGACATTTTTATTTTATTTATTAAACATTGGGTTTAATCTCCTTGGACCAATTTTAGAAAGATTTATGCTATGTTTATGCTTCAAAAACAGAAGGTGAACGAGCCCTTCTAAAATAAATCTCTTTTTGAAAGGGAAACCATACGTGAGTACATTTTCTTTAAAAAAAAAAAAGCACTACTTTGGGCATCAAAAATATAAAGCATATTGTTTCTCTCTACCCCCTAGTAACATCGAACCTCGACCCCATTTTGCACTTCAAGACCCAATTGTTGTTATTTTGCCATGTTTGATATTAAAATATGCAAGTCAATGGTTGGGCTATGGTATTTTAAATTAGATATACAGTTGTATGTTAGGGAAAGCTGTTATTTTGGCAATATAAGACATAACAATGAGGGAATATTTGTATGTACATACTAAACACTCTCTAAGATAAATGAGTTGGAGTTCCACAAAGTCACAATACATTTTTAAAGGGTTCCATGGGTAGGGTAGGGTTGCCAGGTGGCTTGTCCAAAAATACTGGACACAATGGTGAAAGGTGCGACGCGAGCGGGAATCGTTGGTGGGGAAGAATGTTATTTATAAATGACTGTTACGTAATTTTTTCTACATTTCACTCCACGTATTCACCAATTTGCACCAATCTATATTCTGTTTCGTAAAAAATCTGGGGAGGAGTCTTGGGAGGGGGTGCCCTTCCGAGGATTTTTTTAGGAAATAAAATATGAAATAGTGCAAATTAATAAAAATTGGTGCATGCTTGGAGTGAAATTTAGAAAATATGACATAGCGATCAGATCATTTATAAATAACCGACCTGCAGTCATACAGGCCCATGGCGAGAAATACTGCACCCCTCCTCATCCTCTCTCTCCTTATCCTCTCACCCCCCCTCGTCCTCTCACCCCTCATCCTCTCTCACCCCCTCCCTTCATCCTCTCATCCACCTCCATTCACCCTCTCTCATCCCCCCTCCCTTCATCCTCTCTCATCCCCCCTCCCTTCATCCTCTCTCATCCCCCCTCCCTTCATCATCTCTCACTCACATTCATCCTCTCACCCCCCCTCCTTTCATCCTCTCTCACCCCCCCTCCCTTCATCCTCTCAACCCCCCCCTTTCATGCTCTCACCCCCCCCCCCCCGCTCCCTGTCATTATCCCCCCCACAGGACAGCCAGAGAAGACACACACACACACAAACACAACAAAACAGAACAAATACACACAGGACACAGCCTCATCTATCTTTCTGCGACATGCTTTTCCCCCGCTCTTTGACCCCACCCCCTAGGCTCCTGCCACCTCCTCCTGATTGGCTGCATTACACAGCAGCAGCTAATCAGGATGGAGGAAGCTGCCCAGCCCCCTAGCAGCAGCAGCAGCAGCAGCAGCCCTGCTCTATCCCTTCTCAGGGGAAATCCCACGATTGTCCAGAGAGGTAATAAGTGAACACATGTCTCCTCCCCCAACCAGGGCCGTCTTAACGTATGGGCACGCTGGGCAGTTGCCCGGGGGCCCCACAGCATAGGGGGGCCCCACGCGCCCGGCCCATGCGTGCCCACCAATGCTCTCCCCCCGCCCGGCACCCCGGCTCGCTCTTAGGGTTGACAGGTGTCCGGTATTTGGTTCCCCTGTCGGGTAAAATATGAGAGATAATACCGGACATGGGATAGAGCAGGGCTGCTGCTGCTAGGGGGCTGGGCAGCTTCTGATAGGTTGCTGCTGTGTAATTCAGCCAATCGGGAGGTGACAGGAGCCTGGGGGGGTGGGGCCAAAGAGCGGAGGAAACGCATGCAGCAGAGAAGTGAGGCTGTGTCTGTGTGTCTCAGTGTGTGTCTGTCTATCTGTGTCCTAGAAGAACAGAGAAAAGACAAGGCGCACAACGCACATAGTGAAATACAGTTTAAAGTGTTAGCTTTACTAGACAATAATAAGTTCTGCGTACATCAATATGTTTAAAATCAAGCGTTTGTTAAGTGGGGTTACCACACAAGGGAACAGCTGGACTCATCAGTCTTCACCCGCTGTGAAGAGAGGAACCTGAGACTCACGATCATCTGACGGGGTAGGTGGAGAGGGGGGGGCCCTCTGGATCCGTGAAGGCCACTCACTCCGTTCCTGGATGCTGAAGTATAAAATCCGCCGTGTGGATATTCAAACAAGTCCCTGCAGCATGTGCAGTCTGCTCTGCTGTGATCCTTCACTGTCACACGCCGACAGCGCGCCTCTGCATCTCACGGGACGCCCGCTGATGACGTCACTGGCTTAGTGCAAAGCCCAAGGCAATGTCTGTGGTGTCCACAGTGTTAGGGCAAAGCGCTGAACGGCAAACAGGAAGGCACAGATGACAAACAGCAGGGAAAAGTGAGGGGGTGTGTGTTAGGGGATTTTACGTAACATGGAGATTGGTCCATACTAGTGAACGTTAATGTCGGATTCTCTCCAATTAAGATATTCACTGTTGATGGGTACAGTATTTGTGAAGTTTCATGTCTTAACAACTTTTTCTTCAGTAGTCCCAATTTCACCAAATCCTGCAAAATCAGGGGAAGGTTTTGCCTATCCATAGCAGAACTGCAGCACAAAGCCCAAACTGATTAGATGAGATTGACAGTCTTTGTACCAAATGAAGATTTTTTATGACTGATGCAACATGAAGCAACATTGTCCAACTCACTATGTGTGATCCCCATATTCCATTCATTTGGTCAGATGCAGGACTGCCAAGTTGCACTCATAAGGACAGGGCTGGCTGGGAGTTTTCCAGGGTTCGGTGCAGGGGCATGGCATCTCCTCCTCCAACGATACAGCGTCATGTGACATCACGTTGACATGGCAACGTGGCACCATGTGACGCTGCAGGAGAAGATGCTGCCAGACAAGGTAAGAGACAGTTACAAATGCCCTATTCGCTCCTCCAGCAGTCAATTTCATAGTTGTGGGGAATAGCAAAGGGCCCCTGTAACAGCGGGGCTCAGTGCAGTAGCACTGCCATCAATCTGGCACTGCATCGGGAGGTCTCCGGGCTGCAAAACTGGGGCAAAGCCAGTGCAAAAGAATTGCGCCAGATCCATCAAAGGTAAAACTCCAACTGCTTTCTATGGGATTCCTTTTCTTTGATGAATCTGCTGCTGTTTTTGCCCCAACCAATAGATTTTACTAAATACACCCATAATCATCAACGTTATGGCAAATACACACAGCCCCCATATTACTTGTCTGGAGCCTGTATGTCATACATATTAACAAACAATTAGCTCTTCCTAATAGCCATGACACAGCTGAACAGACTCTTTCCTAGGAAAAGCTTACAAAAAAAAGAAATAAAGAAAGATAAAGATCAATTAATCACAGTAATTGAATTAAACAGCCACCTCCTATGTTACTCATGTCACATTTTATTTACAGGACACTTTGTCCCAGTTCCACTGTGTCATTTTAACTCAGGTTGTTCAAAGAGATCACAGAGTCCAGACACAGCAGCACCAGACACTGTTTGATCTGGAAGATTAGAACAATACAAGCTTATTCGTGGGGGGTGAGGAGGGAAGAAGACATGCTGTATGGCGGGGCAGGAGATGTGTAATGTAAAATAAGTGCTAAAAGTGGCTTTTTAAAAAGTTTTAGTGCACGCTGATCACAATGTTTTTACTTTATAATTTTTTTACATTATACATTACGAAGAGGTACAGTAGAGGCAACGTTTATTCTAACATTTGCCGTAAACTAGCCGGGTTACATTCTGGGTATGTGCTGGATATGTGCTGGGTATGTTCTGGGCTAGTTTGAGGCACGTTTAAGGCATTTCTGCATTGACTAACGACCCATAGGATTAACACAGCAGGGATCCCTGGCAGTCCAATTCAGTTTGAATGGGACTGCCAGGGACCCCCCACTGTTAATCTGATAGGCCATTAATCAATGCAGAAATGCTGGGGCTAGTTTAAGGAAAGTTTAAGGCATGTATTCAGAATGTACCTGGGTGTACCTGGGTCTTTTGAGGAATTGCCACTGGTTTTTGTTAGAATAATCGCTGCCTCTACTGTACTGTAGCTTCTTATCCTTTCCAAAAATGTTTTTTGTTTCTAAAATATGATGCTTCGTTCAGGGGATAGAAGTATTTTAATTATTACATCTCGGGAATCTGAAAATGGAGCCCAGTGTAGTCTAAAGGTTACCGTGGCAAACCTCAAAAACGATGGAATTAAGAATATAGCAGGGTCTATGTATCAAGCTGCACATTTCTTAATACATAGACCTGCGCCTATATGAAAATATAACTCCACCCTAAGTCCTCCTAATTGCTCCATAAATCCTTCTTCAAAGCCACATACCGATATACCCCAAAATTGAGCAACTATTAATACATACACATAGGTATAACTCAGTGCGACTTGCGAAAAATAATGACTGCGCACCTAAATGTTGCCTTTAATACATAGCCCCATATTTTCGAACACTAGGAAAAACATTTATATATATATATTTTTTTTTTTAAAGAGTAGGACATGTTCTGGGGATAGATACCTTTATTATACGAGTTAAACTTGTATAGGCTGCAGGTGTAATTTCTGCTTTAGTGCATTGCTCCTTTTTCTGCTTGCGTCGGCGTTAAATGTCTGATGGTTTCCTATGTGTAATGCAAATTGTGAGACAGAAAAGGAGACGTTACTTTAAATCTGGTGGATGTTTTGCATTCAAATACTGTGCAAGATAAAAGGGATGAACAGAGAAGCAGAATGTTATACATCTCATAATCTGTACATTATATATCTCCCCCTATTGCACACACAGAATATAAAACGTACTTATAATCTGTGCACAATGTAACTCCTCCCTAACTCCTCCTATTGTACTCACATAATATGATACATCTCATTATAATCTGTGCATCATGTAACTCCTCCCTAACTCCTTCTGTTTTACACAAGCAAAATAATACATCTCATTATGACCTGTGCACCATGTCACTCCTCCCCATTGTACACACAGAATATGATACGTCTCATGTGCCTATGTATATAACTCCTCCCAAACGCCTCCTTTTGTACACTCTGAATATACTCGCGATCTGTAGATTACTTCTCATAAGATAAACGAAGAGTCAATTCTTAGTTAAAATCCCCATTTGACTTCTCAGGAACATGTAAAAATGATGTTTCAGGCTACACACAGCCCTTTTCAGGTAAGTGGTTAAACAATATTCATACCCATCTATGATATATACCCCCTACTCAAGCTGCTAGCACTCACTATTACCGCCAAAAGGAGTGTTCCACCACATTCTCTATCCAATCTAAGCTTCCCAATCAATAATCTCTCACTAGGTCAACTAATGAGATTTAAACAAATTAAATCTGATCTCTATTAGACAAGCACATACTAAATTGTGAGGAAGGTTCTAGAGAGGACATAAAAAGACCCAGATTAAAAAACACCTAGAGATGGTAAAAACCACAGAAAGGGATGTATTATTTAAACCAAGAGAGAAACCTACAAGGGAGAGAATGTCGTCACATGTAATTCTGATGGTTATTTATGCTTTGTGTTGTTCTTTTGGGAAAGCCTACATTGGAAAAACTATAAGAACAATCAAGACAAGGATCACAGAGCAAACATACTCTATACAACAAGCATTGAAGAATCCAGATACAGTCCCAATTGACTTCCCGGTAGTAAAATATTTTTTGGAGATGAAACACAATATAAATCAGCTCAGATTTCAAGTTATAGACTGGGTACCCCCAATGAAATTGGAGGGACAGAGAAAGACTATTGTTGGAGGAAGAATGTAGATGGATCTTTGAAATGGACTGGATATGCTCAAAAAGGTTTCAACGAAATTAATGATGTCAGAGCCTTTCTATAAAAGGAGAAAAAATAAGGAATTAGAACATTATCAATGATAATATTCTAAAACTATTTTTTTTATAATTTTGTAAAATAATACTTTGTTTGAGTATATATTTTAATTAATATGTTTATACTACTGTGGCACATACACCTGAATCGCTTTTATTGGTTATTTAATGAGATGATGGAGTACTAGTCTTTTCTACTATGAAATCATTTTTTAAATAATTACATGTATTATTATTGCATTATATATGCTATGTTGCTTGAAAAGAGTCTTATGCACATTAAAATTAAATATTAATATGTGAACCTGTGACCCTTGTGGGTTGTTGATGATACTTTACATTGCAATTGGATTTCACATGTTCAAGATTGGGTTTATTTATAAATAATTAAATAATATACATAAATAATCATATATGCTCCGCACTTCACTACCTTGCGTTCTAGCATTCGTCTAGGTGGACAACATAATGCCACCTGACGACTGGATATGGTGTACAGATGCCAGGGGAATATACATATCTGAAGAATTTATGGGAGTGTTGATGTTACTTCCAGTCCAACGAGTGATGCGTCCCATTATAATCTGTGCATCATGTAATTCCTCCTATTGTACACACAGAATATGATACTTCTCATTATAATCTGGGCATCATAGAACTCCCCTCTAACTCCTCTTATTATACACACAGAACATCTGTTTGTATAATAGGTATAATAATACATCTCAATGTAACCCCTCTTAATTGCCTCCGATTAACACCTACTGCTGAGGTGAGGGCCTAAATCCTCTTTCTCTATGTGATGTTCCACACATTTCTTTAGGTCAGAAAAAAGGAAGCCGTAATGTTTATAGTATAACAGTATTTAAAAAGCATGTAACAAAAGACATTCGGGTACCTTATGATCCTTAGCAGAAGTATTATTACATGCATCCACATACAGTAACATTGTTATGTGTCTATTGCTGAGGCCACCCAATCCTGGGTATCAAGGCCTGTGTAATGGTGCCGGCACACCGGTTGAACTCTTAACTATGTATTTACAGTATGTAGCAGGCCTGTACTTCACAAAACGCTTCAATACCCCTGTATGTGGCTTCCATCGAGGATCCTTCTACAGCTCTCACTTGGATGTCCTGCTCAAGATTAACTGCTCTCCCTCCAGCCAGTGTCCGCTAACACGGATCGAAAGTAGACTGGCCCTAATTACCAACAGTTAGTCCAGAGATATCTCAGGATCACCCAGATCTGCTCCTGCATGCTCTCCCAGTGACTCTTCAGGTCTCCTCACTTAGTCCTACCTCTCCAGAGTCCAGTCTGATTGGCGGAGGCCCTGTATATCACAAGTCACATCCTCCTGCACCAGAAGTGGCTTCCTGATGCAGCACAGCATGCTGGGAGTTGTAGTTTCCTATTTCAGGCTTGGGGCATTGTATGGTGGCAGTGTATGTGTGTTAGCTGTATACAATTTACTAGGGGTTACATCATTATAATCTGGAGTTCCGATTGCGCACGGGCTCATCAAATAAGGAAATATATAGAAAAGAGAAGGGAGAAAGAACACAATAGTGTGATATTGCAAATGACCGTCAAGACAAAAAGTAATAAACTCACATTAGGCAAGGATAGATAGGCATTTCGGTTGTTAAGTGAACCACACTTGTAGTCAGGAATCTCTGTGGAGCTGGAACTGTAGACCTTCTCTCGCAGTAGGACTCACAGTGTTAACAGGATACTCTCCGCCAATCGAAGAACTTGCAGCGTCAAGATCAGCTCCTCCACAGCAAGATAATCTCAATAAAGAGATAACATAAATAGTGTAATACTGTATACACAATTCATATATAGCTGAAGCCAAATGGACACTCACATTAAAATAAATATAAAACAGCTTATGGTTGTAAAGTAACCAACTTCACCAGGTATTAATGGAAATATCCAGGAACACAGGAAATGGACGCAGGAAAACAGGATAAATCTTTATAGTAAAATATATAAAAACACAAACAGCACAGGCCACAGAAGCTATACAGGGAACAACTGCTAACACAACTCCCAATAAACCCCAGTGATGGCCATACACCAAGGGTTAAGGACAGAGAGGGTAACAGAGCTCCAGACAGCTCTCAGGAAACTCCTGCTAAACACAAGTGGCTCTGAACGAACCCATTTGTGGTCCGGTGCGGCACCCATTAAGGGAATTTTATAAGTTGGACTACTACGTATCATTTTACTTCACAGTTTTTTGCGCTTGTTTTTCCCCCCTTTATGCTATCATTATAATCTGTGCATCATGTAACTCTTCCCTAACTCCTCTTATTGTACATACAGAATATGAAAGCTGTTGTTTTTTCCTCCGCAATATTACAAAGATACGCCCTTTCTTCTGTTGCACGACTGCTAAAACTCTGACACTGGCCCTCATTCTCTCCCGTCTCGATTACTGTAACCTCCTGCTGTCCGGCCTTCCTGCCTCTCACCTGTCTCCCCTAGAATCTATTCTAAACGCTGCTGCCAGAATCACTTTACTCTTTCCTAATTCTGTCTCTGCGTCTCCCCTGCTAAAATCACTCTCCTGGCTTCCTATTAAATCCCATATCACACACTCAGTTCTCCTCCTCACTTTTAAAGATTTACACTCTTTTGCTTGTCCTTATATCTCAGCCCTAATTTCTCGCTATATACCATCCTGACTCTTGCGTTCTGCTCAAGAATGTCTTCTCTCTACCCTTTTTGTACTGTATCTAAAGCCCTCTCCCACCTTAAACCTTTCTCACTGACTGCTCAACACCCCTGGAATGCACCTCCCCTCAATATCTGACCAGCACCCTCTCTATCCACATTTAAGACCCACCTTAAAACCCAGCTGCTTAAGGAAGCATATAAGTGGCTCCGCTGATACTTTACACCTCATACATAAACATTGGCCCCTTCCAGACACACTTACCAGAATGCTCTCCTGTCTCTGTACATTCTTCATACTAACCAATTAGATTGTAAGCTCTTCAGAGCAAGGACTCCTTTCCTAAATGTTACTTTTATGTCTGAAGCACTTATTCCCTTTATATATTATTCGTTATTTATATGATTGTCTCGTGTATTACTGCTTGAAGTGGTACAGTATGTACATTATTGGCGCTATATAAATAATGAAATCCTCCTATTGTACACACAGAATATGATGCATCTCATTATAATCTGCGCATCATGTAACTCCTCCCTAACTCCTCCTATTGTACACACAGAATATGATGCATCTCATTATAATCTGTGCATCATATAACTCCTCCCTAACTCCTCCTATTGTACACACAGAATATGTTACATCTCATTATAATCTGTGCATTATATAACTCCTCCCTAACTCCTCCTATTGTACACACAGAATATGTTACATCTCATTATAATCTGTGCATCATGTAACTTCTCCCTAACTCCTCCTATTGTACACACAGAATATGTTACATCTCATTATTATCTGTGCATTATATAACTCCTCCCTAACTCCTCCTCTTGTACACACAGAATATGATGCATCTCATTATAATCTGTGCATCATGTAACTCCTCCCTAACTCCTCCTATTGTACACACAGGATATGATACATCTCATTATAATCTGTGCATCGTGTAACTCCTCCCTAACTCCTCCTATTGTACACACAGAATATGATACATCTCATTATAATCTGTGTATCGTGTAACTCTCCCTAACTCCTCCTATTGTACAAACAGAATATGATACATCTCATTATAATCTGTGCATTATATAACTCCTCCCTAACTCCTCCTCTTGTACACACAGAATATGATGCATCTCATTATCATCTGTGCATCATGTAACTCCTCCCTAACTCCTCCTATTGTACAAACAGAATATGATACATCTCATTATAATCTGTGCATTATATAACTCCTCCCTAACTCCTCCTATTGTACATACAGAATATGACACATCTCATTATAATCTGTGCATCATGTAACTCCTCCCTAACTCCTCCTATTGTACTCACAGAATATGATACATCCCATTATAATCTGTGCATCATGTAACTCCTCCCTAACTCCTCCTATTGTACACACAGACTATGATACATCCCATTATAATCTGTGCATCATGTAACTCCTCCCTAACTCCTCCTATTGTACACACAGAATATGATACATCTCATTATAATCTGTGCATCATGTAACTTCTCCCTAACTCATCCTATTGTACAAACAGAATATGATACATCTCATTATAATCTGTGCATCATGTAACTCCTCCCTAACTCCTCCTATTGTACACACAGAATATGATACATCTCATTATAATCTGTGTATCGTGTAACTCTCCCTAACTCCTCCTATTGTACACACAGAATATGATACATCTCATTATAATCTGTGCATCATGTAACTCCTCCCTAACTCCTCCTATTGTACACACAGAATATGATACATCTCATTATAATCTGTGCATCATGTAACTTCTCCCTAACTCCTCCTATTGTACACACAGAATATGATACATCTCATAATAATCTGTGCATCGTGTAACTTCTCCCTAACTCCTCCTATTGTACACACAGAATATGATACATCTCATTATAATCTGTGCATCATGTAACTCCTCCCTAACTCCTCCTCTTGTACACACTGCAATGGGTGCTCGCCACAAACAGGACAAAACCGCGAGGCCGAGGTGGGGATTTAGAATACACCAACCCGCAGCTGCGATATTGCATCCAGTGTGCAGATCCGTAGTCGTGTAGCCGGGTTAGGGTAGGAGAAGTAGGATAGTGTTGATACTCGCCATGATCTAGCGTTGGAGATGTAGAATAGTCGATGTGTGTAGCTGAGGTCAAGGTGTAGAGAAGGTGGGAGTCCAGCTACGAAGCAGAGGGCGTGGATAAGAGAAGGTGGGAGTCCAGCTACGAAGCAGAGGGCGTGGATAAGAGAAGGTGGGAGTCCAGGTACGAAGCAGAGGGCGTGGATAAGAGAAGGTGGGAGTCCAGCTACGAAGCAGAGGGCGTGGATAAGAGAAGGTGGGAGTCCAGCTACGAAGCAAAGGGCGTGGATAAGAGAAGGTGGGAGTCCAGGTATGAAGCAGAGGGCATGGATAAGAGAAGGTGGGAGTCCAGGTATGAAGCAGAGGGCGTGGATAAGAGAAGGTGGGAGTCCAGGTATGAAGCAGAGGGCGTGGATAAGAGAAGGTGGGAGTCCAGGTATGAAGCTGAGGGCGTGGATAAGAGAAGGTGGGAGTCCAGGTATGAAGCAGAGGGCGTGGATAAGAGAAGGTGGGAGTCCAGGTATGAAGCAGAGGGCGTGGATAAGAGAAGGTGGGAGTCCAGGTATGAAGCAGAGGGCGTGGATAAGAGAAGGTGGGAGTCCAGGTACGATGCAGAGGGCGTGGATAAGAGAAGGTGAGAGTCCAGGTATGAAGCTGAGGGCGTGGATAAGAGAAGGTGGGAGTCCAGGTATTAAGCAGAGGGCGTGGATAAGAGAAGGTGGGAGTCCAGGTATGAAGCTGAGGTGGAGTATACTAGGATTTCATAAACATTAAACAACAACATTACAACAATACAGAAAAAAAACAATAAGATACACAGAAAAATATACTTTTACACAAAATTGTTTTTCGTTTTGCTCATCATACTTATGATTTCAAAATTCAACACATTAATACAAATAATATTAAAAAGAAAAAACAGATAATAGCATTTTCAAAGATTAACATCAGAACTATCACCACATCTTCCTAGCAGAATCTGGCATAAAATTCCCCATTCACCATCTCCCCCATCAACAATATACTGTCATATTTCCTCAAGGGCTAAAGTATCTGTGTTTAATCGCAAAATAAGTTCTCGGTTCTTAATTCTTTATTCGTCTCAGCTTCTAATTTGTCCATCATCCTCAATTTATTCAGATAATCATTTAAAATATCTAAAGTGGGGGGTTCAGGCTTTATCCATTTCACCATCCCTGCTAGCCTGGGGACAGTGTTCCTTACATTGACCTCTTTCCAACTTTCCATATTTCCAAACAGTAAGGCTAAGGGCTCTTTTATTGTAGTTACCCCAATAACTTCTTGTATATTCTGCAGGACTTTATCCCAAAAAATCAGAAATAACCAGACAATCCCACAAACAGTGTTTTAAATCTGCCCTTTCCTGGGGACACTTCGGGCACTTATTTTTAGATTTCTCTACCCCCTTATAATTGATATCGAAAGCATAATAGGCCCTATGCAGTATCTTATATTGCATCTCTCTCCACTCCTCAGGAATTATACATTTTCCTAACCCGAGTTAACCCTTCGCGTAATTCCCTTTAATTCCTGGGAAATCTTTTTCCCACCTATTGAACATTTTTCTTAGATCCTTCCCATAGTCCTCGTCCCTAATCCAATCATATAAATCTGACTAGCGACTGGCTGGCAGTTTATTTTCAAGTATAGTTAAGGCAATAAAGCTGTGACCAATTTTCACTTCCACAAACCTGTCGTCTCAGTTTGTTAGGTGGGGTGTAAGGAAACCACGCGGTAGGCACACTCAGCCTCTAGGTGCTCCAGTGCCTGCACTGTGGATCATTGTGATTTTTTTTCTTTTTTCTTGATTTTTTCCCGCGCAATTTTGCTTTGCAGAGCGAGGCTCACTGGAGCTCAGCAATCTGTGTCCATCCTCACTGGTGCCATAACAGGAAGTCCCACAAAACACGTGCAAAGGGCGGTAATTCTGAAAGAAAAATTTAACTAACTGGCTGTATAAATAGGTTCTGCTTTAAATGCCTCCTGACACTGGAGTTAGTGCAGGGATTTGCAACTCCAGTCCTCAAGGGCCATCAACAGGTCAGGTCTTCATGATATCCCTGCTTCAGCACTGGTGGCTCAATCAGTGGCTCAGTCTTCCACTGAGCCACTGCTTGAGCTACCTGTGCTGAAGCAGGGATATTCTGAATACCTGACCTGTTGGTGGCCCTTAAAAACTGGAGTTGCCCACCCCTGAGTTAGTGTCATCTTCCTCGTATGTGCTGTCTCACACATGAGATCCCTGGAAGTGAGATGGGTGCTCTGTACTGAAACTGAACAAGGCAGCAGAACTAGCGCCTTAAATGCCTGGTCATTAACTCCCATCTAACACGTAACAGGTGCAGACGTTTGCAAAGCAGACACTGGGCTTTCATGATAATTGCTAATGCTTGCGAGCAAATTCTGTACAGCACTCATGGCTTCTATGCCAATTAAGTGAATCCTGTTGCAGCAAATTCATGCTACGGCTCCAAGAAGTGATACTTAAAAGCTTTCATTTTCTCTTTATGTCCTCGATAATAACGTACACAGTAAACACGTGTTCGGGAGAGCTGACGGAATCCGTAAGCCAACGTGTCTCTCCTTTGAGAACATTTTCATTCGCTGCATTGCACAGCTACAGACAGCCCTAGCAGACTAGAATACAAATGTTCACTCCCAGCAACTGCTTTATCCATCACAGGCCCCAGAAGATAATGGGCCTGATTATAATCATATGCAAGGAGAAGGTGTGGTCTACTGGATAAAGCACAAGTGCTAACTCAACTAATTCTGCAGTGTGAGCTCCAGCAATACAACTCAACGCTAATTTGTATTTGTTTATCCATCCGCCGCTTACTCTCCTCTTGTCTTCATTTACATTTCTTTATTGTGACTGACGAATTTGAAATAGCTTTTCCAACATATGCTGCTCCTTTCACCTAAAACATAATTTCGAGCAGGTTGCTTCTGTCCCTTGCAGTCATTCACATCTATTAGTGATGTCTTTATGACCTTGGGGGGTGACGGAGGGGAGAGACTTTAAGGGAAGAGGATGGCAGCGACAACAGACCAACGTTATTTTTTTTTTTCATCCTGCATAAGTATTATTAGTATTCTTACTAAACTAAATTAGCACCATACGATACCATGCAAGACTGCAGCCTAGACGGTTGTGTGAGTCTCATATTGTACGTGTATGTGTAGCTGCTATACAGTACGTCAGAGGTTCAAATCTCACCTCAGCCACTTCCACTGCAAGACCCAGCAGGATTTATTTTGGGCCATGTTACTGAGCTGTGTTAAGCTGTAATGGGTCATGGGATGACATACAGTAGGACTTGGCCGTAACCTGCCTAGCACAATTTAGTAAATATGACTCGTTATTTCCTTTAACTTTCATAGTTCGTACACAAATCAAAATCGTGCAGTTTTCCCCGAAACATAGTGCCAACATGATAATTGGTATCAGTTTTCATAGGGGCACAGATGTATAAGCTAGTAAATTATGTCTCTTACATTTGGTGCAGATTTTTCAGTAGAAGAGATCACCTCCAACTGAACTAGTTATAGGTAGGGATGACAGGTTGACAGGTGGCTTCTCCAAAAATACAGAACACTATGGTGAAAGGTGTGACTCGCTTGAGATGCACACTCATGCACCCCTCTCACCATTCCATGCTCTTTCCTCCTCTATTTGGCCCCACCGCCAGGCTCCAGACACCTCCTTCTGATTGGTTGTATTACCCAGCAGCGGCCAATCAGGAGGAGGGAAGCTGCCCAGCCCCCTAGTAGCCCTGGTCGGGTAAATTCTGCAGTCCTCCAAGCCAATCAGGTCACTATGCCCAGAGAGATAATACCGGACACATACATGTCCAATATTACCTCTCATTTTTTACTTGACAGTGTCCAAATACAGGACAGTACGGGTTCAATACTGGACATATGGCAACCCTAGTTATAGGTGCAAACTCTGATTCACCTCATTATAATATGGCAAACCCTACTTTTTCCATAACCACTCACAGTTGCAAGTGGAGCAGAGCACCTTTATACATTGGGGGTTATTCATTAAACCGATACAGCCCCGATCACAGTTTAATGAATAACCCCCCATTGACGCAAAGTGAAGCGGAGTTAAAAAAAAAAGCAACATGCACCTGTTTTTGGAGCAGTCTGCGACACCTCCTTTAGTCTACCTGTGAAATAAGAAAGCAAAGAATATCAACCACAAGACGTCATCCTGTTGCACACAGGCCCTGTGACATGCTGTGTAGTACACTCTGTACTGCAGTTCTATGATATTCCACTCAGTTTTGCTTACAGTGATGTTCCCTCCTAATGTTCACTCCCTTTAATTGTTTCCATTACTCTGTGCTAATGCACAATATATTTCTTCAGCTGTCAGGCCTGTGAAGCCGTTTCAGCCCACAACCTCTGTAATAACACAGCTTTTTACAAAATCGCAACTTAATATGGGCTTCTATTGTTCTCTACACAAGAAGAGCACAAACAGGCCTGTAGCTTCCATACCCATTAGCGGCTTTCACTGCAAGTTCTTTTAAGCTGTCAGGTTGGTTGGAAGAAGCCTTTTGGGTTTGTTCTGTGCTGAAGAGAAAATAGACACTTTGTGACAGGTGCTGTAAATGACGAAATTTCTTAATGTCTTATTTTACAGGGCACGCAAAGTAAATTAAGCTCTGAAACCTGTTATTACAATCCTTTTCACAATGGTTTTGATATTATATAATTACATCTAAATTGAATTACATATACATAAGGCAGGATAATACGGTAGCTTGTTTTAAGATTAATCAAGAAGCGATTGATTTCCCTGCTCTCCTCTTGCACTGAGCTCTGTCTGGTCTCCTCTCTGCACCCTGTGGACAGGATACATCAAACTCTGTTAAAATGGAGTTAATATCACACCCAGTCCCCAAAAGAATGACAAGCATTATTACACAATGTTAAGTTGGTATTCATCAACATTGCAGTAATAATTTACCAGGTGCGATATTCGACCAAAATCGCTATACGGGAATTAACGTGGTCAAATGTGTTCATGACCCTGTATTGTGATCATATTTCTATCCTAGGTTTCTGTAATAACTATTATTACAGAAACCTACGTTAGAAATAACATTAGCATGTTTGATGCCTGTTTGGTTACCAAGGTATACCACATATACCAAAGGTGTTAATACATTTTATTGAATAGATCATCTCTTTGCCCACTTTAGTGCCATGCCATTAGCCCCCTCCCCTCCTCCCCCCAAGTAGGCCTAACCACCCTCCCTGGGGCAACTGCCCCCTACCCGCACGACAAACCCACCCTCCCCCGTCTAGATTAATGCCCAAGAACTTTATTGGCCAAATGTTGCTAATAGTGGTTTGGGGCATTAAAAAAACAAAACACAAACAAGAACAATTAAAATGCATTTAAAACAAACCCATTGATTGCCACTGTGGATAACTAGGCCCTCTAAATGGCAATAATTGGTAACTTGTAATACACAAAAATACATTAACTATATTAAAAAAACATTTATAACCCCCTTTCAGTACCTTAGTAGCTAACTGATAAGGTAATGAAGGATTTACCCAGATCAGAGCTATTTTACTACCTTCAGATTAAACATTATATCCAAAAGATATCACGCAATTTGGAATTCCCAGACTCAAGCCATTTTGAACGGATACTGTATGTAGACATAGGAAAGGCTGGATCACTAAAGGGTATTCAGAATTAATAACACACAGGAAAATGTCTCCCCATCTACATATGAGAAGATGGGCAGAGGAACTAGATTTGGACATAAAAAAATGAGGACTGGAAAGACATTTGGGACAATGCTACCAAACAATCAATTTGTGCGATGACAAAGGAGAACATCTACAAAATTAAATTTCGTTGGTACTTAACTCCACAAAGATTGTACCAGATTTTTCCAGAAACATCAGAATTATGCTGGAGGAAACATGGAAAAATAAGAGAAAAATAAGAGATACTGTATGACCCATATTTTGTGTCTGTTGCCAACAATACAAAATACTGGCTAATCATTCAAAAACTTATAAAAGATACAGTGATGATCACAACACCTCTAGACCCAGTAATATACCTATTAGCTAAGCATATAGAGAATATAGGCCGCTATATTGATAGACTTGTATCACACATACTAACAGCAGCTAGATGGCGACGCAGCGGCGACAGTGACGTCAGGCTGCGGTCACTGCAAAAATCAAATTGAGATGACTTCCAGCGATCGTGACCAAGCCGTCGCGCCTACTATAAGCGCATGCGATGGCGGCAATGCATTTGTTTTGACGCGACATTGCTGTCACCGTTGCCATCACTATAAGCGCAGCCTAAACCATACAGTTAAGAGGTTTAATAAAACGTGGGATTCTTGAATAGAAATTTAGAATGAACACAGTCCATTTCCTTCTCTTAAAAACACAAGGGCAAACAAAAATTAAGCAAAAATTAAGAGGACCGTTCATGGAAAAGTCTATACAGAGAAAAAGATCAGATATATTAGGTTTCATTAGGATTATTACTATTATAAACTGAAGGCTAATTTGAAGAATGGGATTTGATTAGATTGTTGTGATATATAAGCTCTGTAATGTAAAGAGTAGAATTTCACTTCCCCCTCCTATCCCTTTTCATTATTGTATTCCCCAACACAGTTTTATAAATAACTCCCATTGATGCAAAGGGACATAGCGTCAAAATAAGGCAACATGCACCTGTTTTTGTAGCAATGCTCCAATCTGCGACACCTCTACCAGTAAAGTAGGACAGCAAAGAATATCAACCAAGAGACATCATTGTGTTGCACACACAGGCAAAATATGTCAGAAAGCTCAGCTCCTTAACTTACCCACCCTCCTAGCCACATTTTAGATCCATGCTTTGCTGTAAGTCTCCCATCACACCCCTTAGATGGGTAAGCACTTCAAGCCAGAGACTCCCTTCTCTCAAACTTTACTTTGATACCTGATGTACCTTTCCCAGTTCTGTATTATATTCCCCTGTGTTATGTCTTATTTAGTAGCAATGTAAAATGCTGTGTACATGGTACTATATGAAGATATACTTACTGTCCAACTTGAATTTACATTGTTAGCTCTGTGAGGAAAGAACTTAACACCAGTGCACTCTCGCGTAAGATCATTTTAAATAGGTTTTATTTTGGTGAGTGGCACTTCAATATAAATCATTCATCATAAATAAAGTAGAAGTATTATTTTTTAATGGTCCCTGCATTTTTGTTAGTAGAGCTGATGGGGACAGCTATAGTAACAGAACTTAAATATGCATGTGATATATTCAGGGGACACAAAGGAGGACAAGCCGACAATTAATACTAAAGACCAAGACCTGTCAAAGGTTGTTCATTAAGGAGAAAAAAAATTAACAAGCAGCATGAGCCAAATGGTCTTTATTTGCCACCGGTTTCTATGTTTCTCTCATGTGAAGAAGCTATAATATGTGTTGATTAAAAAAATAAAAAAAAACTCAAGGCAAACTCCTCTGAAAATAATAACAGTTTATATATCTTGTACAGCCAAGTGAAAAAGATGGAAAACAAAAATCTGATGCACAATGGATAAAAGATAAAAGATGACCTTCACAAGAAAGGCATTGCAGGCTCGTTGCCTAAGAAAGCCGAGCTTGGGAAACTGTTCAAAGGTGAAATCTCTGATAGCTGAACAATAAGCTGCATAAAGAATTGAACAAACACATACGTAGGGGCCGATTCACAAAGCAGTGATAAGTGGTTTTAAGTGCGATAAATGCCTTTGTAGCGCGATTCTGCCTGCTGTGCGATTGACAAAGCAGTGATAACAATGCAGTATCGCGCTATAATGGCTTTCTATCACCAAAATACAGGTCAGTGATAAAAAAGTTGTACGATAGGCCAAAAAATGGCAAACACGCCGTTGTTTGCCATTAAGCGCTATTCACAAAGCAGTGATAACTGATTCGTACAATAAAAGCTCACCATTTCTTTTCACCAGCTAAAGGCTGCTGCAGAAAAATGGAGAAATGCATAAAAACATTTTTTTTCTTGCACATCATTAATACAAGAGGCCGGCGGGGGCCCCACAGGGGTCCCTGAGTGGTCCCAGCAGGTGTCTGGTGGTCCTCTGGTGGTCCCCACAGGTGTCCGTGGGCTTCCAGATGTTTCCCGTGGCTGTTCGGGGGTGTCCGCTGGCCTGCGGTACTAATCCTGTGCCCAAATTTTTTTCCCCAACACTTTGAAATAAATACACCTTCTTCCCCCCCCTCCCCACTAACACATACAGAACAGTAATGGGCAAAATTACTATTATCCAGATATGAATAATAGTGCATTTACCCATTTAAAATAAAACATTAACCAGCAGAAATAAAGTAAATAAAACTTGCACTCACCCCTGCCAGCCTGCCACGATGAAGGCATCCTCATCCTCATCACGTCCATGTCCTCCTTTGCAAGAAACTATACAATAAAAAATACAATCTAATGGACTCTAACCCTTTAATCACCTTAGTGGTTAGTAACCGCTATAGTAATTAAGGGGTTAACCCATCTTCCTCCACTACCCACCCAGGAGGCATAACCACCCTCCCCAGGCAACTACCCCCACTCTCCACCCATTCATTTGTACCGTGTGTTCATCATGCTCATATAATATTGGCATGATTTAACACTATAGCAATAAATGGTGAAGCTAAAAAAAAAGGCGCAAAATAAAACACATTATATAGAGAACTAAACACATTACAAATGCCAATAAACCAATTGATTGGCACAGTGGATACGTAATGCCCATATAATATGGACATGATTTAACACTATGACGGTCAATGGTCTACCTAAAAAATAAAAAAACACCAACAATATCAAATGTACTGAAAACAATCACCAAATAAACAATAATAAACATGTAAACATAATAAAATGACCAGCAATCAATTAAGCAAATACCAAATAAAGACCAGAATTAACAACTAAAACACCAAAACGAAACCATCAATAAATATAAGAAAGCTCCAAATAAACACCATCATTCAAAATCTAAAGACCAAAAATAAACCACAATTAAAAAGCAAACACCAAAAACAACAATTGAAAACACCACAAAAAATGCCAAAACACAAAAAAAATCAAAACACAAAATAAATAACATAAAAATGTCAAGCCAAAGAACCAAAATACATTTAAAATACATAAAAGCAAGCATTTGCCAATAAAGCATTGCTTGTCACTGTATGTATGGCCCTAAAGGGGCATACATAAGTACATTTGCAATCAGTAAGCAACAAAAATTTTTTTAATTAAAATTAAAATACAATGGAAAAAAACTTATAAAAGAAACATAACATACATTCAATGTTTTCTTACCCTCCGATTCCCGTGGTCTTAGCAAGCTCTCGAACAAATCCACGATCCAAAACAGCAACGGGCCACAAGTAAAGTCCAAAGTCCTTTTCTTCTTTCTTTATCTTTATCTGTTAATTGTAATCCATTTGGGGATTTTCTTTCTTCTTCTTGTTCTTCTTCTGTATCTTCTTCTGCATCTTCATTTTCATCTGTAACGCCATTGTACTCCTATTGTGGAGAAGGTCTTCACTCTCCAGCTTCTTGGCATCAAATGAGGCTGCATAGGCTTTTAAAATGGCCTGTGATGTCACATTTGAGTGGCAAATGGTTCCCACGCCATCTGATTGGCTGGGATAACCATATGACTATTTTTTTTTTTAGACTGTGACATCTGACATCATGTAAAGGGAAGGAAGCCAGCCAATCAGAAAAGCTGTGCCTCCTTTCTCTTTAACATGACGTCACCAAACCCACATGGCCACAGTCACGTTATTTCAGCCAATCAGATTGTGAGATGTATATCCCCAATCTGATTGGTTGTAGTAGACCATGTGACTCCCTTTGGATGACGTCACATCCTTTTCAAAAATTGACTCTGTCACATGGTCTACTACGACCAATAAAGCATTGAATGTTATTAAAATAAAATAAAAACACCTTGGAGATGTGCACCGCGCACGTGGACGCAGCCTGATGAAGCAGGGAGAGAGGAGAGTGCTGCAGAGAGGAGAGAGATGCAGATGCCGGGTAAGTCCTCATGCAACCATTGCACTAAAGCTAAAAAAAAAAAATTGGAGATGTTTTTAAATCGGGAGCCACGCTCAGACCGCGTTATAAGCGGATCCGCGTTGTAGTAGACCACGATATAACGGGATTGAGCTGTATTATTTGTATTTACTATGGGTGTCTTGCTGCTTGTCAACCTGGCACGCCTCCATTCTACCTCCACAACCCCTTGTTTTCTCCTCTATTCAATTTAGTTTGTTATCTGTTTCATTCCTCTCCCCCCTCAGGTAAGAATTTAGAATTATACATTGTCACATGCATTACATATACAAATAAGAATGAAAAAAAAGGGGGATTTAGTATTGCTGCTTTAAAGCAGATTCCCTTAAACACTTCGACAGCAGTGGTTACGTTTTGGGTCTGCAAATTGGGATTTACCCCTTTCAAAGGTTCCCACATCCAAACGATGGAAGATTAAGAGATCTCCTCTATTTAGCTAAAAAATCTCTGACGTAGAAATACGTGGGGTGGTTGATAGCTCTGGACACACTATTGTACTGGAATGGGACTATTAGACCTGGCTGTTTTGCCGCTGCCGTTCAGCCGCTGAGGGACAGTTGGCCGCTGCCATTTAGCTGCTGATCATTTCAGAAGGTAATTAGCGTCAGATTAGTGGTTAAATTTAGGGTATTTAGAGTAAGGGGTTAATGGGTTACCTTTTTTTAGGGGAAGTACTTAAAGCAGAAAACTGGCAGAGCACTACTATAAATATCCAGAAAAAAGTAAAGAGGAAAGTGCGTATCCCATAAAAAATTATTTATTGGTCATGGAAAAACGGGCAAAGGAGAGCCCCACCAACGTTTCCCACTTCTCAGAGCGCTTTCTCAAGGTGAAACGTTGGTGGGGCTCTCCTTAGCCCGTTTTTCCATGACCTGCGGATCGCATGGACGTTGCAGCACTCAGAGTGAGTTAACCGCTTGCTACATGTTTTCCTGTTCAGGACTTTATTCTGACATTTGGTACATCATAGGGTGTGATTATGCTCATCGCTCCTGGTTTTATTGTTTACATCAGCGTCACTTACTAGTGAGCTCATTATGCAGGATTTGCAACCCAGTACTTGTCTTCTATCAAATTTATATTTAGGGGTCCCCCCACGATTATCTGGTTATTCATTCGTTTACCCATCTCACTGTTGTGGTCTTTAGCAATACGCATTCATTTGGTCGAAGCACATAAAGCAGCAGTTCAAGCAATATCCTACATGTGTTTTTTTTTTTTTTTTTTAATAAATCAGTTCTGTACTATGAGAAAATACTTGTAACATTTAAAATTATTAAAACACTATTTTAAAGACATGTTTTATGTATTTTAATGTAACATGCATTTTTGTTCCTATAGCAACCATTTACCAAGTCACATTCCCTTCCCTTTCTGAAATAGCATTACCTTTTTGAGTCCTGCCCTCTCCAGCAGTGAACCAATTGTTTGTTGATGTTACATATATGTTAATAAAATGTTATTATTTTTTCTTAAACTTAGTGGAGTCTCCTAGAGCTATCAATAGTTCTTACAGTCGTGATTTTGCATTTATTTGTGTATGGCACTCTGAGCTATCGTAGCCTATCATATAGATATATAGACATGAGTGCAAACTAAGAGGGACGCTTTTTGGGACCTCAAGCAGGGAATCACATAGTTGTACATATAAGTTCACATTCCCTCATGCACCGCCATCATTTAACATACCTATCACTGAATTGGGTTGAGCAGCAGGCTTCCTTTGTTTTGTTTGCATTTTAATGTAACAAGCATTTTTGTTCCTATAGCAACCATTTACAAAGTCACATTCCCTTCCCCTTCTGAAACAGCATCACCTTTTTGAGCCCTGCCCTCTCTAGCAGGGAACCAATTGAATCTAGTGCCTGCCTGGTCACATGATCTTCCTCACAGAACTTTGGCAGCAGAATAGGACCCAGGATGCATTTAGTGAACCCTGAACTGGAACATCAGCGATCGATTATAGGAGAACAGATCGTTCAGCAACTTTGCTAATCACTTGTCAGTATATACACGTATATGGTATTGATGCTCATATTGAATGACATTTTTTTTAAACGACCGCTTGAACGGCAGCTTTAAGGTTAGGAATTTTAGGGATAAGGTCTTTAGGGTAAGGCGTTAAGCTTTAGTTTTCTAGGGTGAACGATTAACAGAATATGGTTTCTAAGGTAAAGAGATAAGGGTTTAGTGTTTTTAGGGTTAAGGGTTAAGGTTATTTGAGTTAGGGAACACATTACCTGCAGCGGCCACATGTGCCAGCGGGGAAGCACCGGGCGGCTGTACAGGCACATGAAAATGTCCTAAGCCGCTATTCTACTAATAACCATCATATCCTTGTGTAAAAAAGAAGGACAGCAGAACTGTGTGGGGGGATAAATCCTTTAGAGGAAAGCAGTGCATATGCTTCCCCTAAGTGCAGTTTGTCAGTCACGGTATTGTTGCGAGCAAGCGAGTTACACAATCGAAAAAAGCAAGTGGGTGGAATTGTTAAGAAATGAGGTGTTTTGCATTATATTACAATTTGCTGCCGTTGCTATGGTGCAGAGATACTGCAGGTTAATGTCAATTATGTAACGTTTACCTAGAGAGACCCTGCACAGTGAACAATCTGAAATATAATTGTTCTTAGAAAAGATATAATTAACGTCCGGTTCGTGTTTGAACCCTTCGCACTGTGTGTAGAGACGAGCAAACTTGTCAAATTCGCTTTGCTTTTGAAAAAGTCGAAGCTCAAAGGTCTAAATTAACAAGAGAGAGACATAGAGTGTGTAGCAGTCGTAGAGCCTCCCTGACACAGCGGCAACTCTTAAAACTATAATTGTTTTTCAGCCAGTAAATACTAGAAAACAAACTTAAGGTACTGCTTGTATTTGGTGCCTTTTAATAAGCTGTTTTTGAGCAGGATGACACAATGAAGCGTCAGTGAAAAACATTGAATCTGTTCAAGTAGGAGAAGCCTGTAAATGTATAAAGCTGCTACTGATACCTGACATTCTCTGATTGCTTTAAATAGAGTATTTCACCGGAGTAATGTTTTTTATTTATTTAATTACCTGTTTTAAATCACCTTGAGACAAGCAGGGTGCAAATTCTCATGCACCTTACAGGTTACACATATGCTGAGATATCAGGTGTTTTTAATCACGGACTTCAGCTCAGTGACTCAACCACTTCAGAGAAGAGACAACAGTTTAGTATTTGAAAATGTGTGTGTGTACTGTGTTTATATTGAATTGTATTGCATGTCTTTATTTATATAGAGCCATTAATGTACATAGCGCTTCACAGTAGTAATACATGGGGTAAACAAATAAATAACAGAAAATATAAATAACAGATCATGGGAATAAGTGCTTCAGACATAAAAGTAACATTAAGGAAGAGGAGTCCCTGCCCCGAGGAGCTTACTGTCTAATTAGTAGGTAGGGAGAACGTACAGAGACAGTAGGAGGGCATTCCGGTAAGTGCGTCTGCAGGGGGCCAAGCTTTATGTATCATGTGTCTAGTATTATCCACAGTGCTATTCATATGCTTCTTTAAGCAAGTGTATCTTAAGGTGGGTCTTAAAGGTGAGTATATACAGGTAAATGTGTGTATATACAGGGCTTGACAAGTGCACTCGCCCTGCTTGCCTCATTCTTACTTTTTATTCGCTTTCCTTCCCAAGTTACTTCATAAGTTTGGAATGAAAGTTTCTATCTGCCATGTTGTTCTATCCCAGGTAGCAGGTATTTTCTGAGGAACATTCTCCCACTCAGAAAGAAGGGGGGAGAAAGAAAAAAAGTTTAAGAAAGCAGCCTGGAGCCCCTCGGCAACGGGGCAACTGACCTCCACGGCTAGGCTCCCCTCTCCCTCTCAACTTTGGCGCAGCCAGACCGCGCGCTGCTATCCGCTCCCCCTTCCTCACCGCGAAGTAGGGGGTAGGGTATGATGCAGGGGGCAGGGCTAAGGAAATTCAAAAGGAGGGCAGGGTCAATGAGCACAGTCCGCACCTGGCCAAGAAGTTCCCACCCACCCGTCGCTTTTGTGAGATACCATGACGGTTTTATGGTTATACTGTTCTGTTGTATTTTGATGTCCCCTTTTCGAAAAAATTTATGAATAAAGGAAGAAAATGAAGGGAAACTTTGATGTCTTGCATGTTTGAGGTGGGCAGTGCCGCCAAGAGAAATCGTTAGGCCCAGGACAAACATATGAAGCGCTCCCCCCCTTTGCCCCCCCCCACACTGGTGGGGGTGGGTATGTGCCGTAGGGGGGGGGGGATATTATAAGGAGTTAATGGCCTGGGGTTGGGGATATTATCCCCTACAATCTATCCTAAATGTTGCTGCCAGACTCACTCTACTCTTTCCTAAATCTGTCTCAGCGTCTCCCCTCCTGAAATCACTTTCCTGGCTCCCTATCAAATCCCGCATTTCACACTCAATTCTCCTCCTCACTTAAAGCTTTACACTCTTCTTCTGCTCCTTACATCTCAGTCCTAATTTCTCACTAAACACCATCCCAACTCTTGCGTTCTGCTCAAGGATGTCTTCGCTATACCCCCTTTGTATCTAAAGCCCTCTCCCGCCTTAAACCTTTCTCACTAACTGCCCCACACCTCTGGAATGCCCTTCCCCTCAATATCCGACTAGCACCCTTTCTTCCCACCTTTAAGACCCACCTTATAACACACTTGCTTAAGGAAGCATATGAGTAGCTCCATGGCTGATAATTAACACCTCATACATTAACCTTGGCCCCTTGCAGACGCACTTACCAGAATGCCCTCCTACTGTACGTTCTTCCTACCAACAAATTAGACTTTAAGCTCTTCGGAGCAGGGAATCCTTGTCCTAAATGTTACTTTTATGTCTGAAGCACTTCTCCCCTTCATGTGTTATTTATTATTTATGATTGTCATGTGTATTACTACTGTGAAGCGCTATTGTACATTAATGGCACCATATAAATACATACATACATACATACATACATACATAAAGAGGTACTGGACTGGGATAGGGGTTATAAGGAGGTAATGATGGCCCAGGGGGGTTGTATTATAAAGAGGTAATAGACTGGGGGGATGTATTATAAGGAGGTAGTGGACCGGGGGGGTGTAGTATAAACAGGTAATGGACCGGGAGGGGGGGGGGGGATATCATAAGGAGGTAATGGACTAGGGTGAGGGGATATTATAAGGAGGTAAAAGACCGGGTGTGTATTATAAGGAGGTAATGGACTGGGGGGATTACAAAGAGGTAATGGACCTGGGGGGATTTAGAGGAAGTAATGGACCTGGGGGAGGGATTAAAAAGAGGTAAAATGGATCTTTGGGGATTATAAGGAAGTAACGGATCTGAGGGAGGGGGGTGATTATAAGGAGGTAATGGACCTGGGGTGGGGGAGGGGGGATTATAAAGATGTAATGGACCTGGGGGGGGGGGATTATAAAGAGGTAAAATGGACTGGGGGGGGGGGGGTGGGATTATGAAGAGGTAATAGACCTGGGGGTTGGGAGGGATTATAAGGAGGTAATGGACCTGGGGTGGGGGAGGGAGGATTATACAGAGGCAATGGACCTGGGGGGGAATATACGGAGTTCATAGATTTGGGGGGGATTGTATGAAAGTAATGGACCTGGGAGGGGGGGGGGTAATAAAGAGGTAATGGATCTGGGGGAGGGATTAAAAAGAGGTCAAATGGACATGGGGGATTATACAGAGGTTTTGGTTTTGGGGGGTTATAAAGAGGTAATGCACCAAGGAGGGAGGATTACAAAAAGGTAATGGACCTGGGGGGGGGAGGGATTATAGGTAATGGACCTGGGGGGGGGGGGGAATTATAGGTAATGGACCGGGGAGGGAGGGGGGAGACACGTAATGGACCTGGGGTTGGGAGGATTATATGGCGTTAATGGACCCAGGGTAGAATGTAAAATAGTAATGGACTGGGGGGAGCTATAAAGAGGTAATGGGTCAGGGGTGGATATTAGGAGGACCTGAGGGGAGGCTATAAGGGGGGGGGTTATAAGGAGGTAAAATGGATCGGGGGGGGTGGGATTATGAAGAGGTAATAGACCTGGGGGTTGGGAGGGATTATAAAGAGGTAATGGACCTGGGGTGGGGGAGGGAGGATTATACAGAGGCAATGGACCTGGGGGGGAATATACAGAGTTCATAGATTTGGTGGGGATTGTATGAAGGTAATGGACCTGGGGTGGGGGAGGGGGGTTTATAAAGAGGTAATGGACCTGGGGTGGGGGAGGGGGGTTTATAAAGAGGTAATGGACCTGTGGTGGGGGATTATAACGAGGTAATGGACATGGGGGGATTATACAGAGGTTTTGGGGGGTTATAAAGAGGTAATGCACCAAGGAGGGAGGATTACAAAAAGGTAATGGACCGGGGAGGGAGGGAGGGGGGAGACACGTAATGGAATTGGGGTTGGGAGGATTATATGGAGTTAATGGACCCAGGGTAGAATGTAAAATAGTAATG
Source organism: Ascaphus truei (assembly GCF_040206685.1). Lineage (NCBI taxonomy): Eukaryota > Metazoa > Chordata > Amphibia > Anura > Ascaphidae > Ascaphus > Ascaphus truei. The sequence goes on along the minus strand of NC_134487.1, from coordinate 172,679,845 downwards.
GACCGGGGGGAGCTATAAAGAGGTAATGGGTCAGGGGTGGATATTAGGAGGACCTGAGGGGGAGGGTATAAGGGGTTCCTGAGACAAGTTAAGTGGTACTGGGCCTGGGGGGGTTGTGTTATAAGGAGGTAATAGACCGGGGGCGGTGTATTATAAGGAGGTAATGGATTTGGGGAATTAAAAAGAGGTAAAATGGACTGGAGAGTTATAACCTGGGGTTGGGGTGAGGGGATTATAAAGAGGTAATGGATCTGGGGTGGGGGAGGGGGGATTATAAAGAGGTAATGGACCAGGGGGGATTATACGGAGGTAATGGATTTGGGGGGTTTATAAAGAGGTAATGCACCAAGGAGGGAGGATTACAAAAAGGTAATGGACCTGGGGGTAGGGGATTATAAAGAGGTAATGGATCGGGAAGGGGAGTACATAATGGACCTGGGGGTGGGAGGATTATATGGAGTTAATGGGCCCGGGGTGGGATGTAAAATAGTAATAGACCGAGGGAAGCTATAAGGAGGTAATAAGGCAAGGGGACGGATATCAGGAGGTCCTGGGGGGAGGGTATAAGGTGTTCCTGAGAGGAGGAAAGGGGTAATGGGCCTTGGGAGGGGGGTATATTGGGGTATTGGGCATGGGGAGGGGGTTTTAAGGGGGTACTGGGCATGTAAGGGATTTTGTGCCTGGGGAGGGGGTTATAATGTGGTACTGGGCATGTAGAGGTATTGGGCATGGGGAGGGGGTTATAATGTGGTACTGGGCATGTAGGGGTATTGGGCATCGGGAGGGGGTTATAAAGTGGTACTGGGCCTGGGGAAGGGGTAATAAGGGGGTACTGGACATGTAGGTGGTACTGGCCTGGGAGTGGGTATAAAGGGGTACTGTGCCTGGGAGAGCAGATGCAGGGGGTGCTGGGCCTAGAGTTGGGGGTATAAGGGGGCACTAGGCCTGGGAGGCGGTAAAAGGGGGTACTGGGCTTAGGGAGGTAGTAAAAGGGGGTAATAGGGAGGGGGTAAAAGGGGTACTGGGCCTGTTCAGGGCGTAAAAGTGGTTACTGGGTCGGGAGGCAGTTAAAGGGGGTACCGGGCCTAGGGAGGGGGTACTGGGCCTGATGAGAGGGTAAAAGGGGGTAGTGGGCCTGGGGAGGGAGTAAAAGGGGTTACTGGGCCTGGGGAGAGGGTAAGAGGGTGTACTGGGCTTGGGGAGGGGGTATGAGGGGATACTGGGCCTGGGGAGGGAGTAGAAGGGGGAATTGGCCATGGAAAGGGGGCAGGAGGGGTACTGGGCCGGTGGAGGGGGTAAGAAGGGGTTCTGATTCTGGCATGGGGGTTCTGGGTCTGGCAAGGGGGTTCTGACATTTGTGGACAAAGGGGAGCGCAATTCAATCGATGATATATGAAAAATAAAAATACAATATAGTGCAACAACGTTTATGGCAGTGATAGTATTTCTCAGTCCTCTCTCAGTGGTGTGACATCACTCAATTTAGCACCTCGATTAGTGCTAGTGTACCTTGTGAGCTTTCTGTAATTTTCAATCATTGCACTGTTTAGACACCATCTCATTTTTTGAGACATTCTGATAGGTCTATGCCGTCCAATCATATATGTAGTTGTGCAAGCCGACCATCCAATCAGGGCAGAGTATTCTAAGTTTTAGAATACTCGTCGTCGCACCTGTACCATCTACCTGAACAAGCTCCTCACCCCTACCACAGGCAGCACTTATCAACTGAGATCTGACTCCAAAAGACTGTTCATGGTCCCAAGGTTCAGCAAAATATCTGGCCACTCCTCCTAGTTCTGTGCACCCGAAAACTCGAACAATCTACCGGAGACTCTCACATCCACCACCAGTCTAAGTTTGTTCAAAACTAAGGCTGTCTCACATTTTAATTTGATCTGTAACTGTTACATATGCATATAATATATATTATATCTAACTGTGCATCTAATGTCTTGTATATAATGTATACCCTGTTCACGTAATGTAACTATGTATTTGTAACCATGTATTATTTGTCATCTTAACTCTATACCCAGGGCATACTTGAAAACGAGAGGTAACTCTCAATGTTTGCTTTGCCTTGTTAAAGGGATAGGCTGAATTAAGCCCAGTTTTACATTTCCTCAAATCTATCTCCTTGTGTATATGTCTGCTCCTCCCTCCTACAACCATCCTAGCCCCTGTTACTAGTTTTAAATATCTGGGCATATAGTTTAACTCCCATTTAACATTTGGGTTGGACATTGATACCCTGACTTCCAAAACCTATGCCAAACTAGGTGTACTTGATAGGAATAAATCCTCCCTAAGTCCGCTGGTCAGAAAGCGCATCACACAGCAGATGCTAATGCCAATTGTAGACTATGGAGACATAGTATATGGTACAGCACCCAAAACTCACCTTAGAAAACTAGACACCCTCTACAATTCAATATGCTGTTTTCTCCTCCAATGTAACTACAACACACATCACTGCGAAATGCTCATAGAACTAGATTGGTCATCACTTGAGTCTAGGCGCAAAGTTCACCTTTCCTGTCTTGCCTTCAAATACTTTCTGGGCAAGCTACAGTACCTGTCTATCTGAACAAGCTCCTCACACCTAACACACACAGCACTTATCACCTGAGATCTGACTCCAAACAATTGTTCGCTGTCCCAAGGTTCAACAAAGTATCCGGCCGCTCCTCCTTCTCTTACCTTGCACCTCACACCTGGAACAATTTAATGAGACTCTCAAAGCCACCACCAGTTTAAGGTCTTTCAGAACTAAAGCTGTGTCACAATTTAATCTGATCTGTAACTGTTATATATGCCTGAAAGATAAAATATGTTAAACTGTTCATGCAGTGTCTTTATACATAATGTATAACCCTGTTCACTTAATGTAACCATGTATTTGTAATCATAACTCTGTGCCCGGGACATACGTGAAAACGAGAGGTAACTCTCAATGTATTACTTCCTGGTAAAACATTTTATAAATAAATAAATAATAAGCTGACAGGGCTACAATTAGGCTGCTGTAGTAACACGAGATACAGGTTTATGAATCCAAGCAGCGAGAAGAGAGCGCAGTGTGGTAGAAATGTGATACAAATTCATTACAATATGCACCGTGTAACTTCTCACCAAGTCACAAACTGCTGCACACAGGGCAAAATACTTTGTGATACATTGACGAAGGATGAAAATGTCCCACGTTCTAGATTTTCTACACGGCTTCCTACAATTGATATCATCCAGTGGCCACTACATGAGCATATAAAGTAACTGGTGTAATGTCACAAAACAGATTCTCTGGTTCCCTCTCAAGAAGCTACTATAGCAGTGCTACTTTCCCACTATTATAACCAAAGGTGACATTTACAGCTTTCCTCTATCCGCCTCCTGCATAAAGTTGGTACCAATCAGTGAAGTCCACCCTGGCTAGAAAATCCACCTGTTGCCAAATGTTTCATTTTTATTTTACCTACAGGGATTTTGCTACATATAATATGTAGGGAAGTAAAGGGGACACTGAACAATAATGAGTCACATTAAAGATGCAGGTAAAAATAGCAACGTGCGTCTATATTTCACCAGGCAAGATACAATGGGACATCAATCTTCTTTACAAGTACAATAGAATTGCCTTACTCCTTTCCCTGTTTACTCTGCCTTTCAGCCTGTCACTCATTTATTATCTTTCACCTTTATTCCTGTCCCTGCTCGCCTTGTTCCCAACTCCTACCCCTCTATCTCTATCAGTTCCCTCCAAGCATATTACCACCATAATGGTCAACAAATTCTGTGATAAACACACACACACACAAAAAAAAAGAAGAAGAATAGCATAAGAATTCAAGATTCTATCAATCGTTTGAAAGAAATCAAAAACCCTGGGGAGTCTCAGCAGCACCTTGCTCCATTAATAATTCCAGCAGTGTTTATTGATAACAGCATCAATTAGTCCCTGCGGGGGGCTGATTTGTAGTGCTGGTTATGACTGGCGGAGTGCTTTTTGTGGAAAGCTGCGGTGGACATCGTATCGTGAACAAGATGAAAGATAATTAAGGTAAATGACAGCGCTGTATTGCAGTAGCTGGAATACGCAGCGTAAATGTCTTTATAAAATCACTTTTTTTTTTTAAATGTGCATTACATTCTTCTATGCAATTTAAAAAAATAATGTTATGAAACATACATTTTTATTGTCTTTCCACTTGTGCTTTCCCCAGCGTTTCTGGTAATGTCTTGTAATTTAAAGTCTCTTATTTAGCTTCATCTTGTAGATTCGAAAATACTGATGTATTTGATGTCTGCAGTCAAATCCTCAGTGAAAGTTGCAGCATATGCAACAAGGTTTTGGGAGAAACTTTTTCAAAGAAGCCAATGTTTCCAGCTTTTAAGGAGATAATAAGATTTCTCCCATGCTTTGCAGTGTACATTTCTGAACCAAATGTCAGACACTGCTGAATATTGAAGATCAGGAATGAAGAGGTTTACTGACTCCGAGCTCAGTATACATTTTGCTTTTTGATTATCTCTTTTGAGGTTTGATGTTTTTTTACTACTTTTATTTTCTTGGTCCTTCCTATTAAATGTTGGCTACGACAGGCTATTTAAAAAAAACTATGTTTAAAGCCTTTTTGCTAACAGTGTATAGTAAATGCCAGTGCTGTGGATAATCACCTTACTGAACAACAAGGGGCCTTATTCTGGGGCCATGCATTAACTTCTCCATTCACTGGAATGAACTCAGAAACATTCCCACCATGGACAAGCAGCTTCACTGCATATGGAATAATGACCTAAGGAGGTCTACTGTATGTAGCACAGTCAACTTGGAGCAAAACTGGAACAATATATAGTCTAAGTTAATTTTGGAGCAGAGAAAGTGTATTTTGACACATTGCACCTTTTTCAGTGCACAGTTTAATCAAATGGAAAAACAGTATCTTACATCTGGTACTTATTGTTAGAAGACAAAATGTTATCTCACCTAAAACTTGGCATATTAATTGACACACACTCAGGGTGTGCAACTAGACACATCTCATTATAATCTGTGTGTCATGTAACTCGTCTATAACTCCTCCTATTGACATTTTCCCAAATCACAAGTTGATGCATATGGGGAAGATTGTGGAGCAAAGAGCTGACCCCACAAACCCTCAAATCAACTTTCAAATCCACCTTACTATAATGCATAGTGAAACTATCCAAGGTACTGAAGCAAATCAGGAAGGGATACAGTGACATGGCATCCTTATCTATAGAGCAAGCTTCCTGGAAAAGTTGAACATGGAACAGGAGCAGACACATTATGTTTTTCTCTCCTTCTGAATCTTCTGCTTAGGAACAAGCTGCATATGAACTGGCATGTACCCCGCTTCCATCCTGGATCTTGTTTTTCTTATCCACCTGTCAATCTCCCACAGGCTAATGATTCGATTCAGAAAATGCAGACATCTGAATATATTTTTAGTGCCAGCCATAACTGCCAGACTAGTATGAGACAAGGAGAAGCAGATACAGGCTGCCTGGTGTCACATTGCATGAACTAGAGTGGCATATGGCCTTTTATAGAAGCATCAGCATGGAGCTTTTCCACCTATGCTTTCATGTCATATTGTCTGCTCACCCCTGGCTATCGGAAGAGAAAGTCTGCCTAAGAGTTGACAAAAGACACCTGAGTTATTGTCTAAACATATCCTCTCAAAGTCAGAGGAACATGCAGGCAGCGCTGGCAAAATCTCTTGAAATGCCACTCCTATTTCCAGAACAATTCCTGCCATATCTTCACCTTCCACTTTATAAAGAAGTGTAAGGTCCGTAATGATATGAAAAATATTAAGGTGTTGTTGTTACAAATACAAATCACTCAACTGTTGCCAACCAATTTCATTTGGGAGACAAAGAACACATCATTATCATGCAAAGTGAGAAATGAAATCCTATTACATTTTGTTTTGTTTTTTTTTTACGATTAAAATGTCTACTTTCAACTTAGGTATATTTGTTTATGTTTACATCAAATGATAAAGAAAATCACCATGGGTGTTAATTCTTTCCAAACAAAACAAGTTAATTTATCTAATTTATTGTGAATTTCCACAGGACAGAGAAATATGGCCACCAGGTACAGATGTAGCAAAACGTACTTTTTCGGCACGGGTCCAAACCGAGGGACCGCAATTGCCCGTGTCAGAGAATTACTAATGCCAGGGGTCCAATCCGGAAGCATGAACCTACTGCAGCGCAACAGAAGCAGCACTATCTCCTGAGCTGCGGCTTTAAGTTTTTTCAGCAGCTGCTCTGGGGACAATAAGTCTTGTTACTGTACATCTGTATTTTATTTGTAGAAGTGCATTACAGCTTCTTCTTGCTCAGATGTAAAGCAAGAGATGAAAGACACAGGCATCATTTTTCCAACAGTCATCCAGTCGTACTATGAATATCTGAAAATTTGCATGTGATTGAGAAAAACATTAAAAGCCTTATAGTTCATATTTACTAAGCAGCTCTATTCTATAAGACACCTTCCAGTGTTGGAAGATACATTACAACCATTCACTTAAAGGTTTCCAATGGAATAGCATTGCTTAGTAAATGTAGGCCAATGTGTGAATATGCACACCTCATTTTTACCATAGGATTGTCTACTTAGTATTTAATAAAAAATTGAGAGGATTGCATATTTAAAATGTGAACCTATCTGACTTTATAATGCCCCAAATCTCAGTGCCCTCATCCGTCTTCCCTGTAATCAAATTTTCAATTGATGTCTTGTATATTTGCACAAAGGAGCAAGAGATGAAGCTTTAGCTTGCAAGGATTTTTGTCTTGCTGCCAATTTTCCTCATGTTATTTTGATCTGTTTATAGAAGACTTGGAGAGCGATTGAACAATTGTTTGTGGGGAAAAACAATTTTTGGTATATAAAAATAAATAAAGCCACACATGGAATGACTGTTGATATACTAAATGCATCCAAAATGTTTTCTTTCCGACTGTGTGATGTGTGGAGAAATGAAGGTAAAGCTCTAGGATTAAAAAAAACATAGGTGGAGTTGACCAGGCGCTTTGCAATTTTATGACACTTTTAAGGATATTCTTGTATAAATTCTATTTCAAAGTGTCTATTCAGGTTGTGTTCAGATGAATCTCCCCATAGTCAATAGAAAATGTCAACCAAAATCAACATGTCAACCACTGTGGGGGATATAGAACAAGTTCCTATGCCCTTCACTGCAGCAGAGATGCCAGCAAGTCATTGCAAAGCCACTCAAATGTTACATATAAAACAAGAAGACTAGTCATGGGTCCCTTGTGTCTGATTCAGTCTCTTACAAATGGTTTATACAAAGATGAAATTATAGACCTCCTGATGAGATCCTGTAATTTCTTCTATGCTGCACATTACATGGTTGTGGATTTATTTCTTTTTTTTACCCATCAGAACCTTAAGTGTCTGTGTATTTATAGCAACAATGTTTCTAAGCAAGGAGTCCATGAATGGGATGATTGAGCTCTTTTCTGAATATGTGGAATAATGTATCTACATAAGGACAAAATCATTCCGGTTATTTATATAGTAGTTACATAGTATATGAGGTTGAAAATGACATATTGTATGTCCATCAAGTTCAACCTATGCTAAATTTAGATAACAGATAATTTAACCTATATATGTATTTACAGTATATTGATCCAGAGGAAGGCAAACAAACACCCCAGTGAAATATCATAAAGGGGAAAATAAATTTTGTCCTGACTACAAATATTGTCAATCGGTTTATTCCCTGGATCAACATCCTTCCCATGTTTACTTATTTAGTATACAGTATCCCAGTATATATTTCCTTTCTAAAAAGAAGTCCAACCTTTTTTTGCAAGATATCATTGTATCTGCCATCACAGTCTCCATAGGTGTTGCAGAAAAAGGGGGTGGGGGGGGAGGGGGGATCCTCAGGCGCGTCGTTCCACTCGTGACTCCAGGACACATGCAACGTAAAAAAGAAATGGGGGACCACAATCAGGGGTAATTCAATATACAGGAGTACCTTATAGCTTATCAACAGCAAGGGGGGAGGATACACACTTACATCAAATGTCTGATCCTATCAATGGGCTGGTCCTCTGGTACAGATGGGGGGGAAGGGGCAAGAGAGGGAGAACCCCTTCATGATTCCTCAAAATAGGGAAGAGAAGGGAAATATAGCGTAACACTGTTTATTAACAATAAATAAAATAGAGATTAAAAACTCACAGGCAGCCAAATATTATTGGCATAGAGAGAAGATATATCCAGACTCCACAGAGCGTCCTTCCAAATACTGGATGGTTTCTCGTGGCCTCTGTTCCAGTTGGTAGGGTCTTAAGGTGGTGTGCAGGGTCCAGTAAACAGCAGGGAGGATCTCCAAGAACTCGTGTACGATCTGGGTCTCCTTCCGTTTGCTCCCTTCCTCACATACTCCTTCTACAGCTCCCGCACAGTCACTTAGGAAGCTAATGCGAAACGCGTCTGACGGTTTTTGGACATCACAGGCTACCGTACAGAGGAGAAAAAGCATTTCCAGCTTGGCCAGCATCTCGACCGGAGCGCATGCGCATGCGCGACAGTGCGGGAGCTGTAGAAGGAGTGTGTGAGGAAGGGAGCAAACGGAAGGAGACCCAGTTCATTCACGAGTTCTTGGAGATCCTCCCTGCTGTTTACTGGACCAGGGTCAGGGAATCGAAGTACGAAAGTACGAAACGCGTAGGAGAGGGCGCGTTCCTTTATTCTTTACATATACCCCCATTGCGGCATTATATTGGGACATTTGTTTCTTTGCGGGACCTGTAAGGGACTCTGTACACTGCCCGACTGCATATCGCCAAGGAGTGACGCACTAAAGACGCGACCGGCCGAGAGACGCTGCCGGATGACGTCACACGCCAACGTGGACTAACCAGGAAGAGACGCGGTGATCCACCCCTGAGAACAACTGCTGTGAGCTCCGTGAAGGCGCGGGAAGGTTCCCCAACGCTGTGAACCGAGCTGAGCTGTATACTCTGCATCCAGATACCAGCATCTTGAGGGAGGACGTCCAATTCCCGGTGCCTGTATCCCGTTATGCCTGCCGAGTGGTAACATGTCCCTAACATGTCTTGCTATTAACCCTTCTTTTTGATGTACGTGCAATACTCACCTTTATCTTTTATAAAACTATTTAAATATACTACACTATGGTTTTTTTGCGCTGTTCTTTTTTTGTTTCTACTCCTGTATATTGAATTACCCCTGATTGTGGTCCCCCATTTCTTTTTAATGTTGCATGTGTCCTGGAGTCACGAGCGGAATGACGCGCCTGAGGATCCCCCCCCCTTTTTCTGCAACACTATAGAGGTTGGTGAATCACCTCTAAGAGACTCGGGCAGCGGGATTACACTTTGTGAAGGACTGAAAATCTTGGACTATACAGTAGGACATTTGGCGCAACTATTCCACTTCTCTTTTAAACAGTCTCCATAGGTAATGAATTCCACATTTTAACAGCCCTTACTGTAATGAACCCTTTCCTTTGTTGCTGGTGAAATCTCCTTTCCTGCAACCTGAAAGGATGACCCTGTGTCATTTGTACTGCGCTTGGAATGAATAGTTCTTTTGAAGGTGCCTTATATTGTCCCGAATATTTTTGTATATAGTTATCATATCTCCTCTTTGTTGCCTCTTTCTAATGTAAACAAATGTAATTTAGCTAGCCTCTCCTCATAAATCAGATTATCCATCCCCTATATTAATTTGGTGACTCTTCACTGCACTTTTTCAAGTTCCATAATATCTTTTCTATGGAGTGGTGACCAAAACTGTACTCCATATTCAAGGTGTGGTCTTACTAATGCTTTACAGAGGTGTGTAATTATGTTTACTTCCCTTCCATCCATTCCCCTTTCAATGCAAGATAATATCTTGTTTGCCTGTGCAGCTACTGCATGACTTTGGGCATTATTGCTAAGCCTGCTGTCTACAAGCACCCCTAAATCATTCTCCAAGGATTCTCCTAATTTATCCCCATTTAATTTGTCAGTGTATTCTTGTTTCTAAAATACATAACCTTATATTTATATGTATTAAATCTCATCTGCCATTTACCTGCCCAAGTTTCCAGTCTATCTGTGTCCATCTGGAGAGAAATTACTGTACATCCTGCTTTGATTCTACTACCTTACACAATGTTGTGTCATCAGAAATACTTTGCTCTGTATGCCATCCTAAAGGTCATTAATAAACAAGTTATAAAAGCAGTACTGATCCCTGAGATACTCCACTCACACCTTTAGTCCAATCTGAAAAAGTTCAATTTATGACAACTCTCTATTTATCCTTCAATCAGTTTCCAATCCAGTCCAATACTGAGTCCAATTTGCTTTATTTTGTACACTAACCTCGTGTGGAATCGTATCAAAAGCCTTTGAAAATTTTAAGTAGACCACATCAACTGCATTAACCTGGTCTAAATTCCTGCTTACCTTCCCAAAGAAACTAATAAGTTTAGTATGGCACGACTTACCCTTCATAAATCCATGCTGACGATTACTAATAATTTTGTTTAGTTCCAAAGTTTAGAGAAACAATTTCAGGTGAGGAGAATCCTGCTGGTACAGCCTACACAACATAGAAAAACAAATTCCTCAAAATGCAGGTCTCCTCTAGGACAGAGGTAAAAAGTAGAGCTCTACTCACAAGTTCACAATGCAATTCTTCATTTATTGTAACAGACAAGAACAGAGGAGAAACAGTGTTTCAGGTCCTATATGGACCTTTCAGGTGGAAGGTCCATATGGGACCTGAAACGTTGTTTCTCCTCTGCTCTTGACTGTTACAATAAATGAAGAATTGCTTTGTGAACTTGAGAGTAGAGCTCTAATTTTGTTTTCCATAAGTAGTGTATTCCTAAATATTATCCCATACAAAAACTTCAAGTATCTTCCCGACTATTTATGTTAGGCTTCAGGTCTGTAATTCCCTGGTTGTGATCTAGCTCTCTTTTTAAATATATGCACTACTGTACATCTGCTTTACGCCAATCTTGTTGTACTGAGCCTGTGGAAATGGAGTCTTTGAATATTACATATAATGGTTTGGCTATTACTGAACTTAGCTCCTTAAGAACTCTTGGATGTATGCCATCGGGGCCAGGTGCCTTATTTACTTTAATTTTTTCAAGCCGCCTATGCATTTCTTCCTCAGTTAACCAATTGTTTGTTAATATAGAGGTTGTGTCTTCCTCCTGCGGCACTACTACTGAAATTGATTCTCACCTGGTAAATACTGTACACAGGCAAATAATGTATTTAATACCTCCAAATATCTGCCTGCCCATCTCACACTGAAAGGGTCCTATATTTTCTTTTCTCATTTTTATGTTATTAAGATACTTAAAGAACTTTTTTGGGTTGATCATACTTTCTGTTGCAATCTTTTTTCATTTTCAATTTTTGCAAATTTGTTACATTCCTTATAATTCTGATATGATGCCTCCGTCCCTTCAGACTTTAAGGGGCCTATTCTAGTAGCAGAGATAAAATCACTGCCAAATCATACGTTTTAGCATGACCTACTTCACGGTCTGATGTTTGTGTTATCAAGGTATTCAGGAAGAATTATCGCAAGTCAGATACCGTGAGCAGCGTTTGTGTACTCGTGCAGCCCCTGGTTCTTCCGTTTGGGCCTGCCCCGTATCTAGCTGCGTCCCTACGAGTGACGTCATCATTGTGCGCTCAGAAGGACTGACTTCTATTGCCGAGTGCTGTTGGAGCTGACTGCGTTTGGGACATTTGCTCTCTGCACCCCCGTGAACGGGACTACATCCACGTGGAACAAACTGGCCAGTGTATTAAGCGTGGTCCGTGGAGCCAGACGACCCAGGCTGAATCCTCTCTCCAAACAGCAGATGATCTGGTTGCAGGGTGCTGACATCACGCCAGATGCAGATGAATGTGAGCTCCAGCAAGTATCCGGTTACCTGAGTGACAACCTCCAAGTCTCCCACTTCGCTGTGTGGTAACATCGCGTGTTGTTACACGGAAATGCTTATGATCTTTCATTTTAATGTACGCAGAATACTTACCAATTTTACTTAAACACTGTTTTTGATATACTTCACGATTTGTGCTTTGCGCTTTTTTTCTTGTCTTTTTCTGTCCCAGCGTGAGCAGGGCTGCCGTCCCATACCCTAGCCGTGGCTTATAACAACACGGCGCCGATGTCGGTGCGGAGCGCATGGAGTATCCACAGATGAGAGGGGATACTCTCTGATTATCCACTGCCTACATCCTACCATCTTCTGGTAAGCGGGTACTCTTGCCACAGCAGGATTGTACTAGTGGGACCCATATTCATTCATTTTTTATTTTAATTGTGTTTATTAATTGTATGATTCATTGTGTTATATTAAATGTGTTTTTTATAATCATTATAGTCACCTGTTGTTCTCAGCATCTGTTTTCACTGTTTGTCTAAAAGTGTTTTGCAGTATTATACTATGTATCTTTATTTTTCGTTTCATGTTTGATCATCCATACGTGGAGTATCATATTGGATCTGCCAGCATCATCATTTCTGTTTGTATATATCCTTTACAAATGTATAATTATTCTATATAAGCCGAGCGCCATAGATATCATTTGTTTCCACATAATCTACTGTATACTGTACCTTGAAAGGGGCATAGATAGACACATTGCCAGTCAATTAGTATCATAAAAAAAAAACACAATTAAATAAAATCAATGTGTTTCTAAACTTTTCCGGGATGAACATTCACCCTCCTCATCCAACTGCACCACCAACTCTTGCCCCACAATGCAGTAATCTTCATCAGCATGATAGTATATTAACCATATACACTGTAGTAGCCATGCTAGTGCTTTTGCCCATATGTATTTGTGGTGATGGGGGTAGAAAGGGATGGGGATAGTTGCCCCGGGGAGTGTGGTAAGGCCTCCCAGGTGGGTAGCAGGGGCAGGTGGGTTTAACCCCATAATTACCATAGAGGTTACTAACCGCTAATGTGATTAAGGGGTTAGTGGCCAGAAGTTTTTTTTTTTTTTAATGTTGCTGCCCATGGAGGACAAGGAGGCCGAAGGTGAGGATGGCCTTCATCCTGCTGGCTTGGTAATGTTTTATGTTTCATTGGCAAATGTGCTATTATCCAGATCTGGATAATAGGGATTTTGCTCATTGAGAGCATAGGTAACAAAACTGGCAATAGGTGTATTGGATAGTATTGACAGTTGTACTGCACCGACACACTTTATTCGAGCAAATACCCAGTATGTACCTGGCAGATACCTGGAATGCGCCGCTCCTCACCTCTGACAAGCCCCGTTGCGTTTGCCTTCCCAGCCTGGGTTCATGCCTGGCTGACGGGCGGCTGATCTGTTAAATGATAATGATTAGGATTTAATAGGCTGCAATGCTTCGCGTGTCTACCAGATGGCATAAATTCATGAATTGTAATGCAGTATATATATATATACTGTGCAGTATTGCAGCCAGCGGGAATAAAATGCTTCAATCCCTGCTTGGAAAATACCTCAATGCACTCGGGCAGAAAACAGTCACAAACCTCAATACACCCGGGTATACCCGAATTCGTGGGACTAGCCAAGCTCGAATAAAGTGTGTCGCCAGTGTATTGTATTTTAATGTTTATTAGGAGTAGAGGGGGTTGGTGAAAGTGGTATATGGCCCGTGATGAGTGTTTAGGTCTACCGGCTTGATAGCAGTGGGGTTAACTCCTTCATTAACTTTGTGGTAACTTCTAAGGTAACGAAGAGGTTAACTCCTCCCACAACCCTCCCGGTAGGCCTAAACACCCACCCTGGGCAACTGCAACCTTCACCCACCCCTTCTACCCGCAATAAACTGGACACTGGTATTTAACCCCTTCATTACCTTAGCGGTTAGCCACTAAGGTAAGGAAGCGGCCTTTAAATGTATTTTTATTACATAGGATGGAAGCATGGGGACTCCGGAACTGATATTATTGCATGTCAGACACCCGGCTTCAATCCAATGTAGTAAAAATACATTTTTTACTTCAGAGTCACATTGCGGATGAGATCAGAATCTCTGTGTTGCAGCTGCTATTTGAATCATGGAGCTACGTGAATAGCTCGGTTTCTGAAATAATGTGAGTTTGAACATTTTTTGAGCTCCCGTTCGGTTTGTCTGAGCTATCGATCGGGGAGAAGCAGTTCTTGAGCGAGTTTCCCATGTTATCGGAGCTTTCTTAAAGGCTACACATGAAAACTCACTCGAAGTGCCCAAAACTGTCGATAACTCACTTATTGAAGCTACTAGGATAGGCCCCTAAGATTCTAAATGCCTGCATCTTCTTTTACATTTCCTTGTCTACCTATTTATTTTTCCACATTGGTTTAGACTTGTTCTTTTATAATTATTACACAAGGGTATACACTTTTCTAACAATGTTTTAAAGACTGCCCATTTATCTGCCACGTCTTTCCAAGCAAAAACATCATCCCAATTTATTCCTCGTAGATTAGTCCTGTTTATTAAAACCTGCCTTTCTAAAATGTTAAGTCTTTGTTGAACCCATGTAATATGGTTCTAGATGATTTATTTCAAATGAGACCATGTTATGATCACTATTTCCCAAATGTTCCCGGACTTGAATATTTGTTATTACTTCTACATTGTTTGATATTTCCAAATCCAGAATTGCCCCTGTCCTCATTGGTTCCTCGATAATTTGGGTCATGTAATTGTCTTTAAGCACCCCCCAAAAACCTGTTTCCTTTCATTGTAATGCTAATCTCATTCCCCCAGTCTGTGCCCCTACAAACATTTTCCTACACTGCTAATTTCTATCCACAAGGTCTCTACAGTTTCATCTTTCCCTTCATAAACATCTTCCCTTATAATAGGTTTTAGATTCAGTTCAACATATAAACATACTCCACCTCCTCTTTTATTTGCTCGATCTGTCCAAAAAAGGGAATAACCATCTAAATTCACTGTCCAGTCAAGAGTTTAATCTCACTATATTTCAGTAATGTCTATGATATCATACTGCTCCCTTGTAGCTATTAGCTCCCCCATTTTATGTCAGGCTTCTTGCATTCTTGCATCAGTAGGCTTTTTCCAGTCTATTATCTTATCTGCGCCTGTCTTTCTACTCCAATTGGATTTAGTCTTTAGAAGTTTTCTAGTAATATCTCTATTTAATATGGGTGTCTCCCTGCTTTGCAAACTCCCACTTGCCCCCATTCTACCTCCATCACCCCTAGATGTATCCCTATTTATTCTATTAGGTTCATTATCTGTTTCTTGTCCCTACGCCTTACGATATCAAACTTTAGAGGGAATGCCAATGCTGTGTAATGATGATACTGTACGTGCGTCACCCTACATAGAATAATGCACCAGAAGTGGAGGGGTTAAATGATCTGGTTATTTATAGCAATGAGTGATATGAAAGAGTGGAGTTCATGCTGTGTAATGTTGCTGAATATGTCTGTATATTTGCTGTTACCACATGCTTCTAAAATTAGGACAACGCATTACTGTATCCAACCGACCAAGCCATTACTCCCTATCATCACTCATCATGCTCCTACAGCTATCAAAAACGTACGACAGCTCTATTTGCAAAGTTACAAAGTACTGGGAAGGGGAACACAGCAGTGCCTTGATTGTAAGCACAGGCTGTGGACAGATGATTTGGAACATGCACTCTTGAAATTTGTGATGTGTACCAAGGCACTTTTAGACCCTATCCCCTATGTCGAGTCCAGCTCGATTAAAATTAATCAGACTAAATCCTTCCCCATGAATTCGTAGCATTAAAAAAAAACACGGCTTTTTGTGCACTGCTTTTTTTTATCAGGTAATTTTGCAGAGTGCTGATATTGAGCAGTAGGAGGAGGTAGGGAAGAATTAGTTGATGCCCATTTATATCGAGATACATTAACTTCTGTTTCTTACATCCTCATTTGTCTTGTGTTTTACAAATCAATAATAAGAAAACAACTAGACAAAATGGTCTTTAACCTGATTAAGAAACCTGCATGAGAAATACTGTTCAAATTATTCTTACATTTGATCCAGATACTACATAACAGGAGGATATATATTTTTAACACCAACAATACTGGAAGCCCAGAGAGCGGGAAACACCATTTACCCTAGAAGACAAGTAAAATGCCATGATGCTTGCTTAATGTCATAGGGGTTACTGAGTAGAGATGGGCTACATTTTTGGGCAAATTTGGATCTGCAGCGGATCAGCCGGTTCATTTGGTCCACGGATCAATCTCATAAATTGGATCTGATTTTTTTATTATTATTACCAATACACCCCCAGGACGGATTTGTAGAATCCAATCAGTGGATTCAGCAATCCGTTGGTAGATTCTAAAGAATCCGCCAATGGATTGATGAATCCGCAGATTGAATTCTCCAAATCCGTCCATCGGTTGAATCCACTGGTGATTTTTTATGAATCCACGTGGATTAAATCCATTTGCGGATTTTGGGGGGAAAATGTGGGCGGATTCGCCATCTCTACAACAGAAGTGTCAACCCTTGTGACATTCAGGAAAAGTCATAGAATGAGTAGTACACATGGATTCCAAGATGTAAAGGGGACTCTAAGAGCATAAACCAACTGAGCAAATAATTAGGACTCCAGCAAACCCAATAGACCCCTTGACCTTAAAATGAATGTCCCGTTAAAATGTAACTGGTGTTTGTCCCAGAGCACTAAATTGCACACTCATTGAGACCCGTTGCCTATAACAACTGCATGTGCAGTGTCAGATTTCCCATTAGGTCTGTTAGGCGTAGGGTGGCAAAATTTTGGGGCGGCAAAAATGTGACCTAATGGGAATGTACTTGCCTGTGTCAGCCGCCTCCTTTCTGCCATCCTCCTGCTCCTTTGGCATCTCAGCATCAAATTATGCCACACGGCATCTTGTTGCCATGGCAACGTGATGTCGCAATGTCAAGTGATGTCGCGCTTCCATGGCAATGTGCCGGCATGCAATGTAACTTGACGCTGGGGTCGCTAAGGAGCAGGAGGGTGGCAGAAAGGAGGCGGCCACACATGCAACTGCCTAGGGGGGGGGGGGGGCATATTTTGAAATGATGCCACTGTGCATGTTACCTTATTGTGAAAGAAAGGGAGCCTTTTATTAATCAGTGCTACAGAAGGGGAAAAAACATACAAATATAACTTATTTTCTGAGCATCAAGCTGATAAAACAAAGTTGTTTGTGATCTATTCCCACATACTGTAAACGTCCCAAAAATGTTAACACTGTCCCTGTTGTGAAACCCAGTGATTCAGAATGGCGCTTTCACACAGTGATAGTGATCTATAACCATAAATAATATAAGTGGTGAAACTGAAAAAACTCTCAACCTTCCAGGGAATATACACTGATTCCCTCACAGAGCGTAGAAATCCAAGGGGGGGGAGGAAGGGAGCAGAATCGTCAGGAACACCCAGAAAAAAACATAAACATAAAAAACATAGTGTAATATGTAGATGAATGTAAATCAGAAATCAGGATCAGCTTGGCTCTTGTGGCGTGCCTACTTACAAGAAGTAAGATCAAAACCAGCGTTTGTATGGTTAAAGGTGGAGATGTGATCTCTAATTCTTGAGTTCGTTGGCTGCAGCAATTATTGCTGAAGTGTACAAGGTGGTGTGTCTGCCGGGGCTTTATCCCTCACAGTTCATCAGCCGCATTCATACAGAGAGAAGAGGAGAACATAGTGTTTTACCAGGTAAACAACACAGACTTTATCGTTGTATCATAAAGATATGTACTATCGTTGTATCATAAAGATATGTCCCTGTTTCCATTTGTTAGTAAACAAACTCCACACCCTACTGCCCCTGCAAAAAAAATTATATTCTCACATTTTCATGACAAACAACTCATGGACTAGAAGTTACTGAAATGTCTGAAAAACAAGGTTGACAGGTTTGAGATTAGATTAAACAAGATTTCACCAGCAGCAATGGAAATTGTTCTGTACAATTTAGCACTGAAAAGGGGAATTTAATAGTCATGGAGACTGTGATGGCAGATAAAGTAGATATATTTAAGAAAAGCTTAAATATCTTTTAGAAATCAGAGTGAAGAAGGAATGTTTTCCACTTTGGAGACTTAACTGCCAAATGTTTTTGTTTCTTTGTCTTCCTCTGGATTAGAGATGGACAATTTTTTTTTCTCCAAATTTGGTTCTGCCTCGGATCGAGCAGTTCCTTTGGTCCACGGATTACTCTTCAAAAGAGAAATTGTGGATTTTTTTATGGGGCAAAGAAAAATCTGTTACTGGACACATTTTTGACAATCCACAAGGGGAATTGGGAGCGGGGGAGCGAGGGAGCGACCTTTCTAAATTTATCAGCTGTCACCAGTTGTATATATATCCCCTAAAACGTCCTTCCAAGTAAATTATGGAGATATGCCCTTGGTGAAAAAGAAGCACATCTTAGAGATATTCTAATGGATATGCAAAGTATATTTAAATGAGTCCCAGTCCACACGTTTGAAAAGGATTTTCATACCAACTACTGTATGTAGAGTTCAAAATAAGCCTAAGGCACCAACCTAATGACTAGAATGGTGTCAGAGCCAACCACTTATTTTCTAGGACACAGCTCTAACTGTGTGAGCTAAACCAGCTGATACGGAGAAGTCCTGTCACATCCTACTTTTGAGCTGGTCACTGCTCACACACGTAACTAATCTAGCTATTAGCGTATCTCACAGGTATCTCAGATGTACAGTACTCTACAAGGAACATTACATTTTCAACCAGGAAGTGGAAGAGCTCTGTTTTAAAAGGAAGCCATGTGAAGGGAGCTACTACAGGTATACGCACTCATTTTGGTGCTACATGACGAATATGCACAAAAATGGCCACGGAATAACAGAACAGGGACAACAATATTCTCTGTGCCATCTGCCAGAGCGCCAAACACATACTGAATTGAAATATTTTATTTTACAATAAATAAAACTCTACAAACTGCAGGAATTGATTTCACTTGCTTCCCACAGCACACAAAGTGTTATTGGGTTGACAAATCAAAGGCATCTTAGGAATGGTATCAGACCCAACAGGATCAGAAGTTGAACCCACACAATCTGGGTTATTCAAAATAACAGCTCTAGTAGTGTCAGCTAAAGCAGCTGATGGTTGCAGTGAACACTGTCCTCTAACAACATACCTCAAAGGGATATCTATTTTGTTGATTGTATTTGTAACATTGAAAGCACTTCAAGCACGAAGTAATAATATGTACTGAGGGCTATGAGTTACTGAGGCTAGTTAAAAAGATGCAGAACATGGGCAACCTCACTCTACTGAGTTAGAAGAAAATGTGTGCCACATCTGCTGCGCTAGGGATTACACAGTTATAACTATTGTTTGACAAGCAAGCACTATTATTATCTGTAGATGAATATTCTTGGTACTATCTGGAATGTTATACATTTTCATCTTATTAGACCAGATTTGTGTAATCTCATTTATATATTGTACAGGAGGCATTAAATTCCTTTTACTGTACGGACCTATCTATTTAATTGGATAACATCTCTTTCAGGGTGACTGCACCTCTGAAGAAGCCAACGTGTGATTGAATGCATTATGATTTTTCAATCTGCATTATAAAATAAGCTTTGAATCAGAAGTTTTTTTTTTCTGCAAATATAAATATACAGGCTTTGTTCATTGCTTATTGCTTTGCTTAAATTACCCCTAAGTACTAGGTCTTACTACTAGGTCTATTTTATAGACTGAAAAACTGATTGGCTGGCAAAGCCAGTCAAACAACATTACACAGTCTATCAACTAAAACTAAAAACTAATATAAAACGGTAACCGTTTTAAAATTTGTAAATATAAAACTTGTAAATAATATAGAAGTGCACTAAATGGGGAGGTCGCGTTGAAAAGAAAATCCATGGAGGGATACCGAGCAGAGCACCCCACTTAAGGCCCACTGACAGGTGAATGCAGGCACCTGACCAGTGGCCACTGTGTGAGTGAAGTCTGCTCAGAAACAGGAGTGCACTAGCACCTGGAATAGAGCCTGACAGTTAAGTCATGTCTCCCCAGCCAGACGCTGCTTCCTGGGCATATATATAGCCAACTTGGCTAATGCCTGGAGGAGGTTGGTGAGGAGGTCCCTTGCCCTAGTGTTCCGGGATACTGGGCGTCCAAAAATAAAAAGATGCGGGGAGAAATGCAACCAGAACTGCAAGAGGAGGTCCTTCAAGAGTGACAAGAGGGGCTACAGTCTGTCGCAAGAAAAGTAAATGTGGAAGATGGACTCCTCTGCACCACAAATTGGGTACAAATTCATCTTAATTAATTACTCTTCCAGAGGCGTACAGTATTATCAGATAGCCCATGAAGCATGGCCCAAAACTATATGCATGCAGAGTGATTATGAGGTATGGGTGATCCACCCTGTCAAACACCTTCTCTTGACCTAGGGAGACAACAGACCAGTCCTGAGATATTTTCAAAGATGGTCCGGTATTGTATAAGACTGGTCAAGGTCAATCACGTCTGCTAGCACGGACTTAATCCTCAGCAAGATGGCTTTAGCCATAATCTTATAGTAGGTGCATAGCAGTGAGACCGATCACCAGTTTTTGATTTGGTGGAGATTCCCCTTCTTAGGCACCAAAGTCACCACTGCCCATCTACAAGAAAGAGGCATCTCACTGGCCTCAAGGGCTTCCCCGAGGACCAGTTGGAAATCAGGTCCAGAGTCTCCCAGAAGGATCGGAAGAACTCTATGGTCCGTCCAGTCCAGAGATTTACCGTACTGTAGGACATGAGAGGGAGGGCGTCAGAGAGCTCAGCTAGAGTAAGAGGCTTATACAGCATCTCTCTTTCACCCTTGCTGACCATGGGAAGCCCCTCCCATAGCACCCTGCAGGCGTCTGGATCAATGGGATCTGGAGGGAACAAGTTGGAATAAAACATCCGGGCCCTATCCTGGATGCTCTCCAGATCCATTAGAGGGGAACCGTCATCGGCTAGAAGGCAGGTGATACTGGTATGCCTTCGGTTGCCCCTCTTTTTTCAGAGCAAAGAAGTAGCTCTACCCATGATCCATCTCCCAAAGAAAATGGAGGTAAGATCATACGTACGACCCCTGAACCTGCGGCTGTTGCAGCTCACTGAGGGTGCAATTCTTCTCTACATAATCGCGCTGCAGGGTCTGGTCCCTTGATGCAGGCAGCCACTTCTCAAGATTGAGCCCTTCCCCCTGGTGCTCCTCGATCCCAGCATTGCGCTGCCTGCTCGCACCCATGGTATACTTCTGGCACAAAACTTCTGACACCTTGGCCATGCCCTACCACTGACTCAATATGGCAAAGTCACCCTTGAAACCTCTCCAGGCCGTCCAGAACTAACGAACCGATGTCACAAAGCCCTGGTCCTCCAACAAGGAGTTGTTGAAGTACCAATAGGCGGCCGAGGGCGAAGATGGCATTTGTGTCACATCACAGATGCACAGTTGTGGTCTGTCAATGGCATCAACCTAATGGCACTGGACCTGGCTCGCAACATGAGGTAGCAAGATATATAAAGCCGATCGATCTGGGAGTGGGACACCAGACTACACCACACCCTAACATACGTGTAAGTATCTGATGCCCCTGGATGTTGTTTTTGCTTGATGTCGACTAAGGAGAAGCAGGCAGTGAGCCCCCGCAAGGCTGACACAGAGAGGGGGCACAACTCTGTCCCGACTCCATCCAGAGTCTCGAGGGTGCAATTGAAGTCACCCCCGAGTACCATACACTCATCTGCATCGACCGTCTCCAGGTATGTCGACAGCCTGGCAAAGAACCTCAGTCTATCAGGCCTATTAGATGGATCATACACATATAGTAAATTCAACGTGTAGTACAGATGCCGGACCCGGAAGTGGAGTAGATGGCCTGGGTTAACAGCCTTGACAAACAGCAGCCCTGGCTGGAAGGACTCAGAGACCCGAGTCACCACCCCACATGATGATGAAGTGAGGTGGCTGAGAAAGACTCTGCCTGGCCACTTCAGGTGGCAGCTTGCTTCAGCCTCTGGAGTGGTATGATTCTCCCGCAGGAAACTTACAGATAGGAGAGTACCAGGAACCTGCGGAGACCATCCTATTAGCCTATTAGCAGCAGAAGTTCCATAAAGGAGGCACCGGAGCACAGAAATGAAAAGGAGGGGGCTACACACCGAGTGAAGTTAAAAATCCTTTATTCCATGATTGACATCATGGTAGTGGATGAGTAAAAGGACTCTCTTACGCGTTTCGGGCCGTCGCCTCTTTGATAATGGGCGACGGCCCGAAACGCGTAAGAGAGTCTTCTTACTCATCCACTGCCATGATGTCAATCATGGAATAAAGGATTTTTAACTTCACTCGGTGTGTAGCCCCCTCCTTTTCATTGCTGTGCTCCGGTGCCTCCTTTATGGAACTTCTGCTGCTATTATCTACAAACGTGATGCACGTCATACTGCACTACACCAGCTCCTAACTGTGAGTTATCCACTCCACTCATTGTGTTTTGGAATTATACCTCTTTATTCTCTGTCTTTCTCCAGAGGGACGGCAATTTACTGTGCAAGGGGGCCAAATATTATTTACTGAGCCTCACCTTTAATACACAGGTCCCCCACATATAGGAGTATATTTGGAGACAGATTTTAAGAGAGGGGTGTTATTGAATCCAGTACAATTATCTGTTATATCATCCATGAGTATAATATACAATTTGGACACTGACTCTCTACAGCTGAGCTTTGGATTTTGGAATTCCGTTTTCCTGTTTGCTTATCAGGCCTATTACATGGATCATACACATATAGTAAATTCAACGTGTAGTACAGATCCTGGACCCGGAGGTGGAGTAGATGGCCTGGATTAACAGCCTTGACAAACAGCAGCTGGCTGGAAGGACTCGGAGAACAGAGTCACCACCCCACATGATGATGAAGTGAGGTGGCTGAGAAAGACCCTGCCTCGCCACTTCAGGTGTTAGCTTGCTTCAGCCTCTGGAGTGGTATGATTCTCCTGCAGGAAACTTACAGATAGGAGAGTACCAGGAACCTGCGGAGACCATCCTTACATCTGTTACCATTGAGCATGCTGATGTGCAAAGCCGTTATTTTTGTGGGTCAGGAGAACTGCTTGTACCAGCCACAGAGGCAATTCTTCGTGAGACCTAGTAGTCTCACAGCTGGTTTACGAATTTTTCGGCTCGGAGATGCCCCGGGGGCCCAGAAATCTTTGCCCTGTGATTGTCCCTCATGAACACCTGCAGAGAGCGAAGGATAAAAGCACATCTCCCCACTTCGAGGACCAAGTGCACCTTCTTGTCTTTATGACCATAGGGGGTGTTCTCCAGGAAATGTGTGAGTTCCCTGGTGGGGATGACCGGTTCATCCCCAGGCTCCTCCTGGTTTTGGAGTTTATATTCCCCGCCCTCCTCTGCGGGGACTACCCTCCTCAGATTACTCTTAATTGACCATCCTCTTGGTGTCTGAGAAGTAGGGTCCATTTCAACTCTATGGTGGGACCTCAGGGTGGTACTGACTGTGTCATATTGATTACACATTGGGGAGTGGCTGCAGGCATAGCAGTAGAGGGTGTGGTATCCCCAGTATTATTGGGAGCCACAGAGGCACAATGTGTCTTAATGGCCTCCTTTACTGCTTCCTGTGCAGCCTGGATGTCGCAAGGCGCAGTGGCATCTTGGGGAGGGATCTCTACAGTGGGTCCCACTTGATCCCCCTACCCCATATCCACCTAACTACCTACTTCACTCTCCCCTTCAGCACCACCCCCAGTATCCTGAATGGGGGTTTATCCCATGGCATCTTCCTCTACAGATGGATGCTCCTGAGGTGATACATTTGCCCCAGGAGAGTCACTGGTAAGTGGCAATGGAGGGATAGCCATGGGACTGTCCCTAAATGTCACTCCATTAGGGACAGTAGCCACACATTTGGCAGGGGTAGTGTTGGGGACCCCCTTATAGTGAAGGTGCAGAAAAGTACTGTAGCCTGCTGCTTATTCCCTGAACCTTGGGAGGCCCCTTTATTATCCTGCTCTATCTCCAGACCCTTGTCCGTCTTACACCGCTTCAGCCACCAGCTGTTTAAGGTTGATGGGTGATATATATGGACCAGACAATGCCACCTGGCGAGGAGACGATGTTTCGCTCCTCTGTTTTGCTTTGGGGGGAGGTGACCCCTATATAAGCACCTCTAATTCCTCAGCCATCCCCCAATTTGATTTTTGCTTCCTCTTTCTGGGGATGTCACTCCCAGAAGAGGAAAGGTCACTTACTGCCAATCCCACACCACTAAGGGTGCTTATAATGGGAGTAGGTTGTGTGTTCTGAGTCAAGCTCACTGTGGAAAGTGAGATGGGGGGGGGCAGTTTAACTCAATCCCATATACCAAGCAAGGGAATCTTCTTATTTGCTGAAGTGATTATTTTCAGCAACAAAAAGGAAAAATCCTGGGACATGGGAGCAATGGAGGGGAAAGGGAGCTAAGATGGCAGTGGGATAATGCTAGGCAAATAGGGTGGCTTAGTAACAGGGATAGGTAAATTACAATACCTTTGCCAGAGGAATAGGAGAGGTGACTCTCTAAGAGCTGCTGGATCTAAAAGGAAGCATACTAGCATGGGCAAGCAGGAAATACAGTCAGGCTGTGCCAACTAGCAGGGGAAAGGAAGGAACAGCCCAGCTAACTAAGAAGTGCAGGGATTGCTAGGGCAACAAAGAAAAAATATGATCAATGTCAGCGCTGCTCCTTGGGATGACAGACTCACCAGGTAGGTAATAAAATTAATTTATTAAATCTACATAAAACAGATACTAGAACATAACAAAAAAGACCTCCTCCCACATGTTTCGGGCGATAGTTATAGTTGCTAGGGCAACAGGCTGGGAAGCCAAGGGAAAGTAACAATGTAGCAACATTACACTGAGGAGTGATGGCTGCCTCAGAACAGGGAACTATATAGAGAGGTTCCAGGACATGTGTTTTATGCATAGCAGTGACCTTGGGGGCCAAGGTGGCATTATTCCCCTTCTTCTGCTTAGCTGCAGCAATGTTTTTTCTAAAGCCACTGATGATATTGATTGGGAAGGAGGTTTGGAGGCTGCCTTGGTCGTAGGAGCAGCAGCCTCCTTTGAGCTCCCAGGGGGGACCTTTTTCTTTGAGGACCCTGTAGTGATGGGCTCAATGGAGCAAAGTGCTGTAGCATGTGAGTTGCTAGGTGCTGGAGCCGGGACTGATGGTTTTGACAGCCTTCAAGGGAAGCTCTTGCGATCATGCCCCAGCTCCTTGCATAAGAAGCACCTCAGCTCAGTGCTATAAAATACAGCACCCCCTCAAAGAGTACTCCAAAGGATCCATCAATGGTATCTGCACTCTGATGCAGATGTATATGCAGATGCAGGTGTACTTGCCTCTTAAATAGAGCACGTGTTTAAGGGCTCTCTCTCTCTCTGCAGCCCAGGGGTATCTTAATAATGCGAGACTTTGTCTCCCATGTGGGGGCACAGAAGGGGATCTGTGATGAAGGGGGGCATATTGGATAGCACTACCCTTGTGCCCAGCCCTTCTAGGGGTTCTGTTGGGACATAGGTCCCCACTATAGTGATGCCCCTCTGTATATATTGTGGGTGGCAGCCAGTGTAAGCAAAAACAGCATGGGTTTACCATACATGTGGCTGGCTGCATTAGAGGGCCCCACTATATCAGCCACAGCCCAAACGTACTCCCCTATGCCATGGGACCCTGACATATACAGTAGCACCACACCCATGCTTCCTGATCAGCTGTTCCCCAGTCATGACAGTCTGGTGCTGGTACTGTAGCACATCCAGTAGACACCACCTGTGACCATGATGTGGAAGGGGGCACCGGGATGTGGGTGCTACTAGCAGGAGCAGGAGGGGTGCTTGATGCTGAGGTCCCTGGCTTTGGTACTGCAGGGCTGCGATTGATTTTTTAAGGGGCCACTTTTTGTCCCTGTGGCATAAACAACACAAATTAATCAAAACAAACACAGAAAATAAAGAATCAGTGAGGGGGGATGGACAAAGGGAGTGCTCTGGGATTTTAAGCCCACAGGAAGTGAACTGGGCTACGCAACTGTACTTACCTGGGGAAAAACAAATATACCAATAAGTAACCAAAGTAACTTAAAAACTCCAAACTTTTAAATTAAACAGTGCCCTAAAGCAGTGGTGTGCAAACTGGGGGGCCCGACCTCCAGGGGGGCCGGGAGATTTTTTTTGGGAGGCACATGCTGTTGCAGAGGTCCCGCGCTTCAGCCGGCTTCAACACGCGTGACCATGGCAACGCGGCATCAAATGACGCTGCGGGGTCATGTGACGTCATGGTTGCCCTGGTAACGTGACGTCAAATGACACCGCACAACCCAGCAGGGTCATTTAACCCCACACGAAGTTAGGAGGGGGCGGCCAACGGAGAAGGTTAGACATGGGGGCACCGCAAAAAAAGTTTGCGCGCCCCTTCCCTAAAGGTTTAGAAACCTTATTTTGTAAAAAAAAAAGAAACCACCAGATATCAGGTGTACTGTATATGCTTTTTGAAGCCCTTTTGTGGGAGTTCAGATCACACACATCCTCTTACTGCTAAGACCAGAACACTGTCTTGTGTTTTTTATGCTATAATTGCATTTTCTTTAACTCAGTTCGGTTAACACATCACGGATACATTGTATTCCATTAATATATCCTCTATTTTGCCACTCTTTTGAGGTCCTTTCTCATTATTTTTAATTGCATATGTATTAAAAGTTACTTTCTCCAGGTCATCATACATTTCAAAGGGATATTTTACCCACGGAGTATAAAATAGTGACTGTTGGTTCTAGTTCTGTTGTGTCTGACACGTTTCTAGTCATTAGGTTGATGCCTTAGTCTTATTATGAACGTTATATAGTTGGTATGGAAATCCTTTTAGAAAGTGTGGGATAGGACTCATTTAAATATACTTTGCATACTCTTTAGCATATCTCCCAGGTGTGCTTATTTTTCAGCACCGGCAGGTCTCCCTAATTTACTTGGAGGGACGTTTGCTATATAAACCACTGGTGACTGCAAATAAAATAACACAGGTCTCTCCCTACTCTGGATCAATACAGTTATAAAGGGATAGCATTTTGTCTAGTTAGAATTTAGTAAAGAACCTAAATCTACTATGTTACTACTCTACAACACCTAGCACCAACCCTACCATCTTCTTGCAACACCTACCACCTTTCTGATGTGAATGAAATGCTTTTCCCTTTGTGAGAGTAAATAATGTGACAATGGGTTTGAGGTCAGTGCTGGAAACACTTGTCACAGAGCCTCTCCCAACAAGCAAAAATAATGTCTGTTCACGGTCAACGTGGCGTGAGGTCCGGCATCTGTACTGGGTGAGAAGCTTGCAGCTTGTAAGAAAGACACTGGTGCAATTTACCACCTGTATGAATGCACAGTCTGTTGGATATTTAAAAAAAAAAATTCATATCTAACGGGGCACATATTCCTTATACGTTTTTCTGTAGGTGTTTGGAAGGCTTTTGACATTTGTCATCAGCTGTTCCCCCGAAAAGAAACTGGCATTACCTCTGCGATTCTGCATTTTTTGCACAAAGAAGGATGACCAACCTCTCTCCCCCCCACCCCCAGGCTGAGAAACACTGCTAGAGAGTAAGAATAGTGAGCAGTAGGACTTTACAGCTCTGCAGCCATTAATAATGCTAAGAAGCTGTTCAGTACTGCTTTATATATCTGCATCCACAGATGGGGTTTACAGAATGGAAAAATACTTTCCAGATATCTGAATGGGGGGTTAGGTTTAACACCTATATATGACAAGTGTCCTAAACAGCCCCTACATTTGAGGTTAACGCAGGCATTCCCAAAATCTCTAGCAAGAGACTCACACATTCCGAAGAGAGGCTATTTGTATAGCCAGAAATCATCACTCTGACATTTAAAGATGCTTTCAATCTTAGTAACATATGCCAAAAAGCCATTTTTATAACTTCTTCCCTTTTATAGCATAATCGTCTCCTTTTTTTTATTTCTTCCTCGCGAAAAAGACAAAGCGCACAGGGAAACCAAATTATGCATGAAAAATCAAGCGCTTATTTAAAAGGACAGTCCCTCCAAAGACCAAAGTGTGCTAATGACAATGACATGTTTAAGGGGTTTACATCTGGGGGATTGAGGCATATATATATATATATATATATATATATATATATATATATATATATATATATATATATATATATATATATATATATATATATACACCTATAATCATTTTTAAATCATGTTTAGTATTACATTCAGCTTGGAAACAAGGTGATCTGAGAAGGCGGTTGAATTCCTCTGGCTGCTCCATTTTGTCTGATGTCACTGTATGATCAACAAGAGTACAGGCATGGCCCCCACTCCTTCTTCCACGTATCCCTATTGGCTCTCGGATAAGCACCGGTGGAACAAGATATAGGAAACAAATGATTAACAAGCAATCCCCCATTCAGAGATCCCAAAGAAAAGAAACAAAGGCAGTCATATATTTGGTTATACCATGGTTACATTTAAGGAAAACACCTTTCGTCGTCTTTGCCACTTTTCTATTTTCCAGTAAGTAAGTTTATCATTCTGAGCCCCCCCCCCCAACCCTCCCTTTTAAGTTTCCTTCATACCACAGGGTTGTAAAGTCATGACTAGACCGGACTAGCGGACCTCCTGGGGTCTTAGTGAAACGGTATCAAAATGTAATACCGGAAGATCAATGTTTCAGTCTTACTTGATAAATGTCCAAAGTAAGACCAAAACATTGATCTTCCTCTATTACATTTTAACACCATTTCACTAAGACCCCAAGAGTGCCGCCTGTTCTTTGGTTTGTGCAGTATATGGAGCCAGCATACAGCTGACAGGGTGTGCACCCATGGTAGTTATTCTACAGTACTGTACAGCACTCCTCGTGAGTGCTACTTTACAGGTGGCTCCTCCAGTGGGAAGTGGTTAACTAAGGCACTATTTCACCTATTAAAGCAGCAATACGGGCTATCGTAAACTTCTTCATTATTACAGGTTTGAAGCAGGGGTCTCCGGAGCTGAATTGTATTCATTCCAGCTCTGGGGACCCTCTGCTTCCAGAGATACTGGCGTATCGTCCGTACTATCTCCGTAGGGGGTTCCGGTATATCTGCGGAGTTAAAAGGTCCAGGTCACGTGGTCCAATAGGAAGCCGCACCTGATGATGTCACGGCTTCCTATTTGTACGCATGACGCGAGACATGTAAGACATCATTAGATTAGACACACTGTTTCTCCGCAAGCAGGGATACCTGCACCAACTATCGAGGTAAGTATTTCTGGAAAAATGGGGCCCCCCCACAGCTTAGATTAACATATTTCAGCTCCGGAGAACCCCTGCTTCAAACTTTTAATTAAAAATAAATAAATATATATATATATATATATAAATTTAAGTAAAATAAAAAAGTTAACCCATTTTGCTGCTTTAAGTAAGTGAGCTGTTCCCAAATCTACAGCTAGCCAAGACAATCCTGCCCCCAAAGGATAGGAACAACTTGACTTCCAATGCTGAAATGCTCAGAATTAAATTATGTACTATAGCGCAAATTTCATTTTCTGGATCTCCAGTAGAAGTTATAATTAAAACTATTCCTGGTATAATGCTCGGTTGTCAGCTATCTGTAGGGATGAAATGCTCATTGGATGCTGCTGAACTTGTTATTTATAGCAGACTGAGTAGGCTTCCAAGTGAATATCTAAGAAGCTACATGGAAGTTAACGCTGGATTGTGCATGGACACATCAGCGTTTAGCACATCTTCCCCAATGTATCAGCGTAGTGTCATTTGCTCCAAAATGTGGAGCTAACTTTTTAATTTGTACCAGTTTGTACCAGTGTCAGACCTATTAATGTTTCTTTTTATACGTGGCACAGATCTCACATTAGCAGAGATGGTTAATGTAATCTCAATCTTTATGTTTTTTATTTGACACAAAGAAAAAAGGAAAACTGAACCCATTATAGGAGCACATTTGGATCCTTCTCCCTCAACTACTCTTAAAAGCATTGCCCAAAATACTCACTGTGGAAGTAGAAATACATTGGAGCATAGCCCCTCCGTACATTGACACAATGTGACGAAGACTCATGAGGATGCAATTTGCATCTGTTAGTGGAGTGATCTCCTTTACATGATACATACTGCTCCATGTATTGCATTGAAGCACCTGTTTAGGAGTCTGTGCAACAGACCCTGTGCCATCCATACAAGTCAGAAATATAGACTTGGAAAATATGATGCAATCTTACCAAATGGAAACGGAATGATAATGGAGACTGCACTCCAGGAATAGTGCCCCTACTCTAAGATAATCTGATGACACCACTAGGTTGATGGAAACTTTGGTTAGAATAAAAGGGTTACTGTGATAGTCTTGGATAGATGTATCAAGACAAAAGTGGAGCAATAAGACAATCATTTTGCACCTCTTTGCTTAAGTGTATGACGGTGACTGCCAAAGGTCACAAGGATAGATGACACTTGCATTTTAATTGGGTTCAGTTGCTTCAAAGGAAATGTTCTTAGGCCTGGGCTACTCCTTCATGTCTTGTAATTATTAAATTCTCATGCATATTGGTACTGAAAATTAAACTGTAAGCTCTCTGTGATATATATTCATTGTTCCACTACACAGTGTTTCAGTCACTGCCTGCACCATATGAGAAATACATAACATTATTGATATGGCTTCTCTCCTGCCGCACAATGGCCCCCTACAGAAGTGCATCTTGCTGAATTGGAAGGAAATAATTTTTCAGGCTTCTTTCGGCTTCCAATGCTGATTAGCTCAGCTTGTCACATACACTCAACTCATTAGATATGATGCCCATAGAGCCAGGCTACTTAGGTGCTCCTATTGATGCAAATAAATTGGCAAAGAGACGAGACGCAGAGTTTACATTTTTCGGAGCAGTTGAATAAGATGACAGTTTCGGGGCCAGGAACCCACAGTGACCGGCTCTCCTGTTCCTTTTGCAGAACTGGCATTAGCTCCCACAGATGACTCATGGATGCTCTGTGAACTGGAGGTAATCTTGGCAGGCATTGGAAATTTACATAAGTGTTAATAAAAGAAAAGTCTAAATTTGACGAGGCTATCAGAAGATGCAACTTCAGTTCTCTTAATCTCTGGAGTTTAAGGGTGTACCATTTTAAATTACCATATCGGGGCCTGTAACTCGGAAAGCAGAGGGTCCCCGAGGTTGAAATTAATGGGGTTCAGCTCCGAAGACTCCCTGCTCCAATAATGTGTTATTAAAATAAAATAAAAGCAGCGATCGTCGGTTAGAGGCGCGCAGTGAGAGTGACTGATTCTGTCTACTCTTACTGTGCGTCTCTTACAGACAGGTGCTGCCCGGTAGGATTCACACAGCGAGAGTCCCATTCAGAACCAGCGACCCCTGATGTGTTAATCCCGATTAGCCATTAATCTCCTTTCTTGCACTCCGCACGCACAAAGGGGAAAAAAACGTGCCCATAGCGGATTTCGTCAGGGCAGCGCAACCAACTATACTGTTGCATTTGTATAACGACATTAAAATGGCATTTCATGTTGGGGAAGGGGGGGGGAATTCCCCCCTGCCCAGGTGTGAACATGAACTTTACACAGTAACATGAAATACTTCCAGAAGCTACTCAGGGCAGTGAGGGAGATATGTAGGGGACATTCAGTGAAGTTCACAAGCTGTTTTTCTCTTTAAACAAGTGAGCATAATGACACAGAAGGAGGTATGAAGCAGCTTCTCCCTCCTGCAGCATCATAACAGCATTGCAACACAAAGCAAAGCATCTATGCAGGGCCGCTGACAGGGTCGGACAGCCAGAACTACTGTCCTTGGCCCGGCCACCTTGCCGGCAACCCACAGTTTCCTCTGCAGGCAAGCCGGGCCCTCTCCTTCCCTCTACACCGCCCATCTGTCCCTCCCTTAGGCCTCCGCAGGCTGCCAGGGCTCTCCAGTGCACTGGCCATGCTGCTCCAGTAGGAAAGGGTGACAGGGAAGTGTAAGAGGGGAGTGAGAAGGTGAGGAGGTGTGTGAGAATGGGGGGTGTAAGAGGAAACAGGAGGGTTCTTGCAAGGCCGCCGATACATGGTGGTGGTGTTGGGGGCGGGGGATTATGGCAACGGGACCCTGTGGAAACTATAGTCCTGGGCCCCAGGAAAGTTGTCTGTGGCCCTGCAACTATGGAAACGTATCTGTCACAACACAGGGCGATACTGTGACATAAACACACAGTGACTCTGGCCCATTGAATCTTTCCCTGGTGGTTAGCACTTCAGCAGATTATATGTAAATAGATAAGGCTTGTATATGCCTACAATAATTTTTCACAGGGGACAGATTTCCCTTTGGCAAAAGCTCTATATCAGGCCTGCACAACTTGTACAGTGAGAAGGACCGAACTGCTCCAAGGAAAAAAGTTTGGGGCTGCACAGGAAAAATCATCATCATCATCATCATCATCATCATCATCATCATATATCTACTCCAGCACCATCATCATCATCATCATCATCCTCATACAGTATATCTATCCCAGCACCCTTCATCATCATCCTCATATCTCCCCCAAAAACCCTCATCATCAACCTTTGCGAGACTCCCCATCGATCTCTCATACCCCCATCTCTCCCCCTCATCCATACACATAATACCCCCTGCACACCACATCACTCTCCCCTCCCTGCACCTCACATCACTCTCCCCCCTGCACCTTACATCACTCTCCCCCCGCATCTCACATCTCTCTCCCCCCTGCACCTCACACATCTCTCTCCCCCCTGCACCTCACATCTCTCTCCCCCCCCTGCACCTCACATCACTCTCTCCCCCCCTGCACCTCACATCACTCTCCCCCCTGCACCTCACATCACTCTCCCCCCTGCATCTCACATCTCTCTCCCCCCTGCACCTCACATCTCTCTCCCCCCCTGCACCTCACCTCTCTCTCCCCCCTGCACCTCACATCACTCTCCCCCCTTGCACCTCACATCACTCTCCCCCCTGCATCTCACATCTCTCTCCCCCTGCACCTCACATCTCTCTCCCCCCCATGCACCTCACATCTCTCTCCCCCTGCACCTCACATCTCTCTCCCCCCTGCACTTCACATCTCTCCCCCCAACCCATTTCAGCAGCCCCCTGCCCATTTCAGCAGCCCCCAGCCCATTTCAGCAGCCCCCACCCCATTTCAGCAGCCCCCCAACCCATTTCAGCAGCCCCCCAACCCATTTCAGCAGCCCCCCAAGCCCATTTCAGCAGCCCCCCCCAACCCATTTCAGCAGCTCCCCAGCCAATTTCAGCAGCCCCTCCCCACCCATTTCAGCAGCCCCCCCCCAGCCCATTTCAGCAGCCACCCCTAACCCATTTCAGTAGCCCCCCAGCCAATCTCAGAAGCCCCCCCCGGCCATTTCAGCAGCCCCCCCACAACCCATTTCAGCAGCCCCCACAACCCATTTCAGCAGCCCCCCCAGCCCATTTCTGCAGCCCCACAACCCATTTCAGCAGCCCCCACAACCCATTTCAGCAGCCCCCCAGCCCATTTCAGCAGCCCCCCAGCCCATTTCAGCAGCCCCCTAGCCCATTTCAGCAGCCCCCCCAACCCCTCATGGATGAACTACCCCCCCATGTTACCTGATGGCGGCAGCGGCAGTGGCAGCAGCAGAAGCAGAGGTGGTGGCGGCGGCGGAGGCAACAGAGATGGCGGCAGGGAGACGCGCAAGGGATGCGTGCTCTAGCTGCAGACCCCGGAAGTTCCGGGTCGCGCTACACTGCTAGAGCGGAGAGGGAGGGGGGGGGGGGCATGTGGGGGAGCTAGGGTTGCCAGGTGGCTTGTCCAAAAATACTGGACACCCATGCCCCCCACCCCAAACACATATAAAAAATACCCCCACGCTCCCCAAATACATTTAAAAAATACCCCCACCTCCCCAATACATTTAAAATATACTCCCACCTCCACAATACATATCAAATATACCCCATCATCATGATCTCATCTCCTCAGGCAGGCCCCCATCATCATCTCATCCTCCCTCCCCTATTATCATCTTATTCCCCCCATTATCAGCTTCTCACCCTGTCCCCCCATCCCTCTCATCCTGTCCCCCCCATCCCTCTCACCCTGTCCCCCCATCCCTCTCACCCTGTCCCCCCATCCCTCTCATCTTGTCCCCCCCATCCCTCTCACCCTGTCCCCACCATCTCTCTCACCCTGTCCCCCCCATCCCTCTCACCCAGTCCCCCCCCATCCCTCTCACCCTGTCCCCCCCCCATCCCTCTCACCCTGTCCCCCCCATCCCTCTCACCCTGTCCCCGCATCCCTCTCACCCTGTCCCCCCCATCCCTCTCACCCTGTCCCCCCATCCCTCTCATCCTGTCCCCCCCATCCCTCTCACCCTGTCCCCCCCATCCCTCTCACCCAGTCCCCCCATCCCTCTCACCCTGCCCCCCCCCCATCCCTCTCACCCTGTCCCCCCCCCATCCCTCTCACCCTGTCCCCCCCCCATCCCTCTCACCCTGTCCCCCCCCCATCCCTCTCACCCTGTCCCCCCCCATCTCTCTCACCCTGTCCCCCCATCCTGTCACCATCTCACCCTGGGCTCCCCATCCTGTCATCATCTCACCCAGGCTCCCACCATCCTCTCACCCTGGCTCCCCTCATCCCCCAATCTGTGTCCTTACCTTAATGCCAGGAAGGATACACTTCTCAGGGCCGCCGGGTTGTGGGCTCCGCCCCCGCTGTCCTCTGATTGGCTCTCCGCTCCTCCAATCAGGGACAGGCTGCACAGACTCACGAGTGCTCCTCCCGCCCCTGCCTGCAGTCTTAGCACTGCCTGTCCTCGCACCGCCCTCTACGCAAAAATGGTAATACAGGACACATAGGTATTACCTCTGATTTTATACTGGACAGGCATCGGAATTACCGGCCTGTCCGGGTGAAAAACGGACACCTGGCTACCATAGGGGGAGCGCGCTTTCGCACACTGCTGGAGCACGCTCCTATTGGAGCACGCTCCTTCCTTCCCTACAAGGGAAGGGGGTGAAGTGGGGGGGGGGTTGGAGGGAGCCGTTGCGGGCCCCACAGGGTATCCTGCGGGCCGCAGGGCGTATGTTGTGCCGGCCTGCTCTATATGTTATGTAATCAGTAACTCAATGAGATTAACGGAATGTTCAATCTCCGAGAGGAAACTAACTGTGACTTTCTTACATGATCACAGGCATATCTTTTTTATAAATTGTGGCTATATTAACCAGCGTGGTTAGGAAAGGCCTGCAGTTGATTTTTAAGCAGTAAATTGCAATACTTTTCTGAACACTATGTTATTTCTTTATAGCTGGCACGGTAGTCTCTGTCTACTGTATGGATAGTCTTTATGGTAATGGAACTCACCATCACAATATAAGGCAGTTTTGGGTTTGTCCCGTTGTCACTTGCAGCGACAAGGTGATGCTGGGAATAGTGTCAATAGATTGTGGTCTTGTATTGTTTTATGTCGTGTTTTCATTCGGTTAAGTCGCTTTATCTCTGGACTCATTGCTGGTCCTCAGCACATCACCTTTCTCTGGAGGCATTTATTTCATGATCTAACAGACAGACACTCAGGTTTAAATGCACTAACCCCCACTAAATAAGGATAAAGAATGCAATGTGAACCTAAAACAGAAACATATACGTTATTTTCCACTAATCTAATTATATGCAAAAATAGTGGCTATAGTAGAGCTCATTAGTAGAGATGTGTGAAACTGTCCCACCTGCGTTCGTGAACCAATTTTTGCAGGGTTTTTTTTTTTTTTGCAGTTCCCCAGGATATTTACTGTAGCAAATCGAAACATGGCTAAACATCGCAAAATCAGTCTTAGATGCTGCTGTTATTTGTGTCATTTTGCAACACTGGGAGATCCAGACTCTGACAGAGGGAAACATAGAGGGTCTGTAGTTCATTTCAACAGGTCCTATTCTAGTAGGTTCGATAACTAACTCATCAAGTATTTTGAGCACTTCTCGAACGTGTTGGCACAGGTAGCTTTTCAGAAAGCTTTGGTAACTTGCCAAACTCGCTTGTGAAGTGCTTCTCCCTGATCGGAAGCGCTCCCACTCAGACAAACCGTGTGGGAGCTCAAACTCTAATTTTTTTTATATATAAAGCAATTTAGGTAGCATCGATAATCACATCGCGGCTGCAACTCACAAGCAACAAGCAAGGTTCTCATCTTACCATCTCAAGGGTATTGATCCGCAGTGTGACTGAAGAATTGTTTTCATTTTTACTGTATTGGATTGAAGCCGGGAGTCTCCGGACTGACATGCATTAATATCAGCTCCGGAGACACCCTGCTTCAATCCTATGTAATAAAAATATATTTACACGCAGCTTCATTACCTTAGCGGCTTACCAAATACTACCTTCACCCACCGCCAATAAATTTTAAAACACAATACTAGCCAATACACCCAATGGCAATGAATGGGCACACTACTACCCACCCCCTCTAGCCCCAACAGCCCCCCTACCCCCTAACACATACAGTACAGTAATAGGCAAATTCCTTATTATCCACTATCTGGATATTAGTTCATATGCCCATTAAAAATAAAACATTATCCAGACAGCATAAAGTAAATTAAAGTTCTACTTACCCCTGCCAGGATGAAGGCCGTCCTCATTCTCATCACCATCCTCCTCGTCATCTGCTTCCACCGTGGGCAGCAACATTAAAATAAAAATCAAACTAATAGCCACTAACCCCTTAATCACCTTAATCACCTTAGCGGCTAGTAACTGCTATTGTAATTAAAGGGTTATCCCCCCTCCCCAGCTATCCAAAATGGGAGACCTAACCACCCTCCACAGGGCAAATACTCACACCCCCTCTACCCATTTATTGTCATAGTGGTAAACCATGCCCCCAATACGGGCATGGATTGCCACTATGTCAATTATTGGGCAACCTAAAAAAAATACATAACAAAAATACAATACATTACAATGAAATTTAAAAAAGCATTTGCTAAAAAATGCATTGCTTGTCACTGTGCTTATCTATACCCAGAAAAAGGGCATAGATAAGCAGATTGGCAGTCAATGGGCAACCTCAAAAAAAAAATGCAATGAAGTAAAAGCCAATCAATGTGTTTCTTACCATTGCCGTCTTCACCCTCCGAATCCAACTCTTGCACCATATCTTAACCCACGACGCAATTCTCCTCAACAGCCAATATGCAGAAGTTCACGGTCATCTGTTGATTGAAGAGACGTCTCCGGTAAATTATTTTCTTCTTTCTTCTCTTCTATATAATCCAATGGGCCCAGAGATATTGATCCAAAGTCTTCTTGGACTCAAATGAGACGGGATAGGCCCTATATAAGGCCTGTGACATCACATTTGAGTGTCAAATGGTACACTGAAGAGCACAAGAGGGAGGGGATAGGGAGTGATCACAAAATCATACTAATTGAATTAATAATGAATAGGTGAGCAAATATATTGATAATCATAAAGTGGGTGCAAACTGTGAACTGAAAAGTGAATCAGAAAAACAAGGGAGTACAAAATGATTGTGCCATTGAAAGAATTCACTAAACTGCACACCACTGGAATTAAGATATAACTTTTAATAGATTACTTAAAACATATATTACCAAAGAAATGTGTAACGTGATTAAAAAGAAATTAAATCAACAGTACTTAGCATCTATGTCACCAAATTATTGTGATGAAAACACCCCTGTTAACCAGCTATTAATGGTGGGGTGTGGAGGACACAGAATACTAATGTCAGGGTATAGACCCCTCTGGATCAGCTAACGGACCAGGTAATAAAAGATGTAAACATCAGCGAGGAAAGGATTGTTACAATAAGATAATGGTACACCCCCAATCTGATTGGTTAGTGTACCATGTGACAGCTTCCATTTTTTTGTAAGGATGTGACGTCATTAAAAAGGGAGGGAAGTAAGCCAATCGGGAGCGGGGGTTGGGGGGTTAACCCCGGTTAACTCCTTAATTACTATAGCAGTTACTAACCACTAAGGTAATTAAAGGGTTAGTGGCCAGTAGCTAGTTTTTTTATTTTAATGTTGCTGCCCACGGAGAACGAGGAGGAAGATAAGGATGGCCTTCATCCTGGCAGGGGTAAGTAGAACTTTAATTTACTTTATGCTGGCTGGATAATGTTTTATTTTTAATGGGCAAATGTGCTATTACCCAAATCTGGATAATAGGAATTTTGCACCTTATTGTACTGTATATGTTGGGGGGACAGGGGGGTGTTATGGGTAGAGGAGGTGGGTAGTAGGGTTGTTGTCTTTTAATGTTTCTTGGGGACAGAGGGGGTAGGTCAAGGGGGTATTTGCTCCAGGGTGGGTGGTTAGGCCTCTTGGGTGGGTTGCAGGAGGGGTTAACCCATGCATTATCATATCGGTTCCGTTCGCAATCCAGGGGGAGCATGAAAGGGAAATAAAACAAAAGAACAATCTAAGTGTAGACAATAAAACAAATGTGAATACGCTATGTGATGTGTCTTGGCTCATATGCACAGCCTACTCACAAGATGTAGATAAAAAACGGGCAATAGGGAACAATTTCTGGATGAGAAGAAGAATAGAACTCCTTCTTCAGATAGAATGAAGACCTCCAATCTCAGCAGAACAGTGGTATATGTAAAGAAGGAAAAGTATCCATAGTGCAGACCAATCTTAAAAACGTAACTTTTATAGGGCTTAAAAATGCACACTTACAATAAAAACATTCAAATAATACTGTGACGGAAGAGAGTATGCTGTGGACGTCCGTCTTTTATCATATCGGTTAATACCACTTGTGTAGTGAAGGGATTAACTTGATCCAAAACCTTCCCGGAAGGCCTAACCACCCACCCTGGGGCAACTACCCCTTTCATCCACCCCCTCTACCCCCAAGAAATCAAGTAATCAGGTTTAATCCCTTTATTGCTTTAGCGGCTTGCCGTTAAGGTAATGAAGCTGTTTGTATTTTAATAACAGAGTATTGAAGCAGGGGGTCTCGTGAGAAGAACCAAATTAATTTCAGCCTTGGGAACACACTCCTTCCCCAGTTACAGGCCCCAGTGTGGGGTGCCGGTATCTCCCTGCATTGTTTAAATAGCCTGAGTCACATGACCGGGACATTTAAACGCAAAGGAGATACCGGCAACCCATACCAGGGCCTGTAATTGGGGAAGTATGGGGGTCCGAAAATGACTTAATATTGTTCAGCTCCAGAGACCCCCTGCTACAATACTCTGTTATTAAAATTTAAATTGAAACAGTGTGATCACCTGTAAGAGCTGTGCAGGGAGATGCAGTTCTCTCTGTGCAGCTCTTAGGCTGCAGCCCCGATGCCTGCGCTGCACGCGCGTCTGCGAGGCAGGCTGCGCATGCAGCCGAGTCCCCCGGTCTGCAGAGAGCTGAAGGAGGGAAGACAGGGCGGGGCGTGACGGGGGAGTGACGTGGGCATGGCCGTGACATCACCCGGCAGGTTTGACCTCATTGGCTGAACCACCGGGGGCGTGGCCTAGCGCTCCGTTGCGACTCCTGCTCTCAATTTTCTTGAGAGCAGAACTTTCTCTCTGCGCAGCGTGGCAGCCCCCCCTCGCAGCGGGCCCGGCCCCCCCTCGCAGCGGGCCCGGCCCCATTGTGGGGCGACTCTTGTCCCTGCAGCGTCTGCCACAGCGGCCGCTGCAGTAGCCAGCGGGGATCTGGCCTTACAGATGCAGGAAGATCGCAGCAGTAGAACTGCTATCCCGAGCGATATTGGCATTGTCCTACCTCACGGTATCTGACTTGGGATAATTCTTTATGAATACCATGATAACACAAATGTCAGATCGTGAGGTACTGTAGGGTCATGCCAAACAGTTCGATTTGGCACTGATTTTATTGAAGCTACTAGAATAAGCCCCAGAGAGATAATATGCAAATAAGATCATTTAGATATTCAAATTGATTTATTTCACAGAAATAGCTGGTGTGCTTATAGGTATCTCTCCACATTGTATAGAAGAGTGTTTTGGGAACTCTACTAAATAGGACTCGCTTTCTTACACTCTCTCAAATGTGGAAAACCAAAAAAAATGCTGACAAATGTTTTTGCTCAAAACCAAAAGGTCACGTTCCCAAAGTGTTGAAAACATTTTGCTAATCTCTACTCATTAGCACAGACATAACGTCACTTTATTATCAGGATAATGCTAGTTTATCTTCAAATAATGTGACATTACTAAAGTCTTGACATTACTCTCAGCCAGAGCTTATAGGAGAGAGAGAGAATTATAAAAGTTAATTAAATAATCTTTCAGCAACATTTTAATATATTAACCCCTGAGTAGCCCAAGTGACCAGCTAGTCATTGGGCATCCCATGGCTAATTGGCCAATAAGTGCTACAAAGGGGTTAATACATTCCTAACACTAGACTTCCTACCCAACATTACATACAAAAGAGGCTATTGTAGTTAGGCACCATTTAATTATTTATTTATAAAATGTTTTACCAGGAAGTAATACATTGAGAGTTAGTTACCTCTCGTTTTCAAGTATGTCCTGGGCACAGTTATGATAACAATACAAGGTTATATTAAATGAGCAGGGTTATACATTATATTTAAAGACATTTTCATGACTAGTTAAAGATAATATATGTTATACTGTAGGCATATGTAACCAGATTAAAATGTGAGACAGCTTTAGTCTTAGACCGGTGGCAGCTTTGAGAGTCTCAGGTAGATTGTTCCAGTTGTGGGGTGCACGGTAAGAGAAGGAGGAGCCGGATTCTTTGTTGAACCTCGGGACAGCGAACAGTCTTTTGGAGTCAGATCTCAGGGGATAAGTGCTGCGTGTTGTAAGGATGAGGAGCTTGTTCAGATAGGCGGGTAGCTTGGCCAGGAAGTATTTGAAGGCAAGACAGGAAAAATTAACTTTGCGCCTAGACGCAAATGATAGACAATCTAGTTCTTTGAGCATTTCGCAGTGATGTGTGTGTTGTAATTACAAAATTACAATGCGGCATATTGAGTTGTAGAGGGTGTCCGGTTTGCTACAGATGAAGTCTTCGGTTCCGACGTGTCCTCCTCACGGCTCCCGGATGGGACCCCGCCCCTCCTTTGCGCCACATGCCGGGTGAAGTGCTCACACGCTTTTCGTGCTATTTAAAAGTCATAGCAGGTGAAAGCATGCCGCAGGGAGGTACAAATTTCCCTGCGGGCAGCCAACAGACGGCCCATGGAGCGTTCCTGGAGGCAGGATGGAACTGGAGACTTTATCTGTAAGGTGAGTTTGGGGTGCAGTACCATATACTATGTCCCCATAGTCTATAATTGGCATTAGCATCTCTTGTGCTACGCGCTTTCTGACCAGCTGGCTTGGGGAGGGTTTGTTCCTATAAAGTACACCTACAGTAGTTTGGCATAGGTTTTGGATGTCAGGGTATCAATGTGCAACACAGATTTTAAATGGGAGTCGAACCATGTGCTCAGATATTTAAAACTTGGCAATGCCTTACTAAATGCTACGGAAAACAAGGGGTGAAGGAGAGCCTAGGTATGGTTTATATTTAAAAAAATGTAATGGTATGTATTTTTAATTTGTGCAATTGAATACAGCCCTCTTAGCCAGTTGTATCTTATAGGGCCCCTAGATATTCCTATACAGGGGTAGTGTTAGGTGTGTCAGGGTGGGTGATGGGGATAGGTGCCCCAGGGAGGGAGGATAGGCCCCCTGGGGGTTGGGAGTTACACTTAAGCCCTTGTTTGCCATCATAGTTAGCAAGGCACTGCCAAGAAAAACTGTACTAGCCTCTTTGGTATGCAAGGGGGGTAGATAGTTTGTTAGGAATATATTATCCGCCTTTCTAACACTTAGCGGCCAGTTAGCCATGGGTTGCCCATGACTAGCTCATCACTTGAGCTACTAAGGTGTAATATATTAAAATCCAGTTCCATGTGCTAGCGTAAGCTTACCCTGTACATATAGGGTACAATGTTCAAGTTGGGGTATTAGTTTAATAATGTAACCAAAAGTATGATTAACTTGCCCACCATGCCAAGGTAACACCAGATCAGGCAAGTCCTAACTTATTTTTTACCATGTTCTCTAAGCTGAATTCCTCCTGCATTTCTCTTAAGTTTGTATTGGGGGAAACTAAAGGATTAGTTCAGTGGTAATGTCACTGTCTTTGAAGTGGGTGAACCAGTGTCAGCACCTTGTGTCCTAGGGCAAGTTACTGTATCTCGGGTACCAAGATTAGATTGTAAGCTCTATGGGGCAGGGACTCGTTGTGCCTGCAAAATTCTATGCACAGTGCTACGTACACTATCCATGCTACATAAAATATAATGTGATTTACTTTATTATTTGTAAGACACTGACTTGGAAACGTATAAATATTTTATACCTGGCCATACGCACAACATATTAAAACATTGATAATGAGCTTTTATCACCTATTCAAGGTATTCTCTCCCTCCAAACCATATTTCAGGGCATGAATGGGAGTATCTCCAGATTTAGGAATGACTTAAATAATGCAGCGCTACTTCCTAGCGTTAACCTTAACAGAGCTTAGTGAATATGGTCTGCATATCATTTAGGCTCACTTTATCATTTACAGTTGTTAATAATGACGTTATGCTTTTTCTGGGAGCAAGACCAGTTTAATGTTGGTAATTCACTTTAGCGAACACTGCATTACTATTAACGTGATGTTAACTTAGGTTAACGGCACGTTACACAGGCTAACGGAGCTCAGTGAATCTAGCACTGTGTGCGCCACACGTGCTCTCGCACAAATGACATTGACAAGTTGAAGTGGTTCTTTCCACTGGAGCACAGTCATATTCCTCATGGATTTATCTCACTGTTCCATATTGATTCTGCTTTACTTTAGCCTGGAGTTAGTATGGCAAGTGGAGTAGGTGGGGCAGTATACAGTGCATAGGCATATATTTTTTCTTAGCAGCGGTACTGCAGTGAGGCTTTTCCGAAGAGCAGGAGACAGTTTAAATATGGGTTATCCAAAAGATTCATCTCCTTTACGATCCTTTCTAATGGCCAAGCTGCTGAGTTACTGATGATCTTGACTCCTGCAGGATCATCCAGGAGGGGAATCCATCATCCCATCCCATCAGAGTTTGTAGCTGCTCTTGCCTCTCGCAGTGATAGGCTTGCTGTGCTGTAAGAGTAAATGCACATTCCCATTCTGGTTTATAAGAATGGCAGCAATATAATGCCTATAAAATGAACTGGACTCCACGGGGGGACGTTATGGGATACTTTGTAACTATACTTTCCAGAGGATCAGCAAGTTTCTCAGTGAATGAGCAAGGAAGGTACCATTAAACCTCTGCCCCCTCGCTCTGTCTTTAATGCCTTGTGACCTTTGATGGTCCAATCCCTCGCTTTTGTCAATCTCCCGTGTTTCCCCTCTAGACTTTGCTTTCTATGGCTAAATTGCACTAAATAGATAATCAATCATGGAACTAAAGTTTATCTCTTCCCTATAATGCTGATTGGCCTTATTAACCCCTTCACTTTAGTTAATTTGCTGCTGATATACCTTTGCCCATGTCAAAATGACAACGAAAGTTAGACACTGCACAGGCAGATAAAATAAAAAAATACACTAGAGACACCTCCCAGCTAAAAATAATAATAATTAAGTAGTATGATGAGGGGCTTTAAATTGTAAGAACAACATAGGTTGTGTTCCAGTACTATATTGAAGTACAAGTAGAAACAGATATACTGTAACAGAGACCATATTAAAATTCCGAAGAGCATTAAAACTGCAGGAAATGGCCAGATACTTGACACTCTTCTGCCCCCGACTTGGATATTTAATTTACAGGAGACCTAAATCAATCACCATAAGTTTTATCTATTGAACCATTGTGAGTTTATATCATCCAAAACATATGTAAGACTGCAAAATATTATAGGAAGTGAACTTTCCTCCAATGCTGGGAAGTGGCATTAAAGCATATTAAACAGTGGCCTGAGTCTCATATTGGCAAAATTACAGTGTTCTTTGAATATATATGTGTACATTATTTAAGTTATGGTGGGTAAGAGAGGTGACAAAAACCTCCACCGTTAGCATATAGCCAATAAAGACTATCAGTTGTGAGCACATTCACATTTCTTATAGGTCTGAAACCCTACCTTTCACCATTATCACATAGAAATTAGAAATTAGAAATTACATGCAAATGGGACCGCAATGTGTCACCTTTTGTCTGAAATACATTTTTACATGGAACCCTTGGATTGGATTTTTGGATTTCAGGCAAAAA
This sequence comes from Ascaphus truei, assembly GCF_040206685.1. Taxonomy (NCBI): domain Eukaryota; kingdom Metazoa; phylum Chordata; class Amphibia; order Anura; family Ascaphidae; genus Ascaphus; species Ascaphus truei. Next base: position 172,635,346 of record NC_134487.1, on the reverse strand, counting down.
GTGACAAATTGCGTGCCCATTTGGATGTCATCTCCCAGAATCCATTGCTGCAGTGGAGGCACTGTATGCTAGGTTCTAATGGTGAAAGGCAGGGATGCAGACCTGTCTAAGACGAAATGGTTTGGAGCAAATCTTAACCAACAGTTTTGTTTTCATGCAGTAAGACTGATATGTGTTTTAACATCCCTGTGGATGTGAAACCTTTGGGTCTGCACCTGGCGTGCCAGCCTCTCCTTGGTGCTCCCACACTCAAAGCCTGTATACCTGTCCATCCCTCTCAAAAGAAAATTAACAAAGAACGTTGCACTGGAATTATAATCTTCTCTTCCCCTGAAATATTCATGGGGGCCTCAGGGCAGCATTACTCTCTTTACAAGTTGCATACAAATTAAACGAAATTATTTATTCTATGAAAGGAAATGAATTATGTGGAAGTCATTTCCATCACACATAGTATAAAGGGTCCATAGAATCTTTCTGGTGATAGAGAAGGAAGGAACCTATGGTCCATATAGCCTATTCTCCAACCACAGGGTGACATGTCATTAGAATTAGACAGGAGGCCCATTGAGTTCTATTGTGTTTGTAACCTCACATAATCATAGTGATGCCAAGACAGAATCTGCCCATCTCTCTGCAGGATGATTCAGCGAGTCTGTCTACAGCCGGATGACACAAAAACAATTAGGGTCCACGTTACAATGAAAATGTCCCTCCCCTGCAGGATGACAGTGACAGAGACAGAAGGGACCTACAGTCCACTGAGTCTGTTCCTCCGGCAACAAGGTGACATAGTGACACAGAAAGGAATTATGGCTCATTGAGTTTGTCATTTTCACCACTCAATTCCAGCAGTGTCAACCAGAAGTATATTAAATAAGACATATGTTACCTGTCAGGTTTAAGGTATCCAGAGAAGATTAACCATTTCATAAAGACATACTAAATGTCTCAATTGGAGTCAAAATAATATAACATCAGCGTATGTCAGGTCCAAAATAATGCACACCTTCACCGCCCAGGCATCAGGAAGACTTCTCCATGCCATGACTAACCTAATTTGATGGAGCATTTGGGGACATGTGCCATTGGCCATGAAGACACGGTGCAGGTTTGACTAGTGTCAGTGACCGACTGGTACCGCAGCATATCACAGATTGTACAACAATACCTCCACAAATATCATAGCAACGCACAGCTGCTTGACACGATATGATTATTGTGTTGTATTTTTGTTTAAATAGTGCCAGCCATGTAGTCAACAGCTTTAGAGAGATATACAGGGAAATGTACTACAAACAGGGATAAGTGGTTTAAGTGCCATGTTGAATGACTAGAACATTATGATCAATAAAATAAGACATATATTAGGCTACATTGTACTGTATGCTATTATACAGTGGATCCAATGAAAAGCTGACATGATACTAGGTAACAAAGTAGCCCTTCCTCATTTGACCCATTGCAGAGCTTATCTGCTATCTCCCCTGATTGGCTAAGGCACAGCGGGTGCATTCGGCTTTTATTATAACCCAACTGGAGTTAATAAGTGAAAGAGTTTATTTTACAATGTCATGAAGCAGGATAATTTACATGACATCGTTGCTTTTGGCACTGCAGGCTGGGCTGTAGCTCGGTGATGAATGGTTATGCTTAGTTTGAGCTGTATTTCTTTTACTCCCTGTCATATAGAGAAGGAGATACACATGATTCATTACACTTTGTTCTCCAGATCTCTGCAGAC